>NC_142609.1:9049880-9660398 GCF_041222555.1 Hakea prostrata | reverse complement strand
GGGCTTATGTTGTAACTAATATATCCATTACCGGTTTATACCGGTTAAACCAACCTCAGCCGGGTTCGATTGAGAGATAAAGGCAAGATGATCAAAGACGTCCAAAAAGGAGCGATGATTTGATGGTCATGATTGAAAGAGAATTATAAGCGGGAAAGCCAGTATAAAAGCAAGGGAAGATCCATAGGAAGGTAAGTCTCTAGAATCAGCCAAAACTATAAGCTCACTCTGATTGAACTCCATTACTAGCATTTTAGAAGCTCCAGAGAGCTCTATAAACACCATCGACACCATACTGACTAGACCATCGGAGACGAGACGCCGATCAAGACGATCGGCTCCGTTTCTTACTGTGATTCTGTTTCTTTCAGGAGTAAGAGGTTGATTGATCGAAGAGAAAACCAGATCAAATCAGATCTGAGGAGTTCGGTGCGGGAAACTACGGTTCAAGGCAATCGGCAGAAATAGCACCAACATTATCTAACTTGGTTTGGAGGTATTTCCTTACCCTTGACATGTCACTTGATGTGTATGCAAAAGCCCATAAGGTTTAAAGCCCATTTGATCCTCCAAATCCCTGTTTATTCCTTACTGTCTACCTTGGTCGACTCCTTGGTCAAGTGAAGGAGTGGGCCACTCGACCAAGCACTCGACCAAAGGGGTGTGAAATCCGAGAATTTGTAATTTTAGGGTTTTTCACTTTTATTTAAACCCTACTTCGTATTTCTTTGTTACGGCTGCCTCCTAAACACTTTGTGAACGTGAGAACACCTCTCCGAAACTTTCTTTGGTGATTTCGAAAACTCCTCTGCAGATCTGAAGCCTCTCATCGCTGTTCTTACAATTGAAGGTTAGTAATCGCTTCAACATTGCGAATTTCTTTTCTTTGATCTTGTTCTTGATTGAGATCAGGAAGTAGATGCTGCATCCTTGCAACCATCCCTTCGTGATCTCCTTTGTTTCTTTGAGATTTATGATCATCATCATGATCTTAACCCTGGCCGTATATTTTTCTGGAAACCCTAACCCTTGCTTGATTTCTGGAAAACTTTGGTGACCTCCCATGCGAGGGAAACCTCATGGGTAATATTTCTAGTAACCTAAACTATAATTTCTATGATTTTCTTGTTATAATTGGCAAATTATTAATTCCCTTTGATTCTGTGATCATAACCTTTCTTGGGGAGCCATAAAGGTTGAAACCCTAATTTCTTGGGTTAAATTAAGAACCCAATTTTTTTTTACCATGATTTGATGTTTTTATCTTCCCATATGATTCTAATACATCCTAGGAAGTTCCCCTTCGAATTTCGGATCAATCCGACTTCAAACGAGGAAGTTATGGCCAAAGCAGTCTGTACAATTCCGTAATAACTTGCTTGGTCGACTGGGCTAGTCTACCAAGCACTTGACCAAAGGAGTCAGTAGCTTCATTTTTCGCCCGATTTGATTCGTTTGCGCTCTGATCTTTTAGGCATCTTTCCTAATGTTGTATCTATGGGTATTAGGAGTTGCTCACTTTGATCTTTGGACCATCTTCTTTGATAATCAAGGTAAGGATAGTTATTTCCTTAACTACATAGATTGCTTGTTCTCTGGTTTCTACCTTATGAAACTATGAGATTACTTACTGTTATTGTAATTCAATTCTGATCTCTTACTGTGAGAACAGTAGCACTTGTTTATATTATCTTTTTCATTATTCATGTTATATGAATTACTTATTATTACCTAATTTGATTTTGCTTTTACAATCTCTTGTATATGATGAACTGTTGGTTGTATATGTCATGACTGATCTGAGAATGTGTTTGCTTAAGTTTTGTTTGGGATTGGGGAGTGTCCTTTTGACACTTCTGTCCTTGGACATCGGAGGGAATAGTATGGGATGTTCTCCGAAGATGCCCATCGACGCTTTCCCGAATCATTGGTTGTCATACCTAGGGATGTCTAGCAGTGTTTGGCTAGGATATACTCCTGTTATATCAGACCCGAATCGGAAGGGTATTGAGACCGAACGACCTGTGGTAGCAATATGATTCATGGGCGCTCAAGGCCGGTAACCAACCCGTGAGAGGACGGGAATCATATTGTGGGGGCCATTTATTGGAGGGTTGCATATGGCTAGACTTGGGCTCATGGGCGCTCAAGACCGGTAACCAACCCATGAGAGGACATGAGAGCTTCCCGTTTACCATATGTGGATAACCGATAGGGTTGATGAGTCCGTATTCCGAGTTGGTCGGTGCCATAGGATACGTTGACTCTAGTGCGAAGGATACCGGAAAGGATCGTCAGGGACGAGGAATGGACGTATCCGGAACTGAGATGATATAACTGACTAGATGACTTGCATTGGGCTAGGCTTTTCCTTGACATGCGCCGGTACTTATGCCAAATGGTTGTGAGAGAGTGTGTTGACTAAATCCCCTACCATGGTTTGATGAGGACTTTACCCAATTACCCGGCAGACCCAAGATGCTAGGATGGTTGAGGGGGAGTGACTGACCTACCCAAAGAAGTACGGTGCTATGACTTAAAGCATGTCTACCATAGAGACCAGCATACATAGAGTTTAGATGCATTCATACTTTATCTGTTTCATATTGCAGTGCATCATGTTATGTTTTGTCACATGTTATCTATGATGTTATGGATTAACTTGCCTTACTGAGTTTCTTCGAAACTCATTCCTTTTTGTATATTTTCCTATTAGATTATCCTGCAGGTACAGATTATTATGACGAGCAGTACAGTGAAGCACAAGCCGATGAAGCGTATAACACGCAAGGTACTGGTGACGATCAAGATTACTCTGATGATCCCCCGGCGGATCAAGCTGCGTACTACTTTTGAAAACATCATAGAGTTAGAAAGGATTCATTGGGTTGATGAAGTCCACACTTATGAAGACGTTATCTATAGACTAGAAGACTCTTGTTCCTAGTTTATTTCTTAGTACATTTGTTTCAGTTGTTATTTCCTTTTTGACTTTCATACTGCGTTCCGCTATGTTTGTGGAGTGATTTTCCGCCTCACTTTACTTCTTTTGATATCTTCGGATATCTGGTATCATTTTCCGCACTCTGATTATATTATTTATTTATTTCTTGAGTTAAACCTTTTGTTTATAATATTTAAACCTTGATTATTTCCTGTTTATGATTATGTTATTGTATATGTGGAAGGATGATTTCCTCGATACTTGATCTTCGGGGCTATGGATCACACTCCCGGGTATGCCAGTTAGGCTACCGGCTAGGGGGATGTGACACTTCTTCTGCCCTTCCTGAGTCTGGACCATCCACAACTCCTAGGGTGACCGTCGAGTCTTCTGGGCAGTCAAAACAAACTTCCAGGTCTAGTGGTGGACCTGTTCTATTCCCTCCTCTTATAAGGAGAAAACTCTTCTTTCGGCCATCTAGGTTTTGATTTTTTTCCTTATCATCTTAGGGTTCCCAACCCTGATGAGAGGGTTGATTCGACCCTTCCGGGCGAATTTTCCCTATATCTAGATGCACTGGAAAGCGGGGTTCGCTTTCCTTTTTTCAATCCTTTGTTTGCAGCCATCCTGAATCACTGGGACATTTGCCCTGGAATGTTGCTTCCCAATAGCTGGCGTCTCATCGTCGGCTACTTGGGTTTATGCTTTGAACTTGGCATTACGCCCTCTCTTGCTCTTTTTGTGCACTTTCATCTTCTTTCTATTTCCCATCCTCCTGGTTGGGTTGTGGTCTCCAAGCGTAATAAGATTGAGCTTGGCTGGAGGGGCAACATTCTTGCCAAAGGAACTTGCCCTTCCAATCACAAAGGATGGTGCGAGCGAAATTTTTTCTGTCTAGCACCTCAATCAGATCTCAACTTCCCGACCGTCTGGAAACAGTATACTTCATACTCTGAAGGTAACCGGGTCCTTCCCTTATCCAAAGAAGACGAGACGGCCGTCAGGAAGATCAAATCAATTCCATGGTATCATGAGATACATGGATTGGAGGTGGAGTACAACTCTATCCTTCAGTATTGGAGGCTGGCTCATCGTAAGCTTCTTAACCACCACCTTTCAATTTCATGGAAATGATATGTCTTTTTGCAATCCTGATTTTTGTCCTTCTTTGTAGTGCCACTAGGAATGAACCATGAGAATCTTCAGGCAAAGGTTGCCAGGGCCATTGTGACAGCTGAGCAACGGTCGCCCCAAGCCTTGACTGCTGAACAAGTGGTTTATGTTCCCTCTCCCGACCCTTCCTACAAGGGTATTAGGAACTTGAAGCCCGTGGTTGACGCTTCGGGAAAACGGAAAAGACCAATGGTGGAAGAGTCTGGTATCCCTTCCGCCGCTTGAACTAAAAGGAAGCACGATTTGGTTGATGCTTCCTCCCAGAAAAAATCCAAAAAGAATGAAGATTGCAAGGAGATCTTCATGCCTCAGTGGACACTGAAGCAGACTGATAGGGCAACACAAGACCCTGAGAAAGATGCAGAATGGAGTTCTCTCGGTCTTCTGCCTACTGATTGTCAGGCCTTTGAAGCCCTGAATGATGATGCCCTTGTAAATTAGTCCACAAGGTACCGTTCCTCCTGATCTTTCATTAATTGCTTTTCATAATTTCTTATGAGTTCTTCTGATAATCTCCTCGTCCCCAGGAATGATGTGTTGAGCTTTTACCAACAAATTTACCCATGATATCGATTCCCCACATCGCAAAAAGGATGGGATCTAGAATTGACGTCATGGTTTCCGCTGGCCATTTGGATACTGTAGCATGGACTTGACAATTGCCACACCAGCAAACATATTTCATAGCAGCTTGTTGGATCTTAGGCCAATATAACCCAAGTCTTAAGATTTTGTGGGCCAGGGCTCGTCCACCCATGTGAGCGCCACAAATCCCTTCATGTACCTCGGCCAGAGCCGACTCTGCTCCCTTGGGAGCTAAACATCTCAGAAGGGGTCCAGAATAAGATCTTCTGTACAACCTTCCATTTTGCATAATGAACCTTGTTGATCGTACTTTGACTAATCTCGCCTCTTTTGGATCCTCTAGTAGTTTATTATCATCTCTCAGGTATTCCACTATTGGATCCATCCAGCAACGCTCTGCTTCAATGTAAGAAATTTCTTTATCGTGATAACTCGAAAATGTTATCTCTTCAATGTAGACCGAAGGGTCTAAATTTTTCTCTTTGGCATTGGCTAGTCGGGATAGCTCATCTGCCACTATGTTTTCTATCCTTGGAATCTGACATACCTTCAAATTCCTGAATTCTGTTTGTAATGCTTGTACAATCTCTCGATATTTCTGCAAGCGTGGTTCTTTAATACCATACTCACCCTGAACTTGATTGACAATAAGCTGAGAGTCACTATAAATAGTTACATCTGCTACTGCCAATGCTTTTGACAATTTGAGTCCAGCTATCAGGGCTTCATATTCGGCTTCATTATTGCTAGCTTCGAATGCAAATCTCAATGCATATCGAATGATAAATCCTGCTGGACTCTTCAAAAGAATTCCAGCCCTTGCTCTGTCTTTATTACTCGAACCGTCCACATATACTTCCCAAATGGTTGGTATAGTGGGCTCTTCAACAATGTTTTCCATTGGTGCAGTAGTTTCTACTACAAAATCGGCTAGCGCCTGAGCTTTGATTGCCGTTCTGGGCTTAAAGCTTACTTGGAACTCACTGTGTTCAATCGACCATGCCACCATTCTTCCAGACAAATCAGGTTTATGAAGAACTTTACTAAGAGGGAAAGTTGTAAATACCTCTATTGAGTGAGCCTGAAAGTATGGTCGTAGCTTCGTGGCTGCTGTCATGAGAGCTAAAGCCTGCTTCTCAATCTGCGAATATCGTGTCTCCGCATCAAGTAACACATGGCTAACATAATAAATCGGTCACTGCTTCTTATCTTTCTCCTGAACGAGTACCGCACTGACCGCTGAAAGGGATGCTGCTAAATATAGCTGTAAGATTTCTCCCTTCTCTGGTCGGGACAAAAGAGGTGGCTTTCCCAGTGTTTCCTTTAATTCCTCAAAATCTTTCTGGCACTCTTCAGTCCAATTCGCTTCCTTGTTTCCCTTCAAATCTTTAAGTGCCTTAAAAAATGGTAAACACTTTTCTCTAGATTTTGAGATGAAACGGTTCAGAGCAGCTATTCTCCCCGTCAAGCACTGTACATCCTGAACAGTTTTTGGAGCTTCCATGTCAATTAGAGCCTGTATTTTGGCTGGATTAGCCTCAATACCCCTCTGTGATACCATGAATCCCAAAAATTTGCCTGAAGACACTCCAAAGGCGCACTTTTCCGGATTCAGCTTCATTTGATACTTTCGTAGTACTGAGAATACTTCAGTTAAATCTGCGATATGATTTGCTCTTGTAATGCTTTTTACCAGCATGTCGTCAACATAAGCCTCGACATTTTTTCCGATTAGGTCTTTGAATATCTTGTTGACGGCCCTTTGATATGTAGCTCCTGCATTTTTCAGGCCAAACGACATGACTTTATAATAGAAGCTTTCGCGATCAGTCATGAAAGCTGTAAACTTTTCATCCTCCTTATTCATGAGGATCTGATTATACCCTGAGTAGGCATCCATGAAACTCAAAGTTTTATATCCTGCAGTCGCATCTATCAAGAGGTCAATCCGTGGCAACGGATAGCAATCTTTAGGGCAAGCCTTATTGAGGTCTGTGTAGTCTGTACACATCCTCCACTTCCCATTCGCCTTCTTGACCATTACCACGTTGGCTAACCAAGTAGGGCATTCAATTGGTTTTATGAAACCAGAATTCTTCAATTTTTCAACTTCACCCCGAACGGCTTCGTACTTTTCTATGGAGAAATTTCTCCTTTTTTGGATGACTGGCTTCACCTTTGGATCTATCCAGAGTTTATGCTCTGCAACATTTCGGTTGATTCCTGGCATGTCTTCGGCAGACCATGTGAATACGTCACTATTTTGTTGAAGAAAAAACTTCAACTCTTCTTTGAACTCCTCCAGTTGCTCAGACCCGACATAGGTAATCCTTTCTGTATTATCCGTAAACAACTGGATTTGCTCTTGCTTTTCTACCGGTTCGGGCCTTTGCATTTCTGCTTCTTCCCGATCATCTCGAACTTCTATTGGTAGGGCAGTCACCTTCCTTGGGCCCTCCTTGTCCTTCAAATAGGCAACATAACATTGCCGAGAGATCCTCTGGTCAGATGAAACTTGACCAATTCCCATCTCAGTCGGGAACTTTATCTTCAGGTGCTTCGTAGAAACAATAGCACCTAGCTTGGACAAAGATGGCCGTCCAAGGATAACATTGTAAGCTAGAAGTTCCCGAACCACCAAAAAATTTATTCAGACGGTAGTTTCTTTGGGAAAACTCCTAATTGATAGGTCCAACTGGACAGATCCCTCCTCTACTGCAGACGATCCTGCAAAGCCATATAAATGTGTGGATGACGGCTCCATCAAGTCTTCATCCACTTTAAGCTTTCGATACACTTCATAAGATATTGGGTCAGCTGCAAACCCTGTATCAACCAAAACTCTATGTATTTCTCGGCGTGCGATTTCTACCTTGATGACTATGGCATCATCATGAGGTAAACAAACGCCTCTCTCATCTTCTTTGCCAAAGGTGATAGAGTCTTCACCATTCGGCCTCTTATGCTTTTACGTTTCTCCGGTTCCAACAAATTTAGATTTTGTTTTCAACCTCCGGAGTGATTCGGGTTCTGGGCCTCTGAATATTGTAAGGATCGATGACCGAGTAGCATTAATCACCTCCTTACCTTTTTTAGACTTTGGAGCCTCCTTTGGTTGTTTTGGACTATCTGAATGATCCCTCTTAGGGCCCGCCTCACGTGGCTCTTCTCTTCTCTTGTTAACAAAATTGGACAAATGTCCCTGAGATATTAATCTCTCAATATCCGCCTTCAAATGACGACAATCATTGGTATAATGACCGTAATCCTTGTGGAAACGACAATATCTATCTCGATCCTGCTGCTCTCAAGGCTTTAAAGGAATCTTTGGAGGCCACTTCAAAATATTTCGCTTCTTAATGATATTCAAAATATCAACCCGAGGAGTATTTAATGGAGTATACTCACTTTTATCGGGAGATCTTTGCCGCCATGCCTGAGGCTTTCCAACTCAATCATGGACATGCTGCTTTGGCTTCTGCCTGTTCTCAAGAGCCTTTTGTTCTTTGGTTGAGGCTTTATTGTCCCCCTGGCGCGCATCTAAGATCTCCATGACTTTAGCCTGCTTTTGGCATCTCTGTACCAACTTAGCATAAGTTGTAGGCATATCCTGAAGTAATAACTCTAGGAGTCTTCGGTTAGTGAGTCCAGTGAACAAAGCAGTTTTAGCTACTTACTCATCCAAATTCTCTATCTCCATTGTAACTCTATTGAATCTTTTCAGATATTCTTTGATCGATTCGCTCTTTCCTTGTCTGATGGTAAACAAGGTTTCCTCTGTCTTCTTGACCTGGATTCCACTCTGGAATCACCCTATGAATTTGCGCGCCAACTCATCGAAATTCACGATCCTTCCTGATGGAAAGTTCGAAAACCATTTTTGCGCCGCTCTCGGTTAAAGATGAACCAAATACCCTGCAAAGAATTTCATCAGAATTACCTGCAACTGCCATGGTCTGCTGATAATAACCGATGTGGGCCGTAGGATCCCCAGAGCCATCGAATGTAGAAAAAGTTGGCAAGCGGAAATTGTGAGGAAACTGGTATCCCGCAATTGACTCGGCAAAAGGAGTCTTTCGAATAACTGAATAGATATCATCAGTTATCCTTCCTCTAGCCAATTGTCCCAGCTTCTGATTAATATTGGCCAATTCCTGACCAATATGTGTCGAATGATCTTCTGCAACACGATCACGACCTCGAACAAAACGATCATCACGAGCTACTCGATCATCACGCTCATCACGAACATTCCGCTCATCGCGAACTGCTCGATCATCACGAACGGCTCGTCTAACGGTTGGTGAGTGAGTTTTCACTCCTGTCTCCAACCTCGTATTCGAATCGGTTGTACTTTCCTGTGGTCTATCAAACCGATCATCCCGCCTAGGTAGATCATCGATTCTCCTAGGCCCTCGGTCACCTTCACGAAAGTTTTGACCGATATTCCGATCTTCAGTCAATCTCTGATCCCGTGGTAATACACGCCTCCCTGCATCGCGATGATCAGGTTCTTGTGGTAATACCACTCGTCTGGTTAGCACGCGGAGTGCTTGACTTACTTCCAAAAGTTGGATCTTCACTTGATTCAATTGATCTTGGAGTGTCTTTGGAGGATCGTGTCCCCTTTGACCACCATCTACTTCAAGAGGTGGTAAACTTCCCTGAGGAATATCTGGATTATTTTCTCCAGGAATTTGGACACCAGTATCGCGTTGTGTAGCAGCTGTTGCTGCTGATCTAGTCACCATAGCTTTCTGAATCGTTTCCCACAGATGGCGCCAAATGATGTGTCCAAAATCTGCTCAGCCCTTAGATCTCCTTAGAATGACCTGCAAAACGAAAGCGTCAAATGTGGCTTGACCGCTGGGGTCGGGAGTCCACCTCCGAAGGCTAAGTCAGTCAATGAACTTAATCACAAACGGCACTGCTAGGAGCGCATAGCTAAGGAATGAATAACTGGAATACAATTTAGATCATAAGCCTCTGAGTGTTTACGTCCAAATGTCTGTATCTGGATCTGGATCCTTCTTACCTTGTAGGTAAGTGGTGTTTATATAGAGTGTACCTTCAAATCTTCTTCGTTGGATGTATTTGAGCCTTCTTCGGATAGTCGTTGGATTCTAACAGTTAGATCCGTTGAGCGATAGACTTCTACTAGTTTGAACTAGTAGAGGACTCCTGAGATAACCTCACGGTTATCTGATGATTATCCCTTCAACAACGATAAATGACAGCCGCCAAGTCGTGTCTGCCATCATTAGGGTAATTAACCTAATCCATAAGTTGGATTAGGGCGTGCTTGTGGCTGATTTAGTTTTCTTCCTCATCAAGCTACCTCCTGGACCCGGCTCGCTCGGAAGCGAGTCGATTCCCTTTGTCTCGACCGGGGTCGAGGGTCAAACCAAGTATGAACCAGGTTCAATCATATTTTCTCCATATCAGTGATCATCCTCTTCTATGTTTCGTCTTTGATTCTCCATTACTTGTCTTTCCTTTTCTGATTGAGGAAAGTAGAGGTGATGTTGTATCTCTGTTGCAACTATCTCTTTACTCATTCCCTCTCTTTTCCTAAGGATCTAAAGCTTGGTGGATGATCTTCATCAAGATCATCACTCGCTTTTGAAGGAAAACATGTATCTATTCTCTTTCCTTATTTAGATTGATGTTCTACAGTCTTAGATCTATTTCTCTAGGGAATCTATGCATGCTTTTCATGAATCCTTTATCATATTAGTGATCCATCATCCTATAGTTTCTCGTTCATGAATTTTTCTATGAATTCTTCAAGAACCATGATTGATCTAATTATGGTAACTTTTTGTTTCATAATTTGTAACTTGAAGACTTGATATCATTAGAGTTTTGAAAACCTCTATATACTAAAATACTATCCTCGCATATTCCCTTTTGTTTGGTACCCTTTTGAACCACCAAATTCGGTGTTATATTCTAAAACTCTGATTTTTGAAGGCCACTGTCTCCGTTGGTCGACTGAGGTAGTAGACCAATCAATCGACCAATGAGAGACACAGCAACCTCATATTTGGTCTGTTTTGGATGTTTTGATTTCCTTCCTTTTATGTATCTTTCCTAATATGTTATATATACTTGTTTAGGACTTTCTTTCCAAGTTTAGACAAGGTCTTACTTGATTCCCCCAAGATCCTTTGCGAGTTATATAAGGTAAGAATGGTTATTTCCTTAATTACATAGATTGCATATTCTAGTTATATATTTGAATCTCTTTGATTTATTTCCTTAAAAAGATTCTTATATTGATATACTACTGATGCAACTACCTTGATTACAGTAGCATTACTTGTTTATGCAAAATTGATTCATGTATGATTTACTTACTAATTACATGCAAGTTGGATGTTATTATTGATTTCTTTCCATATAAGAAGTGGCCATATATGTGATATGATGGATTTATGTTTGTGAATGATTAAGTATGGTTTGGAAAGGGGAGGTGTCCTTTTGACACTTTTGTCCTTGGACAACTACGAGAATATTATGGGATGTTTCCGAAGATGCCCTTTGGACACCTTCCTAAACTGTTGGATGACATATTTAGGGTTGTCTAGTAGTGTTTGGCTAGGATGTCCTCTTATGTCATACCCTAATCGAAGGGGTATTGAGACCGAACGACCCGTGGTAGCAATTGGGATTCATGGGCGCTCAAGACCGGTAACCAACCCGTGAGAGGATAGGAATCACATTGTGGGGGCCATTTGCTGGTAGGGTTGCATATGGATAGACTTGGGCTCACGGGCGCTCAAGACCGGTAACCAACCCGTGAGGGGACGTGAGAACTTCTTGTTTACCATATGTGGATAACCAATAGGGTTGATGAATCCGTAGTCAGGGACTATGAGGACTCTAGTGTGAAGGATACCGGAAAGGATTGCCAAGGGCGAGGAATGGACGTATCTGTATCTGACTTGATGTAACTAAGCAGGAGACTTGCATTTGGCTAGGCTTCGACTCAGACATGCGCCAGTACTTAGACCAATGGTGATGTGAGAGAGCGGTGACTTAACCCCCAGCCATGGAATGTCCCGAGGGATGCCGGACCCACTACCAAAAGGCGTTGTGTGATGAGACCTTCCTAAAGAAGTACGGTGCTATGACTTAAAGCATGTCTACCAATAGAGACCAGCATACATAGTGTTAGGATCATATTGCATCATGTGTTTCATATCATATAGTATCTTACTTTGCTTTGAATTCCTGCTATTTATATTGTTATGGATTAACTGCCTTATTGAGTTTCATTGAAACTCACTCCTTTTTGTACAATATCTTTTGTTAGATTACTCTACAAGTATTGATGACTATGAAGGTCAATATGAGGAAGCGCAAGAGGCGTACTTTATGCAAGGTGTTGGCAACCATGAAGATTACATTGAGGATTCCTCGAGTGGTCTTACTTGTTACCAAGATTAGCCCTACTGTGGAGTGGGAGCGTCTGAGTGTCATTGATGAAGTCTATGATGAAGACATTCTTTATAAAGTAGAATAGACTCTAGCTTAGTTTGTTATATCTTTCTTTCTTGTCTTTAGAACCAGTGTAATTTCCTTTTGACTTGCGATCTACTTTCCGCTGTTTGTAGAGTGAGATTCCGCCTCACTTTACTTTATGATTTAGACATTTTGATTGTTTTTCATACTTGATGATATATGATTTATTATTTCCTTATTTGGATCTTTTGATGATACTTTGTACATTGATTATTTATGTTCATGATTATGTTATTGTCTATGTGGGAGGTTGATTACCTCGATACTTGATCTTTGGGGCTGTGGATCACACACTTGGGTATGCCAGGTAGGGTACCGGCTGGGTGGATGTGACAGAGTGGTATCAGAGCCCAAAGTTCAAGAAAATCTTAACCACATAAAACAATAACGGAACATTCCTGAGTCATAGATCTGAAATGACTCATCTACTCTTAGAAGTGAATAATAGGACACTAGGATTAGAAGCATAACTACACTTTTGGAATAACATACTATAATTATACTTAAACAAATGTCACTTAATACAATAAAAGAAAAGTGCATAATGCACAATAATATAGTGAAATAAAGTGAACTTCATTAATTTCAAAAGTTTTACAACGATTACATCAAATAATGCATAAATGGAAATCCTAAAGTACAGTCTATCTAGGTGATCTCCTTTGATCTCTGAAAGCTCTGAAGTCCTCGGCCATCTGAGAAATCTATGACTTTATCCTATCCTGCCGTGACTCCATCCTCTCATACTTCTGCTCCTGTCTGACCTCCATCCTCTCCAGCATGGAAGTCATCGATCTCATCTGTGCACCGAGATCTGAAGTCTCTAGGATTGAATGAGACAGGCCACCTACCTCAAAGTGTGATGAAGGAGGAATCTCGTGATGCTTCGGCTTAGCCTCGTGCATCTCTGTGTCATCTTCGACCTGATCATTACTATCAGGACCGACATCCTCTCCTCCATCATTAGACTCCTCCTCCTCCTCGGTCTCATCATCCTCATCCTCTAGACCAGGAGACCTCACTGTTTGTTTCAGCTTCATCTGTCGGATGGTCCTAGTCCCGATCGTGTACCCCAGTGCACCAGTGTCCACCGGTGTATCCTCAAGACTCACTCGGAAGTGCCGAAAGATCAAAGTCAGAAGCCTCCCATAGCAAAGGTTCCGCATACTAGGCCGCAGTACCAGATCCAGCATGACCTGCTGAATGATGTAAGATAAGTCTATCTGGAAGCCCATGTAGATGCAATAGATAACCAATGCTTCCATTACTGTGACCCGATGGTGATGTCCGGCCTTCGGCATGATATTCCAGCCAACAATACGACCGATAATCCATGCCGAATCTATCATCCACCCGTTGCTACTCGGAGTGTGGCATCGTCGATCATCCCATAGAGTGGAGCATATCTCGTGCAGCTTGTACGGCATCAAGTAGTTGTCAATCCTTGCCCCTGCAGATATCCACACACACTGCTGTTGATAGTAAGGTACTCGTAAGATCTCAGCCAATGCCCTCGTGGAGAAGCGGATCCGTGTCTGAAGGACCTTGCTCTTGAGGACTAATCGAAGAGGATGTCTTGGACCTCTAGACTCCTCAGTAGATGTTAGGTTGCTAAAGAACAACCTCACTAGCTCTGGATATACTGGCAAATCCTCGGTGAAGAGATATGTCCACTCCATAGTGTCAAATCTCTGTCAAATCCAGAACACCCTAAGCTGTCATAGGTGAAGTAGACATCCAAGCTCGATACTGCAGTAACTGAAGTAGGCCTTGTATAAGAGCTCGGCCTATGGAGTATCGAATCTGTCTGGTCACCGAACCTCCTCTCTAGGCTGTGAAGGCACCTAGCCTCTACCCCTGAGTGCCCCTACCATACGACCTCTTCGTTGTCCTCGCCCTCCTCTCTGCATGGTGTATGTCTGTGGAAGAGACAAAAGACATTTCTAGTTAGTGCCATTTCAAGATTTCAACCAAAAGGGTATTTTCATGATTTTTTGGAAAATTTCAAATTTTGGGGAAATTTCGATTTGAAGATACTAGCATGTGCACAATACTTGGAATTGCATGATCGTGAAGTTTATTTGAAGAAAACCGATCGAAAACTTTGGTTAAAAGTTGAAAATTCAGCAAGAAGAAATTTGGGGATTTTGCAAACTAGTCAAAATTGAATTTTTGAAAAGTTGGAATTGGTCAAATCAAACTATATGGACATATCTACAATATCATCTTGAACATGTAGCATTTGATTTCGTGCGAAAACTCCAAGCGGTTTGTGAGAAATCGAATTTTTCTAAAGTTAACGATTTCAGTACGAAAGCGATTGTGAAAGTGCTTGAATGTGTTAGAACTTGTTGTCTATGCATGGCATTGTGTTTAAAACCTAGGGAATGCGTTTCTAAGTATTCCTAAACATGATTTCTAGCATTGGATACAAGTAAAACATGATTCTATGAGAATGCAAGCATAAGAGATTGTATATGAAAGAAGAAAGAATGGATTTACCTTGTATGAGATGAATGTGTGTTGTGGTGTTGTTGTCGAAGCACTAAATCACCCCAAAAATACTTGGAAGAACTTTAGAAGACTTTCCCCAGAGCTCTCTCATGTTTTGAGGTGGTTAGAATGAGGAAATGATGCCTAAAATACGAATTTTCGTATTCTGTGAGCATTGGTCGACTGGGCTACTCGACCAATCAATCGACCAATGGACACAGTGACCTTATTTTCTATTGAATTTTTGGAAAATGTGATTTTTGTCCTATGGATTATTGTTTGATGACTATGTGGATGTATTTAAGCATGATTTAAATTATCAAATCATTTGACTTGTGGATTATGATGAAACTTCGAAATTCGGTGTTTTTTATGTTTTCGATTTTTGCAGAATGGTTACTCTGAGAAGTGGACATGGTGGATCCAGTAGCAATGGTCATGGTGAGATACCCCATGGAGGTGGTGAGATACCCAATGGTGGTCATGATCAGTAGACCAACAATGACGATCAGGGTACCCATGACATACCTGGTGCCCCGAATGTTGGAAGCTTTCGTGATATTGCCAATATCATGGGCATGATGCAGCAGCAAGCAGCCCAGTTTAATCAGATGCTTGACGAGTTTCATGACTTTGCATAATGAGACTTGTGCTGGTGCTAATGTGAATCCTCATGCCGCAGTTCTGAATGCTGGAGGATTAGCTGGAACTCCACATACTCGTCTGATGGAGAGTTTCTTGAAAATGCAAGTGCCCACCTTCACTGGAGTGACCAAGGACCCCTTGTTTCCTAACAAGTGGCTTCGTGAGTTAGAGAAGGCTTTTCGACATCTACAATTGTCACATCCACCCAGCCGGTACCCTATCTGGCATACCCGGGATGTGATCCACAGCCCCGAAGATCCATAGTTCAGAGACCACATAATCCACATCGACGATAATACAATCATGAACAGATAATAATCATAAACTAACAATGAATGATCATGGAATTCAGAAATAAGGTGTCAAACATAATCAGAGTGCGGAAATAAATATCAAATCAGATAAATTAAGAAGGCAGTGGGCGGAATCCACTCCTTCACCAAACGGAAGTGAGGTCAAAGTTTAGTTAAGTACAAGTCTCAAGTTATAAAGGTAAGTTAAAGTTATTACAATTCTTCTAAGTATACTGTCACAAAAGAAGGGGTAACTACTCATAAGTCTCCTCCATAATAAATATATCTTCTTCAAAGTTGAGGACCATGGAGACCCAACATGACTGCTCCCATACAACTCCGGGGCTAACCCTGGTACGCCTGGTAATCTTCTTCGGTATGGTCACCGAAGTCTTCAACGTAGCCAGCCTCCGGATGGTAGTATGAGGTATCTGGGTCCGCCTCAGGGAGGGTGCCATCGAGTAATCACCCGTAGAATAGCCTAACAAAATATTGCAACAGAAAAGGAATGAGTTCAAAAGAACTCAAGCAAGGAAGTTATCCCACCACACATAAACCACAAGATAATCATAAAATGATGCAGATGATATGAGGCATATAATGCAATATGACTTTATTCTAAGTATGTTGGTCATCTATGGTAGACATGCTTTAAGTCATAGCACCATACTTCTTTAGGTAGTCTCGAGTCACTCATCACCGGGGGAATTGGGTCCTGCATCCCTCTCGGACAAATCCATGGTTGGGGTTTCGGTCACCGCTCTCTCACATCACCGTTCGGTCTAAGTATTGGCGCATGTCAGGGTATAGCCTAGCCCAATGCAAGTCATCTACTTAATCATATCATGCCAGTTCCGGATACTTCCATTCCTCCCCTCTCGGGATCCTTTCCGGTATCCTTCACACTAGAGTCACGGATATTACTCACCGGACTCATCAACCCTATTGGTCATCCACAAATGGTAAACGGGAAGCTCTCACGTCCCTCTCACGGATCATTTCACCGGTCTTGAGTGCCCGTGAGCCCAAGTCTAGCCATTTGTAACCCTACCAATAAATGGCCCCTTTCGGGTAACCGTAATGCAATTTATGTCCTCTCACGGAGTGGATAACGGTCTTGAGCGCCCACAAATCCACACTACTACCACGGGTTGTTCGGTCTCAATGCCCTTTCGAATCGGGTCTGATATGATAGGGACATCCTAGCCATACATCTAGACAAATCCTATGCATGTCATTCAATAACCCGGGAAAGCGTCAATGGACACCTTCAAAGAACATCCCATACTATTCCCTCCGATGTCCAAGGACAGAAGCACCAGTAGGGTACCCCTCAATCCCAAGTTATACTTAAGCAATCACATGCCCAAGTTCATCATATCAGTTCACAAGATACAACGTCATAATAAACATTCAATTCATGACATTGACATAAGTCATCATATATTGAAATTGATAAACATGATAAAACATTGAAGTAATATAATGTAAACACAAAGCTACTGTTAAAAGACATATGTAGCAAGTCTAACACGATAAGAATATGAAATATAAACTATATTTACTAGGTTAGGAATACCAAGTCAAGATTTCCATATCCTAGGTAATTACATCGATAACTATCCTTACCTTGAATCGGAGAAGAGAATGGTCCAAGATCACAAGCAGTGGCCCAAATAGTCTTAAAGTCCTAAACAAGCATATATGAAAGGTTAGAGAAGAAATCAGAACAATCGGAGACCAAACGAATCGAATCGGGCAAAAGTTGCTGACAAGAACTCTATTGGTCGATACGATAGTATCGACCAATAGTATCGACCAAATCAATTCCGGACAGCAAGTCTGGCTTTTCGGATTCTTGCCCAAATTTGGTCTTCCGGGTCTCGGATTGACATGAAACTTGGAGGATAGTCTAAGCACAACATGGGGACACTAATTATCAAGAAACTTTCATAATCCAATGGTCCATTTGGAAATCCCCAAATTGACATATTAAGGTTAAGAGTTGTAGATCATGGCATTGGCTATATCTCAATGCAAATTAGGGGAAAACATGGGGGATTAGGTAGGGAATCGTTTAGAAGTAACATGGAGCACATATGCAAGGTATAGATTAGGTTAATCATGAGCTTTATCTCAGTTTTGGTAAATAAAGCAAGTTGGTAAGCAATAAATCATGGAAATGTGTAGTCAATGATCATGAGGTGAATCAATCATAGTCATGCCGGTGAAAACATCATTGTATGGGGTTTAGAAGGTTCATGGCAAGGTGTATGCAAGGTTGCAGCACCTTGGCCATGGTCCCAACAGTAAAATAGAGAAAAGATGAGTGAGAAAGTGATTAGGAGAGAGAGTCATACCTTTAAAGTGGCACAAGAAAGTAGGAATGAGTGGTTGGCAATGATTGATGAAGAAGATGCTTCACCACTACCAATGAGGAGTTCTTGGGAGGCTCTCTCACGTTCCCAGATGTTAAAAACGCGAGAATAGGGCTCCAGTCTCGAGGAATAAATAAATAGAAAAGAATATTCCAAGAATCTTTAAATCTGGGCTCAAGAGACTTGTTGGTCGATACCTTTGGTCGATGGTATCGACCAAAACAATCTCTGCAGAAATTTTACAGAATAGTTCAGCAAATTTAGGTGCGGACTTGGAGGGCCATACAAGGTCAAATTGCATGGGGTTTTCTCCTACAGTTCACTCAAGAGGTCTAGTTTCAGGGAGTACCTTCGGATTATGCACAGGAGTCCGTTTGCTATTTCAACTGTCTCGCTCTTCATTAGTGCGCAAATTCTAACTTAGCACTGGTAATGTGCTCAAGGAAGGAGCAGACATCATCAATGTCCATAAACTGGAATCCCGACATTACGTCATCAACCAGTAGGGCCCATAAGTCCCTCCTACCACCACTTCGGGTCTTTGGACCTACAAACATAACAATGACCGGGTCGGGTCAAGGTTAGGTAAAAGCTGGATTTTACATTCTTCCCCCTTAAAAGAATTTCGTCCTCGAAATTGAAAGCGTACTTGTGCTCCCAAAAAGATGAGGAAACTTCTCCTTCATTTCTTCTTCCTTTTCCCATGAAGCTTCTTCCGGGTATGGTTCTTCCACCGAATCTTCACCAAGGGGATGGTGCGATTCCTGGTTGCTTGTCCTTTTTATCTAGGATTTCAGCTGGTCCTTCATCGTAAGAAAGATCAGCACTAAGTCCTTCGGGTGCTTGCTTGTAGTATGTGTTCCGGGTTCTCTATGTACTCCGAAGCATCGAAACATGGAACACATTGTGAACTCCAGCAAGAGATGGAGGCAAGGCCAAGCGATAAGCAACAGGTCCAACCCTTTCCAAGATTTCAAAAGGTCCGATGAAGCGGGGCTAAGCTTTCCTCTCACATTGAATCTCATCACACCTTTCATAGGTAATACTTTAAGGAAAACTTTCTCTCCAATAGGAAACTCCAGATCGGTCCTTCTCTTGTCGGCATAGGATTTCTGTCTTGACTGAGCAGACTTAATCCTCTCTCTAATCATGTCCACCATAGCACTTGTAGCTTCAATCATTTCCGGGCCTAAGACTTTTCTTTCACCTGTCTCAGTCCAATACAAAGGCGTTCTACAAGTGTTACCGTACAAAGCTTTAAAAGGAGCCATGCCTATTGTTGATTGATAACTGTTGTTATAGGCAAACTCCACTAAAGCTAAGTGTTCATTCCAATTTCCACCCATGTCCACCACACAAGATCTAAGCATATCTTCTAAAATTTGAATCGTCCGCTCAGATTGTCCATCAGATTGGGGATGATGAGCTGTACTCAAGTTTAATTGGGTTCCCAGGGCTTTCTGCAATCCATTCCAAAACCTTGAGGTGAACCTAGGATCACGGTCAGACACAATACTCACCGGCACACCGTGTAGACGAATCACGTTGTCCACATAGAGTCTAGCTAGCTTGTCCAAAGTGTAGGTGATCTTCATAGGTATGAAATGGGCTGATTTAGTCAACCTATCTACAACCACCCACACAGTGTCATTTCCTTTAGTTGTCCGCGGCAAGCTAGTCACGAAGTGTCACGCCCTCCCAGCCGGTACCCTATCTGGCATACCCGAGAGTGTGATCCACAGCCCGAAGATCAGGTATCGAGTGATCAACCTCCCACATAAACAATAACATAATCATGAACAATCATAACATGAGTGCGGAAGATAAATCATAGATCCAATAAAGAAAGAATGAATCATAAATGAATCAGAATACTAAATATAATCAGAGTATCAAACAGATAAGTAAAGCGAGGCAAAAATCCCACTTTACAACCAGCGGAAAAGTAGCTCTAAAAGAATAAACTAAATAAAATCTAATCCCAGTAACTAGTACATTGGGTAACTAAATTGTTCTCCACTTTATAGACAACATCCTTGTAAGTGTAAATCTCATAAATAGCACAAGGACGCTTCCACTCAATGGTCGGACTAAGCATCGTACGGAGCATAACCACTCGCGGGATCTTCGGAGTAATTGTGGTAACCGCAATCACCTTCCTGGAGATATGCCTCTTCGCCTTGCGCTTCTTCATAGGGACCGTCATAGCACTCAAGTACTCCAGGATAGTCTAACAACATTGTACAATAAAGGAATGAGTTTCAAAGAAACTTAGTAAGGCATTAAAAAATCCATAATAACATAAATGGCGAGGATTCCGAACACTCATAAATGCAATATGATATGAGACAAACAATGAATGAATGAATCTAACTCTATGTATGCTGGTCTCTATTGGCGAGACATGCTTTAAGTCATAGCACCGTACTTCTTTAGGAAAGTCCACTCACATCCTCAACCATTTAAGATATCTTGGATTCTCTCACGGATCATTTCACCGGTCTTGAGCAGCCGATTGGTAATGGGTCCTTCATCCCTCAGGACAAACCATGGCAGGGGGTTAAGTCAACACACTCTCTCACAACCATTTGGTATAAGTCTTGGCGCATGTCGGGGTAAAACCTAGCCAAATGCAAGTCTTCTACTTGTTTACATCAAGTCGATCCAGATACTTCCATTCCTCGTCCCCGACGATCCTTTCCGGTATCCTTCACACTAGAGTCGGCGTATCCTATGGCACCGACCAACTCGGATTACGGACTCATCAACCCTATTGATCATCCACATATGGTAAACGGGAAGCTCTCACGTCCTCTCACGGGTTGGTTACCGGTCTTAAGCGCCCGTGAGCCCAAGTCTAACCATATGCAACCCTACCAATAAATGGCCCCCACAATGTGATTCCTGTCCTCTCACGGGTTGGTTATCGGTCTTGAGCGCCCATGAATCCCCATTGCTACCACGGGTCGTTCGGTCTCAATACCCCCTCCGATTAGGGTCCGACATAACAGGACATCCTAGCCAAACACTACTAGACAATCCTAGATATGTCATCCAACAGTTTAGGAAGGTGTCCAGAGGGCATCTCCGGAAACATCCCATAATATTCCCGTAGTAGTCCAAGGACAGAAGTGTCAAAAGGACACCTCTCCTTTCCAAACCATACGTAAGCATACACATGCATCAATTCATATCATCACATATATGGTAACTTCATATATGGAAAGAAATCGATAATTACAATCACTTGTATAACATTGGTAAGTAAATCATACATGAATCAATTTAATATGAATAAGTAATGCTACTGTAATCAAAGTTATGCAACAGTAGTATATCATTGTAAGAATCTAATTTAGGAAACATATTAATGATATTCAAATATAGAAACTAGATTCATGCTATCTATGTAATTAAGGAAATAACCGTCCTTACCTTTTATAACTCGCAAAGGGATCCTAAGAAATCAAGTAAGATCTTGGCAAACTTGAGAAGAAGGTCCTAAACAAGTATATACAACATATTAGGAAAGATCCCCAGCAGAAAAGATATCAAAACATCCGAAACAGACCAAATCTGGAGTTGCTGTACTCATTGGTCGAGTGGATTGGTCGAGTGGTCCAGTCGACCAATCAGTCGACCAATGCAGACAGTAGCCTAAAAAAACAGAGTTTTAAGATATGAAATCCGAATTTGGTGGTTCAAAAGGGTACTAATCAAGGGGTAGACTACATCAGTAGTATTCTAACAAATAGGGGACCTCAAAACACCAATCAAATCAAGATATCAAGATCCAAATTAGGAAACAAAAAGTTACCATAATTAACTCAAACATGGATCTTGATGAATTTGAAATAGAAAACAAAGACAAGAACAATAGGAGGATGGATCATTGCTTTCGGTAATGAAAACATGAAAACATACATAGGTCTTCATGGAATAAAGCTTAGAAGCATAAATCTAAATAAGGAAATAAAACCTACCATATATGTAACTATCATGCATCATGAAGAACACATAGTATGGTAGAAGAGAACATCTAGAAATCTATAGATTATGGATCATGGAAAGAAACACAGTAATTACTACTAACATGATCAACAAAAGAAGATCCAAAGAGATCAGAATTCAGATTAGAAGTTTAACAGAGATTAAATCATGGTTTGATCATGAATCCTTCAAAAGCTTGCAATGATCATGGTTAAGATCATTGTTCTAGCCTTAAATCCTTAGGATGATCATGAGAACATGTTCAGAGATGTTTGCAACAGAGAATGCAGCATCTCTTCTCTGTCTCAACTCAAAAAGGAAAGAAAAACAAAGATGGAGGAGAAGAAGAGAGAGTAGACATACCTTTTGATGCAAAAAGAAGAGTTTCGACGAAGATCCGTCAAGAAAACACCAAGGATGCAAGAGAGATGACTTGCGGAGGTCTTTGGTTCGTTCCGAGAGGGTTTGGAGGCAGCAAATACGAAGTGGACTCGAGATTGGACTTAAATAGAGCAAGAACAACCTAATTGCCAAAGACAGCACTCATTGGTCGAGTGGATTGGTCGACTGGCCCAGTCGACCAATCAGTCGACCAATGCTTGCTGACAAGAAGGCCAAAACAGGGAATTGAAGGTCCAGATCAAATCCAATCCTAAAGGGGTTTTGCACACAAGTCAAGTGACTTACCTAATAGGTAGAAATGCCTTCAAACCAAGATAGAGAGCACTCCAAGTCCATCAACTAATTAGATCTTCATCAGGATTCCGTTTCCATAAATAGAACCTCATCAACAACTTTCATGGATTCAAAGCCAGACACCAAGTCCTCTACTGGGATGGCCCAAAGCTGACTTCTTACTTTACTTCGGGTCATCGGACCTACAAATAACAAGGTTTCCGGGTCAAGGTTAGGGCTGGGTTTTACACGAAGTCCATGGATATATCTTCCCACTTCCAACTAGGAACGGGAAGGGGCTGAAGCAATCCGGACGGAGGTTGGCGAACGGCTTTAACACGCTGACAAGTCTCGCACTTGGCAACAAAGTCTTCCACATCCACTTTCAAGCTATTCCACCAAAAATGTTCCCTTAAGTCTTTATACATTTTGGTACCCCCAGGGTGTATTGTAAAGATCGACCGGTGTGCTTCTTTCAATATTTCCTTCTTGATTTCATCAACAAGCAGGCACACAGAGTCTACCTCTAAACAATAAGGCACCATCTAAAGATGTACTAAAAGCGGTCCATCTCTCGAATTCGTGGCAACCTTCCCAATCTTCTCTCTCGATTCAGGGTCAGAACTTTGCAAAGCGACGATCCGGTCTCTAAGGGTGGATCTTGCCGTCATGGCAAAAAGAATACAATCCGAACCCTCGGGAACCACTTCTAAGCCAAACCTTTCCATTGACAGCAACAAAGGTCGACTCAAAGCACACAAGTTCAAATCTTTCTTCGACTCTTCCTACTAAGAGCATCCGCAACTACATTTGCTTTACTCGGGTGATATTGGATGTCACAATCATAGTCGAAACCAACTCCAGCCATCTTCTTTGTCTCATATTCAGCTCTTTTCGGGTGAAGAAGTATTTCAAACTCTTATGATCTGTGAAGATAGCGATCTTCTCACCGTATAGGTAATGTCTCCAAATCTTTAAAGCAAAAACAACGGCGGCAAGCTCTAAGTCGTGAGTGGGATAATTCCGCTCATAGTCTTTCAATTGCCGAGAAGCATAAGCCACAACTTTGTCGTGTTGCATCAACACGCAACCCAATCCGATCATGGAAGCATCGGTGTAGACTGTCAACCCACCGGAACTATCAGGTATAGTCAAAACCGGGGCGCTTGTCAATCTAACCTTCAGCTCCTCAAAATTCCTCTCGCAAGACTCGGTCCAAACGAACTTCTCTTCCTTTCTAGTTAGCTTAGTCATAGGGGCAGCCAACCTAGAAAAATTCTTGATAAATCTCCGATAGTGTCCTGCCAATCCAAGGAAACTTCTTATCTCAGTCACGGTCTTCGGTCTTTCCCAATCGGTAACGGTTTGCACTTTTTCCGGGTCGACACGAATACCTTTGGTTGAAACAACATGGCCAAGAAACACTACCCTTGAGAGCCAAAAGTCATACTTGCCAAACTTAGCATAGAGTTTCTTTTCTCTCAACCTTTGCAAAGTGAAGTTCAGATGTTCCGCATGCTCTTCTTCATTCTTCGAGTAAATCAAGATGTCATCAATGAATACGATCACAAACTTATCTAGCACATCATGAAATACCCGGTTCATGAGGTCTATGAACACGGCAGGGGCATTTGTTAAGCCAAAAGGCATAACTTTGAATTCATAGTGTCCATACCTTGTTCGGAACGCCGTCTTAAAGATATCACTTGACTTCACTTTCAACTGGTGATACCCTGATCTTAAGTCAATCTTCGAGAAAACAGACGCGCCCTTCAACTGGTCAAACAGGTCATCAATCCGAGGCAACGGGTATCTGTTCTTGATCGTTAACTTGTTCAACTCTCTGTAGTCAATGCATAAGCGCATACTACCATCTTTCTTCTTAACGAACAAGACCGGAGCTCCCCAGGGTGACACACTTGGCTGCACAAAACCTCTATCCAGGAGTTCATTCAACTGAGCTTGCAACTCCTCTAGCTCGGTAGGCGCCATCCTGTAAGGAGCTTTAGACACCGGAGACGCTCCAGGAGTTAAGTCTATGGAAAACTCAACCTCTCTATCAGGGGGGTAGTCCTGATAAATCGTCTGGAAACACATCAGCGAAGTTACAAACTACACTGACATTTTCAGGTCTCTTCTTTTCCTTAACCTTGCTTCCAGATGAAACATCTTCCACTAGGGAGTGGACTTGCATTAAAGCGGTCAAAGTCTTCTTGCTCACTCTTCCCTTCCTTCCTTGGAACTCCAAAACTGAATTCCCCTCCAATCGGAATTGGATCTTCTTTGAAGAGCACAAGATCACAGCGTTGTAGGATGTCAACCAATCAATTCCCAAGATCACGTCGAAATCTCTCATATCGAACAACACCAACCTTGCCTTCAAGTTCAAACCACAAACACAAACAGGACATTCCTCTAACACTTTATCTAGTTTAACAACAGACCCAACAGGGGTACAAATTGATAAATAACTAGACAAACATTTGGGTGTTAGGTTAGTCTTCACAGCAAAAGTAGATGAAATGAATGAATGAGATGCACCCGTATCAAACAATACAAATGCTGGTAAAGAAGCGACTAACAATGTACCTGTAACAACATCATGTCAAGCTTCTTGGTCAGTACCAGATATATCGAAGACTCGCGCGGCGGAGAGGGCAGGGGACACTCTTCTGAACAGGAGCACCGGGCTGAACAGACTTCTTGGGGCAGAGGCGGGCAAAATGGCCGGGCTGTTTGCAAAAGAAGCAAACATTATCCTTCGATCCAACAGAGGTAGCTGCCACTGGAGGTCTCTGAAATGCAGGCCTGGGGTGTACCATTCCAGGTAGAGAAGGCTGAACAATTCCTGCAGGTCGGGTCCCACTAGTCCGGCCATACTTGCCTACATGAGCAAGATCGGGACTCGGCCCAACACTCCGGGGCTGATAGGTGGGAGTGGGGGTACGGTGCAGGCCTCACAAAACGACGGTCAGTACGATCAACAAATCCAGAAGGTCTGGATTGCCAAGGTTTCTGTGCTCGCACATTCTCCTTCTCAGTTTCCTCAATTTTCTTCGCATTCTCCACGGCCTGAGCATAGTCTCCAAGAGGTAAGGCGGTGAGGTGGACTTTGATTGAAGGTCGCAGCCCTTTGAAAAATTTCTTCGCCTTGGCAACATCGGAACTCAAAGAATCGGGAGCGAAGAAAAAGAGTTCTTCAAACTTCTGCTGGTATTCCAAAGCACGTAAAGGGCACCTTGTACCAATGCCATGAATTCCCGCCTCTTTGGCATCCTTTACCGACTCAGGAAATAGTTCCTACAAAATGCTTCCTTGAACAACTCCCAAGTAACCACACCAGCATGAAGGTTCTCGAGAATAGGCCTAGTGGAGGTCCACCATGCATCAGCTTCATGTTGGAGCTTCGTTTCCGCAAACAACACCTTCTCGATTATCCGAACACTGCGCAGTGTCTAAATGCCTTTTCCAATTCTCTCAACCATCTATTAGGAAAGAGGGTGTCCTTGGTCATTCCGGTAAAAGATGGTACTTGGAGTTTAAGAAAACTTTCCATCAGCTTGGTATGCGGGATCTCAGTGGACCTCTCCACATACGGAGCTGCACGGCCAGGGTTTCTTGAACCACTTGCTCGGTTCTCTTCTTGCATAGCCAAAAATCCGGTCATCATTTGATTGAACTGCGCCGCTTGTTGCTGCATCATGTTGGTCATAATGCTAGCAATGTCTCTGAAGCTTCCGATTTCAGGAGCATCGGAAACTCCATTAGGGGCGGGGTGCTCTCCTTGTCTTTGCTGGTCCGGGGTCCCAGCAGGCACATCTTCAACTCCGGAATTATCAGAACCAATCAAACAATTCCTCAGAAGCACCATTCTTCAAACATCGGAAATTTACAACATCGAAAATCAACTTGTCAAAATCACTTGATCAATAGAATAGAATGCCCAAATCATGCTTAAAATCATCAACATAGCAAGATTATAGTCCAACATTGACAAGAAATAAATCACAAATCAGATTTCCACAAAAGCCCAAAAGCAGAAAATTTTCCCTATTGGTCGATACATTTAGTCGATGGCATCGACCAATAGTATCGACCAAAAACATTCTGCGTGAAAAACAGAATATATGGTTCACTCGTTTCATTTCCAAAACATTTCCATTTCAAACTTGGCTCTGGGGAAAACTTCTCCTTAAGGTCTCTAAGGGTTTTAGGGGTGATTTGAGACTTCCAACACTCTTGCAAGCTTGCATTGATCAACAACACAAGTAAGTCTCATTCTCTTCTTCTCTCTTCTTGCGTTTTCATTTACCAAGATATGATTTTTCTTCAAAATTGCAAAATGGTTGATGCTAATGGTTAGAATCATGTCTAGGGACGTTTAGAAACATGCTCCCACCATTTTACAAGCCAAACTAAGCATGAAACACAAGATTTCACATTCTTGGATTCAAAAATCACTATTCATCTCAATATTTCCAACTTTACAAATACTTGCCTCATTTTTAAACCAAAATGAATTTTGACATGAAACCAAGTCCCACATGACTAATTTACCATGGGGAAGGTGTTCCCACATTCGGTTTGCCGAAATTCCAACTTTTGAAAAATCTCAAACATAGCCCAAAGAGGGATTTCTTCCTTCACCTTCTTGCTGAATTTTCACTTCTACATGGCCAAGATGTTAGATTTTCACCAAACAAAACATCCCAGCATGTTTATCCAAGTCTTATACACATGCTAGTATGTTCGAATCACATTTTCGCAACAATTTCAAATTTTTGAAAAATTACAAAAATGCCCTTCATCTAACAAATGAACAAGGGAATTAATCAAAATGAAATTTCTTTCTTGTCTCCGCAGGTTCATCATGCCCAGAGGAGGACGGAGGGCTGACAGAGGTATAGGACATGCTCCACGGCAGGAGGTGACCGAGGAGGACCTCTTCATATCACCTCAGGCAGAGTTCCTGTTCGAGCACTACTTCTATGACATACCGATCGAGTACAGGCGGTTGGTAGCCTTAGATGAGCTAGAGACCTTTCGCATACGGGAGAGGTTAGAGGCGATGGGATGGTTATCTTTGTACACCACGCCATATCCAGTCTACCCAAAGCTTGTCAGGTACTTTTATAGTAACCTGACCTACCGATTCGAGGATGACCCGCGAGATGGTCCTCGGATTGTCATCTGCTCCGTGGTTAGAGGCGTTGAGATCACATTCACTACCAGCGAGTTGGCTGGGATCTTGGGAGTGCCGTCTGTACCAGGCTTTCGCTTGTGGATTCCTCCTCGCACTGACATTCTGGAGGGTCTCATTCCATACGAGACACACGAGATATGCAAGACTCTGTGGGACGATGAGAACTGCTTCATGCCCAGGAGTGACACTTCTATGATACCATCTGCCCGAGTCATCGCTCGCTTTGTCGGGCGAAACATTATTCATGATTGCAGGGCATCACAGAAGGGTGACGATTATGGAGGCACTAGTCATCTATTGCATTTACACTGGCGTGCAGATAGACTTGGCTCACATCATGCAGCATATCATGATAGACCGAGTTGAGTTTCCCGGGGTCAGGAACTTAGCTTTCGGCCGGGTCTTGACACGCATTTTCCAGTACTTCCAGGTGGATTTAGAGGACACACTGATGATTCCTGATATAGAGATAGGTGAGGACCTCTGTGCATGGTCGGTCAAGAAAATGGGGCTTGGTAATGCGGTTAGATCAGACAATGAGGCCGACATCGATGGGGATGCCGAGGATGACGATGTAGATGAGCATGGAGACGATGATGATCAGGGTGATGCTCCAGTTCTGGATGATGACCAGGGGCATTAGGAGATTCCCGCTCCACGATTCTCCGAGGATGGAGGTCCATCTCACCAGACTTCTGAGGCTCCAGGTGTGACTTCTCATCAGTCTTCGATTTATTCCATACTCGAGAGGATCGAGGCTCGACAGATGAGGATGGAGACATACATGCACACTTTAGGTGAGAGGTTTACACGGCTCGAGGATGAGTTCAGATCGAGGAGGGATCAGACAGATCGTCGGAGTAGATCACCTAGATAGATAGCATTAGGAGTTTTCCTTTTTATGTTTCCCAGATGTACTTTCTTTCAGACTTGTAAAAATTTTCTTATGTGATTAATGAGATCAAGTTGTTTTGCTTATATTATTGTATCTTATTCCATAATCAGTTAAGTTTCATTTATTCAGTTACTAATCTCGGTTATCTATTATTCAGCTCTAAGAATAGTTGAGTTACCCTTTTTGATCGGTAACTCGGAATGTTCCATCATCGCTTCCGTGGTTAGGGTCTTACTGAACCTGGGGCTCTGATACCACTCTGTCACATCCACCCAGCCGGTACCCTATCTGGCATACCCGGGATGTGATCCACAGCCCCGAAGATCCATAGTTCAGGGACCACATAATCTACATCGACGATAATACAATCATGAACAGATAATAATCATAAACTAACAATGAATGATCATGGAATTCAGAAATAAGGTGTCAGACATAATCAGAGTGCGGAAATAAATATCAAATCAGATAAATTAAGAAGGCAGTGGGCGGAATCCACTCCTTCACCAAACGGAAGTGAGGTCAAAATTTAGTTAAGTACAAGTCTCAAGTTATAAAGGTAAGTTAAAGTTATTACAATTCTTCTAAGTATACTGTCACAAAAGAAGGGGTAACTACTCATAAGTCTCCTCCATAATAAATATATCTTCTTCAAAGTTGAGGACCATGGAGACCCAACATGACTGCTCCCATACAACTCCGGGGCTAACCCTAGTACGCCTGGTAATCTTCTTCGGTATGGTCACCGAAGTCTTCAACGTAGCCAGCCTCCGGATGGTAGTATGAGGTATCTGGGTCCGCCTCAGGGAGGGTGCCATCAGAGTAATCACCTGTAGAATAGCCTAACAAAATATTGCAACAGAAAAGGAATGAGTTCAAAAGAACTCAGCAAGGAAGTTATCCCACCACACATAAACCACAAGATAATCATAAAATGATGCAGATGATATGAGGCATATAATGCAATATGACTTTATTCTAAGTATGCTGGTCATCTATGGTAGACATGCTTTAAGTCATAGCACCATACTTCTTTAGGTAGTCTCAGTCACTCATCACCGGGGGGAATTGGGTCCTGCATCCCTCTCGGACAAATCCATGGTTGGGGTTCGGTCACCGCTCTCTCACATCACTGTTTGGTCTAAGTTTTGGCGCATGTCAGGGTATAGCCTAGCCCAATGCAAGTCATCTACTTAATCATATCATGCCAGTTCCAGATACTTCCATTCCTCCCCTCTCGGGATCCTTCCCGGTATCCTTCACACTAGAGTCACGGATATTACTCACCGGACTCATCAACCCTATTGGTCATCCACAAATGGTAAACGGGAAGCTCTCACGTCCCTCTCACGGATCATTTCACCGGTCTTGAGTGCCCGTGAGCCCAAGTCTAGCCATTTGTAACCCTACCAATAAATGGCCCCTTTCGGGTAACCGTAATGCAATTTATGTCCTCTCACGGAGTGGATACCGGTCTTGAGCGCCCACAAATCCACACTACTACCACGGGTTGTTCGGTCTCAATGCCCTTCCGAATCGGGTCTGATATGATAGGGACATCCTAGCCATATATCTAGACAAATCCTATGCATGTCATTCAATAACCCGGGAAAGCGTCAATGGACACCTTCGGAGAACATCCCATACTATTCCCTCCGATGTCCAAGGACAGAAGCACCAGTAGGGTACCCCTCAATCTCAAGTTATACTTAAGCAATCACATGCCCAAGTTCATCATATCAGTTCACAAGATACAACGTCATAATAAACATTCAATTCATGACATTGACATAAGTCATCATATATTGAAATTGATAAACATGATAAAACATTGAAGTAATATAATGTAAACACAAAGCTACTGTTAAAAGACATATGTAGCAAGTCTAACACGATAAGAATATGAAATAGAAACTATATTTACTAGGTTAGGAATACCAAGTCAAGATTTCCATATCCTAGGTAATTACATCGATAACTATCCTTACCTTGAATCGGAGAAGAGAATGGTCCAAGATCACAAGCAGTGGCCCAAATAGTCTTAAAGTCCTAAACAAGCATATATGAAAGGTTAGAGAAGAAATCAGAACAATCGGAGATCAAACGAATCAGAACTGGGCAAAAGTTGCTGACAGCAACTCTATTAGTCAATAGTATCGACCAATAGTATCGACCAAATCAATTCCGGGACAGCAAGCTGGCTTTTCGGATTCTTGCCCAGATTTGGTCTTCCGGGTCTCGGATTGACATGAAACTTGGAGGATAGTCTAAGCACAACATGGGGACACTAATTATCAAGAAACTTTCATAATCCAATGGTCCATTTGGAAATCCCCAAATTGACATATTAAGGTTAAGAGTTGTAGATCATGGCATTGGCTATATCTCAATGCAAATTAGGGGAAAACATGGGGGATTAGGTAGGGAATCGTTTAGAAGTAACATGGAGCACATATGCAAGGTATAGATTAGGTTAATCATGAGCTTCATCTCAGTTTTGGTAAATAAAGCAAGTTGGTAAGCAATAAATCATGGAAATGTGTAGTCAATGATCATGAGGTGAATCAATCATAGTCATGTCGGTGAAAACATCATTGTATGGGGTTTAGAAGGTTCATGGCAAGGTGTATGCAAGGTTGCAGCACCTTGGCCATGGTCCCAACAGTAAAATAGAGAAAAGATGAGTGAGCAAGTTATTAGGAGAGAGAGTCATACCTTTAAAGTGGAACAAGAAAGTAGGAATGAGTGGTTGGCAATGATTGATGAAGAAGATGCTTCACCACTACCAAGGAGGAGTTCTTGGGAGGCTCTCTCACGTTCCCAGATGTTAAAAACGCGAGAATAGGGCTCCAGTCTCGAGGAATAAATAAATAGAAAAGAATATTCCAAGAATCTTTAAATCTGGGCTCAGGCGACTTGTTGGTCGATGGTATCGACCAATAGTATCGACCAAAACAATCTCTGCAGAAATTTTACAGAATAGTTCAGCAACTTTAGGTGCGGACTTGGAGGGCTATACAAGGTCAAATTGCATGGGGTTTTCTCCTACAGTTCACTCAAGAGGTCTAGTTTCAGGGAGTACCTTCGGATTATGCACAGGAGTCCGTTTGCTATTTCAACTGTCTCGCTCTTCATCAGTGCGCAGATTCTAACTTAGCACTGGTAATGTGCTCAAGGAAGGAGCAGCATCATCAATGTCCATAAACTGGAATCCCGACATTACGTCATATAAGTCCCTCCTACCACCACTTCGGGTCTTTGGACCTACAAACATAACAATGACCGGGTCGGGTCAAGGTTAGGTAAAAGCTGGATTTTACAACAATGTTCTGAAGCCCAAAAGATTTTGTTTGCTAAACAGAAGTTGCAACATGAAGCTGACACTTGGTGGACCTCCACTCGGCCTGTGTTGGAAGGTTTGCATGCGGGTGTTGCAACTTGGGATTTGTTCAAAGAAGCTCTCTGCATGAACTACTTCCCTGAAGCGGTGAAAGATGCAAAATATGCTGAATTTATGGTTCTTACGTAGGGATCCTTGTCTATGTTGGAGTACCAACAGAAGTTTGAGGAGCTTCATTTCTTTGCTCTAGATTCTTTGAAGCTTGACCTCTCCAAGGCAAAGAAGTTCTTTAAAGGACTGCGCCCTACCATTAAAGCTTACCTCACTGTTCAGCCTATAGTGAGCTATGCCCAAGTGGTGCAGAACTCGAAGAAGTTGGAAGAAACTGAGAAGGAGAGTGCACGTGTGCAAAGGCCTTGGTAGCCCAGGAACCCTGGTTTGGTGGATCGTAATGATCGGCGTTTTGTGAGACCTACACCCTACCCCACTCCCGCTTTTCAGCCTAGGAGTGTAGGTCAGAGCCCTGGTTTTCAGCAGCCTGGCCAGTTTAGACAGTATGGCGGGAATCGACCACCGTTAAATGCAAATGCTAGGCCTGTGAATGCGAATCCTAGGCCTTTGGTTCAGAAGCCCCCTGTTGTAGCTACTCCAGTGGGACCTAGCAATCCTGTTTGCTTTTTCTGTAGCAAGCTGGTCATTTTGCTCGTGCCTGTCCGAAGCGGCCGCCCCGGTAGCCTGCTCCTGTAGTGAAGAATGCTCTTGCTCCTCCCTCTAGTAGAGTGTTCAGTATTTCTAGTACTGAACATGATGCAAGCCATTATGTGATTACAGGTACATTGTTAGTCGCTTCTATTCCTGCATTTGTCTTATTTGATACAGGTGCATCTCATTCGTTCATGTCATCTGCATTCATCAAGAAGAGTGACCTAATGCCTAAGAATTTATCTAGTTGTTTATTGATTAGTACACCTATTGGTCCTGTTGTGAAACTAGATAAAGGGTTAGTTAAATGTTGTGTTTTGATTGGTGAGAAGAACTTGGAAGCCAATTTGGTACTTCTCGATATGCGTGACTTTGATGTCATTTTAGGAATCGATTGGTTGACAGTCCACAAAGCTGTGTTTCTTTGTTCTCAAGGAGAATTCAGTTCCATATTTGTGGAAGTCCAGTTTTCAAATTTCAAGGTGAATGAAGAAGGATTGGTAAGAAGATCCTGTCTGAACTGATGCAAGTCTACGCCCTAGTGGATGATGCTTCATCTGAAGGCAAGAGTAAACTAGAGAAAAGAGTTGACGAAGTCAAGATTGTCTGCGACTTTGTTGATGTCTTCCTTGATGATCTATCGGGAGTGCCTCCAGATAGGGATGTTGAGTTTTCTATTGATCTCATCCCTGGTGCCACTCCGGTATCTAAGGCTCCGTATAGGATGGCTCCTACTAAACTCAAGGAACTGCAAAACCAATTGAACGAGCTCATTGATAGAGGTTTTGTACAACCTAGTGTATCACCTTGGGGAGCTCTGGTTTTGTTTGTCAAGAAGAAGGATGGTAGTATGCGTCTGTGAATCGACTACTGTGAGTTGAACAAGCTGACCATCAAAAATAGATACCCGCTGCCCAGAATTGATGATCTCTTCGATCAGTTGAAGGGTGCAGCAGTGTTCTTGATTGACTTGAGATCTGGATATCACCAGTTGAAAGTGAAGCCAATTGATATCTTCAAGACAGCTTTCCGAACAAGGTATGGTCATTATGAATTTCGAGTCATGCCTTTCGGTTTGACTAATGCTCCCGCAGTGTTCATGGACCTCATGAACTGAGTATTTCATGATGTGCTTGATAAGTTTGTGATAGTTTTCATCGATGACATCTTGATCTACTCAAAGAATGAAGAAGAGCATGCGAGCCATCTAAGTTTCACTTTGCAAAGACTGCGAAGAAAAGAAGCTTTACGCCAAATTCAGCAAGTGTGATTTCTAGCTCAAGAGAGTAGTATTCCTTGGCCATGTGGTTTCAACTGAAGGTATTCGTGTCGATCCTGAAAAAGTCCAATCAGTGGCTGATTGGAAAAGACTGAAGATGGTTACGAAAATAAGAAGTTTCCTTGGATTGGAGGGTTATTACAAAAGATTTATTGAGAACTTTTCTCGGTTGGCTGCTCCTATGACTAAGCTAACCAGGAAAGAAGAGAAGTTTGTTTGGTTTGATGCTTGTGAGAAGAATTTCCAAGAGTTGAAAGATAGATTGACAAGTGCCCCGGTTTTGACTATACCTGATAGTTCCGGCGGTATGACAGTCTATACTGATGCGTCGAAGATTGGTTTGGGTTGCGTGCTGATGCAACATGGTAAAGTCGTAGCCTATGCTTCTCGGAAATTGAAAGATTATGAGTGGAATTACCCCACTCACGATCTAGAACTTGCCATTGTTGTCTTCGCTTTGAAGATTTGGAGACATTACCTCTACGGTGAGAAGATTGCCATTTTCACGGATCATAAGAGTTTGAAATACTTCTTTACCCAAAAGGAGTTGAACATGAGACAAAGAAGATGGTTGGAATTAGTCTCTGATTATGATTGTGATATTCAATATCACCCTAGTAAGGCAAACGTTGTTGTTGATGCTCTTAGTAGGAAGAATTAGAAGAAGACTTTGGATTTGAATACCCTGAGTCAACCCTTGTTGTCTTCAATTGAGAGTTTTGATATGGAAGTTGTCCATGAAGATTTAGATTTTGTTCTTTCTGCCATGATGGCAAGATCTAGCCTTAGAGATAGGATTGTTGCCTTGCAGAGTTCTGATCAAGAATTTAAGGACAAAGTTGAGAAGATTTCTTCGAATCCTGAGTCGGACCCCGACTTCGGTATATCTATGGATGGTGCTTTATTGTTTAGAGGTAGACTATGTGTGCCAGCAAATGAAGAAATTAAGAAAGAGATACTGAAAGAAGCACACCAGTCAGTCTTTACAGTACACCCTAGAAGCATCAAGATGTACAAGGACCTGAAGGAACATTTTTGGTGGATTGGTTTGAAGGCTGATGTTGATGATTTTGTTGCCAAGTGTGAGACTTGCCAGCGTGTGAAAGTCGTTCGTTGACCCCCATTTGAATTACTTCAACCTCTCCCTATTCCTAGTTGGAAGTCGGAGGATATCTCTATGGACTTCGTGACTAGCTTGCCTCGGACAAGTAAAGGCAATGACTGTGAAATCCAGCCCAAACCTAGCTAGGACACCCTATCTGTTTTGGGTGAAGAAAGGTTAGTTTAATGTTACACCTTGAAGTTGGACCTTGATTCCAGTGTTCTATCTCCTTCTTCTCTGTTTTCTTCTTCTTACTGTTCAATCTTGATGTTTTGATTGTGGAGAAGGTGTTACACTACTGTAACTACCTATTCTCTAATCTCCTTATGTCTCGGAGTGAACCCCCAACCTATGCTTCCTGACCTGGGCCCCCCTTTTCCCTTGGTTTTGTCGGTTTTGGCCGCAGCCCGCTTAATGTTTACCATGTTTGACCTTAGCCTTTACTATTGTTCTAATGTATTTCATCTCCTTGAATCAATTCCCCTTTCTTTCTAGCCATTATAGCCTTCTATGTTGACCATTGATATAAGCATTCTAGTAAGTTTCTATTTTTGATTCCTCTCATTCTAGGATTAGTATTCTTTTGATTTTCTATTTAGTTATTCTTGCCTCTGATATGTTCTTGATATTCCATTAGAGTGAAGCCTTGTTCTCTCTAATTCTTCCCTTGAATCCATGGTGAGTTTGCTATGAGAACCATGTTGTTTCCAATTTAGAAACTCATGTTCCCAATTTATAAAGTACTGATTTTTGGACCATGGATGATGTCCAATTCATGCTAGATAGTCTTTGTATGTTTGTGTGAAGTTCCCTTTCAAATTTCGGATCAATCGAACTTCAAACGAAGAAGTTATGACCAAAACAGTGCATTCTGTACCTTGTTGTCTCCATTGGTCGACTAATTGGTCGATTGGAGCCAGTAGACCAATCCAATCGACCAATGAGATATGTTTTGCAGATTTAGGTATTTCTTGCTCTATTTAAGTCAAATCTCGGGATTACTTCGTCTCCTCTGCCTCCTAAGCCTCTGGAACGAGTTAGAACTGCATTCTAATCAATTTCCTTGCATCCTTGGTTGATTCCTTGCAAGAACTCAAGTAATCTTCTTCCTCTTGCATCATAAGGTATGTCTACACTCTCTTCTTCTTCTCCATCTCTGATTTTCTTTCCTTTTTGGGATGAGACAGTAGAGAAGATGCTGCATTCTCTGTTGCAAACATCCCTCTATTCGTCTCTCATGATTTCCTAACGATTAATGGCTAATGCAGTGATCTTAATCATGATCATTGCAAGCTTTTGAAGGAATCATGATCTAAATCATGATCTTGTCTTCGTTCATCTTTTGATTCAAATTCTGATCTTCTTATATCTGCTTTATTGATCATATTAGTAGTCAATCGCTGTGTTTTCTTTCCAAAAGTTGTAACTTATCAATCTCTAGTTCTTTCTTCTTGATCATACCATGCTTTCTTCAAAAAAACCATGATTGATACATTTATGGTAAGTTTTGTTTCCTTATTTGTGTCTTTAGATTTTTGATCAATGATAGTGTTAGGTTTGTTCCTTAGCACTAGAATACTATCATGATGATTCCTTGCTTGTTTGGTGGCGATTCGAATCACAAAATTCGGATTTCGGACCAAAAATCCCTGTTTTTGTCTGTCACTGACCCTGTTGGTCGACTAGGCCAGTAGACCAATCCAATCGACCAATGAGGACAGTAACCTCATATTTGGTATGTTTTGGATGATTTGATCTCTTACCTTCTAGGTTTCTTTCCTAATATGATATATATACTTGTTTAGGACCTTCTTGCCAAGTTTGGGAAGATTCTCCTTGATCCTTGGAGATTCTCTTCAAGTTATATAAGGTAAGGATGGTTACTTCTATAATAGCATAGATTGTGTGATTTTAGTTTTTATATTAGAATCTTTCGGATTTGTTACCATAATTAGATTCTTTTATGAATATATTACTGTTGTACTTACTTCGATTACAGTAGTATTATTTACTTGCTTTCTTTAGTTTATGAATGTCTTTATTTGTTAACTATATATGAGATGGATCTTACTATGGTATATTTTCTATATATTGTAAATGTATATGATATGATATGATTGATTTGTGATTGTGATTGATTAAGTATGGTTTGGGAAGGAGAGGTGTCCTTTTGACACTTCTGTCCTTGGACAACTACGGGAATATTATGGGATGTTTCCGGAGATGCCCTTTGGACACCTTCCTAAACTGTTGGATGACATATTTAGGGCTGTCTAGTAGTGTTTGGCTAGGATGTCCCATTATGTCAGACCCTAATCGGAGGGGTATTGAGACCGAACGACCCGTGGTAGCAATGGGGATTCATGGGCGCTCAAGATCGGTAACCAATCCGTGAGAGGATAGGAATCACATTATGGATACTCGAAAGAGGCCATTTATCGGTAGAGTTGCATATGGATAGACTTGGGCTCACGGGCGCTCAAAACCGGTAACCAACCCGTGAGGGGACGTGAGAGCTTCCCGTTTACCATATGTTGATGACCTATAGGGTTGATGAGTCCGTGGTCAGGGACTATGAGGACTCTAGTGTGAAGGATACCGGAAAGGATCGCCAGGGGTAAGGAATGGACGTATCTAGATCTGACTTGATGTAACTGAGTAGGAGACTTGCATTTGGTTAGGCTTTTACCCTGACATGTGCCAGTACTTAGACCAAACGGTGATGTGAGAGAGAGGTGACTTAACCCCCAGCCATGGAATGTCCCGAGGGATGCCGGACCCACTACCAAAAGGCGTTGTGTGACGAGACCTTCCTAAAGAAGTACGGTGCTATGACTTAAAGCATGTCTGCCAATAGAGACCAGCATACATAGAGTTAGAATCATATTGCATCATGTGTTTCATATCATATAGCATTTTACTTTGCTTTGAAATCTTGCTATTTATGTTATAATGGATTTAACCGCCTTACTGGGTTTCTTTCGAAACTCACTCCTTTTGTACCATATCTTTTGTTAGACTTCTCTGCAGGTTTGGAATATGATGAAGGTCCGTATAAGGAAGGGCAACGTGAAGAAGATGAAGACTGAAGATGAAGAAGAGCCGACTGAAGATGTGGATTAGATTTCTCTTGTTTCTTTTAGACTTATCTTTTACTTTACTTGTATTAGCTTAGAGCTTTACTTAGATTTCGCTCTACCTTCGGCATATGTTTGTAGAGTATATTTCCGCTATACTCTACAGTTGTCTTTTGATTTGGTATCATGTTTTTGCACTCTGATATTCTTAGTGATCCTTCTGAGATCTTTTCTTGAATTTTATTATTAACTTATTAGAATACAATGATTTGTTCTTGCTTTTGATTATGTTATTGTGCTAAATGGATATGATCGTTCCTAAACTTGATCTTTTGGGCTGTGGGTCACTTCCTCGAGTAATCCAGATAGGGTACCGGCTGGGGGGATGTGACAATGACACTGTGTGGGTGATTGTTGATAGGTTGACCAAATCAGCCCACTTCATTCTTATGAAGATCACTCATACTCTGGATAAGCTAGCTAGGCTTTACGTGGACAATGTGGTTCTTCTGCACGGAGTGCCAATGAGTATTGTCTTTGATCGTGATCCTAGGTTCACCTCAAGGTTTTGGAACAGTTTGCAAAAAGCCTTGGGAACCCAATTGAATTTGAGTACAGCTCATCACCCACAGTCAGATGGACAATCTGAGCGAACAATTCAGACCTTGGAAGACATGCTCAGATCCTTTGTTGTGGATATGGGTGGTAATTGGGATGAACACTTAGCTTTGGTTGAGTTTGCCTATAACAACAGTTATCAAGCAACAATAGGCATGGCTCCATTCAAGGCTTTGTATGGCAATACTTTTAGGACACCATTGTACTGGACTAAGACGGGTGAAAGAAAGGTCTTAGGTCCTGAAATGATTGAAGCTACGAGTGCGATGGTGGATATGATTAGAGAAAGGATTAAGTCTGCCAGTCAAAACAAGAAATCTTATGTCGACAAGAGAAGGACTGATTTAGAATTTCAAGTTGGGGAGAAAGTTTTCTTTAAGGTTTCACCAATAAAGGGTGTAATGAGATTCAATGTTAAGGGTAAGCTTAGCCCTCGTTTCATTGGACCTTTTGAGATTCTGGATAAGGTTGGACCTGTTGCTTATCGATTGGCATTACCTCCGCCTCTTGCTGGAGTTCATAATGTGTTTCATATTTCAATGCTTCGGAAATACACAGAGAACCCGGAACACATTTTACAGCAAGCACCTGAAGGACTTAGTGCTGATCTTACCTATGATGAAGAGCCAGCCGAAATCCTGGATAAGAAGGACAAGCAACTAAGGAATCGCACCATTCCTTTGGTGAAGATTCGGTGGAAGAACCATACCCCTGAAGAAGCTTCTTGAGAGAAGGAAGAAGACATGAAGGAGAAGTTTCCTCATTTCTTTGGAAGCTCAGGTATGCTTTCAATTTCGAGGACAAAATTTCTTAAGGGGGGGAGAATGTGAAACCCAGCCCTAACCTTGACCCGGAAACCCTGTTGTTTGTAGGTCCGACAACCCGAAGTAAAGCAAGAAGTCAACTATGGGCCATCCCAGTGGAAGACTTGGTGTTTGACTTAGAATCCATGAGTGTTGATGACAATGTTCCATTTATGGAAACTGCACCTTGATGAAGAAGGAATTAGTTGATGGACTTAGAGTACTCTCTGACTTGGTTCGAAGTCATTTCTACCTACTAGGTAAGTCACTTGGTGTGTGTTCAAAACCCCTTTATGTTTGGATTTGATCTGAGCCTTCATTTCCCTGTTTTGGACTTGCTGTTCTGATTGGTCGACTCATTGGTCGACTGGATCAGTCGACTAATCCAATTGACCAATGGGATCTGATTTTGCTAATTAGGTCTTTGCTTGCTCTATTTAAGTCCAATCTCGAGTCTACTTCGTATTTTCTGCCTCCAAACTCTTTGGAACGTACCAGAGCCCTCTACAAGTCATCTCCCTTGCATCCTTGGTGATTATCTTGACGAATCATCGTCAAAACTCGTGCTTTTACACAAAAAGGTATGTGATCATCCTCTTTTATGTTTCATCTTTGATTCTTCATTACTTTTCTTTCCTTTTCTGATTGAGGACAGTAGTAGTGATGTTGTATCTCTGTTGCAACCATCACTATACTCTTTCCCTCTCTTTTCCTAAGGATCTAAAGCTTGGCGGATGATCTTCATCAAGATCATCACTCGCTTTTGAAGGAAAGCTTGTATTCATTCATTTTCCTTATTTAGATTGATGTTCTTCAGTCTTAGATATAATTTTCTTGAAGATCTATGCATGCTATTCATGATTCCTTTATTACAAACAGTGATCCATCATCTTATTGTTCTTGTCCATGATTTTTCCTATGAATTCTTCAAGAACCATGATTGATCTAATTATGGTAACTTTTTGTTTCCTAATTTGTAACTTGAAGACTTGATTTGATTAGAGTTTTGAAAACCTCTATATACTAGAATACTATCCTCACATATTCCCTCTTGTTTGGTACCCTTTTGAACCACCAAATTCGGTGTTATATTCTAAAACTTTGATTTTTGAAGGCCACTGTCTCCGTTGGTCGACTGAGGCAGTAGACCAATCAATCGACCAATGAAGACAGCAACCTCATATTTGGTCTGTTTTGGATGTTTTGATTTCCTTCCTTTTATGTATCTTTCCTAATATGTTATATATACTTGTTTAGGACTTTCTTTCCAAGTTTAGACAAGGTCTTACTTGATTCCCCCAAGATCCTTTGCGAGTTATATAAGGTAAGAATGGTTATTTCCTTAATTACATAGATTGCATATTCTAGTTATATATTTGAATCTCTTTGATTTATTTCCTTAAATAGATTCTTATACTGATATACTACTGATGCAACTACCTTGATTACAGTAGCATTACTTGTTTATGCAAAATTGATTCATGTATGATTCACTTACTAATTACATGCAAGTTGGATGTTATTATTGATTTCTTTCCATATAAGAAGTTGCCATATATGTGATATGATGGATTTATGTTTGTGAATGATTAAGTATGGTTTGGAAAGGGGAGGTGTCCTTTTGACACTTCTGTCCTTGGACAACTACGGGAATATTATGGGATGTTTCCGGAGATGCCCTTTGGACACCTTCCTAAACTGTTGGATGACATATTTAGGGTTGTCTAGTAGTGTTTGGCTAGGATGTCCTCTTATGTCAGACCCTAATCGGAGGGGTATTGAGACCGAACGACCCATGGAGCAATGGGGATTCATGGGCGCTTAAGACCAGTAACCAACCCGTGAGAGGACAAGAATCACATTGTGGGGGCCATTTGTTGGTAGGGTTGCATATGGATAGACTTGGGCTCACGGGCGCTCAAGACAAGTAACCAACCCGTGAGGGGACGTGAGAACTTCCCATTTACCATATGTGGATAACCAATAGGGTTGATGAGTCCGTAGTCAGGGACTATGAGGACTCTAGTGTGAAGGATACCGGAAAAGATCACCAGGGGCGAGGAATGGACATATCTGGATCTGACTTTATGTAACTAAGTAGGAGACTTGCATTTGGCTAGGCTTTGATCCTGACATGCGCCAGTACTTAGACCAATGGTGATGTGAGAGAGCGGTGACTTAACCCCCAGCCATGAAATGTCCAGAGGGATGCCGGACCCACTACCAAAAGGCGTTGTGTGATGAGACCTTCCTAAAGAAGTACGGTGCTATGACTTAAAGCATGTCTGCCAATAGAGATCAACATACATAGAGTTAGGATCATATTGCATCATGTGTTTCATATCATATAGTATCTTACTTTGCTTTGAATTCCTGCTATTTATGTTGTTATGGATTAACTGCCTTATTGAGTTTCATTGAAACTCACTCCTTTTTGTACAATATCTTTTGTTAGATTACTCCACAGGTATTGATGACTATGAAGGTCAATATGAGGAAGCGCAAACTAAAGAGGCGTACTTTACACAAGGTGTTGGCAACCATGAAGATTACATTGAGGATTCTTCGAGTGGTCTTACTTGTTACCAGGATTAGCCCTACTGTGGAGTGGGAGCGTCTAAGCGTCATTGATGAAGTCTATGTTTATGAAGACATTATTTATAAAGTAGAATAGACTCTAGCTAAGTTTGTTATATCTTTCTTTCTTGTCTTTAGAACCAATGTAATTTTCTTTTGACTTGCGATCTAGTTTCCGCTGTTTGTAGAGTGAGATTCCGCCTCACTTTACTTTATGATTTAGACATTTTGATTGTCTTTCATACTCTTATGATATATGATTTATTCTTTCCTTATTTGTATCATTTGATTATACTTTGTACATTGACTATTTATGTTCATGATTATGTTATTGTCTATGTGGGAGGTTGATTACCTCGATACTTGATCTTCGGGGCTGTGGATCACACACTCGGGTATGCCAGGTAGGGTACCGGCTGGGTGGATGTGACATCTCCAATGTGCAGACTTCCACTAAACACCGACAATGTACTCAAGTAAGGGGTATCATCGTCAATGTCCATGGGCTCGGTCTCCGACTCATAATTGTCAATCAAAAGGGTCATTAAGTCTCTTCTACCACCGCTTCAGGTCTTCGGACCTAAGAACAATAGTGGATCCGGGTTAGGGTTAGGGTTAGGATAGGGCTAGATTTTACAATTGGCCTCAAGTTTCTTACACCCTTATTAGAATGGTCTGGAGGAGGCATAGAGGCCACCTGGTCTGCAGTCAATGCTCGTGGAGACCGTTGCTCTGCAGTCACAACGGCCTTGGCAGCCTTAACCCGAAGGTTGTCTAGGTTAATTCTTGGAGGTACTGCAAAGAAGGACAAAAGTCAGAAAGTTGAATAAGGTTGCAGTACACTCAAGAAAGATGAAACGTGATAGTTAGAAAGCTCACATTGAGCTAGCCCCCAATATTGAAGAATGGGGGTGTATTCCATCTCATAACCATGTATCTCTTGATACCATGGAATTGACTTGATCTTCTTGACAACTGCTTTATCTGCCTTGGATAGTGGAGGGACCCGGCTTCCCTCAGAATATGAAATAAACAGTTTCCAGGTGGTCGGGAAGTTAAGGTTTGATTGAGGCGCTCAGCAGAAGAAATACTGCTTGCACCACCCCTTGTGATTAGAATGACAGGTTCCCCTGGCAAGAATGCTGCCCAACCAGTCAAGCTCAACTTTGTTGCGCTTGGAAAGAACAACCCAACCCGGAGGGTGAGAAAGAGATAGAACATGAAAATGTACAAAAAGAGGAAGAGAAGGTGTGATATGCCAAGTTCGAAACATAAACCCAGAAAGCTGGCAATGAGACGCCAGCTATTGGGAAGGAGCATGCCAAGACAAATCTCCCAGTGATTTAAAATGGCAGAAAACAAAGTATTGAAGAAGGGAAAGCGAACTCCGCTTTTAAGAGTATCTATATATAGGGAAAATTTGTCAAGCAGGATCGAATTAACCCTCTCATCAGGAGTGGGGGCTCTAAGGTGGTACGAAAAAAAGAAAGTCGAAGCGTTCAATGGCCGAAGGAAGGTTCTCCTCAGTAAAGGAGGAGGGAACAGAATCAGGTTCATCAGTGGACTTGATAGGTTGTTTGGACTGCCCAGAAGATTTGGCAATCGCCTTTGGAGTTCCAGATGGTCCAGACTCAGGAAGTGCAGAAGGAGCCTCAGCACTTTCTTCTGCTCTTTTCTGTTGGCTAACTTCTTCAAAGTCACGCCAAAGAGCAGTTAAGGTTTTCTTATCACTATCTGACTGCTCAGGAGGGACGGAAGCAAAGGCCTCATCACTAGAATCGCCCTTACCGGCGCTATGTTCAGAAGGAATTTCAGAGGAAACCCTACCACCTCCCATCACTGTAAAGGTCTGGTTGTGGTCTTTAACAAAAAAGAAATCGGAGACGAAAGTAAAGGTTACAAAGGAGTCAGTAGACTTATTGAATCGCTGAGGCAGAAGGCTTAAAAGCGAGAAGATCGTTAGAGCACGAAGAAGACGACGAAGTTTCAAAATTCCAAACAAAGAGAATGAAACCTACGAAGACAACGAACCGCTTTTAAGCACTCACACAGATGATCAGGGACGTGTACGATCGAGATGGATTCAACATCAACAATCGTGATTTGAAGACATTTCGAAAGTTTGAACTCACGAATCAAAACAGATGATGCAGAAACCGTCGTTTCGATTTCGTGAGGAATGATGATTTTGGCTGCAGAGGATGCGTGGCATTACCCCCATGGAAAGTGAAGACATTCACGACGCTCGAGAAAAAAGCAATACAACCGCATTCAATGCGATACGACATTTAATAAGCTGAGGATTATGCAAAGCCCTCTTTCAACAGATTACCAAGTTCGAAACCAAGCCCTCGGAATTGCCCGAACGCTTGGTCGGGGGGGCTCGTGATATGGAGAAAATATAATCGAACCGGGTTCGTCCTTGGTTCGACCCTCGACCCCGATCGGGACGAAAGGAATCGACTAGCTTTCGAGAGGGCTGGGTTCGAAAGGTAGCTTGCTGAGGAAGTAAACTGACTCAGTCAACAGGCACGCTCGAATCCACTATGATTGGAGGGGACTAATCGTCAAGGAGTTATTATATGGATAACTACCATATAACGCTCATATTATCAAAGGAGTTATCTATTAGCCCAACCTCGACCGGATCTATCATTAACGGATCTATTCATTTAGATTTGACGGCTATCCGAAGAAGGCTCAAATACATCCAACGAAGGAGATTCGAAGGTACACACTATATAAGACATCACCTGCCCACAAGGTAGAGATATATACACACACAATCTGAATCGTATTCTCAATATTCATTCTTTAGCTCTGTGCTCAAGCAGAGCCGTTTATGATCAGTTCATCAACTGACTTAGCCTTCGGAGGTGGACTCCTGACCCCAGCGGTTGGGCCACATCTGACGTTCGTTTTTGCAGGTCATCCACAGGAGATCTAAAGGCTGAGCAGATTTTGGACGCATCAGGGGGAAATGATTCAGTTACCTTTTCTCTGCGTTGTTCCTTTACTTATATATGATTTACTTCATATTTTCAATCATTAGATCAATTCATAAATCTCCTTCATGGCCACACGATCGTAGGGTTTTGACTTCCCCAAATTGAGTTAGTTGCTGATTCCTTTTTAGGCACGATTGCGCATCCCGAATTTGGCGGAATCATGTTTCTTTCCATAATTGTCCCTTTGTGCTCAAGGAACTTTTGGGTTGACCTCTTGTTTCGGTCCCAACGAGGATAAACTGAACCGACCATGGTTCGACCGGGTTGGCTCACGATCATTATTTTTACTTATCATAAACATTAACGTATGATCACATCACCTGCAACCAAACAACAGCCAGATCCGAAAGGAAGAAACCAAACCCTAAACAAACCGACAAGACCCATACAGTAACCTAATTAGAAAAAACCCATTCCACAAAAGTTAAAAAATAGGTGGCCCTCCCCATTTGCAGCAGGCCAGCAATTCTCTAGTCATTCAAGTTTTTGGCCCTCGCGCATGCTTGAGGGTTCAACATGTTAGATGTGTTCGCAGCTATTAATTAACTACATAAATTTTGTTTATTAATTAGTTTGTTTGTTAGAGGAGGATTATTTTATGAGTCAATATAGAGTTCCGTCTGGTTTTGGTCGTTGTGTCTTCTACACGATAACTGTTCCTGTTCGGTCAACTTGTTTCCGTTTCTTTATCTTCTTCTTCTGTATCGAATTGTAATCACAAATCCCTTGGATGCAAAGACAACAACGGCAGCGGTGGTGGCAAAAGCAGCAGCAGAATGATGACCGGTTTCAGCCCAGGCTTCGGCGTAATCGTCGGCGTTGTAGTCTTTATGTTCTTCTTAACCTTGCTTCTCCTCATCTACGCCAAGTATTGCCAGAGAGTCCCCTTGTCAGAATTCACCACCAATGATATTGATCAAGCACGCTTTGGTTTTGGTCCGGGTCTTCGTCTTGGAGAACTCCGAGCAGCAAGCTCACGACGCTTCTCTGGAATTGACAAGACAGTGATAGATTCACTTCCTTTCTTCCGCTTCTCTTCTTTGAAAGGAGCAAGAGGAGGCCTCGAATGTTCAGTTTGTCTCTCCAAATTCGAAGACAACGATGTGCTTAGATTAGTGCCCAAGTGTAAACACGCCTTCCACATCGCCTGCGTCGATCGCTGGCTCGAAAGCCACTCAAGTTGTCCCCTCTGCAGACAAAAAATTGATCCTTCCGATCTCACCATCTTCACCTATTCCAACAGTTTGAGAATCTCTCGGATCCCTTCAGATCTCACCAATGATCCAAATCTCGAGCTTTTCGTCAGGAGAGAACAGGAAAATGATAATAATCAAGTGGGCTCATCATCCTCTTCAAGGTTCGGCATCGGAAGCAGCTTTCTAAAGATTGAAACGGACGAAAAAGCGGAAGCACGGCCGGATGAGCAAATCGTCGACTGCGAAGACGATGATGATGATAATCGTAAGTTGCTACATAAATTCAAGCACATGATCATCGTCTCCGACGTCGTCAGCAAGAACAGGTGGAGCGATGTCAACTCCTCCGATCTCATGTTATTAAATTCGGAGATGCTGAGACTTATGTCAGCAAGCAGGAGATTTGATTCATCTGCTTCGAACAGCGACCGATTCACTACTCCTGTCATGGGTAACGGTTCTTCATCTAACTCAGATGATCAGGTAATTCTGAATATCAGAGAGGAGATGGAGAGGAAGAGGGTGTTCGAGGCTAAACTCAATAACTATTCTTTATCCAATTCGAATTTCCCTTCTACTCCAGCATCGTGTTCGACATTGGAAGCGATTCCAAGTAATGCGCCGGGTCCATTGATTACGTCTGGTGTAAGATCCGTGTCTGAGACTAGCTTCGCGAGATTTCCAAATCACATTCAGAAGAACAGAATAAAAGAGTCTATGCGTTCCGGGAAGGATGACAGAATAAGAAAGGTTTGGATTCCGATAGCGAGACGAACGGTTCAGTGGTTTGCCGGTCGAGAGCAGAGATCGCAGCAACAATCTCAAATTCAATCTCCACGGATATCAAACGTGTAAGTTGGGAAGAAATGATATCTGTAATTATTTTATTTCTTTTGATGTCATGGTCATCATTTTTATCGACAAATCTTCGAAGTCAACCTAATTGCGGCCGAATGATAAATGGCCCAGGTGCAAGATAAAAATGTAATCCGATATGAGGGAAAAGGTTTCACATGTGTATTATGTAAATACACCAGATTAGAAGGGAGAATTTTTAGAAGGACTTTGATGCAAACCTAGGATCCCTAAGATCGATGTGTAGGATAAACGTACAACATAAACAAGGACTTTTCAAGGTTCTAATTAGATCAACTCAAGTATGAGTGAAATGATTCTTCTATTACATGATTGATGAGCGCTACAAAGGCTGACATTTATAAGGAAAATGGAAAAAATATGTCTTACGTCAAACAACCTTCTCATTATGAGAATATACTAACACCATAAATGGATGGCTATCAAATATACTTGTTATTTAGATAGGTGGACAAGTAAATATGGATAGGTAGCAAATATATTAGTTATTTAAATAAGATAATAGCAAATACCTTAATTATTTGAATAGGAACTGATTCTTTTTGAATTTGACCGGCCACCGGGCACTATCCTGAGCCGACCTTGGGTGGTCAGGAAGCAAGTCATTTAAAGCGCAACACTGAAAGACTATGAACTGGTAGTGTCACATCCACCCAGCCGGGTACCCTACCAGGCATACTCGGGTATGTGATCCACAGTCTCAAAGATCAAGTATCGAGCAATCGTGCCTCCCACATACGCAATAATACAATCATGAACAATAATAATCTAGGTAAAAGCATATAATAAAAAAAATCATGAATAAGATAAAAACAAATAATTAGAGTGCGGAATAAAGACAACACCAAATGTATAAATATAATCCAAAAGAGAGAGAGTGAGCAGAAGTCACTCCCTCAGTGGCAGCGAAAAGTAGTCAATCAAAGTTAAATTACAAATCCAACATGTAAAAGAGTATATCAATGAAAGATAAGTTATAGATCCAAGTTCCAAATAATAACAATAAAAATGCCTAAGCTAAGGTCTCCTTAGTCTTGTACAGGATGTCCTCGTAGGTGTACACGTAGGAAACCAAGCATGGCCTATCCCACACCAAAGTCGGGTTAATCTTGGTACGAGGGTAATCACCCTCGGTACCTTCACCGTAACTTTCATAACGGCTAAGACCTTTAGTGTAGTATGCGGGATCCTGGTCCGCCTCGAAGTATGAGCCATCGGCTTCTTCGCTACTTGCAGAGAAGTCTAACAAAACAAATGCACAAAAAGGAATGAGTTCAAAAGAACTCGGCAAGGCAGTTATTCCATAATACATATGCCATATGATACAAATCATACCATGATGCAAGTATGGTTCTAACTCTACATATGCTAGTCTCTATGCTAGTCTACGATCAAATTCATTATTATTATACTCCCATTCCCTAGATCCAGAGTTGACACTCGGATCACTTCCCTTTTATTTTTATTTATTATTCACATTTTTTTCTGCCTTTATTAATTATGCGTTGATTATGTTTGCTTTAACTTTCGTTTCAATTCGATCGCATTAGATGTATGGATTAGGGCCGTTCGTTTAGTTTAGTTAAGTAATTAACAAATTTTAATCATTGCACTCTCGCATTATCATTAAGAAGTTAATTCTAAAGTGGCATATCTCCTTGAGATCGACCCGTTAGCTACACGATACCGCGCGCTTGCGGTTACTTTTAATTTTAAAAAAAAGTTTTTGGCGCCGTTGCCGGGGAAGTATTTGTCCATTTTATTTTTCTCATTCTTAGGTAAATCGAAGTGAAAAAAAAAATTCAAAGATATTACTCTTAACTAGAGTAGAAACAAAAACGTATAGTAGTCCCCACTCTATTGCAGAATCCCCAGGATTCGATTGTAGGTGGCTCCGAAGACTATACGGATTCCCTTGTTGTCAAACCTATACAGTGCTCAACTATACGGCAACCTTATAGCTTTGGAATCATTGTTTCAATCTTTGTGGTAGAAAATTCACTATTTTCCCTTTTGTTTTTGTTATTTTCTTTTCTTTTATTCTTTAGTTACTTTATTTAAAAAAAAATCATTATTTCATAAGAGCCATTAATTGCATTAAGTGGTTAGTGCATGTGTATTTGGACTCATGATTCTACATATCGAATTGTCCGAGTGTCTACCCTGACCATGGAAGACCTACCTCTACCTCCTCCACCTAAGAGTCTTAGAGATAGATTTTATCCAACTCGATTTGCACAACCCTCCTGTATACATTTACCTGATGTGAGGGGTAATAATTTTGAACTTAAATCTCATTATCTGTCTATGTTACCCCAATTTCATGGGTTACCTGATCAAGATGCATATTTGTTCTTTAGAGAGTTTGAGGAGGTTTGTGTCCTTATGAAGGTACAACAACTCACTGATGATGTTGTAAGGCTACGGTTTATTACATTTGCATTAAAGGACCAAGCCAAAAAGTGACTTTATAGCTTACCTAGAGATAGCATTACCACATAGGAACAATTTACTGTCCTATTCTAGAAGAAATTCTTTCATTTCTCTAAGACGAATAAAATAAGAAATGATATTCTTCAATTTCGTCAAAAACCCAATTAGTCCTTTGCTAAGTTAATGGAGAGGTTTCAAAGCCTTTTCCAAGAATGCCCTCACCATGGTATAGAATTATGACATTTATGCCAAATAATTTATGAGGGTATCGATTATCAAACAAAGCAACTTTTGGAATCCATGTGCCCCACAGGATTTACATCGTTCACTGATGATTCCGAAGCTTGGGAATTTCTTTTAGACCTAGCAGATAGAACTAGACAATGGGATTCTACCCAAGAATCTGAAAGGACTAGTAGGGGATATTTTGTTGATAGCCAAGTTCATAAGAATGCACAAATAGATAGTCTTTTGAAAAAGTTAGAGACTTTGGTAATTAAAGCTACACCTGTAAAACCTAGCCCTAACCTTGACCCGGAAACCTTGTTATTTGTAGGTCCATTGACCCGAAGTAAAGTAAGAAGTCAGCTTTGGGCCATCCCAGTGGAGGACTTGGTGTCTGGCTTTGAATCCATGAGAGTTGATGATAAAGTTCTATTTATGGAAACTGAATCTTGATGAAGATCGGATTAGTTGATGGACTTGGAGTGCTCTCTATCATGGTTTGAAGGCATTTCTACCTATTAGGTAAGTCACTTGTTATGTGTGCAAAACCCCTTTAGGATTGGATTTGATCTGGGTCTTCAATTCCCTATTTTGGAATTGCTGTCAGCATTGGTCGACTGATTGGTCGACTGGACCAGTCGACCAATCCACTCGACCAATGAGTGTTGTCTTTGGCAATTAGGTTTTGCTTGCTCTATTTAAGTCCAATCTCGAGTCTACTTCGTATTTGCTGCCTCCAAACTCTTTGGAACGAACCAAAGACCTCTGCAAGTCATCTCCCTTGCATCCTTGGTGATTTTCTTGACGGATCTTCGTCAAAACTCTTCCTTTTGCATCAAAGGTATGTCTACACTCTCTTCTTCTCCTCCATCTCTGTTATTCTTTCCTTTTTGAGTTGAGACAGTAGAGGAGATGCTGCATTCTCTGTTGCAAACATCTCTGAACTTGTCTCTCATGATCATCCTAAGGATTAATGGCTAGAACAATGATCTTAACCATGATCATTGCAAGCTTTTGAAGGAATCATGATCAAACCATGATCTAGTCTTTGTTTAACTTCTGATTTGAATTCTGATCTCTTTGGATCTTCTACATTGATCATGTTAGTAGTCAATTGCTGTGTTTTCTTTTCATGATCCATGATCTATCAATCTCTAGTTGTTTCTCTTCTACCATACCATGTTTTCTTCATGAATCATGATAGTTACATATATGGTAGGTTTTGTTTCCTTATTTAGATTTATGCTTTTAAGCCTATTTCCTTGAAGATCTAAGTATGCTTTTCATGATACCTTTACCTGAAGCAATGATCCATTCTCCTATTGTTCTTGTCTTTGATTTCTATCTTGAATTCTTCAAGATCCATGGTTGATCTAATTATGGTAACTTTTTGTTTCCTAATTTGGATCTTGATGGCTTGATTGGATTAGTGTTTTGAGATCCCCTTTATGTTAGGATACTACTGATGTAGTTTACCCCTTGATTAGTACCCTTTTGAACCACCAAATTCGGATTTTATATCTTAAAACTCTGTTTTTTTTAGGCTACTGTCTGCATTGGTCGATTGATCGGACCAGTCGACCAATCCACTCGACCAATGAGTACAAAGAACTCCAGAATTGGTCCGTGTTGGATGTTTTGGTATCTTTTTCTGTTAGGGATCTTTCCTAATATGTTGTATACACTTGTTTAGGACCTTCTTCTCAAGTTTGCCAAGATCTTACTTGATTTCTTAGGATTCCTTTGCGAGTTATAAAAGGTAAGGATGGTTACTTCTTTAACAACATAAATTGCATATCTTAGTTTCTATATTAGAATCTTGTTAAGTTATTTCTTTAATTAGATTCTTATGATGTTATACTACTGTGGTACTATCTTGATATCAGTAGCATTACTTAATCATATTGAATTGATTGTAGTTATTGATTTCTTTCCATATATGAAGTTACCATATATGTGATGATATGAATTGATGCATGTGTATGCTTAAGTATGGTTTGGAAAGGAGAGGTGTCCTTTTGACACTTCTGTCCTTGGACTACTACGGGAATATTATGGGATGTTTCCGGAGATGCCCTATGGACACCTTCCTAAACTGTTGGATGACATATCTAGGATTGTCTAGTAGTGTTTGGCTAGGATGTCCTGTTATGTCAGACCCTAATCGGAGGGGTATTGAGACCGAACGACCCGTGGTAGCAATGGGGATTCATGGGCGCTCAAGACCGGTAACCAACCCGTGAGAGGACAGGAATCACATTGTGGGGGCCATTTATTGGTAGGGTTGCATATGGTTAGACTTGGGCTCACGGGCGCTCAAGACCGGTAACCAACCCGTGAGAGGACGTGAGAGCTTCCCGTTTACCATATGTGGATGATCAATAGGGTTGATGAGTCCGTAGTCAGGGACTATGAGGACTCTAGTGTGAAGGATACCGGAAAGGATCGTCAGGGACGAGGAATGGACGTATCTGGATCTGACTTGACGTAACTAAGTAGAAGACTTGCATTTGGCTAGGTTTTACCCTGACATGCGCCGGTACTTAGACCAATGGTGATGTGAGAGAGTGGTGACTTAACCCGCAGCCATGGAATGTCCCGAGGGATGCCGGACCCATTACCAACTGATGATGAGTGATTGAGACCTTCCTAAAGAAATACGGTGCTATGACTTAAAGCATGTCTGCCAATAGAGACCAGCATATATAGAGTTAGATTCATTCATTCATTGCTTGTCTCATACCATATTGCATTTATGATTGTTCACCTCCATTTATGTTATTATGGATTTAACTGCCTTACTGAGTTTCTTTGAAACTCATTCCTTTATTGTACAATGTTTGTTAGACTATTCTGCAGGTACTGAATATTATGATGGTCCCTATGAAGAAGCGCAAGGCGAAGAGGCATATCTCCAGGAAGGTGATTGCGGTTACAACAATTACACTGAAGATCCCGCGAGTGGTTATGCTCCGTACGATGCTTAGTCCGACCATTGAGTGGAAGCGCCCTTGTGCCGTTTATGAGATTTATACTTATAGGGATGTTGTCTATAAAGTGGAGAACAATTTAGTTACCCATTGTACTTGCTACTGGGATTAGATTTTGTTTTGCTTATTCTCTTTTAGAGCTACTTTTCCGCTGGTTGTAGAGTGGGATTTTGCCTCACTTTACTTATCTGTTTTTGGACACTCGATTATATCTAGTACTCTGATTTATATATGATTCATTCTTTCCTTATTTGGATCTATGGTTTATCTTCCGCACTTTTATTGTTATTGTTCATGATTATGTTATTGTTTATGTGGGAGGTTGATTACTCGATACCTGATCTTTGGGCTGGGAGGATGTGACAACACCACCACCACCACCACCAAGTCAAGCACATTTTATTGACAAATCTATTGCTATGTGTGCATGGTGTCAATCTCCTACACATGTAATTGAGGAATGCCCAAACTATTCTGGAGGCCAACATGAAAATGTCAGTGCGATGTTTCCAAACCCGTACAGTAACACGTACAATCCTGGGTGGAAGAATCATTCTAACTTTTCATGGTCTCAAGGGAAAAACCAAAATGGATTAAATAATTATTCCACACAAAATCAATTTGGTGCCCCTAAAAAACAAAGTGCACAATTTTCTTATAATCAAAATTTCCAGTTCCCTCAAACCCCTAATTTTCAAAATCTCAATTTAGCTAGGCCTGTCAATCCACCAATTGTGCCTCGTATGCCTCATATTGCACAAAATCAATCATCACTTGGTTTCAATAGAGGTAACAATCCAGAGTTTTCTCGTCTTTCTACTTTAGAGAAGAATATGGAAGTACTTTCCCTCACATTCATGACTTCTATGCATAATATGGAAAAAAAAATTCACTCTTACAAATGTTTTGTCTGAGCAAGAAAAAGGTAAAATGCCTAGCCAACCTGAGTTAAATCCTAGGATTCAAATTCAACAAAGACAATCAAATTTACCAAATCAAGTCAACCAAGTTGAATCCTCTCCTTCTTTAGCTTCAATTAATTTTGTGTCTGCATTGAGAAGTGGGAAAGGGTATTTAACAGGTGAGTCACATATTAATGACAAGAGTAAGATTAGTGACCATTGTGATGAGGAGAGTGTTCAAGTATCTCCTAATGAGGGTTTGTCTGAAAAACCCATAGAAGTTGAGGATGAGCCAATTGTTGTAGTGGTCCCTAAGTTTGTTGAACCACTATCTAAAACTATGAGAATTTTCCCGGCCGTCTAATTAATAAGAAGAAGACTGCAACTATGGAGAAAATTTTTGATGTCTTCAAAAAGGTGGAAGTGAATATCCCTCTTTTAGATGCCATATCCCAGATCCCCGCCTATGTGAAAGTGTTGAAAGATTTATCCACTTATAAAAGAATCACTAGCATTCCCAAAAGGCGTTTTTGGCAGGTAACATCAGTTCCATTATTACTCAACTTGTAGCAGCCAAGTATAAGGATCCAGGGAGCCCTACCATAGCTTGTGTCATAGACACTACACACATTGAACATGCTTTACTTGATCTTGGTGTAAGTATGAATCTTTTGCCTTACCATGTTTATAAGCAACTAGGATTTGGAGAATTCAAAGCAACTAGAACTACTCTTTAGATGGCAGATAGGTCAATTAAGATTCCTAAAGGGATAGTTGAAGATGTTTTATTGAAGGTGGGAGAATTTATTTTTTCAGTTGATTTCATTATGCTAGATACTAAACATTTTTCTATCAAGGATGAAATCCCAATAATTCTAGGAAGACCATTTTTGGCTACTAGTAATGCCTTAATCAATTGTCGAAATGGCCTCTTACGGTTGTCTTTCGGAAATCAAACTGTAGAGTTTAATATATTCAGCATAGGGAATCAATCACAAATTGAAGAAGAGATCAATATGCTTGAAGAGTCTTTGGATTTTCCTAATAATTTGATCACCAACTTTGAGATTGATTTTGATTCTGAATTTCAAGAATGTATGGATATGTTGGATGATGATAGTGAAACTTTCTTTTTTGAAGTCTTAAATTTTCACACACCTTTAGAGCCTATTAAACCCATATCCATCTCCATTCCCAAGCCCTCAATAATTGAACCTTCCAAGCTAGAATTGAAACAGTTGCCTTCTAATTTAAAGTATGTTTTATTGGGACAAGATAATTCTCTTGTCATTGTTGTCTCTACTTTAACTTCTGACAAAGCAGAAGAGTTGATCACATTGTTGAATGATAATAGAGAAGCATTGAGTTGGTCTATCACTAATGTCAAAGGTCTAAGCTCTTTCCATTGAACAACATCATATTCATCTTATGAAGGATGCAAAACCTTCTAGAGAACCTCAACATATGATGAGAATTTTCTTTAACATTGTGAATGTTTTTCTTGAGATCTTTAGAGATGACTTTTCTATTCATGGTTTTTCTTATTTGAAGTGCCTTCCCCATCATACATTGATATTGAAGATAAGACTAAAGCTTCCCATGGTAAGCACATCTTGAAAGGTATACCCCTCATTTGTCTTCCTTGTTTAGCATGCATGCATTGAGGACATTACATTACTTAAGTGTGGGGGGGGTATAACTTCTTTGTAGATTTTAACTTTGACTTTTGGTTAGTGTACATACTCTTTCAATTGTTATAATGTGTGAAATGAGAGTGATTTTGGTACCCATCATGAACACATAAAAACCCTGTTGAGAGGAAGGTAATTTGTATATATGTTAAGATGAGATTTTCCTTAGAAAAATAAAAAGCCCTTAACTTAAGGCGTTGGACCATCTATGAGTTTAGATGGTCCTTGTTTCTTTGGCTATGAGTTGAGATCAATTTTTTGTATGGCATGACAAAAGTTTCAAAAAAAAAAAAAAAAAAAAAAAAAGTAGAAAGTAAAAGTTGAATTCCTTGGAATTGGATAGAGCACTTCGACTCAGGAATCGAGGTGACTTGATCGAAACTCTTAGGAAGGAGATTATTGAAAATAACTCTCGCATCACTATCTATGTGGGCATATGCAAAGCAAAAACTACAAAGTAACTTGGGTTTATGGTGTTTGCTCCACCATGTCATTCAAGCCAACCATAGTGGAGTAAAGTAGAGTTCACTACTCAAAAGAAAAGAGAGAGATAAATACAAGTGTCATTAATGCCTTGGTAAAATTGTTTGGTCAAAAATACTTCAAAACCTTAGTCCTTGGTCCCCTTACTTTATGAGTGGTTTTGCTTAAAAGAGAGGTGTACTTGAAAGATATAAGGTGAGTCTTTGATTGAGATATATGCTTTGTCTCAAGAATCAATATGGGGTAATAAAGTTCAAGTGTGGGGGATCTTAAATTAATGGTGAGAAAAATTGTCATATAGCTATTGATCCTATATGAGTACTTACCAATTGTTAGACTTGGAATTTACAATGTTTTATTTTGAGCTGAATTGGAATTTTGGATGTATATTCACTGCAAACATCTACGAGACAAAACTCATTCTCTATGGGTAACCTAGTGGTTTAAAGGCTTGTTGCACATGTTAAGTGTAACCATGATTCCTACAAAAGTGAATTAGGATTTATTTTGTTGCACTAGTTTCTTACCTGCATTTGTATTTTTCTTTAATTTTTGCTTGAGGACAAGCTTAGTCTAAGTGTGGAGGAATATGATGAGCACATTTATATGTGAAATCTTAGGGCATAAAGCATGCATTTTACATACTTAGAGTGGAGCTACCTTGGGTTTTATGTTGTTTTTGTGGATTTTAGGACTTTTCAATATATAAGCAAATATTTGGAGTTTTGGGTATAAATCATGCAATTTTAAATGTCAAGAGGTCCATTCAAATTCTCAAATGCGAAAATAGGCTTGATCTGGAGCATGATGGGCTAGAGATGTGATTATGGGCCAACTCTGAAATATTTAAGAGTAAAGAAGGCAAATTTGATCTACGACCGAGATTATAAATTATCAATCAAATCTACAGAGATATTATTGAGAGAGTCCAAATGGAGAAAAGAGTCCTTGCATACCTCAATATCTTATTTCCTATTTGTGATTTGATTAAAGAAAGAAAAAGAGGAAAAAAGAATTATATTCAGATAAGGAAGAACGAAAAATTCCGTTTTTGAATGTCTCTGTTCAATTTCGATCAAGCCCTTCATCGAACGGTCATCCGGTGTCCAATAGAGCTGATTTTTGGAGGAGAGAGAGCTTCACGACTTCTTGATCCTCAAATCCAACGGTGGAATTGTCCATTTGATCTCTCTAAGTCAGTCCAATTAGTACGTCAAAACCCTAATTGATTGAGTCAGATAGAAACCTTGAGTTTGATTCAAATTCTGTCAAGATTCATATCCATGTAAACTCTATAAAAGGAGAGCATACTCCATCAAGGGAGAATGTGTTTTAGAGCTTAGTAGAAGCACTCTTTCTTCTCTCTTCAGTTTATTTAGGCTTTCTTTAGTTTTCTTTGCTTGCATTTGTGAGATTTAAATTTCTAGATTGAATGTTTAGGTTTAATTTTTCTATGTAATGCAATTCAAGTTCAATTTTCAAGTTTTAAGATTCGTTTTTCTTTGGGTCTAGCAATTGCAGATCTAGATCATTCTAGATCTGGTTGTTAGGGTTGGTTGAGATTCGAATCGTTTGTTCAATTCGCAAGTAAGTAACCTTCTTCAATAATCTTCTCTCCTTCCTCCATTCCCGCTTCTATCTACCCCTCAATATTCTTAATTTAGGATTTACTTTCAGATTTATTATTGTTCTCCTTCCCCTGGGTCCTTGATCGAGATGCCTCATCGTGCCTCTCTTGGTTGGTTTCTCTTTCCTTTTATTACTCTGTATTTACTTTCTACAATTTCTTTCAGTTTATTTATTATTCTCCTTCCCCGGGTCCTTGATCGAGATGCCTCGTCGTGCCTCTCTTTGGTTGGTTTCATTTCCATTTATTGCTTTAATTGTTTCTTTTCTGCATTTCTTTTTCTCTAATATCCGTTCCCCGATCGGTGGCGCTCGGCAGGGTCCACGTCAAGTCATTATAATTATACCCCTCTTCTCTGATCGGCTGCCTCGATCACTTCCCTTTTATTTTTATTTATTTATTATTTGCATTTTTTTTGCTTTTATTAATTTCGTTGATTATGTTTGCTTTAATTTTTGTTTCATTCTCATCATACATTGAGGTTCTCTGGGTTTTGCATCATTCATAGATGAATATGTGTTGTTCAATGTAGAGCTTAGACCTTTGACATTAATGATGCCAACTCATGCTTCTCTATTATCATTCACGTGTGATCAACTCTTCGCTTTGTCAAAGTTAAATCAAAGACAACAATGACAAGAGGATTATCTTGTCCCGGCATACTTTAAATTAGAAGGCATTCTTTCAATTTTAGCTTGGGTGGGGTTCAATTATTGAGGGTTAGATGGTTTGGAGATTGGATGGGTTTAATGGCTCCAGGTGTGTGATTTAAGACTTGAAACAAGTTTCACTATCATCATCCAACATATCTATACATTCTTGAAATTCATCAAAATCAATCTCAAAGTTGGTAATCACATCATTAGGAAAATCAAAAGATTCCTCTAGCATATTGATCTCTTCTTCTATTTGTGGTTGTTTCCCTATCCCGAACATATTAAACTCTCAGTTTGATTTCCAAAAGACAACCGTAGAGGCCATTTCGACAATTGATTAAGGCATTACTAGTAGCCAATGGTCTTCCTAGATTATTGGGATTTCATCCTTGATGAAATGTTTAGTATCTAGCATAATGAAATCACTGAATAATTCTCCCACCTTCATGACATCTTCAACTATCCCTTTAGGAATTTTAACGACCTATCTCGCCATCTGGTAGTTCTAGTTGCTTTCAATTCTCCCAATCCTAGTTGTTTATAAACATGGTAAGGCAAAGATTCACACTTGCACCAGATCGTAGCATGTTCAATGTGTGTATGCCTATGCACAAGCTATAGTAGGGCTTCCTGGATCCTTATACTTGGCTGCTCGGTTGGTAATAATGGCTGTATTACTGCCAGTGCCTTTTTGGGAATGCTAGTGATTCTTTTATGTGCATAAATCTTTCAACACTTTCACATAGGCGGGGATCGGGATATGGCATCTAAAAGAGGGATATTCATTTCTACCTTTTTGAAGACATCAAAATTTTTCTCCATAGTTGCAGTCTTCTTCTTATTAATTAGACGGCTGGGAAATTCTCATAGTTTCGGATAGTGGTTCAACAAATTAGGCCACTCGTGGCTCATCCTCGGCTTCTATGGGTTTTTCGGACAAACCCTCATTAGGAGATACTTGAACATTCTCCTCATCACAATGGTCACTAATCTTACTCTTGTTATTAATATGTGACTCACCTGTTAAATACCTTTTTCCCACTTCTCAATGCAGACACAAAATTAATTGAAGCTGAAGGAGAGGATTCAACTTGGTTGACTTGTTTGGTAAATTTGATGGTCTTTGTTGAATCTGAATCCTAGGTTTAACTCGGGTTGGCTAGGCATTTTACCTTTTTCTCGCTCGGCAAAACATTTGTAAGAGTGAAATTTTTTTTCTCCATATTATGCATAGAAGTCATGAATGTGATGGAAAATACTTCCATATTCTTCTCTAAAGTAGAAAGACGAGAAACTCTGGATTGTTACCTCTATTGAAACCAAGTGATGATTGATTTTGTGCAATATGAGGCATACGAGGCACAATTGGTGGATTGCGGCCTAGCTAATTGAGATTCAATTAGGGTTTGAGGGCTGAATTTTGATTATGAGATTGTGCACTTTTTTTTAGGGGCACCAAATTGATTTTGTGTGGAATAATTGTTTAATCCATTTTGGTTTTTCCCTTGAGACCATGAAAAGTTAGAATGATTCTTCCACCCGGGATTGTCGTGTTCTTGTACGGGTTTGGAAACATCGCACGACATTTTCATGTTGGTCTCCGAATAGTTTGGGCATTCCTCAATTACATGTGTAGGAGCTGACACCATGCACACATAGCATAGTTTGTCATATGTGCTTGACCTGGTGGTGGTGGTACAACTTTAACTACCAAAGTCTCTAACTTTTTCAAAAGACTATCTATTTGTACATCCTTATGAACTTGGCTATCAACAAAATATCCCCTACTAGTCCTTTCAGATTCTTGGGTAGACTCCCATTGTCTAGTTCTATCTGCTAGGTCTAAAAGAAATTCCCAAGCTTCGGAATCATTAGTGAACAATGTAAATCCTGTGGGGCACATAGATTCTAAAAGTTGCTTTGATAATCAATACCTTCATAAATTATTTGGCATAAATGTCATAATTCTATATCATGGTGAGGGTATTTTTGGAGAAGGCTTTGAAACCTCTCCATTACCTTCACAGAGGACTCATTGGGTTTCGGACGAAATTAAAGAATGTCATTTCTTATTTTTTTTTGTCTTGGAAAGAAGAAAGAATTTCTTCAAGAATAGGACAGTGAATTGTTCCCATGTGGATGTCCTAGCCAACACATCCGAGGATGAATAGTGATTTTTGGCCCAAAATCAATCTTCCGGGGCTCGGATCAATCCGAAACTTTGAGGGATTCATTGTAACAATATAAGAATACTATAAATCAAGTAATTAACACAATCTAATGGCCTGATTAGAAACCCCCAAATTGAAACCCTATGTTCTAAATGCAAGGATCATAGCATGAATTGAAATCAAATGAAATTGCATTGGATGAATGATTAGCTGGGCTGATGGGCATGGATTAGAATCATATGCTAGCATGGAACATAGACATAACACACTATATACCTCAGTTTAGGACAAGAATACATGAAGTCAATGCAAAAAAAGCCGTCGCCAAAAACCCATAAACCGTCACCAAAACTAATCAGCTATGATTTACAACCGTCGCCGCTGTCATTGCCAACGGCTTCCGGAAATCTGGCGGTTTTTACGTTCGCTGGATACTTTTGGCACGGTTTCCCACAACCGTGGCCTAATCTCATTTTCACGCGGTTGTGCACCTCGCCGTACTATTGGGACGGTTTTTCACACACCGTCGCCAAAAATGTTTTTATTATTATGCTATCGAACACTTTGCGACGGTTCAAAAAGTAATCGTCGCCAAAAATAGCATTTTTATTTTTTTTATTTTTTATTATTGATAGGAATCATCATCCATATCCTTAAATAACATACACCTAAAAGTGACAAATAACATTTAGAATTATCAAAATCCTAATATGTATGCACTATTTTTCATGTACCAAAATAAAAATAAAGAAAAATATTGTATAACAATCAATCAATATTATATAGTACAATGAAAAGTTCTTAAAATTGACCTATGAAGTACATGAACCACTAGAAATTCCAAATAAACAAAGATATATAACATGTTACTACAACAAAGGAGAAAAGAAAAATGTTAGTATTTTTACAAAACTTACTTTGAAAATGATTGATGTTTCTTGTTATATCAATGTATTCTGTAGAAGCTAAGTGCCTTCATGAACTTGGATATCACTTGCATCAAGTTCATAACCTCTAGCTTGACAAATCAGTTTTCTCATCCACTTCTACATTAATTGAAGTTTCTAGAGAAGCAAATTGGACTCATTTTTCAAACCTGAAACACACAAGGAAAAATCAGATGATTTCATATAGAACCATGGCCACTACATGTGTTAATATGCATCAAGGCAAATCCATATATTGAAGGGTTCAAAATTCCTATAGGATGAGAGGAAATAGTTGAAGGGTTGGTTCAGATTTTAGGAAAGGATTGGGAACTTTTCCAAAACCCTCTCTTTTCTTTCTTTTTCTTTGATTATTTTTACCACTCTATATTCCTCTCATTCTTTCTTTTCTGGTTTTTATTTTTTCCTGCTCCTTGTTGTTTCTTGTTTTTCTGCCAAAAACAGAGTACACACAGAGAGAGAGCAGGGGGTTTAGGGGGCAGCACTTCATGTAATCTGATGATTCTACTCTTATGCCCCAAAATCTTTTAGGAAACATCTCCAGATATATGTAAATATTAGCTGTGATACTATTCAGGTGAATAGTGACGTAAACAATGTTTTGGCCATTTTTCCATATTCATTACTAAATTGGACTAACAAATAGTCGCAACATCAGACCAGGCTGAAGCATCCCACAACCTTGCTAGTCTGATTTTGGGGCACATTCCTATGGGTACATATTGGCTTTTGAACAACATCAAGTTCACTCCTAAGAAGGAATATTATGCTACCGACCTGAAATCAATGTTATGCTACCTACTTCACATTCTTTGATCCCATACTACCATTGTAATGATGCTAAATGTTTCATTTACATAACAACAATTGCCTCATTGTTTAGGATAACTGCCACTGGGAAGCTGAAACTCAAAATTTCCAGATTTTCCACAGAACAAGGATCCTGCAAGAGTTTCAAGAGTGTATCCCTACCTTTTGTGAGGCAAGCGTATCCCAATTGATTCCTTTGAAGAATGGATGTGCTTTTACCTGTAACATATTCCGAGCTATAAATGAATGAAATCAACAGCACTATTACTCATTTTGACTACAAGATGCAGTGATGAAAAAATATGTAGGGGTAATCAATGCTAGATACAACAGATGGAGATAGACAACCTCTGATGCTCCATTCACTCCTAGTCACAGACCAGGGTTCTGAATAAGAAGCCTGTAGGGATAGAAGATAAAGTACAGTAGACAACATTATACAATGAAGTAGCATATCTATTGTAAAGTGAGTTTTTGGTTATTTTGGATATATTTGTAATTTCATATTGTTTTAATCAACCATCAATCTCTTGTCACAGGTCACATGGATGAGCTCTCTTGAATGCAAGTCATTATTTTCCCAAGTCAATCCCCTTTGTCATGGTATTCAAGTGGGAACTGTTCTCAGGATTCTCACTCTTAACCTAGAACCTAGCTGCCACTAACCTTTTTTCTCCTCTTGGTTTCACCTTGCAGGCTTCCACCTCCCTCTCTTCTTCATCTCCTACTTTTCTCCCTTCTCTTTACTTGAGGATATGTAGACATAAAATTCAACTCAACCTTATCTCAATTAAATGGTGTCAGCTAAATGGATCATGTCCCGCACTCAGCTTTATTCAAGGCAATACTTGTTACTCGTTTTTTTTTTTCCCCGATATGGAGAGATTATGATCAAACCGGGTTCATACCTGGTCCGACCCTCGACCCCGGTCGAGACGGAGAGATCCGACTCGTTCCCGAGCGAACCGGATCCGGAAGATGGCTTGCTGGAGAAGAAAGCTTATTCGGCTACAAGTGTGCCCTAATCCTACTTATGGATTAGGGTAATCACCCTAATGATGGAAGACTCGAATTGTCGGCTGCGGATAATCATTATCGAAGGGATAATCATCGCATAACCTAAAGGTTATCTCAGGAGTCCTCTACTAGCCCAAACTAGTAGAAGTCTATTGCTCAACGGATCTAACTAATAAAATCCAACGACTACCCGAAGAAGGCTCAAGTGCATCCAATGAAGGAGATTCGAAGGTACACTCTATATAAACCTCACTACCATACAAGGTGAGGGATGGATCGAAAAGAATACTATCTGAGACTCAGGTTCAGATACATACTGATAGACCTAAACTATCAGCGATCTGCTATCTAGATCACCTTTCCCAGTTCTTCATTCCTTAGCTTTGCGCTTCTAGCAGAGCCGTTTGTGATTAAGTTCATCAACTGACTTAGCCTTCGGAGGTGGACTCCCGACCCCAGCGGTCGGGCCACATCTGACGCTTTCGTTTTGCAGGACATCACGAGGAGATCTAAGGGCTGAGCAGATTTTGGACGCATCAATTGGCGCCGTCTGTGGGAAACAACTTGAAAAGCCATGGTGACTAGATCGGCGGCCGCGACAACCGCTGCACAACCGCAATTCCGGTGTTCGGATCCCCGGAGTGAATAATCCGAGATATTCCCCGGAAAGCCAAAATCCTATCGAGGTAGATGGTGGCCGGGGAGGACGTAATCCTCCTCCCCGATACAATCCAAGATCAATTGGATCAGGTAAAGATTCAACTCTTGGAGGTGAGCCAAGCACTCCGCATGCTCACCGGGCGAGTGGTTTTACCACAAGAGCCCGATCGGCGCGATTCGGGGAGACGTGCATTGCCACGTGACCGAGAGATTGGCTGAAGACCGGAATATCGATCGGAATTTCCGTGAAGGAGACCGAGGACCTAGGAGGATCGATGATCAACCGAGGCGAGACGATCGGTTCGACGGACCGCAAGAGAGTACAACCGATTCAAACACAAGGTTGGATACGGGGGTAAGAACTCACTCACCCACTGTCAAAAGAACCGTTCGTGATGATCGAGCGATTCGCGACGAGAGGAATGCTCGGGAAGGACGGGCTGTTCGTGATGATCGAGTAGCACGGGATGATCGTGTTAATCGAGGTCGTGATCATATTGCTTGAAGATCACCCAACCCCAGATTGGTCAGGAATTGGCCAACATCAATGAGAAATTAGGGCAGTTGGCTAAGGGAAGAATAACTAAGGATATTTACTCAGTCATTCGGAAGACTCCCTTTGCCGAGCCAATTGCGGGATATCAGTTTCCCCGTAACTTCCGTTTGCCTACCTTTTCAACATTCGATGGCTCCGGAGATCCAACAGCTCACATCGGCTATTACCAACAGACCATGGCAGTTTCAGGTAATTCTGATGAAATTTTATGCAGGGTTTTTGGTTCATCACTTACTGGAGCAGCACAAAAGTGGTTTTCGAACCTCCCCTCTGGGAGAATCATAAACTTTTACGAATTGGCGCGCCAATTCATAGGGCGATTCCAGAGTGGAATACAGGTCAAGAAAACGGAAGAAACCTTGTTTACTGTCTAACAAGGAAAGAACGAATCAATCAGAGAGTTTCTGAAAAGATTCAATAAAGTGACGATGGAGATAGAAAATTTGGATGAACAAGTAGCCAAAATTGCTCTATTCACGGGACTCACTAATCAAAAACTCCTGGAGTTATTACTACGGGATATGCCTGCGACTTATGCTTTGAGTTGGTACGAGAGATGCCGAAAGCGGGCTGAAGTCATGGAGATTCTAGATGCGCGCCAAGGAGATAATAAAGTCTCCAATAAGGAACAAAGGCTCTGACGAAGCGAAAGCCAAAGAAAAATGTTCGTGATCGGGTTGGAAAATCTCAGCCTTGGCGCCAAAGGTCCCCCGGTAAAAGTGAGTACACTCCATTGAATGCTCCTCGGGCTGATATTTTGAATATCCTCAAAAGAAAAAATATTTTAAAGTGGCCGCCTAAAATTCTTTTGAAACCCGAGAAGCGACGGGATCGAGAAAAGTATTGCCGATTCCACAAGGACTATGGTCATTATACTAATGACTCGTCATCTGAAGGCGAGATATTGAGAGATTGATATCTCGGGGACATCTGTCCGGTTTCGTTAGCAGAAGAAGGGAGGAGCCACGTGCGGCTGCTCCTAAAAGGGATCGTTCGGTTAGTTCGGAACGATCAAGGGAGGCCCCGAAGTCTAAGAAAGGCAAGGAGGTGATTGAAGCTACTCGGTCACCGATCCTTACCATCTTCGGGGGACCAGAGCCCGAATCACTCCGGAGTCTGAAAACAAAATCCAAATTTGTTGGAACCGGAGAGATGCAGAAGCGGAAGAAGCTGAATGGTGAAGATTCTATCACCTTTAGCGAGGAAGACGAAAGAGATGTTTGTTTACCTCATGATGATGCTATAGTCATCAAGGTAGAGATTGCACGACGGGAAGTGCGTAGAGTTTTGATTGATATAGGGTCTGCAGTGACCTAATTTCCTACGAAGTGTATCAAAAATTGAAGGTGGATCGGGACTTGATGAAACCTTCATCCACACATCTATATGGTTTTGCGGGGTCATCTGCGGTGGCGGAAGGATCGGTCCGTTGGATTTATCCATTGGAAGTTTTCCTAAGGAAACAATCTGTCCGAATCAATTTTTTGGTGGTTCGGGAACTGCCCGACTTATAATATGATCCTCGGGCGACCATCTTTATCCAAGATAGGTGCTATTGTTTCGACAAAGCACACGAAGATAAAATTCCCGACTGATATGGGAATTGGTCAAGTCTCCTCTGACCCGAGAAGATCTCTCGGCGGTGTTATGTTGCCTATTTAAAAGACAAGGAGGGCCCGAGGAAGGTAACTGCCCTCCCCATAGAAGTTCGAGATGATCGGGAAGAGACGAGAGATGCAAAGACCCGAACCGGTGGAGAAGCTGGAACAAATCCAGCTGTGTGCCGAGGATGAGAAAAAGATTACTTATATCGGGTCTGAGCAGTTGGAAGAATTTAAAGATGAGTTGAAGTTTTTCTTCAACGAGAATAAAGATGTATTTGCATGGTCTGCTGAGGACATGCCGGAATCGATCGGGCCATTGCAGAGCACAAACTCTGGGATAGACCCTAAGGCGAAACCGGTGATACGAGAAAAGAAGAAATTTCTCCATTGAAAACTATGAAGCCGTTCGAAGCGAAGTTGAAAAACTTAAGAATTCTGGTTTCATAGAACCAATTGAGTGCCCAACTTGGTTGGCCAACGTGGTAATGGTAAAAAAGGCGAATGGGAAGTGGAGGATGTGTACGGACTACACGAGATCTTAACAAAGCTTGCCCAAAAGATTGCTACCCGTTGCCTCGGATTGACCTCTTGATAGATGCGACTTGCGGGATATGAAACTTTAAGTTTCATGGATGCCTACTCGGTATAATCAGATCCTTATGAATAAGGAGGATGAGAAGTATACGGCTTTCATGACTGATCGTGAGAGCTATTATTACAAGGTCATGCCTTTTGGCCCGAAGAATGCGGGAGCAACATATCAGAGGGCCGTCAACAAGATTTTCAAAGAGTTGATAGGAAAGAATGTTGAAGCTTATGTTGACGACATGCTAGTGAAAAGCTTTACAAAAGCAAATCATATTGCAGATTTGACTAAGGTATTCTCGATCTTTGGAAACATCAAATGAAGCTAAACCCATAAAAATGTGCCTTTGGAGTTTCCTCGGGCAAATTTTTGGGCTTCATGGTATCACGAGAGGGGAATTGAGGCTAATCCTGCCAAAATACAAGCTCGATTGATATGGAGGCTCCCAAAACCGTTTGTGATGTACGGTGCTTAACGGGGAGAGTTCTTTGCTTTAAATCGTTTCATCTCCAAGTCTGGAGAAAAATGTTTGCCTTTCTTCAAGGCACTTAAAGACCTGAAGGGCGATAAGGAAGCAAAGTGGACTGAAGAGTGCTAGAAAGCTTTCGAGGAATTAAAAGAAGCACTTGGACAACCACCGATCCTGTCCGGACCGGAGAAGGGGGAAATATTACAGCTATATCTAGCGACGTCCCTTTCGGCGGTCGGTGCGGTACTTGTTCGGGAAAAGATAAAAAACGGTGGCCGATTTACTATGTAAGCCACGTGTTGCTAGATGCGGAGACAAGATATTCACAGATTGAGAAGCGTGCTCGGCTCTCATGATGGCCGCCGGGAAGCTAAGGCCATATTTTCGAGCTCATCCAATTGAGGTATTTACAACTTTTCCTCTTAGTAAAGTTCTTAACAAACCTGATTTGTCCGGAAGGATGGTGTCTCGGTCGGTTGAACTCGGCGAGTTCCAAGTGAGCTTTAAGCCCGAGCTGCAATCAAGGCTCGGGCATTAGCCGACTTTGTAGTAGAAACTACTGCACCGGTGGAACCCACCATTGAGGATCCCATTATACCAACCACTTGGGAGGTATATGTGGATGGTTCGAGTAATAAAGATGGAGCGGGGAGCTGGAATTCTATTAAAAAGTCCAGCGGGATTTATTATTCGATATGCTTTGAGATTCGCATTTGACGCAAGTAATAACGAAGCGAGAATATGAGGCTACGATAGCGGGACTTCGGTTGTCAAAAGCATTATCTATTGCAGATGTTACTATTTATAGTGACTCTCAACTTATAGTCAACCAAGTCCGGGGGGAGTATGGTATTAAAGAACCACGCTTGCGAAATATCAAGAGATAGTGCGGGCATTTCAAAACCAATTTCGGAATTTGAAGATATCTCGGATTTCGAGGAATGAAAATTCGGTGGCGGATGAGCTATCCCGACTAGCCAATGCCAAGGAAAAGAATCTAGACCCTTCGGTCTACATTGAAGAGATAACTTTTCCAAGTTATCATGAGAAAGAAATTTCTTATATTGAAGCGAACGTTGCTAGATGGATCCAATAATCGAGTATCTAAGGGATGACAAATTACACGAGGATCCGGTAGAGGCAAGGTTGATCAAGATTCGATCAGCTAGATTTGTCATTCAGAATGGGAGACTATACAAAAGATCTTATCCTGGACCCCTTATGAGATGTATAGGCCCCGAAGGAGCAAAATCAGCTTTGGTGAGGTTCATGAAGGAATTTGTGGAGCTCACATGGGTGGACGACCCCTGGCTCACAAAATTCGAGACTTGGGTTATATTGGCCTAAGGTCCAAGAGGCTGCTATGGAGTACGTTCGTCGATGTGGTAATGCTGTCAAATTCATGCTACGATATCAAAGCGCCCGGCGGAAACTATGACTTCAATTCTAAATCCCATTCCCTTTGCAATGTGGGGAATTGATATCATGGGCAAATTCACCAAGGCATCGAGCGGACGGGAATATCGATAGTAGCAATTGATTACTTCACAAAATGGGTAGAAGCCGATGCACTGCGGCGGCAATTCTTGAGAAAAAAGTGGAGAAATTTGTGCTTGAATCAATCATATATCGCTTTGGGATTCCAAAGATTATTGTCATTGACCATGGTACTCAGTTCGACTGTCCACAATTTGAGCAATTTTGTGGAACATATATGATCGAGCATCATATGTCCTCAGTGGCATACCCCGAAAGCAATGGACAGGTAGAGGTTACTAACCGAACTCTACTGGAAGGAATAAAGAGAAGACTCCAAGCTGACAAAGCTTCTTGGGTCGAAGAACTTCATAATGTCTTGTGGGCTTATAGAACTACGGTTCGAACACCCACGGGAGAAACTCCATTCGGGTTGGCATATGGATCCGAAGCATTGGCACCAGTGGAGATAATGGCAGGGACATTCCGGGATCATGAGTTCGAGGAAAAAGCAAATGAACAAGGGTTGCTTGATAGTCTTGATTTGTTGGACGAAGTTCGGGCAAAGGCAATAGCACGAACTCAATATTATCAAAGAAGGATAGCGTCTCATTATAATACTCGAGTGAAGAATCGTCGGTACTTAGCCGGAGATTTGGTGTTGAGAAACACCCTAGCTTCCGACCCGCGTCACCAAAGAAAATTAGACCCTTCCTAGGAAGGACCTTATATGGTTGTGAAACCGGTCGGTTCGAGGAGCTTACGGGCTGAAGAACATCAACACCCGAGAAAGAGTTGGATCGTTCGTGGAATGCTAGGCATCTCAAAAAGTTTTATCCTTGAGGATGATTTCAATTTTGTTCGCGATGTAATCATTTTCAACTCAATCAATGCAATTTTTGGCTTTCAACAAACTATATTTTGATTGGGGGGCATCATACACCACATTCAAGAACAAGATCCAACTATAAGGCATCGGATGAAAATTCGTGTGGGTCCTTCAACACTTATGGAAATTTTTGGACTTTCTTAAGTCGAGGCATCGGATGAAAATCCGAGTGAGTTCCTTTTGCAAGGCGTCGGTTTAAAACCCGAGTAAGTTCCTTCAAGACTTATTGAATTTTTGAATTATCCTTAAGTAAAGGCATCGGTTTAAAACCCGAGTGAGTTCCTTCTCGGACTTATTGTATTTCCGAAACCTAAGTAAGGCATCGGTTTAAAACCCGGTGAGTTCCTTCTCGGACTTATTGTATTTCTCCGGAAATCCTTAGTAAAGGCATCGGTTTAAAACCCGAGTGAGTTCCTTCTCAGACTTATTGTATTTCTCCGGAAATCCTTAAGTAAAGGCATTGTTTCAAACAACTAAGACCTAATGCAACAACGATTCAAGTGGCTAGCAAAGTTCAAGATAAAGTTAATTTCTTATTTCTTCAAAAGATCCAAAGAGGCCAGTATCAAAACAATTACAAGAGCTGGATACAATCTTCGGTCAAAAAAGAAAGTCATCATAGGTGATTGTTGAGAAGTTATACAAGATCAACGCGACTTTGCTAGAACAAACATATGAGTCAACCATTGGTGGGGATTCAAGGAAAAGAAGAGAAGAAATGAGGATTACAAAAATATTTCGGTATGCATAAAATCCTCCGCAATTTCATACTCTTTGTCCAGGAGAAGCATGGTCCTCGACCAAATTCGCATTCGGGACAAGCTCGTCATAATTGACTTCTTCCGGGGGAGAATAAACGGGAGAATCTTCCGGATAATGCATAATATCTGGATCGGAAGGTGGAGGATCAATCTTATCCTTGGTCCGATCGGGAGGAGGAATACCCGGGTCGGTAAACACTTCGGGATGTCAAACAGCACTGTGGGAGTCGTATCAAAATGAGGATCCTTCCTTAATATTGATTCCCATACTTCGTTCTCACCATCCCGATGCGCTTTGCAAGTTATAAGCATTCAGCATATCAAACAAAAGGCTTACTATGTAAATACTTGAAGACGCAGGCTCTGCGAACATCAGTTGGAAGGGATTCGGGCAAAGGAACGACAACTTGCCTTTCAGGTAACATTTCAGATCCTTTGGCTCCTGACTTTCCAACTGTTCGCTCAAGTCGCCGGATCTTCTCCCTGGCATCATCCAAGTCTGACCGAAGACGACCAATCATCGAATTTTCTTCTCCTGCCACCTCCCAAGCTAGATTCCGAAGCCGAGCAATCTCAACATCTTTAGCTTCGGAGATTTCCCGAAGCCTAGAAACTTCATTGCTCAATCTACTAAGCCTAGTGCTTGCTTCCACTTGGTTGTGGAAGTTACCAGTAAGACTCCTGCAAACAACTTCCCGAGTTAACGAGGAGCGAGAAAAGTAATTTTTCAGAATCGAGAGGATAATGAAGAAAGACTTACATCACCGGTGACTTCGTAAAGACTTCATCCGGAAGTTTGGAAAGAACTACACTCTCGAAGTCATTCGAGCAGCGGTACACCATTCCAACGCTCTGTCAAACTCGTTTGACACTAATTCAGCGAAGGATGAGAAGGATGAGCTACACCAAGAGAAGGATGAGCTGCATCACTTGTCACCCGACGGCGCTTCCTAGTGGCAAAATCCTCCAACTCGGAAGGAGAGGAGGAGGATGCCAAACAAGCACTGGAGTTGGAAATAGGAGTAGCACCTGCTGGGACCACACCTTCATCAGACGCCAACATAGTTGCCTCAGATGCCCGAAGAGTTTCTTTCGGGGGTGCACCAACAGTCTCACCAGTAGGGGCGTCGGCAGCACCATCGGCAGCACCATCGGCAATGGAGTGATCAAGATCTTCCTGGGAAAGACGAGCGATCACTTCGGGCAAAGGAGGCGCGGGGACGACATCAATAGAAACTGTGGGAATCGACTTGAAGATTCACCGGCAGCAGTCGCCTTACGCTTGGAGGATTCACTAGCTGAAACCACCGCACTGGCCCCAACCACCACCGACGGAACGATTTTCTTAAGATTTTGCTCTAATAAAGTTCGGGTTGATCTTGGGAGCCACTATGCAAACAAACAAGCCGTATCAGTACAGAAATAAACGACAACAACAAGAGGGAAAACCCTAGTTTTTTATTACTTCCAACAAACCCAAATAACTAAACCCCAAGTATAACTACGTGCGGTTTACTCAGGGGGGAAGTGGGGAAAGAGATGAGTAATCAAGAAACTCACTTGTTCAGAAGTTGATAGAGTTGTTGTTGGAGTACGAGGAATACGGAAGCAGGCCGAAGGACGAAAGGTCGCTTTAACACTTTAGCAAATTTAACTTGCAGAAGACAGGATAGATGGAGAGTACCCACGAAGGCTTTAAATAGCCTCAGGTATTAAGACGACGGTTGAAGGCTAAGGACAACCGACGATCTAGATCGAAATGACGCTTCAAAATCCGTAGAAAGCAAGATCAACGGTCGGAGGGATGCCACATGGAAACATGTGGAAGCGAGCACCTGATGCAGAGATACCTCCAATCGTCGCACCGCCATTAAAATAATGGATGTATTTCCGATTCATTGGAAACAGTGAATGATATACAAAAGCAGGGAAAACGTTTGAACTTCGCGAAGGGAAACGTGCGGACTTTGCAATAAATGAAGTAGTGGGGAAGATTAATGCATCTTCCCGAAACGCATCTTCACAATATTTCTACAAGATTATTATTCGGCGAGGAATGTAAAGTTAAGTGATGAGTTTTATCATTAATACTTTGATATTCAAGGCAAGATTTCGGCAGGAGACGGGGAAATATAAAGGCCAACATGAGAAAGAAATGTCTATTCATTAAGTAGAGGGTAAATCTGTACAAAAAGATAACTCCCTAAGCCTTTTCTTCATTGTTGCCCGAGGGACCACGGGTCGGGAGGACTTTTCTCGGGATCATGAGAAGAGCCTTCCTCAAGAATGGCATCGGCTGAGTCCTCTACAGCAGCAACTTGAGACTCGGCTTGTGATTTCTCCTCTGGAAGTGCCGGCTCGTCGGCCGGGTATGCCTCATATTGAGGGTCAGGCTGGAAAAGGATCATCTTCTCACCGAACCCGGTCCGGGAGATCCATACCAACTTTCCCGAAGACCTCTTTGTGGCACACCTCACGAAAAGGAGCGATGTCGAAGGCGGGGATTGATCCGAGGATTCGCTCCCAAACGTCGTTCGCCCCCAAGCGGTAAGCTTGAAGGTTGTAGATACCTAGCAGCTCGGAGAAAGGTACGCTGTTCAGGTATTTCCGAACACACTCCTTTCGAAGCTCTGGCTTTATATGCTCGGGCTTGCTAGGGATCGCCAACTTCAGATGTTCTTCGAGCTCCCTACATTTGAATTCAAGCTGTCACCAAACAACGTGGCAGCTGCTTTTTGCTTCCCGGCCTCGCGCTCGGCAGCAGCGGCACACGAATCTTCGACGCTTCGAGGGCCTCCTTGAGGGAGATCACTTCTTCCTCATGCTTTTTCTGCAGCTCCACGGCAGCTGCTGCGGTCAGCTGGTCTATTTCGGAATTGGCTTTCGCCAAACTCTCTTCACGGGTTTGCGGCAAGGAGCTGGTGCGACCAACCCGGCTCAATGCTTCCATGTGTTGATAAAAGCTCAACACGGCATTCTCGGGAAGGTGGAAAATATCGAAGAAGTCATAAGGAATTATGAAAAAATAACTAAGCAAGAAGACCGGTACCTTGTAGATTGACTAACAAGGGAGGTGTCATCCGGGGCTTCAAATTCTGGCGATCGAAGGAGCAATGCGAGGGAGCTCCATTCTGCGGCTTTCTCGGGATCCCGAGTCACCCTGTCGGTCAGCTTCAGGGTCCACTGGGGGGTGAAGACCTCCTCACTGTCCGTTGAAGCTTTGGATTATTTATTGGAGGGAGCATCAATTGTGTCATGCCTCCTCTTGGTTTGGGCGGAGGAAGAGACATTAGACCTCTCCACCATCGGTTTCTTCCCTTTACCCGAAGCATCAGCCACGGGCACGATATTCTCGATACCCCTATAAGAGGGGTCGGGAGAGGGAATAGAAGCCTCTTGATCTACGGTCAAGGCTCTGGGCGATCGTTGCTCGGCTGTCACAACGGCCCTGGCGGCCTTCACCCGCAGGCTTTCAGGGTTCATTCTTGGAGGCACTCCAAAGAAGAAGGACAAGAGTCAGAATTAAAAACATATCACTTCAGTCAAATTAAAGGATGGTGGTTAGAAGCTCACAATGAGCCAAGCCCCAGTACTGAAGGATGGAGTTATACTCCATTTCAAATCCATGTATCTCTCGATACCACGGAATGGATTTGATCTTCCTGATGGCCGCCTCGTCTTCTCTGGATAAGGGAAGGCCTCGGTTATTCTCGGAAGAAGAAGTACACCTCCTCCAGGTGGTTGGGAAGTTAAGATCTGATGGAGGCGCTCGACAGAAAAAGTGTCATTCGCGCCATCTTTTGTGGTTAGAAGGGCAAGTTCCTTTGACAAGGATGCTGCCCCTCCAATCAAGTTCAGCCTTATTGCGTTTGGACAGAAAAACCCATCCGGGAGGATGGGAGATAGAAAGAACATGAAAATGTACAAAGAGAGAAAGAGATGGCGTAATGCCAAGTTCAAAACACAAACCCAAGAAGCCGACGATAAGACGCCAGCTATTGGGGAGGAGCATTCCGGGACAAATGTTCCAATGATTCAGAACTGCGGAGAACAAAGGATTAAAAAAGGGAAAGCGAACCCCGCTTTCCAGTGCATCTATATACAGAGAAAATTCACCCGATAGGGATGAATCAACCCTCTCATCAGGGTGGGGAGCCCTAACCTGATATGAGGAAGGAAGATCAAAATCTTGGACAGCTGAAAGAAGGGTTTCCTCATCGTAAATGGAGGGAACAGAGCCAGGTCCACCATCGGACCCGGAAGTTTGAGGCTGCCTAGAAGACTCGACAATCTTGGAAGATCCGGACTCGAGAAGGACGGGAGAAGTTTCGGTTTTTCTTTCAAAACCTTTTTGAGAAACTTCAGCGAACTCGCGCCGGAGGGACGGTTAGGGTTTTGTTATCACTATCCGAGTTGGGAGGCGGGAGAAGCAAAAGCCTCACTTGCTATTACCAACACTGGGTACCAAAGAAGCCCTATCATCCGCCATTACTTGTTTCAGTAAACTACAAAAAGAAAAAGACCGAGTAAACTTACTAATTCGGTGAGGTGGAAGCTTGAGAGCGAGAAGGCGCGAAAGCGGAACAACAAAGGTTCAAATTCCAGACAGGAAGAATGAAACCTACGAAGACAACGAACCGCTTTTAAAACTCCCGCACGAGTGTTCGTGAATCTGAACGATCGAGATTGATTCAAAATCAGCGATCAAGATTGAAAGACGTTTTGAAAGTTTGAACTCACGAATCCGAAATAGGCGTTCGGAAACCGTCGCTTGGATGACGTGAGCCACGAAAAATCGACTGCAAGGAGATATGATATGTGGCCTTACACTCACAACGCTCGAGGAAAAGTGACCACCGCATTAAATGTGATATGACATTTAATGAAGCACGCAGAGATTATCACCTGACGACGAACCCAGTTAAAAACCAAGCCCTCGGGATCGACCGAACGCTTGCAGTGCAGGGGGCTCGTGATATGGAGAGATTATGATCAGACCGGGTTCATACCTGGTCCGACCCTCGACCCTGGTCAAGATGGAGAGATCCGACTCGTTCTCGAGCGAACCGGATCCGGAAGATGGCTTGCTGGAGAAGAAAGCTTATTCGGCTACAAGCGTGCCCTAATCCTACTTATGGATTAGGGTAATCACCCTAATGATGGCAGACTCAAATTGATGGCTGCGGATAATCATTATCGAAGGGATAATCATCGCATAACCTAAAGGTTATCTCAGGAGTCCTCTACTAGCCCAAACTAGTAGAAGTCTATTGCTCAACGGATCTAACTGATAAAATCCAACGACTACCCGAAGAAGGCTCAAGTGCATCCAACGAAGGAGATTCGAAGGTACACTCTATATAAACCTCACTACCATACAAGGTGAGGGATGGATCGAAAAGAATACTATCTGAGACTCAGGTTCAGATACATACTGATAGACCTAAACTATCAGCGATCTGCTATCTAGATCACCTTTCCCAGTTCTTCATTCCTTAGCTCTGCACTTCTAGCAGAGCCGTTTGTGATTAAGTTCATCAACTGACTTAGCCTTCGGAGGTGGACTCCCGACCCCAGCGGTCGGGCCACATCTGACGCTTTCGTTTTGCAAGACATCACGAGGAGATCTAAGGGCTGAGCAGATTTTGGACGCATCACCATCCATCTGTCTCAACACCCTCATCACATCTACATAGCCTACACTAAGTTTAACAATGTGTTACTTTTACTGCCTAAGAATCAGCTGCATACATCATTGCTGATCATATGACTGTCCTAATCACTTGTTTTTTTTTTTAACATTTATTTCTTTAATTTGAATTTTAATTTAGGTTTCCTAATAGATAGTAAAAGCTAAAAATTGATGCCCTAAAGGTGCCTTTTCCATATCAAAACGGTAAGAACAACAATATTACTGATTATTGATTAAATCCCTACTATTTGGTGAATTTTGATTCAGAACCATAAACCAAGGTTCAAAAAACAGCCAACATGCAGGAAGAGAACAATATCAAGCAGACATTTTGTGCTATTGCATCCTCATGGTCATCTATATCCGAACCACATTCTTGTTTCATATGGTCACCTTCTTTCTTTTGTAACTAAAATTTTTATCACTAACAAGATCTTAACATTGTAGTCTTTCAATATTGGAAATCCATGTTCTCGTGGAACAACTAGGCAAATAATAGTACATGTCATTAATATGTGACAAAAAAAAATAATAGTTTTGTAGTAACTGACCTATTAATCAAGTCTTGGGCCTCACATGACAAGTCACTTGAAACAAAAGGCCAAAGGATTTTCCCATTTAGGATGTTCTCAAAAATTATCTTGCAGACAAAAAATAGTCAAAAGGTTAATAGAACTCCCAATAGCTTGCTCTGTCCATTTCCTTTATACTACATACAATGATACAAAAGATACTCCATATTCTAAAATACGATATTAGAAAATCTCAAATATCAATGAAATCAAGGTGCCTAACAAAGAAGACATGGGAAGGGGAACTCTATGTTATACAGGGGCGGAACAGGGCTTATGGAAGGGTTGCGATGGGGGTGGGGGCTGGACTTCCCTAGGCATTACCTGAATTGGATTCGGTAGCTAGAAGATTGACTTTACTTGCTGAAACTAGTGCTATGTGCTGTAGATGAATGCTGGAGTTGCAGAACTGAATTGAGAAAATCGGAAAACAGAGAACTAGTGATGTAATCCCAGAATTAGAGACTAGTTTCAGGACCTTGTATGCAAGTTGCAGCAGCCAATTGGAAGTTTTAGGGTTTTGGCTAGAGCTGGTAGTTGGTCTAGGGAGTTGAGAGGAGTGTGTCTCTCTCAAGCAAAACGTGTCGTTCAAAGGAAAATTTCTGATTCAGTAAATCATTGGCTCAACTGAGTGATTTTATATATATAACCATGATGCCTAACATAACTTTCAAACTCCAACTAGGACCTGAAATCAAGGTGGTCAAGGTGTCGTCGCCTAACATAACTTTCAGAGCTGAATGGGCATAAAATTACTTTTTTATTAGCTATTTATCTATGACTGGATTCTCTTTATCACCTTCTGTACCAAATCCTAACTACAATCATCCATAAAAAAACAATTAAGGTATTTTTCCATTCAAATCACTAAATTACCAAACTAAAAACAAAAATAACTCAACAAACATACTTGAAGTTTGGATGCTTTTGCTTTTGCTTTCTGTAAAGCCTTCAGCATCTTCATCTCTTTCTCTTTAGCCTGCGATGTTAACATTAAATGGTCACTCAACAGGAACGAAACAGGCTACATAAAGTTCATCGTAGGAACAAAACGATCATCCATCATAGAATCCATGAAACCCATAAAATAAGGTTCATCATAGATAGAAGATATTAAAAATGACAATTATGATCCAAGAAAACCATCAAGAAATTGTTTTCTCAAAAAATTATACAAGAATATGCAACTTACTTGGTTTTCATCTTCTAAACCAAACTATCAATCCGTATCTGAACAATCCATTGCATTAATCAATCCGATAGAAGTATCAATTATAATACCTTCCATATCAGACCTTGTCCAACTAAGATTCACATCACCATCAACTTCTAGATATTCTAGATTTGGTATAAATTGTGAAGTACTTTGTGTATATGTTTGACCAAAATCATCTTGATTTGGATCCTTCTCTCCCATTGTAAAATCCGGCCTTATCCTAACCCTGACCCGGCCCGGATTTTATCTTTTTGCAGGTCCGAAGACCCGAAGTGGTGGTAGAAGAGACCTGTGGGCCCTCTTAGTTGATGATTCAATGCTAGAAGTAGAGCCTATGGACATTGATGATGATGCCCTTTACTTGAGCACATTGTCAGTTTTGAGTGAGAATCTGCGAATCAACGAAGTTTGAATTAGTTGAAGACCTTCCCGAAATCCCATGATCAATCCGAAGGTATTTTCTGAAACTAGACTTGTTGATTGACTTGTAGGAGAAAACCCCACTCGATTTGACCCTGTATAGCCCTCCGAATCCTCTCCTGAAGTTGCTGTCATAGCTTGGTCGAGTGCTTGGTCGACTGACAGTCGACCAGCCAGTCGACCAAGAGTCATGAAACCCGAATATTCATGAAATCTCTTCCCATTTTGCCCCTACATTCTTGGAACTCGTGAATGAGGACCTAACTTAATCATTGGCACTCCAGAGCTCGAGGTTGGACACTCTCTTGGGCTATTCTTTGAAGTTTGGGAAAATCTTGACTCTAATCATTGGTGTATGTGCTAATCATCAATCCAAGGTATGATTCTTTCTATCCTCTTCTAATCTATTCATTTCCCTATCATTTGATAATCTTGAGACCATGGCTGAAGTGCTGCAATCTTGCAAACACTCAACCATGAGTTTCCCCTCTCCAATTCCTTAAACATCTTCACTCATGATATGCTATGATTCAATTAAGATGAATTTCACTTCACCACTTTGATTCTATTCAATCTAGCCTAATTGATTCAAATCTGATATGTAATTGCATGATAAGCTTAGACTATATTGAAATTAAGACTCTAACTCAATTCTTATCCTTTATTTGATTGATTCCTACTATCTTTTACAATTTCTATAAATTCCATTTTGATTCTTGAGGATTACCATATAGAACCTAATATTTCGAATTGGGCATTTTTGATTGAACCGTTGGATCTTCATGAAAATTGGTGTGCAATATTCTATTACTGTTATAAACATGCCCTCCAAATTTCATGTCAATTCGGAGCAGTGGAAGGGCAGCTTCTGATCACATTTCCTTTGCTGCCCGGAAGTTAACAAGTCTTGGTCGACTGCTTGATCGACTGACAGTCGACCAAGCCAATCAACCAAGAGTTGTTAAAGCCCTGTTTTCAGTCGAATTGATCCATTTGAACCTCGATTTGAATGTTTCTTCTCTGATGTTGCTTGTATGTTATCTAGGGTGTCAACACTGACTTTGGAACCATTCTTGGTGATCCTTGAATTTAATTACAACTTGATTAAGGTAAGGACAGTCGTTAACTTAAGTATGTTAATTACATCAACATGCTTACATTATGGGAAGTTAATGATTATGTTAATATGAGTATTCCTTTACCATACATGACTGTTAATTGTTTCTTATCAGTAATACAATGTCATATATTATTTAGAACATCATGTTCAATTATGCTTTATGAATTTAGATATGATCAATCATGTTATGATATACATTGTTTATATGATGAATTATTGATTCAAGTATGATATGATGAGATTGAGCTTGTGATTGATTACGTATGACTTGGGATTGGGAGGTGTCCTTTCGACACTTCTGTCCTTGGGCATCGGAGGGAATAGTATGGGATGTTCTCCGATGGTGCCTATCGACACTTTCCCGAGTCATTGGGTGACATATATAGGGTTGTCTAGGTGTATGGTTAGGATATTTTCCTTGTCGTATCAGACCCGAATCGGAAGGGTATTGAGACCGAACGACCCGTGGTAGAATATGAGCAAGAGTACTCAAGACCAGTATCCACTCCGTGAGAGGGCTTGAACTATATTGCGGATACCCGAAAGGGGCCATTTATTGGTAGGGTTGCATATGGATAGACCTGAGCTCACGGGCGCTCAAGACCGGTAACCAATCCGTGAGAGGACGTGAGAGCTTCCCGTTTACTATATGTGGATGACCAATAGGGTTGGTGAGTCCGGTGAGTAATATCCGTGACTCTAGTGTGAAGGATACCGGAAAGGATCGCCGGGGGTGAGGAATGGACGTATCTGGATCTGACATGATATGACTGAGTAGATGACTTGCATTGGGCTAGGCTTTACCGTGACATGCGCCTGTACTTATACCAAACGGTGATGTGAGAGAGCGGTGACTGATTCCCCAACCATGGTTTATGAGATGACCTTACCGAACTTCCCAGGCGGACCCAAGATATCTTATGATTGAGGGGGTGTGATTGACGACCCAAAGGAGTATGGTGCTACGGCTTAAAGCATGTCTACCTTAGAGACCAGCATACTTAATATAGAATCATATTTCATTTTGCCTCATATCATATTGCATCGTATGTGAATTGTATCAAATGGACTGTGTATTATGAAACGACTTGCCTTGCTGAGTTCTTTTGAATTCATTCCTTTTTGTGCAATTTGTTAGATTTTCCTGCAGGTACTGACGATCTTGATGGCACGTCCTACAACCAGAGCTATGATCTCGCATACTACCCTGCGGGTGATGGCTACTATGAGAGTCAGGATTGCGGTGCCGAGGAGGATTATAGTTCATTCCAGGGTTAGCCCCACTCTTGTGAGGGAGCGGCCACGTTGGGTTCACTTCATCCATACCTACGAGGAAGTCTTCATTAGGATAGAAGAAACCTATGTGTAGGCCCCATTTCCCTGGATGACTGTAATCATTGGGATCTTCTCTCTCCAGTTTTTATGGATTTATTTATGATACTTCTGTCTGTAACTAAACTTGATTTACTATTGTTTCCGCTATTTGTGAAGGAGTGACTTCTGATCACTCCTTCTCTTTGAGATGTTATCACTTTGAAGTTGATACTTAAATGTTTCCGCACTCGATTATCTATCTTGTCTTATTCTTTTGATCTATCTATTAGTTCTTTATACATTGATTATATTGTTCATGATTATGTTATCATGTATGTGGAAGGCATGGCCGCTCGATCTGGATCTTTGGGCTGTGGATCACATCCCGGGTATGCTAGATAGGATACCGGCTGGGTGGATGTGACACCCATATCAAAAATATCCATAATCTTTGGCCTTATAGTAACTTGCCACTCATGCTTATAGGTATCTACTATGTAAAACACTTGCTCTGCTTGAGATGGAAGTATGAATGGTTCTGCAAGCTTATCTTGGGCATTATACAATAAATTATTAAAATTGACTAGATGAAACCCAAAATCATCTTCCTTAACTCCCCTTCTATTGTCAGCCCAATCACAATGAACAAAACTACCTTGAGATCTTCTGCATATTCTAACTCAATTATTTTTTTTAAAATTCCATAATACATAATTCTTCCTACAATAAGGTTTCTATCTCTTGAACTGGTGTAATCTTCATACACTGCTGTAACAAGGATCCCGCAATTCTGAGTTTTCCTATCAACCTCATGTGACTTACTACAAAACTTGATACCATTATAGATGTATTTGTTGTAACTTCTCACATCCAAGTTAGGACCTCGAGCAAGCCATCGTATTTGATGAGCCATGTTCTCCCCATTCTCACGCAAATTCAAAATCTGAAGATACAATTCATATTAAACCACATACAAGTAGAGATATGCAATTATAAAATTATTATTTAGTCTACAAAGTATCTACTCAAGTAGTTGAAACATTTTTACTTACATGCTTATTGAACCAATCAAGAAATTCTTTAGCATGTTTTGTTGCAATAAGATGTGGACGAGATTTACGACCCATTAATTTGTGCAACATCTCTTGGTGGAGCCTAAGAAGTGTGTTAATAATTCACTTGAATTTGAGTATTTTGTAACAAATATATTAAACATAACAAAATATAGTTTGTAATACTTACCTTCGGTGTTCATTTAACCCATCATAGTTCTTCAACACATACCGATGAGCCTGATCTCTCTCTTTAGCATCTAAACGCAATACTTCACACTTCCCTACAGGCCTCCTAGTTCTTGAGAATTAGAGATTGGATGCTCTACTTCTCCAGAACCTGAATTTCTAATTGGTCTCTTAGACCTTGTTTCCACTCCTTCAAAGTATCTACAACAAAAAGTTAAACATTCATCTGCAAGGTATCCTTCTGCTATTGATCCCTTTGAGCGACTAGAGTTGCGCACATAATCCTTAAGTTGCTTAAGGAACCTGAACAGAAACAAGTTATATGACTATTATATATATTGAACATAATTAGCGAAGGGTCAAGGAAGTTGGTGACTCCGATGAGCTCCGGTGAACGGCGGCCGTAACTATAATGGTCCTAAGGTAGCAAAATTCCTTGTCGGGTAAGTTCCGACCCCCACGAGGCCGTAACGATCTGGGCACTGTCTCGGAGAGAGGCTCTGTGAAATAGAAATGTCTGTGAAGATGTACTCCAAATACTTCATTATTTAAGGAAAAGAATATTCGCACTAACCTCTCTATTGGGTACATCCAACGATATTGTACCGGACCAGCCAAACTGGCCTCATGGGCTAAATGAATAATCAGGTGGACCATAATATCAAAGAATGAAGGGGGAAAATCTTTTCCATCTTGCAAAGTGTTAAGCTAACACTTTTACCGAGACTGTTGAAGTAATCCTCCTTCCCAACTTTACTACACAAATCCCAAAAAAAAGAAAATAACTCTATCAATACAATGCTAACACTCTTAGGCAACACACCACGTAATGCTACCAGAAGAAGTTGTTGCATCATAATATGACAATCATGGCTCATTCATTCCGGATATGTTACGTTCTTCCACACATCTTGAGATGTTACTACAAAGTCCATCTGGAACTTTCACTTCCTTTATAATAGAACAAAATACATCCTTATCAGCATTAGACATTGTGTAGCATGCTAGAGGTAAAAACACATTGTCCTTTCCCTCAATGAACTTTGGATGAAGATCCGGTCGTATCTATATCTCTTTGAGATCTAAATGTGAATTCACACTATCCTTGGTTTTTCTCTTGAGATTCAACAACATGCCAATGATACTCTCACATACATTCTTCTCAATATGCATCACGTCCAAATTATGATGAATTAGATTAGTTCTCCAATATGATAATTCAAAGAATATACTCTTCTTCTTCCAATTAAATAGAAGCTTAAGCTTTTTTGACTTCCTTTGCCTCTTTTTCCCATTCTTCTTAATAATTTCTTTCCCTAATGAAGGGAACTTAACCCCATATAGTTGCTCCAAAACTTCATCACCTGATGGTGATTTTGCTACCACTCTATGTTCCTCAAAACCATCAAAACTACTTTTATCACGTCAAAATCTATGATCTTGGGGAAGGAATCGACGATGACCTAAATAACATTGTTTCTTTCCATATTTAAGCCAACGAGAAGAAGTATCTTTATTACAACATGGACAAGTATATATCCCTTTAGTACTCCAACCCGATAGGACAACATAAGTAGGAAAATCTTTAATTGTCCATAACAAACATGCCTTTAGTTTAAACTTCTCCTTCTTGTATGCATCATAAGTCATAACCCCATCATCCCACATCTCTTTCAATTCTTCTATTAGCGGTTGTAGATATATATCTATGTCTTTCCCAGGCTGTTCTGGTCCAAGAATAAGCAAAGTAAGAAAGAGAAAGTATGGCTTCATGCACATCCATGGCAACAAATTGTAAGGCATCACAACAACAGGCCATGTGCTATATACTTTCCACTCATCAGCTTGAACGGGCTAAATCCATCACTTGCTAAACCAAGTCTGATATTACGAAGTTCTTCACTAAAAGTCGGATGCAACTTATCAAACTCTTTCCATGTTCGAGCATCAGCTGGATGTCGCAACCTATGATCCTTTGTACAACCATCATGGTGCCACCTCATCTCAATTGATGTTTTAGATGACATATAACCGTTGCAACCTTGGTATCAATGGAAAATGCCGTAATGTCTTAGCCGAAATCTTCATATCCTTAGACACATATCTAGATGTACCACACCTGCTACAATTTACGGCTTTCTCTTCTCCCTTTCAATACAACATGCAATTATTTGGACATGCATCAATTTTATTATAATCAAGTCCTTAGTCCTTGATTATCTTCTTTGCTTCATACATACTTTTTGGTAAAGTATTTGGCTCGGGAAATACATCACGCAACAGCTCTAACATCATCGAGAATGCTTTGTCAGTCATCTTGCATAGGCATTTTATATGATACATACGAAGAATGAACGACAATTTTGTGAATTTCACGCATCTTGGATACAACTCTTTGTTTGCATCGCTAGTCAATCGATCAAATTTATCTCCCTCGACATTTCCATCCTCTATATTGTCACCTCTGTTGCTATCATCTAATTCTTCAGTTGCATTTCTTCCACGCATCTCATTTAACATGACATGTGTAACATCACGTGTTTCACTCTCATCATGTAACACTGTGTTAACTTGACTAATTGAATGTGAAGAAAAACCTTCCCCATGGAAACTTCATTTTGTATAATTCCAAAAAATTCCATCAACCCCATATGTGCATATACTACAGTTCTAGTCATCCATAGTTGGTTTCCACATTTTACACATGGGCATAGGATTCGATCTCCCACAACAATTAATGAAAATGCATGCTCTATAAATTTCTTGACTTCATCTCTATACTGTGAAGACAAACGAAAAATTTGGAACTTTTGACTTTCCAATCCATTGCCTAGGCATAGTTTCCCCACACTTTATAAATTTGTTGAAAAAGAGTGAAATGTAAGAAAACCTGTTGAAAGAAAATCAATAAATTAGATAGGTATGGTTTAGTGCGGTCCAGAAAAACACCAAGAACCAACAGTTCATTGGAAACAACCCTAACCCAACAAACAACCCAACCTAAAGCCCCCAAGCTGCAGTAGCACAAACAAAAAATAAGACATATGAAGAAGAAAAGTATGGAGATATAATACAAGCTAATAAGGAATATTCTAAATCTGGAACAAAACAACATAATCTTATATGTTTTGCTACAGTCCAGAAATCACCAAATTACAGACTTAATTACAATTTACAGGAATGATGCAAGTCTTGTCTCAAAAACTGTTTTTTCTTTTTTGTTTCTTAGTTTCAAAACCTAGTAATCATGTATACATTAGCTTTGGAAAAGTACAAAAGACAAATACATATTAGCCTTGGAAAAGTACAAAGGACTAATACAATATGGAGTAAAATTAGAAGTGTGCATGTGTGCATCTATTAAGAATCAACAAGAGGTAAAAAATAGTGAAGTAATGCACCAGGACTGGGAGGACCATTTTGGTTCTAAAGCCATTTCTAAAAAGCTGGGGTAATGGTGACTCTTGGTCCAACAAAGAGTGGCCCTTATAAATAATGCATGTTACCCATCCTCTATATAAGTATGAATAAGGGGGGAAAGAATGCTCAAGGCTAATGCAAGATGATGCTGCCTCTAGAAATGTTCTGTTAAAAAGGAGTAAAGGAGAAAGGAAGAAAGAAAGAAAAAAAAAAAGGATGGCACACTATAGACCAACTACATACTCAAGCACCACAAAAAAAAACTTGAAGGGCCTGAACAAGGCAACAAAATCATATTAATGCTTATTACACCTGGCAACATTATTGTTGATAATGTGGCTTCCTGAATCCAAATTGATCAGATTCCAATAATTTAAAAATTTTAAGTTATTTTCCTCCTCAAATTGTTTAGAATGACAAAGACTCGAGAGCCTTGAAATGATAAATGATCAGGTAAATGATTAAACCAACAAAGAGGAAGTAGAGGATGTGGCTATAAACATCAAAATAAGGTGAAATTTGATCAAAAGCAAGTTTTAGGATATCAATAAGATGTAGAACCAGGACATCTTAAAATCAAACAAGGAATGAACCAACCAGGAACCAATTTGAACCAGCATCGAACCAGCCAATTGGTCCAACTAGAAGGTGGATCCCCTTGCCCCAAAATTTTGACCAGTCAACTTGGACTGCTAGAATAGGATAGAACATAAGGGAGGCAAAAATAATGTTCACATGAACAGTGTCAGAGTTCGTTATTTGGCATATCGAGAATATTCATACAGGATTTGTAGTGCCCAGGATCAGATTATATTAAGGCTTTATTATTAGGAAATTTAATTTAGCATCTATTTAGTTATTTGTGCATTTGCTGAATTATAAAACATTAAAGCCTAGTAGTTTCTATTTTCCATAATATTCTGTTGTCACTAGTTACTAGCTTATTAGTTTCAGTTTTTTTACTAAGTTTCTACTTATTGTAAAGCTTTAGCCAAGCTACAAACAGCTCCTACATTGTAATAGAAAATCGGACTTTTGAGGAGGTCAAATTTACATGTCATGTTGCCATTGCTGATGAAGGAAGCCATGAGCCATGTTTGACAGCCGAAATAGCTGTGGGTGAGAGACCTATGGCTGAGATAGCCCACCACCCAATGTTCGTTCTTTTCTATATTCTTATCTGCTTCCACCTTTCAGTTCATTGCTTCTGTTACTGTTTGTCTGCACCAAGTCATTAAGGTCTGAAACTGAAAACCGAATCCATCCTCAATTGAATCCAGTGGCTGCTTCAGCTGTTGCTGTTTCTGTAATTTAGTCAAGTAACTGCAGCTTGCAAAAATCATAACTCAACAACCCTTGGTCAGAGTTGATTGATTTGGAGTCTTTTCTAGTGCTGTTTGCACCTACACTCAATCCCAATCCAAACCCATTTCATTGGCTGGATTGCTCCACATCCATATTAACTTCTATTTCTGGACTTTACTAGACCTAAACTTGTGTGACCCTACTAGAGTAATTTGGAGCTTGAACCACGGAAAAAAATTTGAGGGAAACTTATGTCCATGGCTTGAACAATACATTGGGATTGTAAACCTTGGATTTATAGTCTTACATTAAACATCATATAAAACATTTCAACCCTAATTAAAACCAAAATACACCGCTGCCAAAATAGAAAAGAAAATGAAAGGCTGAAATGTACAACCAAAATATGGTCCGCTAGGATGGAGTGTAATATCGGTAGATGGACTCACAAACCTAGATCCCACAATCAGATTTGAAAAGCCATCTGCAGATATGTAACCTCCAAGCTTTCCCTCTTGCCTCTCAAACCTCTTGCAGACATGATACAGGTCAAAAAACCCCACCCAAGAAGAGTTCCAAGGCCCGACGAAAGTCCTAGGTTTGCTGCCCAGCAGATCAAGAAGCACAGTTTAACATCAGGGATAGTTTGGTAGTTTTGGCAGTCCTACTCAAGCCCAGCTGGGCATAATTACAATTAGGAGTCTGTTAGGAGTCAAAATCTGTTTTAAAATTATTATCTGAGTCAGTCTAGGTTGAGATATGTAAGAGTCCTTTTTAAATTATGTTTTTGATGTTTAGTCTTGTTAGGAATCATTATTCAGTACTGAAGGCTTTATATAGACAGCCTATGCTAGTAACAAAGACAGTTTGATGAATAAAATTATTAAAGAAAGTTTGTTGCAGCAAAAGCAGGAATCAAGTAGAGTTTAGAGTTCAGATGGAAGGAAATGCCTTCGGCAAAGTTGTTGGTCTGCCTCCATCCATCCATCATCCACTCCAGGCTTTCTAAAACAGATCAGTATTAATTTATATTATCCCTACACCTTCACCCATTGCAACTTGCTGTCCTTTTCCCTCCCTTACCCATTCGGCCGCCTTTCTTCTCCTCCTAACCCTAAATTTCATATCTCTCAATCCCTTCCCCAGAATTCACTTTCCTTCTAGATCCACAGCCCCCTACTCCAATTAGCACTCGATCCTAGACCCTGCCCAAGTTATCTTCTTAAAACCCTAAAAATTTGAAACCCAAAATCCCCAAACCCTAAACCATAGGAACTTGAATCTGTAACTGAAACCAATGAGGTTTAAATTTTTGTTTCAAAAGCCCTAAACCTATAACCCTAATTTGAAACCTGTCCAACCACCCAACAGACCCTAAAACCACTAAACAGCCTAGAATCCCTTAGCCACAGGGTTTGTAGCCCTAGATTGAGTGTTGATAATCAAGGATCTTGGTTTATTGGCCCCTCATCTCAGTGAGGCTATTCAAGATAACCCAGGGAACAGACACATTGTTATTACCAGGGACTTGGATAGTTCTCTTTTGTACAACCCCCCTTCCCCCCCAAAAAAAATTCATAATAAAAAAAAGAGAGTAAAAGAACCTTTTTAGCACATTCAGGCACTGACACGGTGCCTCTCTAAAGAGGTGATGACGCCTTGGCTAGCCCTTGGTTGCTTTTCACTACGAAAATAAAAATTATACGAAAAAAAATTATTCAACAAGTCCAGGTGGTGAAATATTGAATTCAAGGGATAACAAGACTGAGATTGAGAGAGTCCTGGTTTGACTAGTCGAGTGCTTGAAGCAAATATATCCAACAAATGAACTTATTCTGAATAAAAACTGCACATCTCAGAGCCATTAGCAGCAGCAGCAAATGAAAAAACACAAAAAAATAGACGAATTTATAACTCAGAAAAGAAATCAATTACAATTAATTAATTCAGCAAGTTAAGTTAGACTGGTGGCTGCTATGAACATACCGAAATGCTGAGAGAGTTACACAAAAAGAAGACGAGCAAAGAGCATGCCTATATTCATACCTTTTGCTGTTGGTAAATACTCATGAAAGCGAGCTTATGTACCAGAGCAAGCCAGTCTCGGTTGCTCAAAGTGTAAAAACACAGAAAACTTGTCTCAGAAGAGTGTAAAAAAATAGGAAGAGTGTAATCAAATTTTAGAAGGATACACAGATGAGAACCCCAAATACATGAATCTAAAGCAAAAGCAACATTAAAACTGTGAACCAGAGGGAGAGAGCGAGCGTGAGGGAGAGGGAGAGAGTGACCGGTAGGGAAATGAAAGCGGGAAAGTGAAAAGTTGGGCGCGAAGAGTATATTCGATATTCGGCGACAGTTTAAGGAAAACCGTCGCCGAAAATACTTATTTCCCTATGTTTTATAAAGGACTGTGGCCAATTTAGGTATTTTAGGTGACGGTTTAGAGGAAACCGTCACCGCAAATAGTAGGTCTACCCAATATTTGGCGACGGTTTAAAATAAACCGTCGTCGAGAAAATGTTTGGATTAGGCACTGCAGGCATTTTCGGCAAACCGTCGCCTAAACCTATGATTTTCCTGCGATTATAAATTACTGTCGCCGTATCTTGATATTTGGCGATGGTTAGTGTAAACCGTCGGGGAAAATGTTTGGATTTATATTTGAATTTAGGCATATTATGTACTTTCGGCGACGATTTATAAGAAAACCGTCGCCGAAAATAACGATTTCCTTACGGTTAAAATAAGTGTTGCTTTATCATTGTATTTGGCGACGGTTTACAGCAAACCTTCGCCGAAAAAATGAATTGCCTACAGTTTTAAATAAGTGTTGCCTTATCCTTACATTTGGTGACGGTTTCTATAAATCGTCGGGGAAAATGATTATTTGGTGAAGGTTTACTATAGAGCGTTGGGAAATATTTATATTTGGCAACGCTTGAAAAAAAAAAAAAGTGTCGCCAAAAATGGTTTTTTTTTGTAGTGAGTTAAGAAGAAAATCAAAGCAATGCATATGCAAGAATTGAAATGATAGCATAGCATCAATGAAAATGGAATGAGATCAATGATTAGCTAAGAGTGAACACTTGGAGTGATGGTTGCAAGGTTGCAACATCAACTCCAAGGTTGTAACAACAAGAAAAGAAAAGAAAAGAGTAGGATAGAGAGTGAGAGTGATGAATCATACCTTGTAGGTATTAATGGAGACAAGGAACAATGATTGGCAATGATTGGAAGGGAATAATCTTCACCACTACCAAGGAGGTGCTTTGGGAAGCTCTCCCCACGTTCTCAGCAAGTTAGAAATGTGAAATAGAGTTGAAAACACGAGAAACACTTTAATAGAGAGAGGAATATCCAAAAAGCACATTTTTCTCAGATTTGTACAACCTTTGGTTGACTGGCCCAGTCGACCAAGCATGGAGAACATGCTTGAATCAGGGAAATGAAAGGTTGTACGGGTCCGAATTGAGTTAGGTTTTCTCCTACGAGTTAATAAACAAGTCTAGAGTAGAGAAATACCTTCAACTAAGCTTCCCCTCTTCTAGGTGCAGTTTCTCACTGAACACTGATAGTGTATCCAAGTAAGGGGCATCACTATCAATATCCATGGGCTCCGAATCATACACCAAGTCTTCAACTATGAGGGCCCACAAGTCTCTTCTCCCACCACTCCGAGTCTTCGGACCTACAACATTAAAGGATCCGGGTCAGGGTTAGGGTTAGGATAGGGCTGGGTTTCACATTCTCCCCCCCCCCCTTAAAAGAAATTCCGTCCTTGAAATTGAAAGCGTACCTATGCTTCCAAAAAGATGAGGAAACTTCTCCTTCATGTCTTCTTCTTTCTCCCATGAAGCTTCTTCAGGGGTATGGTTCGTCCACCGAATCTTCACCAAAGGGATGGTGCGATTCCGCAACTGTTTGACCTTTTTGCCTAGGATCTCGGCTAGCTCTTCATCGTAGGAAAGATCAGCTCTGAGTCCTTCAGGTGCTTGTTGTAGTATGTGTTCCAGGTTCTCTATGTACTTTCGGAGCATAGAAACATGGAACACATTATGAACTCCAGCAAGAGATGGGGGCAAGGACAAACGGTATGCAATAGGTCCAACCTTCTCCAGAATCTCAAAAGGTCCAATGAAATGAGGGCTATGGTTTCCTTTAACATTGAATCTCATCACCCCCTTCATAGGTGATACTTTAAGGAAAACTTTCTCTCCAATCTGAAATTCTAAATCGGTTCTTCTTTTGTCGGCATAGATTTTCTCGGCAACTAAAAATTTTTTTTTGTTTGGGGGGGGCATGTTCCTTTCTCTAATCATGTCAACCATCGAACTCGTAGCTTCAATCATTTATGGACCCGAGGCTCTTCTTTCACCGGTCTCGATCCAATACAAAGGCGTTCTACAAGTGTTACCATACAAAGCCTTAAATGGAGCCATGCCTATTGTTGTGTTGTGTTAGGAACTCAACCAAGCTGGTTCACCCATTGCCCCCCCTCCGTTATTTCCAAGATTTGAATTGTCCGCTCAGATTGTCCATCAGACTGTGGATGATGAGCTGTACTCAGATTCAATTGGGTTCCCAAGGCTTTCTGCAGACTATTCCAAAACCTTGAGGTGAACCTAGGATCAATATCAAAAACAATACTCACAGGCACTTCGTGCAGATGAACTACATTGTCCACATAAAGCCTAGCTAGCTTATCCAAAGTATGAGTGATTTTCATAGGAATAAAATGAGATGATTTAGTCAACCTATCAACAATCACCCACACATTGTCATTACCTTTACTTGTCCGAGGCAAGCTAGACATGAAGTCCATAGAAATATCTTCCACTTCCCACTAGGAATAGGAAGGGGCTGAAGTAATCCCGATGGGGGTTGATGAACGGCTTTCACACATTGGCAAGTCTCACACTTGGCAACAAAATCTTCAACATCAGCTTTTAAACCAATCCACCAAAAATGTTCCCTTAAGTCCTTGTACATCTTGGTACCTCCAGGGTGTACTGTAAAGATTGACTGTTGTGCTTCCTTCAATATTTCCTTCTTGATTTCTTCAACAGCCGGCACACAAAGTCTACCTCTAAACAACAAAGCACCATCCATAGACATACTAAAGTCAGGGTCCATTTCAGGATTCAAAGCAATCTTCTCAATCTTCTCTTTCAACTCTTGGTCGGAACCTTGTAAAGCAACAATCTTTTCTCTAAGGGTGGATCTTGCTATCATATCAGAGAGAACAAAATCCGAACCTTCAGAAACAACTTCCAAATCAAAACTCGCAATCGAAGACAACAAGGGCTGACTCAAGGCATTCAAGTCCAACACTTTCTTCTGACTTTTTTCGCTAAGAGCATCAACAACAACATTAGCCTTACATGGGTGATACTGGATGTCACAGTCATAATCAGAGACCAACTCTAACCATCTTCTTTGTCTCATGTTCAATTCCTTCTGGGTAAAGAAGTACTTCAAACTCTTATGATATGTGAAAATAACGATCTTCTCGCTGTACAGCTAATGTCTCCAAATCTTCAACGCAAGGACAACGGCGGCAAGCTCTAAATCATGAGTGGGGTAGTTCCACTCATAATTCTTCAATTTCCGAGAGGCATATGCTACTACTTTACCATGTTGCATCAACACGCAACCCAAACCAATTTAGAAGCATCAGTGTAGACTATCAAACCATCGAAATTATCAGGTATAGTCAAAACCGGAGCACTTGTCAATCTAACCTTCAACTCTTCAAAATTCTTTTCACAAACTTCTCTTCCTTTCTAGTTAGCTTAGTCATAGGAGCAGCCAACCTAGAAAAGTTCTCAATAAACCTTCTATAGTATCCTGCCAATCCAAGTAAACTTCTAATCTTAGCCACAGTCTTCGGTCTTTCCCATTCGGCAATGGCTTGCACTTTTTCAGGATCAACACAAATACCTTCAGCTGAAACCACATGGCCAAGAAATACTACCCTTGAGAGCCAAAAGTCACACTTGCTAAACTTAGCATAGAGCTTCTTTTCTCTCAACCTTTGCAATGTGAAATTAAGGGTTTCACATGCTCTTCTTCATTCTTCGAATAGATTTATGATGTCATTCTTTCAAGTCGATCTATGACTTATCTTCCGCATCTTGATTATGATTGTTCATGATCCATGTTGAGCAGTTGTTAAAGCGGAAGGCATAACTCTAAACTCATAATGTCCATATCTTGTTCTAAATGCTGTCTTGAAGATATCACTTGACTTCACTTTCAACTGATGGTTTCCAGACCTCAAATCAATTTTTGAGAACACAGCTGTACCTTTCAACTAATTGAAAAGATCATCAATCCGGGGCAGCGGATATCTATTCTTGACGGTCAACTTGTTCAATTCCCGGTAATCAATGCATAGACGCATGCTACCGTCCTTGTCACATCCCGCCAGATAACCACCCAGCATATACCTTATATGGATTACCCGGGAGTGATCCATAGCCCGAAAGATCAAGTTTAGGAACGATCATATCCATTTAGCACAATAACATAATCAAAAGCAAGAAAAAATCATTGTATTCCAATAAAATAAAAATAAAAGTCTAGAAAGGATCTCAAAAGGATCACTAAAGAATATCAGAGTGCGGAACAATAAGATACCAATCAAAAGACAACTATAGAGTATAGCGGAAATATACCCCACAAACATATGCGGAAGGTAGATCGAAATCTAAAGCAAGCTCTAAGCTAATACAAGTAAAATAAAAGTCTAGAAGAAACAAGAGAATCTAATCCACATCTTCAGTCGGTTCTTCTTCTTCTTCAGTCTTCATCTTCTTCGCTTTAGGGTCATGCTCTTGAAGCTTCAGATCAGCATCTAGTACACGATCCCATCAGCAAATAAGACGATGGCAGCTACCGTCAATGGGAGCCATCAATGCAGTCCAAATCCGAGTGTTGGCTGCCTCGCTGTTCATTATCTTGTCCAAGGACTTCTGGAGCTGAACCATATAAGGAAAGGTTCTCCGTGCTGCGGCACGAGTTCACTTTTGATCCTGCAATGTCATCTAAAAACAAGTCCCCCGAAGAATAAGCTCAAAAGAACTTAGCAAGTAATCCAAACACAATAAGCATCTTCACATGCATTCACAAACAAACATATATGCAATGATATGAAACAATAAATGCAATATGCTTCTAACTCTATGTATGTATGTTGGTCTCTATTGGCAGACATGCTTTAAGTCATAGCACCATACTTCTTTGGGTAGGTCTCAATTTACTCATCCTCGGTTGGCAATGGGTTGGTACACCTTACAGACAACCTTGGTTGGGGTTTAAGTCACCGCTCTCTCACATAACCATTTGGTCTAAGTATTGGCGCATGTTAGGGTAAAGCCTAACCCAATGCAAGTCATCTACTTAGTTATATAAACTTAGTTCCAGATACGTCCATTCCTCCCCTCTCGGGATCCTTTCCGGTATCCTTCACACTAGAGTCAGCGTATCCAACTCTCTCAAATACGGACTCATCAACCCTATAGGTCATCCACATATAGTAAACGGGAAGCTCTCATGTCCTCTCACGGGTTGGTTACCGGTCTTGAGCGCCCATGAGCCCAAGTCTATCCATATGCAACCCTACCCATAAATGGCCCACACAATGTGATTCATGTCCCCTCACGGGTTGGTTACCGGTTTTGAGTGCCCATGAATCCCCATTGCTACCACGGGTCATTCGGTCTCAATATCCTTCTGAATCGGGTCTGATATAACAGGGTAATCCTAGACAAACACTGGTAGACCAATCCTAGGTATGTCAACCAGTAGTTAAGGAAAGAGTCAAGGGGAACCATAGGAAAGCGTCCCATACCACTTCCATTGATGTCCAAAGACAGAAATGCCAATAGGGCATTCCCCATTCCACAACTATGACCTAGGCATCCACATCACATCATGATTCCATACAAGTCATATTCACATCCATATCCACATCATAGTCCATAACACATACTCATAATCAATAACCAATTCTAATATTAAATTAACAATGTGGACAAGCTACTGTAGTTGCAGAAGTGTCATGATGTAAAGAAAAACCAAACAACAGTAGTTAAATCATGCATTCATATCATAATACATAAAGACATGTAAATAGGCATATTGTGAGTTGGAATACTAACCTCGTAATCCGAACTTATAGTCTTCAAATAAGAGATCAGAGAACAGATCCAAAATCACCTAAACAAGCTTGACAAAACATGTATAGGTCATAAGAAGCGATTCCAAAAGATTGAAGTCGAAACGGATAAAAAACGGAGTTGCTGTCACTGCGGGTTGATTGGCTAGGTTGTCTGGTTCAGTCGACCCAGGCAGTCTGCCCAAGAGTAATCCGAATCCAAAAATAGTATTTTGATCAGAAACCTATTCTATACAATCCGAAATGCTACGAAACTTGGAGAGAATGTCTAACATAGTAGTCTAAGACTAAAAAGCATATTTTAGACATCAAACAACGATTAAAACCATTACTTACTAATTTGGAATCATACTTTCTATTTTGGTAAAAATCATGGTTTTCATTGAAAACAAGCTATGAATGAAAGAGATGAACTAGAGATGATGAGATCTCATTCTAGTACATGAATACAGTAAATCAGAGGTATGAATAATCATAAGAATACATCTATAATGCTAAAAGAAATCAAAATAAGAATATGATCATAGATGCATGTAGAAAACATAAGAATCATGGTAAGAATTGATTATGATGATCATAGTATGAGAATGAATGGAGATTGTAGAAGATACAATTGCAGAGATGCAACATCTTCTTCATAATCTCAGGTTAGAGAAGAGAAAGATCATGGAAAGAATGAATCAATAACATAGAAATAAGATTACTAACCTTTGATTGAAGAACAAGAGAGAGAAAGCTTGAGAGTTGAATGTAGATCTTCTTCCACACCAAAGGAGGCTTGGAGATGAGTTCCCTTCGTTCTCTAGGTGTTTGGGAGGCTAGGGATACTAAAAACACGAAGTATTATGGTATATATAGCAATATAACTGTCACATATGCCGACATCGATGGGGATGCCGGGATGAGTGGGAGCGGCCCCCCCCTTCCCGGTGTGTCCACAGACCCCCCCCCCCCTCGAAGATCCAGTAGTTCACCAGGGCCAAGACCACATAATCCACATCGACGATAATACAATCATGAACAGATAATAATCATAAACTAACAATGAATGATCATGGAATTCAGAAATAAGGTGTCAAACATAATCAGAGTGCGGAAATAAATATCAAATCAGATAAATTAAGAAGGCAGTGGGCGGAATCCACTCCTTCACCAAACGGAAGTGAGGTCAAAATTTAGTTAAGTACAAGTCTCAAGTTATAAAGGTAAGTTAAAGTTATTACAATTCTTCTAAGTATACTGTCACAAAAGAAGGGGTAACTACTCATAAGTCTCCTCCATAATAAATATATCTTCTTCAAAGTTGAGGACCATGGAGACCCAACATGACTGCTCCCATACAACTCCGGGGCTAACCCTGGTACGCCTGGTAATCTTCTTCGGTATGGTCACCGAAGTCTTCAACGTAGCCAGCCTCCGGATGGTAGTATGAGGTATCTGGGTCCGCCTCAGGGAGGGTGCCATCAGAGTAATCACCTGTAGAATAGCCTAACAAAATATTGCAACAGAAAAGGAATGAGTTCAAAAGAACTCAGCAAGGAAGTTATCCCACCACACATAAACCACAAGATAATCATAAAATGATGCAGATGATATGAGGCATATAATGCAATATGACTTTATTCTAAGTATGCTGGTCATCTATGGTAGACATGCTTTAAGTCATAGCACCATACTTCTTTAGGTAGTCTCAGTCACTCATCACCGGGGGGAATTGGGTTTTGCATCCCTCTCGGACAAATCCATGGTTGGGGTTTCGGTCACCGCTCTCTCACATCACCGTTTGGTCTGAGTATTGGCGCATGTCAGGGGATAGCCTAGCCCAATGCAAGTCATCTACTTAATCATATCATGCCAGTTCCAGATACTTCCATTCCTCCCCTCTCGGGATCCTTTCCGGTATCCTTCACACTAGAGTCACGGATATTACTCACCGGACTCATCAACCCTATTGGTCATCCACAAATGGTAAACGGGAAGCTCTCACGTCCCTCTCACGGATCATTTCACCGGTCTTGAGTGCCCGTGAGCCCAAGTCTAGCCATTTGTAACCCTACCAATAAATGGCCCCTTTCGGGTAACCGTAATGCAATTTATGTCCTCTCACGGAGTGGATACCGGTCTTGAGCGCCCACAAATCCACACTACTACCACGGGTTGTTCGGTCTCAATGCCCTTCCGAATCGGGTCTGATATGATAGGGACATCCTAGCCATACATCTAGACAAATCCTATGCATGTCATTCAATAACCCGGGAAATCATCAATGGACACCTTCGGAGAACATCCCATACTATTCCCTCCGATGTCCAAGGACAGAAGCACCAGTAGGGTACCCCTCAATCCCAAGTTATACTTAAGCAATCACATGCCCAAGTTCATCATATCAGTTCACAAGATACAACGTCATAATAAACATTCAATTCATGACATTGACATAAGTCATCATATATTGAAATTGATAAACATGATAAAACATTGAAGTAATATAATGTAAACACAAAGCTACTGTTAAAAGACATATGTAGCAAGTCTAACACGATAAGAATATGAAATAGAAACTATATTTACTAGGTTAGGAATACCAAGTCAAGATTTCCATATCCTAGGTAATTACATCGATAACTATCCTTACCTTGAATCGGAGAAGAGAATGGTCCAAGATCACAAGCAATGGCCCAAATAGTCTTAAAGTCCTAAACAAGCATATATGAAAGGTTAGAGAAGAAATCAGAATAATCGGAGATCAAACGAATCAGAATCGGGCAAAAGTTGCGACAAGCAACTCTATTGGTCGATACATTTGGTCGATAGTATCGACCAATAGTATCGACCAAATCAATTCTAGGACAGACAAGGTGGCTTTTTGGATTCTTGCCCGCATTTGGTCTTTCGGGTCTCGGATTGACATGAAACTTGGAGGATAGTCTAAGCACAACATGGGGACACTAATTATCAAGAAACTTTCATAATCCAATGGTCCATTTGGAAATCCCCAAATTGACATATTAAGGTTAAGAGTTGTAGATCATGGCATTGGCTATATCTCAATGCAAATTAGGGGAAAACATGGGGGATTAGGTAGGGAATCGTTTAGAAGTAACATGGAGCACATATGCAAGGTATAGATTAGGTTAATCACGAGCTTCATCTCAGTTTTGGTAAATAAAGCAAGTTGGTAAGCAATAAATCATGGAAATGTGTAGTCAATGATCATGAGGTGAATCAATCATAGTCATATCGGTGAAAACATCATTGTATGGGGTTTAGAAGGTTCATGGCAAGGTGTATGCAAGGTTGCAGCACCTTGGCCATGGTCCCAACAGTAAAATAGAGAAAAGATGAGTGAGAAAGTGATTAGGAGAGAGAGTCATACCTTTAAAGTGGAACAAGAAAGTAGGAATGAGTGGTTGGCAATGATTGATGAAGAAGATGCTTCACCACTACCAAGGAGGGGTTCTTGGGAGGCTCTCTCACGTTCCCAGATGTTAAAAACGCGAGAATAGGGCTCCAGTCTCAAGGAATAAATAAATAGAAAAGAATATTCCAAGAATCTTTAAATCTGGGCTCAGCAGACTTGTTGGTCGATACCTTTGGTCAATGGTATCGACCAATAGTATCGACCAAAACAATCTCTGCAGAAATTTTACAGAATAGTTCAGCAACTTTAGGTGCGGACTTGGAGGGCTATACAAGGTCAAATTGCATGGGGTTTTCTCCTACAGTTCACTCAAGAGGTCTAGTTTCAGGGAGTACCTTCGGATTATGCACAGGAGTCCATTTGCTATTTCAACTGTCTCGCTCTTCATCAGTGCGCAGATTCTAACTTAGCATTGGTAATGTGCTCAAGGAAGGAGCAGCATCATCAATGTCCATAAACTGGAATCCCGACATTACGTCATCAACCAGTAGGGCCCATAAGTCCCTCCTACCACCACTTCGGGTCTTTGGACCTACAAACATAACAATGACCGGGTCGGGTCAAGGTTAGGTAAAAGCTGGATTTTACAATAACCCTATTTAGAAGATTATGCCTGAGTTCAGCATCCTTGGGTTGATTGGCTAGGTAGACTGGCCTAGTCGACCCAGGCAGTCGACCCAAACTGTCAACAAAGCCGAAAACAGGAATTCGAGGGCCTTTCACTACTCGGAATCAAACGAAACTTTAAACACATAGACTATAACTTACCTAGCATGGAAAAATGGCTTCGAATCATATCTAACTAAGCTCTAAGGTCATCAACCAATCTTCTCTTCATCAAGGTGTAGTCTCCTTTCTAAATCAACCAAGGTCTTCAAGTATGGGGCATCACTGTCTAACTCCATGGGTTCGGAGTCGAACACCATGTCTTCAACTGAGATGGCCCACAAGCCTTCTTCCTTCACTTTGGGCCTTTAGATCTACACTAAGGGAGAGGTCCGACTTGACTTCCTAGGACCTTCTAAACATATCAACACCATACTCAATGTCCAACTTCAAGGTCAAACATCAAACAAGTTCTTCTTCATCCAAAACAAATAGGGTGTCAAATTTAGGTTTTGGGCTAGATTTCACAGTCCATCTTCTTCACAAATAAAATTGGAGCTCCCCAAGGGGATACACTAGGCTGTACAAAACCTTTCTCTAAGAGCTCATTCAGTTGTGTTTGCAACTCTTCTAACTCGGTAGGAGCCATTCTATATGGAGCTTTAGATACTGGAGCAGTTCCAGGAGTTAAGTCAATGGAAAACTCAACTTCTTTATAAGGGGGTAGTCTTGACAGATCATCTGAAAACACATCGGCAAAATCACAAGCAACCTTGACTTCTTCAAGCTTCTTCCCTTCTTTGACCTTGCTTCCAGGTGAAGCACTTTCCACAAACTGCACATGTCACATCCACCCAGCCAGTACCCCATCGGGCATACCCGGGTATGTGATCCATAGCCCCAAGGATCAAGTATCGAGCAACCATGCCTCCCACATACGCGATAACACAATCATGAACAATAATTATCAATGTAAAAGCATACAATAAAAGAATCATGAATAAGATAAAACAGATAATCAAAGTGCGAAATAAAGATGATACCAAGTGTATAAAGATAATTCAAAGAGAGAGAGAGAGTGATCAGAAGTCACTTCCTCAATGGCAACGGAAAGTAGATCATTCAAGTTAAGGTTACAAAACCAACTTCTAAAGAGTATATCAAGAAAGTTAAATTACAAATCTGGTCTTAAGAAGAATCCAAAAAAAAGAAAAAAAAACATTAAACAAATGTTTCTTCAGTCACATATAGTATGTCCTCATAACTAAAATATTAGAAGTCCAGCACAGCTACTCCCACACCAATGTTGGGCTAATCCTGATGTGGAGCATAATCCTCTTCGGTACCCTCATCGAGATCTTCGTAGTAGCCACTACTCTGAGGGTAGTATGATTCATCGTAGGGCGCCTCGAAGGACGTGCCATCAGTCTCTTCAAAACATGTGGTATAGTCTAACAAAACAAATGCACAAAAAGGAATGAGTTCGAAAGAACTCAACAAGGCAGTTAATCCATAATACATAAATATGATACAAGTCATAACATGACGCGAAATGATATAAGACAGATGATGCAAATATGATTCTAACTCTACATATGCTAGTCTCTAGGGTAGACATGCTTTAAGTCATAGCACCATACTTCCTTGGATAGGTCTCAAATCACTCTTCCCTCAACCATCTCGGTATCTTGGGTTCTCCGGTGGGAATTGGGTCCTGCATCCCTCGGGACAATCCATGGCTGGGTTTAGGTCACCACTCTCTCACATCACCATTGGTATAAGTATTGGCGCATGTCATGGTAAAGCCTAGCCCAATGCAAGTCGCGCATGTCACGGTAAAGCCTAGCCCAATGCAAGTCATCTACTCAGTCATATCATGTCAGATCCAGATACGTCCATTCCTCACCCCGGGCGATCCTTTCCGGTATCTTTCACACTCGAGTCACGGATATTACTCACCGGACTCATCAACCCCATTGGTCATCCACAAATAGTAGACGGGAAGCTCTCACGTCCTCTCATGGATATGACTTAGCGGTCTCGAGCGCCCGTGAGCCCAAGTCTAGCTATTTGCAACCCTACCAATAATGGCCCCTTTCAGGTATCCGTAATATGATTTATGTCCTCTCATGGGTTGGTTACCGGTCTTGAGCACCCATCAAATCATACCACTACCACGGGTGGTCGTTCGGTCTCAATACCCTTCCGATTCAGATATGACAGGGACATCCTAGCCATACATCTAGACAAGTCCTATGTATGTCATCCAATAATTCGGGAAAGTGTCGATGGACACCTTTGGAGAACATCCCATACTATTCCCTCCGATGTCCAAGGACAGAAACGTCATAGGACATTCCTCAATCCCAAATCATACTTAAGCAATCACATGTTCAATTCGTCATATCACACATACATAATACATCACTATATTGAAATACATATCATAACATCGCATGTTCAAGTGTATAAGTAATTAACAAGAATTAAATTGATATGATATACAAGAGTAAATAAACATGTTGCTACTGTTACAAGGTAACTACAGTAGTCATATGATGTCTAAATACAACTAATAAGTTGAGCCTACTAAGTTGTCAACATCAGAGTATTAATCACATAGTCTATGGCATATGGGTATAACCATCCTTACCTTAATCGGATCTAAAATAATAGCAAGTACCACTTAGAATAGTCCCTAACTTAGTGCTTGAACCCTAGACAACATACATGCAACATTAGAGAAGGAAACAATCAAATCGCAGATCAAACGGAGCATAACGAGCAAGTATATAGTTGCTGTCTTCATCTGGTCGACTGGCTGGTTGACTAACTCAGTCGACCAAGCAGTCGACCAAGATAAACAGTAATGGGCTGAATAGTGAATTTGGCCTGAAACAGATCTTCCAGAGCTCGGATTGATCCGAAACTTGGAGGGAATGATGGCAACAGTATAAGGATACTATACAACAAAGTATTATCATGATCCAATGGTCCAATTAGAAATACCCAAATTGAAACCCTATGCTCTATATGCTAAACATCAAGAATTGAATTGGGAATTGTTGCAATGGCAAGAAATGATGGGGAATTAGCTAAGGAAGTGATAAGAACTAGATTCATAAACCATTGGTAAATCAGACCTAGCATACATCTACACATCAGTTTAGATCAAAGAATAAGTTGAAATGAAGGGAATCAAGGAAATGCAATGCTAGTCATTGTAATGAAATCATAGCATAGCAAGAAGGAGAGGAAAACAATGGAAATGAAAGGGGAAACACATGACCAAGTGTTTGCAAGGTTGTAGCACTTTAGCCATGGTCTTAATAGCAAGAAAGAGTAGAGGAATGAGTAGAATAGAGGAGGAGAGAGGGAAATCATACCTTGAGTAAGCAATGAAAATTGAATGCAATGATTGAGACCAAGAATCTTCACCAACTTCAAAGAAGGGCTTTGGGAAGGTCGCTCCTCGTTCTCTGGAGTCCCAATGATTATAATAGGGTTCTATTCACGAGGTCCCAATAAGTAGGCTTAAAATAATAAGGAATTTTGTGATTTTCATATCTATTAATCTGCTGGTCAACTGGCTGGTCGACTGGTCAGTCTACCAAGCAATCGACCAAGCCTGAACAGCAACTTCAGACAGGGAATTGAAAGGCCAGACAGATCCATATTGAGTTGGGTTTTCTCCTACAAGTAAATCAACTAGTCTAGATTATAGAAATACCTTCGGAACGAGATCGGAAACGCATCACGCACTTCAACTAAGCTTCCCCCTTTCTAGGTGCAGTTTCTCACTTAACACTGACAGTGCATCCAAGTAAGGGGCATCACTGTCAATATCCATAGGTTATGAGTCATACACCGAATCTTCAACTATGAGGGCCCACAAGTCTCTTCTTCCACTACTTCGGATCTTTGGGCCTATAAACAACAAAGGATCCAGGTCAGGTCAGGGTTAGGAAAGGGCTGGATTTCACATTCTCCCCCCCCCCCCTTAAAAGAAATTCCGTCCTCGAAATTTAAAGCATACATGTGCTTCCAAAAAGATGAGGAAACTTCTCCTTCATGTCTTCTTCTTTTTCCCATGAAGCTTCTTCTGGGGTGTGATTTTTCCACCGAATCTTCACCAAAGGGATGGTGCGATTCCGCAACTGCTTGTCCTTTTTGTCTAGGATCTCGGCTGGTCCTTCATCGTAAGAAAGATCGGCACTAAGTCCTTCAGGTGCTTGCTGTAGTATGTGTTTTAGGTTCTCTATGTACTTTCGAAGCATCAAAACATGAAACACATTATGAACTCCAGCAAGAGATGGGGGCAAGACCAAACGGTATGCAACAGGTCCAACCTTTTCCAAAATCTCATAAGATCCAATGAAACGAGGGCTAAGCTTTCCTTTCACATTGAATCTCGTCACCCCTTTCATAGGTGATACTTTGAGGAAAACTTTCTCTCCAATTGGAAATTCTAAATCGGTTCTTCTCTTGTTGGCATAAGATTTCTTTCTAGACTGGGCAAACTTGATCCTTTGTTACATTGGTGAAAGACGGCACTTGTAGTTTCAGAAAACTCTCCATCAGCCTAGTATGCGGGGTTCCAACGAACCTCTCCACATACGGAGCTGCAACATTAGGGTTTCCTTGCCCTCCAGCACGATTCCCGCCATGAACCGCCATGAACCGCCATGAAGCTTGTCATCATCTGAGTAACATGAGCTGCCTGTTGTTGCATCATGTTATTCATAACATTAGAAATATCCCGAAAGCTTCCAATCTTAGGAGCACCTGGGAGGTCAATAGTGGTGTGACTATTCTCTTGTGTCTATTGGTCTGAAGTACCAGCAGGCGTCTCACCATTACAGGTGCTACTGGAACCTACAAGTCGGTTTCTCAGGACAACCATTCTGCAAAACCAAGATGACAACACAAACACCGAAGATTTGTCAACAACTTCAAAACCAAGTGATTAGAATGCTTAAACATACTTAGAGTCATCAACATAGTAAGAAAACAATCAAACATTGGTCAAAAATCCAAAAATTGAGCTGAAAATCCAAGCAAAATCCAAAACAGGGCATTGAGCAAGCTCATAACACACAAAAATGGGTTTTAAACCCCATTTTCACCTCATTTCTCATTTGAAACTCAATTTCTTCAAGGAAGGGCTCTGGAGAACCATCTTACCAAGGTTTCCAAAGAGATTCCAAGTGCTTAGAAGCTTCAACAACAACAACACAACACACTTAGAAGATCAAAGCAAGGTAAGCACTATTCATCATCTTCTCAAGTTAGTTTCTTTGCTTAAAATCCATGAAAATCCATGTTTAACTTGTTGTTCTAGGTTAGAAACATGTTCATGCATGCTTAGTAACATAATCCCATAGTTTTCATGCAAAAACAAGCCTTAAAGATCAAGTGAATTTTAATACTTGAAGAGACTAAGCATAGGGTAAAATTTACCAACTAAGCGGATTTTAACACAAAAGCACCAACTTGCTCTCGCTAACGCAACCGAAATTCCCAAATTTAGAAAAATTTCGATTACTCTCAAATCGCTTGGAATTTTAACATGAAATTAGTTGTCACATGCTAAAAATGATATGTTAGAGGTACTCATGCAATTCATTTCAACCAATTTCGATGTTTTAAAAATCCCCAATTTTGACCTAAGAAGCCAAAAATCCCATTTCTAGCTTGCTGAATTTTCCGCTTTAGGCCGCAATTTCGATGGGTTTTCTTCAATTAAACTTCCTAAGCATGAAATTCAACGTATTATGTACATGCTAGTATGTTCAATTTGAATTTTCCCCAAAATCGAAAATTTCCAAAATTTACGAAAATGCCCTTCTTGTCTAAACTTCTTTGGTAATTCTCTAACATTGACTTGTTTAATCTTTTTTCTATAGGTACTGTCATCATGGAGAGACGAGGACGAGGAGGAGGCCATGGTAGAGGTAGATTAATAGGGGCCAAGAGAGGTCGAGGACAGGCTCCACCTCAGCCACGAGAGGAGGTCATAGATAGACACAGATTTATGACACCAAAGGTAGAGTTCTTATATGAGACTTATTTCGGACATTGTCGCATCGAGCACTGTTGAGCACTTCAGTTGTGAGAGTTGAGGACATTTAGGATCAGGCGACAATTCGATACGATGAGATGGACATAACTCTTTATAGATGATCTACCAATGTATCCGAAGTTGGTTCGGTTGTTCTACAACAATTTGTCATCATTTGAGGAGGGATTGGGAGTAGATATGCTTCAGATGGTAGTAGCTAGTCAGGTCTAGGGGACACGGATTTGCTTCACCACCTGCACACTTGCAGAGATTTTTGGGGTACCTTTCTACCTGCATGCTTGTGTATGGATACCAGTCGGTGGTAGAGTGGATAGACATGTTCTTCCATATGAGTTGCACGAGATATGTGCCACACTATGGGATGATATTCGATGCCATAGTCCACGGATCAGTGGAGAGATGACTCCAGTAGCCAGAGTGATCGGTCGGATTGTGGGCAGAACATTATGCCCAAGGCAGGACATCACCATCGGGTCACAGTGATGGAGGCCTTGGTCATATATTCTATTTACATGGGCTTTGAGATAGATCTGGCATATATCATACAGAATGTCATGATCGATATAGTAGAGTGCCCGAGTATAAGGAATCTCTGTTTTGGACGCCTACTGACACCCATCTTCAGGCATTTCGAGGTGGGACTCGAGGGTGAGGAGATGGTCAAAGACACAGGATATCTGATCGGCACAAGGACCATTGGACTCATGTAGCTAGATGATGCTGTGAGATCACCGAGTTCGGAGAATGAGCCTGATTCCAAGTATGAGGATGAGGTGGCACCAGTGGTCGAGGGACAGGATGGGGCAGATTCCGATGATCAAGATGGATAGGATGCAGAAATGCCTGATGCTGGTCAGGACAATCAGGGGGTTCTTGAGCCACACTTTGAGGTAGGGGGCCCATCACATGCCGCTCCAGAGACACCTGACTTATATGCACAGATGCTTTCTATGACTTCCATGCTGGAGAGGATGGAGGTCAGACAGGAGCAGATGTATGAGAGGATGGAGTTGAGATAGACATATGTATGAGAGGATGGAGGTGAGGCATGCACAGATAGAGTCCAGACTAGATCAGATGCAGTCTCAGCTCACACAGATCTCGGAGGATGTTAGGGCACTTAGAGATCAGAGGCGGTCTCCTAGATAGACATATTGTACTAGGATTTCAGTTTATGCTTTCATATGTAACTTGATGTAAAACTTTCTTAACTTAATGAAATTCACTTTTGTTTCACTTTATTATTGTGCATTATTCACTTTTCTTTTCATTTCATTAAGTGATGCTTGTTAAATTATAATTATGGTATATTATTCAACAATTCACTTATGCTTCATCAATTAAGTTTCTAGTCCAAGTTATCTATTATTCACTCTAAGAATACAGGAGTCACTTCTGGATCTATGACTCGGGAATGTTCCGTTATCGTTTCTATGGTTGGGGTTTCACTTGAACTTGGGCTCTGATACCACTCTGTCACATCCACCCAGCCAGTACCCTACCAGGCATACCCGGGTATGTAATCCACAGTCCCGAAGATCAAGTATCAAGCAACCATGCCTCCCACATACGCGATAACACAATCATGAACAATAATAATCCAAGTAAAAGCATATAATAAAATAAATCATGAATAAGATAAGAACAAATAATCAGAGTGCGGAATAAAGATGATACCAAATGTATAAATATAATCCAAAAGAGAGAGAGAGTGAGCGGAAGTCACTCCCTTAGTGGCAGCGGAAAGTAGTCAATCAAAGTTAAGTTACAAATCCAACATCTAAAAGAGTATATCAATGAAAGTTAAGTTATAGATCCAAGTTCCAAATAATAACAATAAAAAGGCCTAAGCTAAGGTCTCCTCAGTCTTGTACAAGATGTCCTCGTAGGTGTACACATAGGAAACCAAGCATGGCCTCTCCCACACCAAAGTCGGGCTTATCTTGGTACGGAGGGTAATTGCCCTTGGTACCTTCATCGTAACTTTCATAATGGCCAAGACCTTCAGTGTAGTATGCAGGATCTTGGTCCGCCTTGAAGTATGAGCCATCAGCTTCTTCAGTACCTACAGAGAAGTCTAACAAAACAATTGCAAAAAAAGGAATGAGTTCAAAAGAACTCACCAAGGCAGTTAATCCATAAAACATAAGCCATATGATACAAATCATAACATGATGCAAGTATGGTTCTAACTCTACATATGCTAGTCTTTATGGTAGACATGCTTTAAGTCATAGCACTATACTTCTTTGGGTAGGTCTCAATAACTCAAGCCAGGAGAGTTGGGTCTTGCATCCCTCGGGACAATCCATGGCTGGGGTTTAAGTCACCGCTCTCTCACATCACCATTGGTCTAAGTAGTGGCGCATGTCAAGGTGAAGCCTAGCCCAATGCAAGTCATCTAATTAGTCATATCATGTCAGATCTAGATACGTCCATTCCTCACCCCTAGCGATCCTTTCCGGTATCCTTCACACTAGAGTCAGTGTAGTCTAGGACTACGGACTCACCAACCCTATTGGTCATCCACAAATAGTAGATGGGAAGCTCCCATGTCCTCTCACGGGTTGGTTACCGGTCTTGAGCGCCCATGAGCCCAAGTCTAGCTATTTGCAACCCTACCAATAAATGGCCCCTTTCGGGTATCCATAGTATGATTATGTCCTCTCACGGGGTGGTTACCGGTCTTGAGCGCCCATCAAACCATACTACTACCACGAGTTGTTGGGTCTCAATGCCCTTCCGATTCGGGTCTGATACAACGGGGATGTCCTAGCCAACACATCTAGACAAGTCCTATGTATGTCATCCAATGATCCGGGAAAGTGTCGATGGGCATCTTCATAGAACATCCCATACTATTCCCTCCGATGTTCAAGGATAGAAATGTCAAAAGGACATTCCCCAATCCCAAATCATATTTATCCAATCACATTCTCGGTTCATCATATCATACATACATGATACATCATCATAGTGAAAGATACTTCATAACATCACGATCAAATGTATAAGTAAATGACAAGAATGAATAGAAATGATAAGAAAAGTAAATAAATGTGGTGCTACTGTCATAAGGTAACTACAGTAATCATATGATGTCTAAAAACAACTAATAAGCTAAGCCTACTAAGTTGCCAACATCAGTGTAATAATCACATAGTCTATGTCATATGGGTATAACCGTCCTTACCTTAAGCCGCGATGATGATAATCCAAAGGCCACAAAAGAATGATCCAATTATGGTATTAAGACCCTAGAACAACATAAAGGAAAGATTAGAAAAGAAATCGGGAAAATCGGAAGTCGAACAGATCAAATCGGCAAAGTACACAATTCAACAATCAATTGGTTGACTGACCCAGTCGACCAAGTGGTGTCGGGGCTGAATAGTGATTTTTGGCCCAAAATCGATCTTTCGAGGCTCGGATCGATTCGAAACTTGGAGGGATTCATTGTAACAGTATAAGAATACTATAAATCAAGTAATTAACACAATCTAATGGCCTAATTGGAAACCCCCAAATTGAAACCCTATGTTCTAAATGCAAGGATCACACTATATACCTCAGTTTGAAATTGCATTGGAAATGAATGAATTAGCTAGGGGAACTGATGGGCAATGAATTAGAATCATATGCTAGCATAGAACATAGACATAGCACACTATATACCTCAGTTTAGGACAAGAATACATGAAGTTAAGAAGAAAATCAAAGCAAGGCATATGCAAGAATCGAAATGATAGCATAGCATCAATGGAAATGGAATGAGATCAATGATTAGCTAAGAGTGAACACTTGGAGTGATAGTTGCAAGGTTGCAGCATCAACTCCAAGGTTGTAATAGCAAGAAAAGAAAAGAAAAGAGTAGGATAGAGAGTGAGAGTGATGAATCATATCTTGTTGGTTAATGAAGACAAGGAACAATGATTGGCAATGATTGGAAGGGAATAATCTTCACCACTACCAAGGAGGTGCTTTGGGAAGCTCTCCCCACGTTCTTAGCAAGTTAGAAATGTGAAATAGGGTTCAAAACACAAGAAACACTTTAATAGAGAGAGGAATATACAAAAAGCATCTTTTTCTCGGATTTGTACAACCTTTGGTTGACTGGCCTAGTCAACCAATCAGTCGACCAAGCATGGACAACATGCTTGAATTAGGGAAATGAAGGGCTATACCGGTCCGAATTGAGTTGGGTTTTCTCCTACAAGTCAATAAACAAGTCTAGAGTGGAGAAATACCTTCGAAACAAGACCGGAAGCGCATCAAGCACTTCAACTAAGCTTCCCCTCTTCTAGGTGCAGTTTCTCACTAAACACTGACAGTATATCCAAGTAAGGGGCATCACTATCAATATCCATGGGCTCCAAATCATACACCAAGTCTTCAACTATGAGGGCCCACAAGTCTCTTCTCCCACCATTCTAGGTCTTCGGACCTACAACATTAAAGGATCCGGGTCAAGGTCAGGGTTAGGATAGGGCTGGGTTTCACAAGTAGAGCCTCTAAGATCAAACTTGGTGAGAATCCAATAACCTTTAGTATGAGTTGGTGTGAGGCTTATAGATGTTACCTAATAAATGATGATCGTCTGACTGGATGGGCTTCCTTTATTCCCGAGCGTTGGCTCTAGGTATAGTATTTGAACCCCCATTGGGAGTCTTTTGGCTTACTCTTCCTATTAGGTGAAGATTCTTCTCTTGATTGGGATCCTGACCCCTTCGGGATCAAACTTTCCTTATTTGTGGGATTCTCTATGTGATTTGTCGGAGTCAATACTCAGTTTCCTTATTTTCGCATCATCCTTGGTACTAGTCCGACGACCGGTTCGACCATCGTCGGTTGGTCACCGTTTGACTAGTTTCCACCTGGTGTGTCCTTGAGCCTAATTTGTACCTATTAGACAAGTAGCAGCATTCGTACTTGTAAGATAGGTAGTAGCATATTGTCAATGGGTTTTCAATTCAACTAGTTTTGCTTTCGAAGCTTGGATGATGCCAATGCAAGATCTCATATCTTCTACCTTAATTAATTCTCCAGCTTAAAGGATTTTCCATAACAAAATATGGAAGAATTTTAAATGTGCTAAATCCACAAAGTAGGGAAACAATTTAGAAGGAAGGGCATGAATTGGCTTTTGGAAAGCTTAGCTCACCATCCACTGAACCTTATCCTTGTATTGTGGTATTGGACAAGACCAATCTTATTTTTGGTTTGGTTTTTTATATAGGTTGTCACATCCACCCAGCCGACATCCATTCACCCGAATACCCAAGGGACTAACCCATAGCACAATAGATCAGACCTCAGACAATCACCAACCATTCCACACAATAGTCAATCATGAGCAAGAATAAATCAATGTCATAAATATCAACAAAGAAATATATCAAATAACAAATATCCTAAAAGGATCTAAAACCAAATCAGAGTGCGGAAGTGATGACAAAACTAAAGTAATCAAATGAAAAGGAGAAAAGTATATTCAAAACCCCTAAGTGTCACATCAAGTACGTGTCCTTAAGTAAAATATAATTTTGAAACTCGAAAAGCTCTGTATCACAAACGATATATATCAAGTCATGAGTCAAAATAATTTTGTAACGTAGAGTCGGGACACAAACATTCTTCATTGTGAAAGTCATAGTCCCCAAAATCTTGTAGACCGTACTGATGGGTCATGTCACATCCACCTAGCCGATACCCTACCTGGCATACCCGGGTATGTGATCCACAACCCCGAAGATCAAGTATCAATTAACCATGCCTTGCACATACGCGATAACACAATCATGAACAATATAATCAAAGGAATCTCATACAACCATAAGATCAAGACAAGATTAAAAGAGATAATATATAATCAGAGTGCGGAAGTAAAAGATATCAAAGCATAGTAATAATTAGAATATAGAGAGTGAGAGGAATTCACTCCCTCGGCGGAGGTTCGAAAATCTAAGGGTTCGATCCAGTCTACGTGAATAAAGATAAACATCTAAACTAGTGTTTCTTCAGTTTTATACGAAATGTCCTCATAAGTATAAACAAAAGACACTAGGCACGGTTGTTCTCACGCCAGGGTAGAGCTAATCCTGGAACGTAGCATAATCACCAGCGGGATCTTCAGGGTAATCTTCGTAGTAGCCAGCACCCAGAGGGTAGTATGCTTCATCGGGGGTCTCTTCATAGTGGGGGCCATCAAGTTCTTCAACACTTGTAGGATAGTCTAACAAAACATTGCACAAAAGGAGTGAGTTCAAAAGAACTCAGCAAGGCAAGTTATTCCATAATAACACAGATACATGATATAAAACATAACATGATGCAAGATGATATGAAATAGATGATGCAGATATGAATCTAACTCTATGTATGCTAGTCTCTATGGTAGACATGCATTAAGTCATAGCACCAAACTTTTCTTGGGTAGGTCCGGTCACTCGGCTCCGATAGGCTATGGGCCCTGCATCCCTCGGGACAATCCATGGCTGGGGTTTAAGTCACCACTCTCTCACATCACCATTTGGTATAAGTATTGGCGCATGCCATGGTAAAGCCTAGCCCAATGCAAGTCATCTACTCAGTTGTATCAAGTCAGATTCGGATACTTCCATTCCTCGCCCCTGGCAATCCTTTCAGGTATCCTTCACACTAGAGTCAGCATAGTCCTTGACTACGGACTCATCAACCCTATTGGTCATCCACAAATAATAGACGGGAAGCTCTCACGTCCTCTCATGGGTTGGTTACCGGTCTTGAGCGCCCATGAGCCCAAGTCTAGCTATTTGCAACCCTACCAATAAATGGCCTTTTAAAGAGTATCCGCAATGTGATCTATGTTCACTCACGGGTTGGTTACCGGTCTTAAGCGCCCACAAACCCCATTACTACCTTGGGTCGTTTGCAATGCCCTTCCGATTCGGGTCTGATATAACATGGACATCCTAGCCAACACCACTAGACAAGTCCAATATATGACATCTAATAATCCAAGAAAGCGTCAATGGGCATCGTCGGAAACATCCCATACCATTCCCTCCGATGTCCAAGGACAGAAATGTCGAAAGGACATTACCCAATCCCTAATCATACTTATCCAATCACATTCACAATTCCATCATACCATACATCAATAATATTTCATCATATGAAAAGAGATATAATATAGCATGGTCAATCACATATGTACTTAATAAGAATGACTAATCATGATAATCAAAATGATATATAACATGGTACTATTGTCTTGAAGTACATACAGTAGTAGAAAGATGACAAAAATACCATAAACAATGTAAATCTACTAAGTTTCCAATATCGAAGTAATATTCACATATCCTATGTAATTATGGTAAACAACCGTCCTTACCTTAAATCGAGTCAAAGATAAACCAAAGTTCAAAAAGAATAGTCCCAAGTTCAGTAGTTGCACCCTAGACAATCACATGTGCAATATCAGAAGAAGAATCAAACAAATCGGAAGTCAAACGGATCAATCGAGCAAATCAACAATTATGGGTTCAGCTGGTTGACTGGCTTGGTTGATTGACTCAGTCGACCAAGCAGTCAACCAAGTGAACAGTGTGGGGCTGAATAGTGATTTTTGGTCCGAAACCTATCTTCCGGAGCTCGGATCACTCCGAAATTTTGAGGGATTGTTAGGAACAGTAAATGGACACTATCTAGAAAAGAATTAGCATCAATCAATGGTCTAATTAAGAATCCCCAATTTGAAACCCTAATCTCTATATGCTAAACATCATGTTCTATAATGAAATTGATTGCAAATGCATGGAACAATAGAGAATCAGCTAAGGGAATGATAAGAAAGCGATTAGGATCATATGCAAATAAGAAAACAGACTTAGCATACTATACAAATCAGTTTACGATAATAAATCAAGTTGCAATGAAGAGAATCATGAAAATGTATAGATAAGAATCAAAATGGAAGCATAGCATAGCTAGATTGAAAGGGGTTTAAGCAAATGGAAAGGGGGAAACACATGAATGGGTGTTTGCAGGTTGCAACATCTTATTCATGGTCTCAACAGCAAGAGAGAGAAGAGGTGAGAGTAGAATACAGAGAGAGTGAGAGAAAACATACCTTAGAGAAGAAATTTGAGCAAAGAGACAATGATTCTTGAAGAAATGCTTCACAACTACCAAGGAGGTGACTTGGGATGCTCTCTCCATGTTCTTAGGAGGCTAAAGGAATAGAATAGGGTTCTAATCATGAGGTTCCCTTATGTAGACATAAAATAATCAAGAAAAATGTAATTTTGCATTTAATAATCTGCTGGTCAACTGGCCTAGTCGACCAAGCAGTTGACCAAGCAAGAATAGCAACTTCAGACAAGGAATTGGAAGGCCAGATCAACTCAAATTCACTTGGGCTTTCTCCTATAGCTCAATCAACAAGTCTAGGTCAGAGTATTACCTTCGGATCAAGTCTGGAAGTGCATTAAGTACTTCAACTAAACTTCCCCTCTTCTAGGTGCAGCTTCTCACTAAACACTGACAGTGCATCCAAGTAAGGGGCACCACCATCAATGTCCATAGGCTCAGAATCAAACACCATATCTTCAACTAAGAGGGCCCATAACTGTCTTCTTCCACCACTTCAGGTCTTTGGACCTACAAACATCAAGGATTCCAGGTCAGGGTCAGGGTTAGGCTAGGCTGGATTTCACATTCTCCCCCCCTTAAAAGAAATTTCTTCCTCGAAATTCAAAGCGTTTCCAAAAAGATGAGGAAACTTCTCCTTCATCTCTTCTTCCTTTTCCCATGAAGCTTCTTCAGGGATGTGATTCTTCCACCTAATCTTTACAAAAGGGATGGTACGATTCAGCAACTGTTTGTCCTTCTTGTGTAGGATTTCGGTTGGCTCTTCATCATAGGAAAGATTAGCACTAAGTACTTCAGGTGCTTGTTGTAGTATGTGTTCCGGATTCTCTATGTACTTCCAAAGCATCGACACATGAAACACATTATAAACTCCAGCAAGAGATGGGGGTAAGGCCAAATGGTATGCGACAGGTCCAACCATCTCCAGAATCTCAAAAGGTCCAATGAAACGAGGGCTAAGCTTTCCTTTCACATTGAATCTCATCACACCCTTCATAGGTGATACTTTTAGGAAAACTTTATCTCCTAGCTGAAATTCTAAATCGGTCCTTCTCTTATCTGCATAGGATTTTTGTCTAGACTGAGCAGACTTAATCCTTTCTCTAATCATATCAACCATCGCACTTGTAGCTTCAATCATTTTCAGACCCAAGACTCTTCTTTCACTGGTCTCAGTCCAATACAAAGGCATGCTACAAGTGTTACCATACAAAGCCTTGAATGGAGCCATGCCTATTATCGCTTGATAACTATTGTTATAGGCAAACTCAACCAAAGCTAAGTGTTCATCCCAATTGAAACCCATATCCACAACACAAGATCTAAGCATGTCTTCCAAAATTTAAATTGTCTGCTCAGATTGTCCATTAGACTGTGGATGATAAGCTGTACTCAGATCAACTGGGTTCCCAAGGCTTTCTGCAAACTATTCCAAAACCTTAAGGTGAACCTAGGATCATGATTAGAAACAATACTCACTGGCACTCTTTGCAGATGCACCGCATTGTCCACATAAAGCCTAGCTAGCTTATCCAAAGTATGAGTGATCTTCATAGGAATGAAATGGGCTGATTTGGTCAACCTATCAATGATTACCCGTACAATGTCATTGCCTTTACTTGTCCGAGGCAAGCTAGTCACAAAGTCTAGAGAAATATCTTCCCACTTCCAATTAGGAACAGGAAGGGGCTGAAGAAATCCAGACCGGGGTTGACGAACGGCTTTCACACGTTGGCAAGTCTCGCACTTGGCAGCAAAATCTTCCACATCCACCTTCAAACCAATCTACCAAAACTGTTCTCTTAAATCCTTGTACATCTTTGTACTTCCTAGGTGTATTGTGAAAATAGACTGGTGTACTTCCTTCAATATTTTCTTCTTAATTTCTTCAACAGCCGGCACACAAAGTCTACCTCTAAACAATAAAGCACCATCCATAGACATACCAAAATCAGGGTCCAACTTAGGATTCAAAAAAATCTTCTCAATCTTTTCCTTCAATTCCTTGTCAGAATCTTGTAGAGCAACAATTCTGTCTCTAAGGGTGGATGTGAAATCTAGCCCTTTCCTAACCCTGACCCTGACCCGGATCCATTGGTGTTTGTAGGTCCGAAGACTCGGAGTAGTGGAAGAAGAGACTTGTGGGCCCTCATAGTCGAAGATTCAGTGTATGACTCGGAGCCTATTGATATTGACAGTGATGTCCCTTACTTGGATACACTGTCAGTGTTCACTGAGAAACTGCACTTAGAAGGGGGAGAGCGTAGTTGAAGTACGTGATGCACTTCCGATCTCGTTCCGAAGGTATTTATCTATTCTAGACTTGTTGATTGACTTGTAGGAGAAAACCCAACTCAATTTGGATCAGTCTGGGCTTCCATTTTTCTGACTGAAGTTGCATTCAGGCTTGGTTGACCACTTGGTCGACTGGCCAGTCAACCAATCAGTCGACCAACAGAATAGTAAATTCGAAAATTACAAAATTCTGTATTATTTTAACCCTACATTTTGGGAACTCGTGAATAGAAGCCTAACCTAATCATTGGCACTTAGAGCTCAAGGAGTGAGCTTCCCAAAGCCTTCTCTTGAAGTTGGTGAAGATTCTTGGTCTCAATCATTGCATTCCCTCTTCATTCACTTCCTCAAGGTATGATTCCTCTCTCTCATTCTCTAATCCACTCTTTCCTCCACTCTTTTTCACTATTGAGACTATGGCGAAGTGATGCAACCTTGCAAACACTTAGGCATATGTTTCCCTTTCATCTCCATTAATTTCTTTTCATTCTTGCTATGCTATGCATTCAATACAATCAATAGCATTGCACTTCTATGATTCTTGTCATCCCAATTTGTCTTTCGATCTAAACTAATGTGTAGATGCATGCAAGGTCTCATTTACGATTGGTTTATGATTCTAGGATAGTTCTTATCACTTCCTGATATGGAGAAAATATAACTGAACGTGGTTCAACCTTGGATCAATCCTCGACCCCGGTCGGACGAAAGGAATCGACTAATCATCAAAGAGATGGGAAGCAGCATTTGCGGCGATGCTTATCGCTATTGTATGGATAACTACCATATAACGATCGTATTATCAAAGGAGTCATCTACTAGTCCAACCTAGTAGGGATCTATCACTCAACGGATCTATCCATTAAGATCTGACGGCTATCCGAAGAAGGCTCAAATACATCCAGTGAAGGAGATTCGAAGGTACACTCTATATAAGACATCACCTACTCACAAGGTAGGGGGGACAAATACAATCTGAATCGTATTCTCGTTATTCATTCCTTAGCCGTTTGTGATTAAGTTCATCAACTGACTTAGCCTTCGAAGGTGGATTCCCGATCCCAGTGGTCGGGCCACATCTGACGTTCGTTTTTGCAGGTCATCCACAGGAGATCTAAGGGCTGAGCAGATTTTGGACGCATCATTTGGTGCCGTCTGTGGGAAACACTTCAGAAAGCCATGGTTACTAGATCATCGGCAATGGCGGCAGCAGTAGTGGCTACTGCAGCCCAGCGAGATGTTGGCGTTCAAATTCCCGAAGCAAATAATCCAGATATCCCTGAGGGGAGTCGACCTCTTGAAGTACGGGAAGATGGTGGACAAGGAGGTAATAATCCTTCAGATCCACTCCAGTATCAACTGGATCAACCGAAACTCCAGTTATTGGAGGTGAGTCAGATGCTCCGTACACTGACCAGGCAAGTGGTGGCACCGCAAGCACCTAATCACCGTGACGCCAGAAGGCGCGCATTACAAAGGGAGCAAAGACTGATCGATGACCAGAAATGTTGGTCGAATTTCCGGGAAGGTGACCGGAGGCTAGAAAGAGAACCTCGGAGAACTAGAGAACTCCCTAGGAGAGATGATCGGTTTGAAGGACCACAAGGAAGCACAACCGATTCAAATACGAGGTTGGGTGCAGGAGTACGAACTCACTCACCAACTATCAGGCGTGCAGCTTGGGAGAATGATCGTGTCGTCGGAGATCGGTCAGTGCATATTGGTCAAGAATTGGCCAATATCAATCAAAAGCTCGGACAATTGGCAAGAGGGAGGATAACCGATGATATCTATTCGGTTATTCGAAAAACTTTGTATGCCGGGCCCATAGCCGGATATCAGTTTCCTCACAATTTCCGACCTTTTCCACATTCGATGGTTCAGGAGATCCCACCGTTCACATCAGTTATTATCAGCAGACTATGGCTGTTGCGGGTAATTCCGATGAAATCCTTTGCAGGGTTTTCAGTTCATCCTTGACTGGAGCAGCACAAAAATTGTTTTCGAATCTCCGTCGGGAAGTATCATGGATTTTGAAGAATTGGCATGCAAATTCATAGGACGATTCCAAAGCGGAATCCAGATAAAAAAGACTGAGGAGACCTTGTTCACTATCAGACAAGGGAAAAGTGAATCGATTCGGGAATACCTGGAAAGATTTAACAGGGTCACAATGAAGATAGAGAATCTAGATAAACAAGTGGCTAAAACTGCTTTGTTCACTGGACTCACTAACTGACGACTTTTGGAGTTATTACTTCAAGACATGCCTACCACTTATGTTGAACTAGTGCAAAGATGTCGAAGCCGGGCAAAGGTGACGGAGATCCTAGACGCATGCTAGGGGGATAATAAAGCCTCTACAAAAGAACAGAAGGCCCCTAAGAACAAGCAGAGGCCGAAGCAAAATGTTCGTGATCGAGTTGGAAAGCCTCATCAGGCATGGCAGCAAAGATCTCCCCATAAAAGTGGGTATACTCCATTAAATACTCCTCAAGCTGATATTTTAAATATTATCAAGAAACAGAATATCTTGAAATGGCCTCCAAAGCTTCCCATCAAACCTAGGGAGCAGGATAGAGAAAGGTATTGCCATTTCCACAAGGATTACGGTCATTATACCAATGATTGTAGACATTTAAAGGTGGATATTGAAAGATTGATATCTCAAGGGCATTTGTCCAATTTCGTCAGAGAAAGATGAGCGGAACCACGAGACACAAGTAACAAGAGGGAACGTTCGGCTAGCCCAGAACAACTGACGAAGGCTCCTAAATCTAAGAAAGGTAAGGAAGTGATCGATGCCACCGGCCCATACTACAAATTTGGAGGTCCCGACCCCGGAAGATGACCCCAAGTTTGTTGGAACCAAAGCGCGTAAGGCCGATGGTGAGGGTTCGTCCCTTCGGCGGAGAGAAAGGGCGGTCCTCATGTGTGCCTGTCTCAAGGGAATCGCCGCGAGTGCGGGTGTTGTTGCCGGGTTTGCGCCTTTTATCTTTGCCGGCTTTCGCTAGTGGATGAAGACTTGATGGAACCGTCATCCACACACCTATATGGCTTTGCGGGATCGTTCGCAATAGCAGAAGGATCTGTACAGCTAGATCTATCGATTGGAAGCTTCCCCAAAGAGGCTACTATTCGGGTAAACTTCTTGGTGTTATTTTCGAGCCGCTTCGATAACGTCATCCTCGGAAGGCCATCCTTATCAAAATTAGGTGCTATAGTTTCAACAAAGCACCTGAAAATAAAATTCCCAACAGAAATGGGAATTGGTCAGGTCTCATCTGACCAAAGAATCTCTCGACAATGTTATGTAGCATATTTATAGGATAAGGATGGCCCGAGAAAGGTAACTGCATTACCAATAGAGGTACAAGATGATCAGGACGAGGCAGAGATGCAAAGGCCCGAGCCAGTAGAGAAGTTGGAACAAATTCAGCTGTATCCCGATGACGAAAAAAGGATTACTTATATTGGGTCTAAGCAGCTGGAAGAATTCAAGAAGGAGTTGAAGTCTTTTCTTCAACAAAACAAAGATGTGTTCGCATGGTCTATGGACGATATGCCAGGAATTCATCAGCAAGTTGCAGAACATAAACTTTGGATAGATCTGAAGGTGAAACCAGTAATTCAAAAGAGGAGAAATTTCTCCATAGAAAAGTATGAAGCCATTCGGGGTGAGGTTGAAAAATTGAAGAACTCTGGTTTCATTGAACCCATAGAATGCCCGATCTGGTTGGCCAATGTGGTAATGGTCAAGAAGGCAAATGGAAAGTGGAGAATGTGTACAGATTACACATATTTCAACAAGGCTTGCCCAAAAGATTGTTATCCGTTGCCCAGGATTGATCTGTTGATAGATGCCACGGCCGGATATGAAACATTGAGTTTCATGGATGCATACTCAGGATACAACCAGATCCTCATGAACAAGGAGGATGAAAATTTTACGGCTTTCATGATTGATCGTGAGAGTTTTTATTACAAAGTCATGCCGTTTGGCCTAAAAAATGCAGGGGCTACTTATCAGAGGGCTGTCAACAAAATTTTTACAGACTTGATCGGGAAGAACGTGGAAGCATATGTTGACGATATGCTGGTAAAGAGCACTGCGAGGACAAAGCACATTGAGGATTTAGCGGAGGTATTTGCAGTACTGCGGAAATACCAAATGAAGCTGAATCTGGAAAAGTGCGCCTTCGAAGTTTCGTCGGGCAAGTTCTTGGGCTTTATGGTATCACAAAGAGGTATTGAGGCTAATCCGGCCAATATATAGGCTTTGATAAATATGGAAGCCCCCAAGACTGTTTGAGATGTGCAATGCTTAACGGGAAGAGTAGCCGCGTTGAATCGTTTCATCTCACAGTCGGGAGAAAAGTGCCTACCTTTTTTCAAATCACTCAAAGATTTGAGGGGCAGTAAGGAGGCAAATGGACTGAAGAGTGTCAGAAGGATTTCGAAGATCTGAAGGAAACACTGGGAAGACCACCGCTACTGTCCCGACCCGAAAAGGGAGAAATTTTGCAACTATATTTAGCAACATCCCCCTAGGCAGTAAGAGCGGTAGTCGTTCGGGAAAAAGACAAAAAGCAGTGGCCAATCTATTATGTCAGCCACGTATTACTCGACGCAGAGACACGGTACTCTCAAATCGAAAAGCAAGCTTTGGCTCTTATGATAGCAGCTAGAAAACTACGGCCATACTTTCAGGCTCATCCAATCGAGGTATTTACTACTTTTCCCCTTTGTAAAGTTCTTCGTAAACCTGATTTGTTTGGAAGAATGGTAGCTTGGTAGGTCGAGCTCAGCGAGTTCCAAGTAAGCTTTAAGCCTCGAAAGGCAATTAAAGCCCAAGCATTGGCCGATTTCGTAGTAGAGACTACTGCACCAGTGGAGGAGATTGTTGAACCCACTAATCTGACCATTTGGGAGGTATACATGGATGGTTTGAGTAATAAGCAAGGATCAGGGGTTGGAATTCTTTTGAAAAGTCCAGCAGGTTTTATTATTCGGTAGGATCCGAATCAGGATTCGAAGAAATCTTCTCAATCTTCTCTTTCAAATCCTGATCGAAGCTTGCCAGAGTAACAATTCTGTCTCTAAGGGTGGATCTTGCCGACATAGTAGAAAGAACAAAATCAGCGCCTTCAGGGACAACTTCTAAACCAAAATCCAAAATTGAACACAAAAATGGTTGACTCGAAGCATTCAAATCAAATTCTTTTCTTTTACTTTTCCTGCTAAGAGCATCAGCAACCACATTCGCCTTACCAGGGTGATACTGAATGTCACAATCATAATCAGAGACCAATTCTAACCATCTTCTTTGTCTCATATTTAACTCATTTTGGGTAAAGAAGTACTTCAAACTTTTATGATCCGTGAAAATAGCAATTTTCTCACCATAGAGGTAATGTCTCCAAATCTTCAATGCGAAGACAACTGCGGCAGGCTCTAAATCATGAGTGGGGTAATTCCGCTCATAATCCTTCAATTTCCGAGAAGCATAGGCTACGACTTTACCATGTTGCATCAACACGCAACCCAAACCAATCTTTGACTCATCAGTATAGACTGTCAAACCACCGGAGTCATCAGGTATAGTCAAAACCGGGGCACTTGTCAATCTATCGTTCAACTCTTGAAAATTCTTTTCACAAGCATCAGACCAAACAAACTTTTCTTCTTTTCTAGTTAGCTTAGTCATAGGAGCAGCCAACCTAGAAAAGTTCTCAATAAACCTTTTGTAGTATTCCACCAATCCAAGAAAACTTCTTATATCCGTAATAGTCTTCGGTCTTTCCCAATCGGCAACTGCTTGCACCTTTTCGGGATCAACAAGAATACCTTCAGTAGAAACCACATGGCCGAGAAATACTACCCTTTTGAGCTAGAAATCACACTTACTAAACTTGGCATAAAGCTTCTTTTCTCTCAGTCTTTGCAAAGTGAAATTTAAATGCCTTACATGCTCTTCTTCATTCTTTGAATAAATCAAGATATCGTCGATGAAGACTATCACAAACTTATCGAGCGCATCATGAAATACTCGGTTCATGAGATCTATGAACACAACAGGAGCATTAGTTAAACTGAAAGGCATGACTCTAAACTCATAATGACCATACCTTGTTCTAAAAGTTGTCTTGAAAATATCATTTGACTTCACTTTCAACTGGTGATATCCAGATCTCAAGTCAATCTTTGAGAACAAAATTGCACTTTTCAACTGATCAAAGAGATCATCTATCCTGGGCATTGGATAACTATTCTTGATGGTCAACTTGTTCAACTCACGGTAATCGATGCATAGACGCATACTACCATCCTTCTTCTTAACAAACAAAACGGGAGCTCCCCAAGGTGATACACTAGGGTGGATAAAACTTCTATCTTAGAGCTCATTCAGCTGGTTTTGTAGTTCTTTGAGTTCGGTAGGTGCCATTCTATACGGAGCTTTAGATACCGGAGCAGCTCCAGGGATTAGATCAATAGAAAATTCAACATCCCTATCAGGAGACAAATCACCAGGAAAGACATCAACGAAGTCATAGACAACATTGACTTTCTTCTATCTTCTTCTCTTCCTTAACCTTGCTTTCAGATGAAACATCTTTCACTAATGCATAGACTCACATCAATGCGGTCAATGTCTTCATACCAATTCTTCCTCTTTCACCTTGAAATTCAAAAACTGAACTTCCACAAATCTGAAACTGAATTCTCTTTGAAGAACAAAGAATTACAGCTTTGTGGGCTGTCAACCAATCGATTCCCAAAATGATATCAAAGTCTTTCATATGGAGAAGTACTAAATTGGCTTCCAAGTTCTTCTCACCAACCAAAACAGGACAATTAACTAACACTTTATCTAGTTTCACAGCATAACCAGTAGGAGTACTAATCAATAAACAACTAGATAAATTCTCAGGTGTTAGGTCAGTTTTCTTAATGAATGCAAATGATATGAATGAATGTGATGCACCCGTATCAAATAAAACAAATGCAGGACCTTAATTTCATTGTTGCGATCCTTGAAAACCTTAGGAAGTCATGTCCGACCTTTCCCTTAGTGTAGATCCATGTCCCCTTTCCCTTAGTGTAGATCCATGTCCGGAAGTGATGGAAGTTGTCCTTGTGGGCCCTCTTTATGGAAAACATGGTATTTGACCCGAAACCCATGGATATGGCTGATAGTGCTCCATACTTGGATGCATTGTCAGTGATTGTTTTGAATCTGCAGCCTGAAGAAGATGAGCTTAGTTGGTGGACCTAACAAATTCCCGTGCTCAATCCGAAGGTATTTTCCGAAACTAGACTTCTTGATTGACTTGTAGGAGAAAACCCCACTCAATTTGACCCTGTATAGCCCTCCAAATCCCTGTCCGAAGTTTCTATTCTTGTTTGGTCGACTGCTTGGTCGACTGGCAAGTCAACCAATCAGTCGACCAAAGGAATACAAGCTCGAGAATATCTGGTTTTTTGGTCATTTTGGGTTCTATTTATGTGGAACTTCGTGGTTTTCACCCCATTTACTATTGGGACGTGGGAAGGCTTCTCTTAGGCTCCTCCTTGGCTTGGGTGATGATCTTCTACAAGAATCATGGTCTCTCTTTTCAAATCTCTTCCCCAAGGTATGTTTTCTCTCATTGTCTCTCTAATCTACTCTCTCTTCTTCTTTCTTGCTGCTGAGACCATGACTTAGGTGCTGCAACCTTGCAAACACCTAGTCACTTCAATTCTTGCTATGCTATGCTTCATCTAAATCCTTTGCATTGCATTTCCATGATTCCTTTCATTCCAACTTGTGTTATTGATCTCAACTGATGTATAGATGTATGTTAGGTCTGATTTGTTGATGGTTTATGCTTCTAAACTAGTTCTTATCACTTCCTTAGCTAATTCCCCATCATTCCTTGCCATTGCAACAATTCATTTCAATTCTTGATGTTTATCATATAGAACTTAGGGTTTCAATTTGGGGGTTTTCAATTTAGCCATTGGATCATGTTAATTCTTGTTGTGTAGTGTTCTTATATTGTTATAATCATTCCCTCCAAGTTTCGGATCGATCCGAGCCCTGGATGATCGAGTTTCGGGCCAAATTCTCTATTCAGCCCGTTACTGTTCAGTCTGGTCGACTACTTCGTCGACTGACCAATTGACCAGTCAGTCGACCAAAGGTGAACAGCAACTCTGTCTTTGCTCTATTTACTCCGTTTGATCTCCGATTGAGTGTTTTCTTCTCTAATTTTGCATATATGTTGTCTAGGGTTCAAGTACTAAGTTGGGGACTATTCTAAGCGATCTTTGGGATTAGTTTCGACTCGATTAAGGTAAAGACGATTATTACCATAATTACATGGATTATGTGAATATTACTTTTATGATTGGAAACTTAATATACTCACCTTCTTTATTGTATTTCTTACAACATATGACTGCTGTAAATATTTCAAGTACAATAGTGCTATGTTTATCTATTCCTTTGTTATCATTGAATGTTCATTCTTGCTAATTACATATGCAATTGATCATGTTTTATCCAATATCTTTAATATGATGAAATATCATTTGTTTATGATGTGATGGAATTGGGAATGTGATTGAATAGGTATAATTTGGGATTGGGGAATGTCCTACTGACATTTCTGTCCTTGGTCATCAGAGGGAATAGTATGGGATGTTCTCCGAAGGTGCCCATCAACGCTTTCCCGAATTATTGGATGACATATATAGGACCTGTCTAGATGTATGGCTAGGATGTCTCTGTCGTATAAGACCCGAATTGGAAGGGCATTGAGACCAAACGACCCGTGGTAGTAGTGTGGATTTGTGGGCGCTCAAGACAAGTAACCATCCCATGAGAGGACATAGATCGCATTGTGGATACCCGAAAGGGGCCATTAATTGGTAGGGTTGCAAATAGTCAGACTTGGGCTCACGGGCACTCGAAGATCGGTGAGTCATATCCGTGAGAGGACGTGAGAGCTTCCCGTCTACTATTTGTGGATGACCAATAGAGTTAATGAGTCCGGTGAGTAATATCCGTGACTCTAGTGTGAAGGATACCGGAAAGGATAGCCCGGGGCGAGGAATGGACGTATCTAGATCTGACATGATATGACTAAGTAGATGACTTGCATTGGGCTAGGCTTTACCGTGACATGAGCCAATACTTATACCAATGGTGATGTGAGAGAGCGGTGACTTAAACCCCAGCCATGGATTGTTCGAGAAGGTTTCAGGACCCAATTCCCACCGGAGAACCCAAGATACCAAGATGGTTGAGGGAAGAGTGATTTGAAACCTACCCAAAGAAGTATGGTGCTATGACTTAAAGCATGTCTACCTATAGAGACTAGCATACATAGAGTTAGTTTCTTACTTGCATCATTTGTCTCATATCATCTTGCATTATACTATGTTTTGTATCATGTATCTGTGTTATTATGGAATAACTGCCTTGCTGAGTTCTTTTGAACTCACTCCTTTTTGCAACATCTTTTGTTAGACTTATCTACAGGTACTACTACTGTTGACTATGATGGTCAACACTATGAAGACCAAATTGATGCTCATACTCTACTGATCATGGTGACTATGTTGGTGAAGATTATTAATACGAGACTGATATTCGTCATTGCGGATTCGGCATTGTCTAGTTTCATATGATTATGTTATTGAGGAAAACATTGTATAAATTAGAAGAAATTGTAACTTAGTTGCTTACCTTTTTCTTTCCCTTCTTTTGAGAACAGGTTGTAACCTTTACTTTTATTCGATCTACCTTCCGTTGCTATTGTAGAGTTGGTTTCCGCCTCATTCCACATTTTGACTATTTATTCTATTGGTATCATTTCCACACTCTGATGTTCTTTTATGATCCTTCTGAGATCCTTCTTGACTTTTATTATTAAATTACTTGAAAACCATGAATTGTTCTTGCTTTTGATTAAGTTATTGTGCTAAGTGGATATGATCGTTCCTAAACTTGAACTTTTGGGCTGTGGATCGCTCCACCATGTAATCCAGATAGGGAACCCCCTGGGTGGATGTGACAGATATAGAAACGAATAACAATGTACCTATTACCACATCATGATCAACATCTTGTTCAGTATCGAAATACTGAACACTCTTCCGGAAGGAGGGGCAAGAGCACTCTTCACTACCGGAGCAGACTGTTGAACTGGCCTCTTTGGACAGGCACGAGTGAAGTGACCAGTCTGCTTACAGAAGAAGCAAATAGAGTCCTTATGTCCAACTGGGATAGCAGTATCTGGGGGCTTCTGAACCAAAGGTCTAGAATTTATATTCACAGGCCTAGCATTTGGAATATTCACAACTTGTCTATTCCCACTATACTGACTATGCTGGCCGGTTTACTTGAAATCTAGGACTCTGACTTACACTTCTAGGTTGGAAAGCAGGGGTAAGATAAGGTGCAGGTCTAACAAAACGCCGCTCAGTACGGTCAACAAATCCAGGATTCCTTGATTGCCAAGGTCCTTGCGCACGAGCGTTTTCCTTTTCAGTCTCTTACAACTTTTTCGAATTCTAAACTGTGAAATCTAGCCCTAACCTTGACGTGAAAACCCTGTTGTTTGTAGGTCTAACAACCCGAAGTAAAGGAAGAAGTCAACTATGGGCCATCTCAATGGAAGACTTGGTGTTTGGCTTAGAATCCATGGAAGTTGATGACAGTGTTCCATTTATGGAAACTTGTTCAAGACTGAAAAGGAAACTACACCCTGATGAAGATGGGATTAGTTGATGGACTTAGAGTATTTTCTAACTTGGTTCAAAGGAATTTCTACATGCTAGGTAAGCCACTTGGTGTGTGTGCAAAACCCCTTTAAGTTTGGATTTGATCTGGACCTTCAATTCCCTATTTTGGCCTTGCTATCTTGATTGGTCGACTGCTTGGTCAACTAGGCCAGTCGACCAATCAATCGACCAATGAGATCTGTTTTGTTGAATTAGGTCTTGGCTTCTCTATTTAAGCCCAACTTCGAGTCTAATTCGTCTTTTGCGCCTCCAAACTTCTTGGAACCAACCAGAGCTCTCCCAAGTCATCTCCTTTGTATCCTTGGTGGTTTTCTTGTTGGATCTTCGTCAATTCTCTTGCATTTGCATCACAAGGTATGTGATCACCCTCCTCTCTTCTCCATCTTTAGTTTTCTGTAGTTTTTATTTTCTTTTCTGACTGAGAACAGTGGAGTTGATGTTGCATCTCTGTTTCAACCATCACTCTACTCATCTTCTCTTTTTTCCTAAGGATTTAAGGCTTGATGGATGATCTTAATCAAGATCATCACTTGCTTTTTAAGGAATCTATGTCTTCATCTTCTTTCCCTTTTTAGATTCAAGGTTCTTCAATCTTAGATCTATTTTTCTAGAATTTCTATACATGTTTTCCATGATATCTTTATCAGATTAATAATCCATCATTCTTTAGTTTCTCTTCCATGAATTTGCCGTGATTTCTCCAAGAACCCTGACTGATCTATTTATGGTAAGTTTTATTTCCTATTTTGTAACTTGAAGACTTGATGTTGTTAGGGTTTTGAAGTCCTCTTTAGTTCAATACACTATCATTGTATATTCCCTCTTGTTTGGTGGAAATTTGAATCACAAAATTCGGATTTCGGATCAGAATCTCTGATTTTGTTTGTCACTGACTCTGTTGGTTGACTGAGTCAGTAGACCAATCAATCGACCAATGAAGACAGTAGCCGCTGTTTTGGTTTATTTTTGGTTGATTTGATTCCTATCTTCTGGAGATCTTCACTAATAAGGTATGTACATTGTCTAGGATTCCCTTCCAAGTTTAGAAAAGATCTTCCTTGATTCTCGAGATTCTTTGCGAGTTAATTAAGGTAAATATAGTTATTTCTTTAATTACATAGATTGCATGATTTAGTTTCCATTTTTGAATCTCTCTGATTTATTTCCATAAATAGATTCTTATATTGTTGTAGTACTGATGCAACTACTCTAATTATAGTAGCATTACATGTTTACATTATTTAGTTTATGCATGACTTTACTTGCCAATTATATATATGAGTTGGATCATGTTCTTGATTACTTTCCATATGGGGAGTTACTATATCTATGATGTGATTGATTGATGACTGTAACTGATTAGGTATGGTTTGGAAATGAGAGGTGTCCTTTTGACACTTCTGTCCTTGGACATCAACGGGAATATTATGGGATGTTTCCGAAGATGCCTTTGGACACCTTCCTAAACTGTTGGTTGTCATACCTAGGGCTGTCTAATAGTGTTTGGCTAGGATTGTCACATCCACCCAGCCGGTATCCTATCTGGCATACCCGGGATGTGATCCACAGCCCAAAGATCAAGATCGAGCGGCCATGCCTCCCACATACACGATAACATAATCATGAACAATATAATCAATGTTTAAAGTAAGTAATAAACAGATCAAGTGAATAAGAAAAGATAATCAATCAGAGTGCGGAATTTATCAAGTATCAATTACACATAAAGTAATCTCAAAAGGAAAAAGAGTGATCAGGAGTCACTCCTTCAAATATAGCGGAAAGTGGTTAATCAATCTTAGTTACAGCCAATATCAAGAATAAATCCATAAGAGTTAAAGATAACATATCTAGGTATTTAACAGTAATCCAGGGAAATGGGGCACTACACAAATGTTTCTTCTATCCTAATGATTGTTTCTTCATAAGTGTGGACGAAGTGAACCCAGCGCGGCCGCTCCCTCACCATGGTGGGGCTAACCCTGGTACGAACCATAATCCTCCTCGGCACAATAATCCTGACTCTCATCATAGCCATCACCCGAAGGGTATGCGGGATCATAGCTCGTGTCGTAGAGTGCGCCATCAGAGTCTTCTACACCTATAGGATAATCTAACAAATTGCACGAAAGGAATGAGTTCAAAAGAACTCAACAAGGCAAGTCGTTTCATAATAAACAATTCATTCGATACAAGTCACAATATAATGCAAGATGATATGAGACAATGATGATATATGATTCTAACCCTAAGTATGCTAGTCTCTAAGGTAGACATGCTTTAAGCCATAGCACAATACTTCTTTAGATCGTCTGTCTCTCCCCCTCAACCATATATGATATCTTGGGTCTGCCGGGGTAATTGGGTTAAGTCCTCATCAAATCCATGGTTGGGGTTTAAGTCACCACTCTCTCACATCACCATTGGTATAAGTATTGGCGCATGTCACGGCGAAGCCTAGCCCAATGCAAGTCATCTACTTAGTCGTATCATGTCAGATCCGGATACTTTCCCTATGGCACCGACCAACTTGGTTCCGTATCCATCTCACTAGAGTCAACGTATCCTATGGCTCCCACCAACTCGGACTACGAACTCATCAACCCTATTGATCATCCACAAATGGTAAACGGGAAGCTCTCACGTCCTCTCACGGGTTGGTTACCGGTCTTGAGTGCCCGTGAGCCCAGGTCTATACATTTGCAACCCTACCAATAAATGGCCCCTTTCAGGTATCCGCAGTATGGTTTAAGTCCTCTCACAGAGTGGTTACCGGTCTTAAGCACCCATCAACCATACTCTACCACAGGTCGTTCGGTTTCAATACCCTTCCGATTCGGGTCTGATACAACAAGGATAATCCTAACCATTCACCTAGACAATCCTATGTATGTCATCCAATAACCCGGGAAAGTGTCGATGGACACCTTCGGAGAATATCCCATACTATTCCCTCCGATGTCCAAGGACGGAAGTGTCAGAAGGACACTTCTCAATCCCAAGTCATACGTAGTCATTCACAAGTTCAATCTCATCATATCATATCATATCAAATCAATAATTCATCATATAATTAAAGGCATGTCATAACATGATTAATCATATACATAATCATAAAGGATAATTAAGCATGATATTCCGAATGACATATAACATACAATTACTGATAAAAATGCATATAATAGTCATGCATGGTTAAGGAGTACACATAGGAAATATATCTACTGAGTTCTCAGAGTATAAGCATGTTTACATAATCAATGTACTTGAGTTAACGACCGTCCTTACCTTAATTGAGTCGTAAATAAAATCAATGATCACCAAGAATAGTCCCAAAAGTCGGTGTTGGTACCCTAGACAACATACAAGTAACTTCATAGAAGAAAACAATCGAATTGGAGGTCAAACGAAGCAATTCGGCCAAGTACAGGGGTGTTAACATCTCTTGGTTGACTGGCTTGATCAACTGTCACTCAACCAAGGCAGTCGACCAAGACTTGTTAACAATGGGCAGAATTGAAGATTTGGCCCGAAACTGACCTTCTGGTGCTCCGATATACATGAAATTTGGTGGGCGTGATTATAACAATATGAAGACACTACACACTAAATTTCATGATGATCCAACGGTCCAATTATAAATACCCAAATCGAAGCCCTATGTTCTATATGATAAATATCAAGAATCGAATTGGAATTGATTGAAATTGTAAAGAATGATGGGAATCAATCAAGTGAATGTTAAGAATTAAGTTAGAATCATGAATTCATAATAATCTTGACCTAACATGCATCTACATATCAGTTTATCAAGAATAGGTTGAAATGAAAGGAATCAAAGCAATGAAATATAAGCAATCCTAATGGGAGCATAGCATAGCAAGAGTGGGGTGATAATCATGGAATTGAAAGGGGAAAACTCATGGTTAAGTGTTTGCAAGGTTGTAGCACTTCAACCATGGTTTTAAGGTCTTAAAATTGATAGAATAATGAATAGATTAGAAGATGAATAAGAGGAATCATACCTTGATTTGATGATTGAGGTGTAAAACTAATGATTGGAGTCAAAGATCTTCACAAACACCAAGGAAGAGTGACACTTTTCGTTTTCTGGAGTGCCAATGATTGGGGTAGACCTTCATTCACGAGTTCCAAAAAGGTAGGGTCAAAGAACTAGAGAAAACTAGAGCAAACTAAAGAGAATAGAAAGTGCAAGACTAAAGTAAACTAAAGAGAAAATAAAGGGTAAAATTAAAGTAAACTAAAGAGAAAATCAAGTGTGTAAGACTAAAGTAAAACTAAAGAGAAAGTAAAGTGTAAGATTAGACCTAAGAGGGGAGGTAATATTTATAGAAGAAGGAGAATAATTTACAAACAAAGAAATAAAATAACAATACCTAATAATAATAATAATAATAATAATAATAATAATAATAATAATAATAATAATAACAAAAGAGTAAAATAGAAAAAGAAAACAAATAAAGAAAGAGCAAAATTCGTTAGAAATAAAGAGAGAGAGAGAGAGAGAGAGAGAGAGAGAAGAATGTGTGGAAAAAAATAATAAAAAAGATAAAAATAGTAACACGTGAAGAGGAAAAGTGGAGAAAAAGAATAAAAAAATAAAACTTAAGATTGAGTTACACGTAGAAAAGGTGGAGAAGAAAGAGAAAGAGTGGAAGAAGGAAAGAAGGAAAAAAAATATACTTTTAGAAATACAATTTTGGGTTAATTAAGGAAAAATAATAAACTAAAATAGTGAAAATAATAGAAAGTGGGAAGAGAGAGAAATAAACGAGAAATAAACAAAATAAAATCTTCTAAAAAAATAGAAAATCCTAGTCTTTGACTACTTGTGGGCCCCATACAATTCTCAATTACAATAAAAAAAAATAAAATAAAAATCCTAATATAATTTTACAAGATATTCTGGAGTTTGGCCCATAATTGCATCTCTAGCCCATCATGCTCCAAATCAGGCCCACTTTCAAACTGAGAATTTGAACGGACCTCTTGACGTGTAAAATCGCATGTTTCATACCCAAAACTCCAGATATTCGCTAAAGTCCTAAAAATTTATAAAATCTGCAAAAACAACATAAAACCCAAAGTAGCTCAACTCTAAGTGTGTAAAATGCATGCTTAATGCCTTAAGATTTCACACATAAATGTGCTAATCAGATTCCCCCACACTTAGACTAAGCTTGTCCTCAAGCAAAAATTAAAAAAAATGACATATGCAAAAAAGAAACTAATGCAACAAAATAAAATCCTAACTCACTTTCGTAAAAATCACGGTTACACTTAGCATGTGCAACAAGCCTTTAAACCACTAGGTTACCCCTAGAGGATGAGTTTTGTCTCGTGGATGTTTGCAGAAAATATACATCCAAAATTCAAATTCAGCTCAAAATAAAATATTTCAAATTTCAACTCTAACAATTGGTAAGTACTTATACAGAATCAATAGCTATGACAATTTTCCTCACCATTGATTTAATATCCCCCACACTTGAACTTTATTACCCCATATTGATTCTTGAGACTAAGCATATATCTCAATCAAAGACTCACCTTATATCTTTCAAGTACACCTCCTCCTTTAAACAAAACCACTAATAGAGTAAGAGGACCAAGGACTAAGATTTTGAAGTATTTTTGACCAAGCATTTCTACCAAGGCATTGATGACACTTGCATTTATTTCTCTTTTTTTTTTTTTTTTTTTTTTTTTTTTTTTTTTTTTTGTTTGGGTTATTTACTCACTACGGTAGGCGAATAATACGGTGGTTTTTTTTTTTTTGAGTTCTTTTCAATAATATCATTCCTAAGAGTTTCGATCAAGTCACCTCGATTCCTGAGTCGGAGTGCCCTGTCTAGTTCCAAGAAATTCAACTTTTACTTTCTACTCTTTTTTTTTCTTTTCTTTTCTTTTCACTTCTTTTTGAACTTTGTCATGCCATACAAAAGATTGATCTCAGCCTCTAGCCAAAGAAACAAGGACCCACAAAACCCATAAATGGGCCAACGCCTCAAATTAAGGGCCTCTTATTTTTCTAAGGAAATTCTCATCTCAACATACATACAAGTTACCTTCCTCTCAACAGGGTTTTTATGTGTTCATGATGGGTACCAAAATCACTCTCATTTCACACATCAAAGCAATTGAAAGAGAAAGAGTATGTACACTAACCAAAAGCCAAAGTGAAATTTACAAAGAAGTCAAAGGTATTCCCCCCACACTTATAGTGCAATGTCCTCAATGCATGCATGAAAAGATAAACAAGGAAGACAAATGAGGGGTATATCTTTCAGTCAAGATGTGCTTATCATGGGAAGCTTTAGTCTTATCTTCAATATCAATGTATGCTGGGGAAGACACTCCAAATAAGAAAAACCATGAATAGAAAAGTCATCCCTAAAGACTTTAAGAAAAACCCTCACAATGTCAAAGAAAATACTCATCATACGCTGAGGTTTTTTAAAATATTTGGCATCCTTCATAAGATCTTAGACCTTTGATAATAGTAAGAAACCAACTCATTAACTCTCTATTATCATTCAACAATGTGATAAACTCTTCTGATTGGTCAGAATTTAAATCAGAGACAACAATGACATGAGGAATATTATCTTGTCCCAAGAAAACATACTGCAAATTGGAAGGCAACTCTTTCAATTCTAGCTTGGGAGGTTCAGTTATTGAGGATTTGGGAATGGAGATGGAGAAGGATGGGGGTTTAATAGGCTCCAAAGGCATGTGAAAACTTGAAACTTCAGAAAAGAAGGTTTCACTATCATCTTCCAACATATCCATACATTCTTGAAATTCCTGATCAAAATCAATCTCAAAATTGGTAATCAAATCATTAGGAAAATCCAAAGACTCCTCAAGCATATTGATCTCTTCTTCCATTTGTGGTTGTTTCCCTATCCTGAACATATTAAACTCCATAGTTTGATTTCCAAAAGACAATCGTAAGAGGCCATTACGACAATTGATTAGAGCATTACTTGTAGCCAAAAACGGTCTTCCTAGAATTATTGGGATTTCATCCTTGATTGAAAAAGGTTTAGTATCTAACACAATGAAATCAACTGGAAAAATAAATTCTCCCACCTTCAGTAAAACATCTTCAACCATCCCTTTAGGAATCTTAATTGACCTATTTGCCAACTGAAGAGTAGTTTTAGTTGCTTTCAATTCTCCCAATCCTAGTTGCTTATAAACATGGTAAGGCAAAAGATTCACACTTGCACCAAGATCAAGTAAAGCATGTTCAATGTGTGTATTGCCTATGAAACAAGCTATGGTGGGGCTCCCTGGATCCTTATACTTGGCTGCTACAGGTTGAGTAATTATGGAACTGATGTTACATGCCAAGAACACCTTTTTGGGAACGCTAGTGATTCTTTTATGAGTGCATAGATCTTTCAACACTTTTGCATAGGCAGGGATATGGGATATGGCATCTAAAAGAGGGATATTCACTTCTACCTTTTTTAAAACATAAAAAAATTTCTCCATAGTTGCAGTCTTCTTCTTATCAACTAGACGGCTGGGATAAGGGGCCTTAGAAACATAAGGACTTTCAGTTGAAATTTGCTCTTTTCTCATAGTTTCAACTAATGGTTCAACAAACTTAGGTACTGCCACAGTAGTTGGCTCATCCTCAGCTTCTATGGGTTTCTTAGACAAACCCTTTTTAGGAGATACTTGAACATTCTCCTCATCACAGTGGTCATTAATTTTGCTCTTTTCATTAATATATGACTCACCTGTTAAATATCCTTTCCCACTTCGCAATGCAAACACAGAATTTATTGAAGCTAAAGAAGAAGGGGAGGATTCAACTTGGTTGACTTGATTTGGTAAATTTGATGGTCTTTGTTGAATCTGAATCCTAGGATTTAACTCAGGTTGGCTAGGCATTTTACCCTTTTCTCGCTCAGACAAAGTACTTGCAATAGTGGAAATTTGTCTTTCCATATTATGCATAGAAGTCATGAAGGTGCTGGAAAGTACTTCCATATCTCTATTGAAACCAAGTGTTGATTGATTTTGTGCAGTGAGAGGCATATAAGACACAACAGGTGGATTGACATGCCTAGCTAAATTGACATTTTGAAAATTTGGGGCTCGAGGGAACTTGACATTTTGATTATGAAAAAATTTTGCACTTTGTTTTTGAGGAGCACCAAATTGATTTTGTGTGGAATAATTGCCTAATCCACTTTGGTTTTGCCCTTGAGACCATGAAAAGTTAGGATGACTCTTCCACCCTGAATTGTATGTGTTACTGTACGGATTTGGGAACATCCCACTAACATTTTCATGTTGGCCTTCAGAATAGCTAGGGCATTCCTCAATTACATGTGTAGGAGACTGACACCATGCACATATAGCAACAGATTTGTCAACAAAATGTGATTGATTTGGTTGTGGTGGTACAACTTTTACTACCAAAGTCTCTAGCTTTTTCAAAAGACTATCTATTTGTGTATACTTATGAACTTGGCTATCCACAAAATATCCTCTACTGGGTCCTTTCGATTCTTGGGTTGACTCCCATTCTCTAATTCTATCTGCTAGGTCTAAAAGAAATTCCCAAGCTTTGGAATCATCAGTGAACGATGTAAATCCTGTGGGGCACATAGATTCCAAAAGTTGCTTCGTTTGATAATCGATACCCTCATAAATTATTTGGCATAAATGCCATAATTCTAAACCGTACTGAGGGCATTCTTGGATAAGGCTTTGGAGCCTCTCTATTACCATAGCAAAGGACTCATTGGGTTTTTGACGAAATTGAAGAATGTCATTTCTTATTTTATTCATCTTGGAGAACGGAAAGAATTTCTTCAAGAATAGGACAGTGAATTGTTCCCACGTGGTAATGCTATCCAAAGGTAGGCTATAAAGCCAGTTTTTGGCTTGGTCCTTTAAGGCAAAAGGTAATAAACCGTAGTCTTACGGCATCATCAGTGAGTTGTTGTACCTTCATAAGGACAAAAACCTCCTCAAACTCCCTAAGAAACATATATGCAACTTAATCAGGCAACCCATGAAATTGGGGTAACATAGACAGATAACTAGGTTTAAGTTCAAAGTTGTTACCCCTTACATCAGGTAAACATATACAGGAGGGTTGTGCAGATCGAGTTGGGTAAAATCTATCCCTAAGACTCTTAGGTGGAGGTATGTCTCCCATGGTCAAGGTAGATACTCGGACAAGTCGATTGGTAGAATCACGAGGTCCAGACACGCATGCACTAACCTATTAATGCAATTAAAAGCTCTTACGAAAGATGATTTTATTTTTTTTAATAAAGGAACTAAAGAAGAAAATAAAATAAAATAAAACCAAAAACAAAAGGGAAAGTAATGGATTTTCCCACCACAAAGATTGAAACCATGATTCCAAAGCCGTAAGGTTGTCGTATAGCTGAGCAATGTATAGGTTTGACAGCAAGGGAATCCGTATAGTCTTCAGAGTCACCTACAATCGAATTCTGGGGATTCTGCAATAGAGTGGGGACTACTATACGTTTTTGTTTCTACTCAAGTTAAGAGTAATATCTTCGATTTTTTTTTATTTATTTATTTATTTATTTTTTTGAAACACTTTGATTTACCTAAGAATGAGAAAAATAAGATGAACAAATATCTCCCCCGGCAATGGCGCCAAAAACTTGTTTGCAAAATAAAATAACTGCAAACGCACAGTATCATGTAGCTAACGGGTCGATCTCAGGGAGATATGCCACCTAGAATTCAACTTCTTAATAGTAATGCGAGAGTGGAATGATTCAATTTTTGTTAACTAATTACTTAAACTAAACCAACGATCTTAATCCATACATCTAATGCAATCGAATTGAAACAAAAAATTAAGCAAACATAACCAATGTTAAATAAAAGACAAGAAATAATGCGAACAATAAAAATAAAAGGGAAGTGATCCGAGTGTCAGCTCTGGATCGAGGGAAGGGGAATATAATAATAATGACTTTGAGCGTGGAGCCTTTGCCGTAGCTTACAATCCACCGATCGGGGGAAAGGATTTTAGAGAAAAAGAAATTGCAGAAAGGAAATAACAAAAAGTAAATAACAAAGCAATAAACAAAACAATAATAGCAAAAGGGAAACCTTAACCAAAGAGAGGCACGATCTGTAGGCATCTTTGATCAAGGACCCAAAGGAAGGGAGAACAGTAAGTAAATGCTGAAATTTAAATCCTAAATTAAGAATATTGAAGGGTAGATAGAAGCGGGAATGGAGGGGGGAGAGAAGATTATTGAAGAATCTTACTTACTTGCATCTTCCAAACAAAACTTGAATAAATGATTCGAATCTCAACCAACCCTAACAATCAGATCTAGAATAAACTAGATCTGCAATTGCTAGACCGAGAGAGAAAGCGAATCTTCAAACTTAAAACTTTAATTTGAACTTGAACTTGAAATTGCATCGAAAAACTAAAGGAATTACACTTGCATAAAAGAAAAATTACACAACTTCAATATTCCTAAACATTTAATCTAAAAAACTAGAACCCACAAATTAATCAAAGAACTAGAGAAAACTAGAGCAAACTAAAGAGAATAGAAAGTGCAAGACTAAAGTAAACTAAAGAGAAAATAAAGTGTAAAAACTAAAGAGAAAATAAAGTGTAAAAACTAAAGTAAACTAAAGAGAAAATCAAGTGTGTAAGACTAAAGTAAAACTAAAGAGAAAGTAAAGTGTAAGATTAGACCTAAGAGGGGAGGTAATATTTATAGAAGAAGAAGAAGAATTTACAAACAAAGAAATAAAATAACAATACCTAATAATAATACTAATAATATTAATAATAATAATAATAATAATAATAATAATAATAATAATAATAATAATAATAATAATAATAACAAAAAAGAGTAAAATAGAAAAAGAAAACAAATAAAGAAAGACCAAAATTCGTTAGAAATAAAGAGAGAGAGAGAGAGAGAGAGAGAGAGAGAGAGAGAGAGAGAGAGAGAGAGATAATATGTGGAAAAAAATTAAAAAAAAAATAAAAATAGTAACACGTGAAGAGGAAAAGTGGAGAAAAAGAATAAAAAAATAAAACTTAAGATTGAGTTACACGTAGAGAAGGTGGAGAAGAAAGAGAAAGAGTGGAAGAAGGAAAAAAAATATACTTTTAGAAAAACAATTTTGGGTTAATTAAGGAAAAAGAATAAAATAAAATAGTGAAAATAATAGAAAGTGGGAAGAGAGAGAAAAAAACTAATTAGAGAAATAAACTCAATTACAATAAAAAAAAATCCTAATATAATTTTACAAGATATTCTGGAGTTGGCCCATAATTGTATCTCTAGCCCATCATGCTCCAAATCAGTCCCACTTTTGCACTGAGAATTTGAACAGACCTCTTGACGTATAAAATCGCATGTTTCATACCCAAAACTCCAGATATTCGCTAAAGTCCTAAAACTTCATAAAATCTGCAAAAACAACATAAAACCCAAGGTAACTCCACTCTAAGTGTGTAAAATGCATGCTTAATGCCCTAAGATTTCACACATAAATGTGATCATCAGATGACTTTGATATTCTTTTGGGAATTGATTGGTTGACAGCCCACAAAGCTGTATTTATTTGTTCTTCGAGAAAAATTCAGTTCCATATCTGTGGAAGTCCGGTCTTTGAATTTCAAGTGAGAGAAGAAGGATTGGTAAGAAGATCATGTCAGCACTGATGCAAGTCTACGCATTAGTGGATGATGCTTCATCTGAAGGCAAGGGTAAAGTAAAGAAGAGAGTTGACGAAGTCAAGATTGTCTGCGACTTTGTTGATGTCTTCCCTGATGATCTATCGGGAGTGCCTCCAGATAGGGATGTTGAGTTTTCTATTGATCTCATCCCTAGTGCTGCTCTGGTATCTAAAGCTCCGTATAGAATGGCTCCTACCAAACTGAAGGAACTACAAAACCAGTTGAATGAGCTCATAGATAAAGGTTTTATATAGCCTAGTGTATCACCTTGGGGAGCTCCGGTTTTGTTTGTTAAGAAGAAGGATGGTAGTATGCTTCTATGTATTGATTACCGTGAGTTGAACAAGTTGACCATCAAGAATAGATACCCACTGCCCAGAATTGATGATCTCTTCGATCAGTTGAAGGGTGCAACAGTATTCTCGGAAGATTGACTTGAGATCTGGATATCACCAGTTGAAAGTGAAGTCAAGTGGTATCTTCAATAAAGCTTTCAGAACGAGGTATGGACATTATGAGTTTAGAGTCATGCCTTTCGGATTGACTAATGCTCCTGCAGTGTTCATGGACCTCATGAACCGAGTATTTCATAATGTGCTCGATAAGTTTGTGATTGTTTTTATCGACGACATCTTGATCTATTCGAAGAATGAAGAAGAGCATGCAAGGCATCTAAGTCTCACTTTGCAAAGACTGCGAGAAAAGAAGCTTTATGCTAAGTTCAGCAAGTGTGATTTTTGGCTCAAAAGAGTAGTATTTCTCGGCCATGTGGTTTCAGCTAAAGGTATTCGTGTTGATCCCGAAAAAGTTCAAGCAATGGCTGATTGGGAAAGACCGAAGATTGTTACGGAAATAAGAAGTTTCCTTGGATTGGCGGGATACTACAGAAGGTTTATTGAGAACTTTTCTCGGTTGGCTACTCCTATGACTAAGCTGACCAGGAAAGAAGAGAAGTTTGTTTGGTATGACGCTTCTGAGAAGAATTTCCAAGAGTTGAAAGATAGATTGACAAGTGCCCCGGTCCTGACTATACCTGATAGTTTCGGTGGTATGATAGTCTATACCGATGAGTCAAAGATTGGTTTGGGTTGCGTGCTGATGCAACATGGTAAGGTCATAGCCTATGCTTCTCGGCAGTTGAAAGATTATGAGAGGAATTACCCCACTCATGATTTAGAACTGGCCGCTGTCGTCTTTGCTTCGAAGATTTGGAGACATTACCTCTATGGTGAGAAGATTTCTATATTCACGGATCATAAAAGTTTGAAATACTTCTTCACCCAAAAGGAGTTGAACATGAGGCAAAGAAGATGGTTGGAACTAGTCTCTAATTATGACTGTGATATTCAGTATCACCCTGGTAAGGCAAACGTTGTTGTTGATGCTCTTAGTAGGAAGAGTCAGAAGAAAGCTTTGGATTTGAATGCTCTGAGTCAACCCTTGATGTCTTCAATTGCAAGTTTTGATTTGGAAGTTGTCCCTGAGAATTCGGATTTTGTTCTTTCTGCCATGATGGCAAGATCTACCCTCAGAGATAGGATTGTTGCTCTACATAGTTCTGATCAAGAATTTAAGGACAAGATTGAGAAGATTTCTTCGAATCCTGAGTCGGACCCCGACTTCGGTATGTCCTTGGATGGTGCCTTATTGTTTAAAGATAGACTTTGTGTGCCAGCAAATGAAGAAATTAAGAAAGAAATATTGAAGGAAGCACACCAATCAATCTTTACAGTACACCCTAGAAGCACCAAGATGTACAAGGACTTGAAGGAACATTTTTGGTGGATTGGTTTGAAGGCTGATGTTGATGACTTTGTTGCCAAGTGTGAGACTTGCCAGCGTGTGAAAGTTGTTCGTCAACCCCCATCTGGATTACTTCAACCTCTTTCCTATTCCTAGTTGGAAGTGGGAAGATATCTCTATGGACTTCGTGACTAGCTTGCCTCGGACAAGTAAAGGCAATGACACTGTATGGGTGATTGTTGATAGGTTGACCAAATCAGCCCATTTCATTCCTATGAAGATCACTCATACTTTGGATAAGCTAGCTAGGCTTTATGTGGACAATGTGGTTCGTCTGCACGGAGTGCCAATGAGTATTGTTTTTGATTGTGATCCTAGGTTCACCTCAAGGTTTTGGAACAGTTTGCAAAAAGCCTTGGGAACCCAATTGAATTTGAGTACAGGCTCATCACCCACAAGTCGGATGGACAATCTGAGCGAACAATTCAGATCTTGGAAGACATGCTCAGATCCTGTATTGTGGATATGGGTGGTAATTAGGATGAACACTTAGCTTTGGTAGAGTTTGCCTATAACAACAGTTATCAATCAACAATAGGCATGGCTCCATTCAAGGCTTTGTATGGTAATACTTGTAGGACACCTTTGTACTGGACTGAGACTGGTGAAAGAAAGGTCTTAGGTCCTGAAATGATTGAAGCTAAGAGCGCAATGGTTGATATGATTAGAGAAAGGATTAAGTCTGCTCAGTCAAGACAGAAATCTTATGTTGACAAGAGAAGGACTGATTTGGAATTTCAAGTTGAAGAGAAAGTTTTCTTGAAGGTTTCACCAATGAAGGGTGTGATGAGATTCAATGTTTAGGGTAAGCTTAACACTCGTTTCATTGGACCTTTTGGGATTCTGGAGAAGGCTGGACCTGTTGCATATCGATTGGCCTTGCCTCCACCTCTTGCTGGATTTCATAATGTGTTTTATGTTTTGATGCTGCAGAAGTATATAGAGAACCCGGAACACATTTTACAGCAAGCACCCGAAGGACTTAGTGCTGATCTTACCAATGATGAAGAGCCAGCCGAAATCTTGGATAAGAAGGACAAGCAACTGCGAAATCGCACCATTCCTTTGGTGAAGATTTGGTGGAAGAATCATACCCCTGAAGAAGCTTCTTGGGAGAAGGAAGAAGATATGAAGAAGAAGTTTCCTCACCTCTTTGGAAGTTCAGGTACGCTTTCAATTTCGAGGATGAAATTTCTTTTAAGGTGGGGAGAATGTGAAACCCAACCCTTACCATGACCCGGAAACCCTGTTGTTTGTAGGTCCGACAACCCGAAGTAAAGGAAGAAGTCAACTATGGGCCATCTCAGTGGAAGACTTGGTGTTTGGCTTAGAATCCATGGAAGTTGATGACAGTGTTCCATTTATGGAAACTTGTTCAAGACTGAAAAGGAAACTGCACCCTGATGAAGATGGGATTAGTTGATGGACTTGGAGTACTTTTTGACTTGGTTCGAAGGCATTTCTACATACTAGGTAAGCCACTTGGTGTGTGTGCAAAACCCCTTCAACTTTGGATTTGATCAGAGCCTTCAATTCCCTATTTTGGACTTGTTGTCCTGATTGGTCGACTGCTTGGTCGACTGGGCTAGTCGACCAATCAATCTACCAATGAGATCTGTTTTGTTGAATTAGGTCTTGGCTGCTCTATTTAAGCCCAACTTCGAGTCTAATTCGTCTTTTATGCCTCCAAACTTCCTGGAACGAACCAGAGCTCTCCTCAAGTCATCTCCTTTGCATCCTTGGTGGTTTTCTTGTTGGATCTTCGTCAAATCTCTTGCATTTGCATCACAAGGTATGTGATCATCCTCCTCTCTTCTCCATCTTTAGTTTTCTATGTTTTTCTTTCCTTTTCGATTGAGACGTGGAGTTGATGTTGCATCTCGGTTGCAACCATCACTCTACTCATCTTCTCTCTTTTCCTAAGGATTTAAGGCTTTATGGATGATCTTAATAAAGATCATCACTTGCTTTTGAAGGAAACCATGTCTTCATCTTCTTTCCCTTTTTAGATTCAAAGTTCTTCAATCTTAGATCTGTTTTTCTAGAAGTTATATACATGTTTTCCATGATTTCTTTATCAGATTAGTAGTCCATCATTCTTTAGTTTCTCCTCCATGAATTTGCCATGATTTCTCCAAGAACCTTGACTAACCTATTTATGGTAAGTTTTTATTTCCTATTTTGTGACTTGAAGACTTGATGTTATTAGGGTTTTGAAGTCCTCTATAGACCAATACACTATCATTGTATATTCCCTCTTGTTTGGTGGCAATTCGAATCATAAAATTCGGATTTCGGATAAAAAAATCTCTGATTTTGTCTGTTCATTGACTCGTTGGTCGACTAAGTCAGTAGACCAATCAATCGACCAATGAATACAGTAGCCTCTGTTTTGGTTTATTTTTGGTTGATTTGATTCCTATCTTTTGGAGATCTTCCCTAATAAGGTATGTACATTGTCTAGGATTCCCTTCCAAGTTTAGAAAAGAACTTCCTTGATTCTCGAGATTCTTTGTGAGTTATTTAAGGTAAGGATAGTTATTTCTTTAATTACATAGATTGCATGATTTAGTTTCCATATTTGAATCTCTCTGATTTATTTTCATAAATAGATTCTTATATTGATGTACTACTGATGCAACTACTCTAATTACAGTAGCATTACTTGTTTACATTATTTAGTTTATGTATGACTTTACTTGCCAATAATAGCGGAGGTAACTATCTTTAGTGACTTAGCTTATTGTCAATCAAGTACAAGGGAGTATGGTGTCAAAGAACCCCGACTACAAAAATATCAAGAGATTGTGCAAGCGTTGCAGAAAGAATTCAGGAATATGAAAGTATGTCAGATCCCAAGAAAATAAAATATAATGGCAAATGAGCTATCAAGACTAGCTAATGCCAAGGAAAAGAATTTAGACCCTTCGGTCTATATTGAGGAAGTAACATTCCCAAGCAGTCAGGAGAAGGAGATATCCTATATTGAAGCTGAATGATGCTGGATAGACCCGATTGTGGAATATCTTAGAGATGATAAGCTACCAGAAGATCCGAAAGAGGCAAGATTAATCAAGGTACGGGCAGCACGATTTATAATGCAGAATGGAAGGCTGTACCAAAGGTCCTATGCTAGACCCCTCTTGAGATGCTTGGGTCCCGAAGGATCAGAAATAGCTCTAGCAGAGGTGCATGAAGGAATTTGTGGGGCTCACATGGGCGCGCGAGCTCTGGCCCACAAAATTTTGAGGCTCAGCTTGTATTGGCTGAAGCTCCAACAAGCTGCAATGGAATGTGTTCGTCGATTTAGAAATTGCTAGATCCATGCTAAGGTATCAAAAAGACCAGCTAAAACATTGACTTCAATTCTAGACCCCATCCCTTTTGTGATGTGGGGAATCGATATCATGGGAAAATTCACCAAGGTAGCAGGTGGAAGAGAATATCTAATTGTAGCAATTGATTACTTCACCAAATGGGTAGAAGCTAGTGCTCTGGCAACCATCACTGAAAAAGGGTGGAGAAGTTCATGTTAGAGTCCATCATTTATCGGTTCGGGATGCCAAAAATTCTCGTAACTGATCATGGCACACAATTCGACAATCCACAATTTGAACAATTTTGCAGTACATATCTGATCGAGCATCATATGTCATCAGTAGCATATCCCCAAAGCAACGGCCAAGTGGAGGTTAGAAACCGAACACTACTTGAGGGGATAAAGAAGAGACTTGAAGCTGATAAAGCTTTATGGGTCGAAGAATTGCACAACGTTCTGTGGGCCTATCGAACCACAGTTCGAACTCCCACAGGAGAAACTCATTTTAAACTGACCTACGGGTCTGAAGCATTGGCACCTGTCGAGGTAATGCCTGGAACACTACGAGAAAGAGAGTTCAAGGAAAAAGCAAATGAACAAGGATTGCTAGATAGCCTTGAATTATTAGATGAAGTTCGTGCAAAAGCAATAGCACAAACTCAACATTATCAAAGAAGGATAGCGTCACATTACAATTCCCAAGCAAAGAGTTGTCGATTCCGAGCGGGAGACTTGGTATTAAGGAATATCTTAGCTTCAGACCCATGCCACTAGAGGAAATTGGACCCTTCATGGGAAGGCCCATATATGGTAACTAAACCGGTCGGTTCGGGAGCATATAAGGTGAAGAACATGACAACAAACAAAGAGCTGGATCGTTCGTGGAATGCTAGACACCTGAAGAAATATTATCCTTGAGAAGATTATTATTTTCATTCATGATGTAACAGCATTCAACTCAATCAATACAATTCTCAGTTTTCAACACACCATCTTTTGATTGGGGGCAACACACAATACTCAAGATCAAATCTAGCGACAAAATCACAAGGCATCGGTTTAAAACCCATGTGGGACCTTCTACAAGGCATCGGTTTAAAACCCGAGTGAGACCTTCTCAAACTTATTGAACTTCTACGGAAATCCTTAAGTCAAGGCATCGGTTTAAAACCCGAGTGAGACCTTCTCAAAATTATTGAATTTCTACGGAAATCCTTAAGTAAAGGCATTGTTCTAAAACAACTAAGACCTATTACAGCAGAGACTGTAGTGACTGACAAAGATCAAAGATAAAGTTAATTCTTTATTCCTTTAAACGACCAGAAGGGGTCAACCTTTACATCAAATATACATATGAGGTAACAAGTGTTGAGACAATCCTCGTTCGGTCAAGAAGGAAAATCATCATCGATGATTGTGAACTCCAAAAACAGGATCGAAGCAGCTTTGTCAGAAGCAACACAGAGTCAAGAGAACAGAGTCGGGAAAACACATGATGGCTACTGACCGTGGAGACATAGGTCCTCTCATCATTTGGTTCTCTTCCTCGATGATTGTGAAGAATTCCGTAAACTCCCACCTACAAAATCCTCCACAATTCCATACTCTATATCCAGCTTTTCCTGAAGGGGCTTGACCCTTTGGACAGACCTGCATTTGAGGCAAGCTCTTGATAGCGGAATCCTCTGAGAGGGGACAAAGGAGGAGAGTCATCAAGATAATGCATTATATACAGATTTGGAGTAGGGAGGTCCACCACATCCTTGGCCCAAGTAGGAAGAGGAAGTCCCACCTTTTCAAATACTTTGGGATGACAATTTGGGCGGTGGGGAGCCGTGTTGAAATAAGGATTTCTCCTTAATATCGATTCCCATACCTCGTTCTCACCGTCCCGATATGCCTGCATGTTATAAGCATTCAACATGTCAACAAAAGGCTTACTCTGCAAATATTTGAAGATGCAAGCCCTGCGAACATCAGTCGGAATGGACTCGGGAAGAAGGGGAACAACTTGCCTTTGTGGCGTAGATGCAACTTTAGACCCTTTCGCCCCTGCCAAAAGCTTCCCAACTTCCCGCTCTAGCTTTCGGATTCTCTCCCTAGCACCATCCAAATCCAAACGAAGTAGCTCGTTTTCAGAATTCTTCACTCGGACAACCTCCCAAGCCTTGTCTCCAAGACGAGCAATCTCAGCATCCTTGACTTTGGATTCTTCCTGAAGCCTGGAAAGCTAGTTACTCGTCTTACTGAGTCTAAAAGCTGCTTCCACCTGATTATGGAAATTACTAGCAAGGCTCCTGCAACAATTCAAGAGTTAATCAAGAGAAAAAAAATCTTTAGAACGAAAGGCAATGAAGAGAAACTTACATCACCAGGGACTTTATAAAATCCCTATCCGGGACCGTAGAGAAGGCTCTGCTCTCGGCAGGCATCTGAACAAAAGTGCACCATTCTAGTGCCTTGTCAAAATTGCCTGTCACCAAGTCAGACCTCTTCAGCGACCAGGAAGGTTGGAACACATCATCATCATCTAACCGATGACGCTTTCTAGAAGCAGCACCCTCAACCTCCTTGGGAATCTCCACAACAGTTGGAGGGTTGGAGGAGGATGCCAAACAAGCACTAGAGGCAGGTTCGGGAACCCGAACGACAACCAAAGGAACCACATCTTCCTTAGAAGACCGAACGGTCTTCCTCATGGTTGAAGATGCCAACGAAGCCCCAACAGGGGTTTCGGCAGTACAAACAGCTACGGTTGTCACATCCTCCCAGCCGGTACCCTATCTGGCATACCCGAGAGTGTGATCCACAGCCCAAAGATCAGGTATCGAGTAATCAACCTCCCACATAAACAATAACATAATCATGAACAATAATAATAAAAGTGCGGAAGATAAACCATAGATCCAAATAAGGAAAGAATGAATCATATATAAATCAGAGTACTAGATATAATCAGAGTGTCTAAAACAGATAAGTAAAGTGAGGCAAAATCCCACTCTACAACCAGCGGAAAAGTAGTTCTAAAAGAGAATAAGCAAGACAAAATCTAATCCCAGTAGCAGGTACAATGGGTAACTAAATTGTTCTCAACTTTATAGACAACATCCCTATAAGTATAAATCTCATAAACAGCACAAGGGCGCTTCCACTCAATGGTCGGACTAAGCATCGTACGGAGCATAACCACTCGCGGGATCTTTAGTGTAATTGTTGTAACCGCAATCACCTTCCTGGAGATATGCCTCTTCTCCTTGCGCTTCTTCATAGGGGCCGTCATAATATTCAGTACCTGCAGAATAGTCTAACAAACATTGTACAATAAAGGAATGAGTTTCAAAGAAACTCAGTAAGCCAGTTAAATCCATAATAACATAAATGGCGGGATTTCGAACAAACATAAATGCAATATGGTATGAGACAAGCAATGAATGAATGAATCTAACTCTACATATGCTGGTCTCTATTGGCAAACATGCTTTAAGTCATAGCACCGTACTTCTTTAGGAAGGTCTCAATCACTCATCATCAGTTGGTAATGGGTCCGGCATCCTCGGGACATTCCATGGCTGGGGGTATAGGTCACCACTCTCTCACATCACCATTGGTCTAAGTACCGGCGCATGTCAGGGTTAAGCCTAGCCAAATGCAAGTCTTCTACTTAGTTACATCAAGTCGATCCGGATACGTCCATTCCTCGTCCCCGACGATCCTTTCCGGTATCCTTCACACTAGAGTCCTCATAGTCCCTGACTACGGACTCATCAACCCTATTGATCATCCACATATGGTAAACGGGAAGCTCTCACGTCCTCTCACGGGTTGGTTACCGGTCTTGAAAGCCCGTGAGCCCAAGTCTATCCATATGCAACCCTACCAATAAATGGCCCCCACAATGTGATTCCTGTCCTCTCACGGGTTGGTTATCGGTCTTGAGCGCCCATGAATCCCCATTGCTACCACGGGTCGTTCGGTCTCAATACCCCTCCGATTAGGGTCTGACATAACGGGACATCCTAGCCAAACACTACTAGACAGTCCTAGATATGTCATCCAACAGTTTAGGAAGGTGTCCAGAGGGCATCTCCGGAAACATCCCATAATATTCCCGTAGTAGTCCAAGGACAGAAGTGTCAAAAGGACACCTCTCCTTTCCAAACCATACTTAAGCATACACATGCATCAATTCATATCATCACATATATGGTAACTTCATATATGGAAAGAAATCAATAATTACAATCAATTTGTATATAATTGGTAAGTAAATCATACATGAGTCAATTCAATATGAATAAGTAATGCTACTGATATCAAGACAGTACCACAGTAGTATAACATTATAAGAATCTAATTAAAGAAATAACTTAACAAGATTCAAATATAGAAACTAAGATATGCAATTTATGTTGTTAAAGAAGTAACCATCCTTACCTTTTATAACTCGCAAATGAATCCTAAGAAATCAAGTAAGATCTTGGCAAACTTGAGAAGAAGGTCCTAAACAAGTGTATACAACATATTAGGAAAGATCCCTAACAGAAAAGATACCAAAACATCCAACATAGACCAATTATGGAGTTGCTGTACTCATTGGTCGAGTGGATTGGTCGACTGGTCCAGTCGACCAATCAGTCGACCAATGCAGACAGTAGCCTAAAAATCAGAGTTTTGAGATATAAAATCCGAATTTGGTGGTTCAAAAGGGTACTAATCAAGGGGTAAACTACATCAGTAGTATCCTAACATATAGGGGACCTCAAAACACTAATCAAATCAAGCCATCAAGATCCAAATTAGGAAACAAAAAGTTACCATAATTAGATCAACCATGGATCTTGAAGAATTCAAGATAGAAATCAAAGGCAAGAACAATAGGAGAATGAGTCATTGATTCGGGTAAAGGTATCATGAAAAGCATACTTAGATCTTCAAGGAAATAGGCTTAAAAGCATAAATCTAAATAAGGAAACAAAACCTACCATATGTGTAACTATCATGATTCATGAAGAAAACATGGTATGGTAGAAGAGAAACAACTAGAGATTGATAAATCATGGATCATGAAAAGAAAACACAGCAATTGACTACTAACATGATCAATATAGAAGATCCAAGGAGATCAGAATTCAAATCAGAAGTTAAACAAAGACTAGATCATGGTTTGATCATGATTCCTTCAAAAGCTTGCAATGATCATGGTTAAGATCATTGTTTTAGCCATTAATCCTTAGGATGATCATGAGAGACAAGTCCAGAGATGTTTGCAACAGAGAATGCAACATCTCCTCTACTGTCTCAACTCAAAAAGGAAAGAAAAACAGAGATGGAGGAGAAGAAGAGAGTGTAGACATACCTTTGATGCAAAAGGAAGAGTTTTGACGAAGATCCGTCAAGAAAATCACCAAGGATGCAAGGGAGATGACTTGCAGAGGTCTTTGGTTCGTTCCAAAGAGTTTGGAGGCAGCAAATACGAAGTAGACTCGAGATTGGACTTAAATAGAGCAAGCAAGACCTAATTGCCAAAGACAGCACCCATTGGTCGAGTGGATTGGTCGATTGGTCCAACTCGACCAATCAATCGACCAATGCGACAACAATTCCAAAACAGGGAATTGAAGACCCAGATCAAATCCAATCCTAAAGGGGTTTTGCACACATATCAAGTGACTTACCTAATAGGTAGAAATGCCTTCAAACCATGATAGAGAGCACTCCAAGTCCATCAACTAATCCGATCTTCATCAAGATTCAGTTTCCATAAATAGAACTTCATCATCAACTCTCATGGATTCAAAGCCAGATAACAAGTCCTCCACTGGGATGGCCTAAAGCTGACTTCTTACTTTACTTCGGGTCACTGGACCTACAAATAACAAGGTTTCCGGGTCAAGGTTAGGGCTGGGTTTTACAACTGTAGGGGCCATATCCTCCTTGGGAGACCGAACGGACTCCATCATGGAAGGAGACGCGGGAGAGGCACCAAAGGAAGCTGCAGGAATCTGAACTTTAGAAGATTCACCAACAGCAATCTCCTCGCGTGGAACAACCTTTATCAGCATTGGAACAGTTTTCTAAGCAGTCTTCTTGAAAGATTTCGCCCTAACATTATCCAAGTTAATTCTTGGAGGCACTACAAAGAAAAAGAAAGCATCGTCAGCATGAGAGATCAACCAAAAATAAAGAAGAAAAGGGAAAACCCTAGATTTCTAAAGAATAGATGAAGCGAAGAATATCCAACAAAGAACTTTCGGAATAAGTAAACCCCAAGTATACTACTATGGAGATTATTCAGGTTTGATGGGAACCGCCATCCCCTTCAAACGTTCATTCTCTTTGGCTTGAAACTCGAGTCTATCAGTACTCTCGGTAGCAAGCATTTTCTGCTTCTTAGCCTCGCGCTCAGCAGCAGCAGCACAACTAATCGACAAGTCAAGATTTTTTTCAAAGAGTTGACCTTGTCATTCTCCTCCTTCAACACTTCGGCTGCTTTCTTCAGCCGGTCCACCTCAGAATTGGCCTTCGCCAAATTCTCTTCAGAACTCTGTAGCAAGGAGCCGTTATGACCAACTCGGCTCAAAGCCTCCATGTGTTGGTAGAAGCTCACGGCATTCCTAAGAAAGCAGGTGAATTATCAAAAATCCCAGGAGGGATTACAAAAACAAATAGCAAAAAACCAAGAAAAATAATACCTTGTGGAGAGAAAAACGAGAGAGTCATCTTGCAGAGTTTCAAAGGCTTGGCGATCGGCCGGCATCAGGCCGAGAGAGCTCCACTCGGCAGCCTTCTCATGGTCCTGCGTGACCCAGTCCGATACCACCAATGACCATTGAGGAACGAAGACCTCCTCAGAATCTTTGTTCTCTTTGTATTTCTTCGGGGTAGAAGCATCGACTGAGTCATGCTTCCTTTTGTTTCGAGCGGGAGAAGGGACTTCGACCTCTTCCACCATCGGTCTTTTCCCTCTCCCCGAGGCCTCAACTATTGGCCTCAAGTTTCTTATGCCCTTATAGGAAGGGTCTAGAGGAGGCATAGAGGCCACCTAGTTTGCAGTCAATGCCCAAGGAGACCGTTGCTCTGCAGTCACAACGGCCTTGGCAGCCTTAACCCAAAGGTTGTCTGGGTTAATTCTTGGAGGCACTGCAAAGAAGGGCAAAATTCAGAAAGTCGAATAAGGCTGCAGTATACTCAAGAAAGATGAAATGTGACAGTTAGAAAGCTCACATTGAGCTAGCCCCCAATATTGAAGAATGGGGGTGTATTCCATCTCATAACCATGTATCTCTTGATACCATGGAATTGACTTGATCTTCCCGACAGCTGCTCTATCTGCCTTGGAAAGTGGAGGGACCCGGTTGCCCTCAGAATATGAAGTGAACAGTTTCCCGGTGTTTGGGAAGTTAAGGTCTAATTGAGGCATTCGGCTGAAGAAATACCGCTTGAGCCACCCCTTGTGATTGGAAGGACAGGTTCCCCTGGCAAGAATGCTGCCCGACCAGTCAAGCTCAACCTTGTTGTGTTTGGAAAGAACAACCCAACCCAGAGGGTGAGAAAGAGATAGAACATGAAAATGTACAAAAAGAGGAAGAGAAGGTGTGATGCTGAGTTCGAAACATAAACCCAGAAAGCCGACGATGAGACTCCAGCTATTGGGGAGGAGCATGCCAGGACAAATCTCCCAGTGATTTAAAATGGCAGAAAACAAAGTATTGAAGAAGGGAAAGCGAACTCCGCTTTCCAAAAGGATCTATATACAGGGAAAATTCGCCAGGAAGGATTGAATTAACCCTCTCACCAGGAGTGGGAGCTCTAAGATGGTACAAAGAAGGAAAGTCGAAGCATTCGATGGCCGAAGGAAGGTTCTCCTCAGTAAAGGAGGAAGGAACAGAACCAGGTTCATCAATGGACTTGATAGGTTGTTTGGACTGCCTAGAAGATTTGGCAGTCACCTTTGGAGTTCTGGATGGTCCAGACTCAGGAAGTGCAGAAAGAACCTTAGCACTTTCTTCTGCTCTTTTCTGTTGGCTAACTTCTTCGAAGTCACGCCAAAGAGCAGTTAAGGTTTTCTTATCACTATCTGACTGTTCAGGAGGGACAGAAGCAAACGCTTCATCACCAAAGTCACCCTTTACCGGCGCTATGTTCAGAAGGTATTTCAGAAGAAACCCTACCACCTCCCATCACTGTAAAGGTCTGGTTGTGGTTTTTAACAAAAAAGAAATCGACATAACAAGTAAAGGGTACAAATGAGTCAGTAGACTTACTGATTCACCGAAGCATAAAGCCTAAGGGCAAGAAGATTGTTAGAGCGTGTAGAATACGATGAATTTTCAAAATTCCAGACAAAGAGAATGAAACATACGAGGACAACGAACCGCTTTTAAGCACTCACACAGATGATCGGGGACGTGTACGATCGAGATGGATTCAACATCAACGATCGTGATTTGAAGACGTTTCGAAAGTTTGAACTCACAAACCAAAACAGGCTATTCAAAAACCGTCGTTTTGATTTCGTGAGCAATGATGATTTTGGCTGCAAAGGACGCGTGGCGTCACCCCCATAGAATGTGAAGACATTCACGATGCTCGGGGAAAAAGCAATACAGCCGCATTAAATGCGATACGACATTTAATAAGCTGAGGATTATGCAAAGCCCTCTTTCAACAGATAAGTCAAATTCAAAACCAAGCCCTCGGATTTGCCCGAACGCTTGGTCTGGGGGGCTCGTGATACGGAGAAAATATAATCGAACCGGGTTCGCCCTTGGTTCGACCCTCCACCCCGGTCGGGAAGAAAGGAATCGACTCGCTTCCGAGCGGGCCGGGTTCAAAAGGTAGCTTGCTGAGGAAGTAAATTGACTCAGTCAACAAGCACGCCCGAATCCGCGATAATCGGAGTGGACGAATCGTCAAGGAGACGGTTAACAACACTTGCGGAAGATACCGATCGTTATTATATGGATAACTACCATATAACGTTCATATTACCAAAGGATTTATCTATTATCCCAACCATGAATGTATCTATTCGTTAAGATCTGACGACTATCCGAAGAAGGCTCAAATACATCCAACGAAGGAGATTTGAAGGTACACACTATATAAGACATCACCTGCCCACAAGGTAAGGGGAGAGATACAATCTGAATCGTATTCTCAATATTCATTTCTTTTGCTCTGTGCTCAAGCAGAGCCGTTTATGATCAGTTCATCAACTGACTTAGCCTTCGGAGGTGGACTCCCGACCCCAACGGTCGGGCCACATTTGACGTTCGTTTTTGCAAGTCATCCACAGGAGATCTAAGGGCTGAGCAGATTTTGGACACATCAGAATCAATAGAACATGCAAAGATAGGGTCAACAAAACTACAGCAAGCAATAAGCCAAAAAAGATTTCATCTTAAAGTTTAAGAACCAAAAGGGAGGGGCTACCCTCACAAAAAAAAAAAAAAAAAAGTGTAGCATCTACAAATTTGCAGAAGATTGAGGAACATGTTTAGGAACAGCTTCGGGAGTTCTTTGTTTGTAGGCGCCCTCAGGAGTTTGTCCTTCGAAGTTTTGAGTAGTTGGAGGAACATTGTCTGCAACCCCTTCGGCATTCGAAGGTAAAGCAGGCTCATCATCCAAATATTTGCAAATGACAACGCTGGTGGGATTAGCTAGTGGCGGATTTTTCTTTTCAGCAACCCAAGTTGGTATTGGAAGATCCAAATCCACAAAAATCTCCTCAAAAATTAAGTCCTTGTGCTCTTCAATCGGGAAGGAAGGATCAGTCATCAGAATGCTCTTCCACACGTCTTTAACACCCTCCCAATAGGCAACTAGATTATACCAATTGAGTAACTCACCGAAAGGCACGCTATTCAAATATTTCAAGACACAAGCTTTCATAACCTCTGGCTTCAGATCATCGGGACCTTGGGGAGAAGCAATAGCTTCCAGCTTTCCTGCCAACTTTTCCTTCTCCCGGGTAAGATCCTTGATTTGGCATTCTAAGGACTGGACGTTTTTCTTCAACTCTACCAGCTCTTTCCTCAAATCCTCCAATCGGGACTTAGCAACAACAAGTTCCCCTGAGACGGGACGAAGACGGGCAATCTCCTCCTCCAGCGCAGAAATTTCCCCCAACCTCTTGTCGGCAAGCTCATTACTAAGACAAACGTCAGCACGTAGGCTGCCGACTCTCATGTTTGCTTCCATCTCACGATGGAAATTCTCAGTAAGAACCCTTTTGCAACAATACGAAAACAAGTTAGTCTACCTGCTACAGAGGTTCCAGTTGGGAAAAGAGTTCAACAATCAGTACACACCTAATATTGGAGTTCACCAAACTCATCATCGGGCATCTCATTCAAGGTTTTTCGATCGCACGACGTTCGAGCATTAATGGCCCAATCAACAGATGCATCAGTATCTAAGAGAACCGGGTCCTGGAGATTCACTTTCCATTTAGGAACATAGATTTCCCCTTAATCAACCTTGCTTCTCTTAGAAGCAGCATCATCGGTCAGATCCCTTTTCCTCTTGACAAGGGCAGTATCATCACGGGTGGATTCCTCAACTATTACCAGATCTTTTCCTCGAGCAGGCACGATCGGATTGGTCCTCAAAAGCCCCCTCGGGGGAGTAACCCCTTTCGGGGCAGCAACAGATGAAGCCTTCTTAGGAGAAGGGGCATCCTCAAGAGCCTCGTTTCTCCCTTTCCGGGGAACTCTTTCCTCCGCAGCAGCCAAGCCTTTTTGAGCCAGAGAAAAGACGGCATTGCGGTTAAACTTAGGAGGCACTGCAAATCAACCAAAGATCAAGATCATTATAAGAACAAAGAGTATATGCATAAATAGAGAGGAATTAAAACTTTTGGGCGCTCACCATGGCTCAAACCCCAGTAGCGAAGAACTGTTTTGTACTCCATGGCATGCTCATGGATTTCCGAAAGCCAGAAAATGGCTTTGATGACCCAAACCGCCACTTTCTCAAGGGCGGGAAGGAAAGGAGAGCGATTGATCTGGGTGAAGGAGTCCGGGGTGCTCCAACTCATTGGAAATTTACGTTTGGATTCGGGAACCCTACAGAAAACAAACTTTTCCCACCATCCTTTATTATTGGAAGGGCAGGTACCCTCTACAAGGATCCCCCCTTGCCAATTGAGCTCAGTCTTCAGGCGTTTGGAAAAGACTACCCACCCGGGTGGATTTTATCTACTCAGTGTATAGAAATGACGAAAAACATCTAAAGAAGGGGTTAGCTCGAGCTCATGGCAGAGCCCGAGGGTATCTGATTATATGCCTCCAGCTGTTTGGGAGAAGCATACCAAGACAAATTTGCCAGTGGTTTAAAATTTCGGCAATCACAGAAGAGAAGAAATGAAGACGAACCTCACTCTTGAAAGAGTCGAGGTAAAGAGAGAATTCCCCTGGAGGGTTGGAATTGACCCTCTCATTTGAATTCAGGACGCGAAGGACACAAGACTGCGGAATGGAATAGTCATCACAAATATCTTTCAGGTCTTCCGGGTGAACCACAAAAATAATATATGAGGGCCCGGCGGAAGGTCTTTTTGACGGACGGGTTTTCTCCACCGTCGTCTTCTTAGGAGCCCTTCTCTTTTTTGAGGAAGACCCCTTAACAATGGGGGCATTGCCTGGTGCGTCTCTAGGGTTAGCCAGGGCATTGCTTGGTGCGTCTCTAGGGTTAGCCGGGGCATGTCTCAACCAATGTTCGGTAATCCTATGATCCCGATTACCGAAAGTTCAACCAGACGCTGTGGGACTTCCTTGGTCAGCAAATTCTTCACCCTCTACTAGGCGGGATACAAAATCGCTATTTTCAGAAGTTTTACCGCTACCCATTTCTGAAGAAATAAGCAGAAAGAATAGACTGTGCGAATGCAGGAAAAGAGAACAGAAGATAAAACAAAGCAAGGGAAACGAAACTTACTTGTGATTTCAGGATTTAGAAGAACAGAGCTTGAGATGCGCAAGTTGAAAACTGAAAGACTCGAAAGAGCACAAGCAGAGGAGCAAAGAAGTAAAAAGAAGAAATGAGACATGAGGAACCTTTTATAGGTTCAAAAGGTAAATGAACAAGAGTTAATGGGTGGACAAGGGCACATCGATTCAAGAGAAAGATCGGATGATTCCTAAGGCTCTGTTTGACGTTCAAAAACTTTGACGGTCGTACGGTTCGACGAGGTGTAACGTTTGCCCCCCCGCCGACGGTGCACCTCGCTGGAAAGAGATGTCAGCAGCATTAAATGTTGATATATTTTTACTTGGAAAGATATATCACATCTACTCATGATCGGTAACTTCACCAGACCATACCAAGCACTCAGCACTGTTGATCGAATGATTGGCCTGTGGGGCAAATGATGTGAGGAAAATTGCACCGAACCCGTGGACCGGGTTCATAATCTTCAGCCAGGTTAGACCATACCCAGGGACCCCCCAAGCCCTAATTTAATGATCATAAAAGCGCCGCATTTTGGTTAATAGTCCGGTAAGGCCTCCCGAACATGGCGGTAGATGAAGCTAACTTGTAGGAAGCAACTACCGGCAAAGCATTGAGGGAATCATGCCGTGATTGGTAACTATAAGCGGTCCAGAATTTCTAGAAGGAAACCCTACAATTGGACGGTCACTAACAGAGATCGAGACTTCACTCAACGGTCGAGGATTTGAGATAAAATCTATATAAACGAGTGATCCACTCACTCCAAAGGCATCTGAACCGTTTCCAATTTACGCATTCATTATTTAGCTCTGCAACTTATCAGAGCTCTAGTGATTAGTTCATGAACTGACTTAAGCTTCGGAGGTGGCCTCCCGACCCCCACAGTCCGGCCACATCTAACTCTTTTTTGCAGGCAATCATTGAGGAATATGAAGGCTTGACAATTTCTGGACGCATCAATAACATTTTAATTCAGAAACAAAACATGGTGCTACATCTCCAATGGTTTGAGTTTGTGGTTAATAACCATTAGGTTAGGGGTTCAAACTTAACTCTAGCAACAGTTTATACCTTTTTAAAAAAGAATTAAAAAACAAACCTCAAACTCAAAAGGCATCACAAGAAACCTTCATTTTTTAAATATTTTTTATTAAAATTAAATAATAAAAAAATTGCTCAAAAAACCACATTTGTGAAACGTGATTTTTTTTAAACACTGAACACAGGGAGGCGACCTTTTTTTTTTTTTTTTTTTCTAAAAAAAAAAAAAAAAAAAAAAAACTCACCCGAAAGTTCACATGAAGCACAGCGGTCAACAAAAACTCCATTTTTCAATGGATCCTATCAACCAACACCCATAAAACTAGCCATTGTCAACGACCCTAACCCCAACCTGACTCGGACACTAATGTAAAATAAAATTAACGAAAGGAAGAGTTCTAGATCCTCTACCTTAGTGATGTTCTGCAATAAATCTAAACACTGGAGGTGCCTCTTTGTGTTCCCTTTCTCTTCTTTCAGCTTGTGAACTATATAGGTTATTTCCACGCTTTCAAATCGGCGAACCACAATAATGGATGTTCAGGATTAGCTTAGAGAATTTATAGAGCATGGGCGAGTATTCTAAATCATGTATATTTTTGTTTGGTTTTTTATCTTTCTATTTATAATGTTTTTCCTCAACCCTAATTCCTTAATTAGGATTTTCCTTAGACTAATATCCAACGGAGGGAATATTAGAATTCAGTTTAGACTCAATTAAATAGAAGAGTAGTCATTTTAGACTACATAACCATCTTGCCGCCACTTATAACGCAAATTATAGTAGAACCCACCCACTATTATTAACAATATGAATATGAGATATGAGGAGAGAATCAAAAGGGAAATTGTGGTTGGATTGTTGGCACGGACGAGTTTTTTTGTTTGGTTTGTTGGGAAGGGACTGGGTAGAGTCCACCTCCAGCTGAGTTTTGGTTCTCATCTTCCTCCCTTCTCCCTCCCCCCCCCCCCTCTTCCCCCCCCCCCCCCCCCCCCCCCCCCCCCCCCCCCCCCCCCCCCACGACACCCCCCAGCGACACCGACATCGCGAGAAGTCGGTCGATAAATCGCCGACTTCTGGCGATAAAAGGGCGAAATTCGGGCGAATTTCGCCCGAATTTCGTTCGAATTTTTTTTAATTTCTCTCTCTTCTCTCTCTTCTCCAGAGCTTCTCTCTCTCATTTTTCGCACTTTTCACTATATTTTCGTCCGATCTTCGACATCTACGGGTACATCTTGCTTCCTTGTTGCCGGATATCACGTTGTTTCGTCGATCGAGAGCCGTTTCGCACGATCCGAGAGTTTTTTCGCAAACAGTAACCATTCTTATCCAAGTAATTTTTCACAAAATGCATGCTATATGATGTTGGATGATTTTGAAATTAATATATGTTGAATACCATGTGACGATCTACGATTTCACGGAGTCGGAATTTTTTTCCGCAAAGTATTTAATTTTTTATTTTTGTGGGTAAAAATGATATTTTGATTATCTTGTATGATTACTTTTTAAGTGATACAGGTTGTATGATGATAGAAAAACATATGTGGAACTCCGTGAGCCGATCTATGGACTCACGGAGTCGAAATATTTTTTGACCGAAAATAAGTTATTTTATTTTTCAAAAAATATCCCGATATTAATAAAAATATCAATAATTATGAAAATGCAAAAAATAGGGAAAATGGGGGAAATGTTTTGAAAATTATGGAATAATTATATAAGTATTTTTCAACTGTTGGTTGTGTTGCCCATGTGGCTTCATCGCCGGTTTTGATATGGGCAGCTATTTTTATAATTATATCATACATGCAATATTCATAATTTCATATATGATTGTTTATATGTGTATAAAGTATAAACAATTATAATGATGTTGTTATTTGTTAATGTTATTTGAATGCAACAGTCATCATGTCCGCTGGTGGGAGTCGAGGGGAACTGGTCTTCCTGGGTGGACGAGGACGGACAGGACAGGGTCAAGGACGTGGTCGTGGACAACCCGAGAGTCGCGAGGGAGGGAGGACTCACCCGATGGCAATATTGTACGGCTATTGATGGAGACAAAATAAACCGAGTGTAATTTTTGTCACAAAAGAATATACTCAGTGGCATCGTAGGTTCAAGGGTCACATCACTGGGAGTTCAAAGGATGTGACTAAATGCACAGAGGCCCATCCAGATGTAATCAAGTTACTCAGGGATTTACAAAACAAAAGGGGAAGAAGAAAGATGATCGAAGGAAAGTCAATAGAGCACTAGATGATGCGGTGGGGGCCGCATCATTGTGGATGATTCGATGATGATAGGGATGTTGATCCCGTTGATGTGACGAGATGGAGGAGAGGGATATGCGGCGGGCCATGGCGAGGCGACGATTGCACCATCGGGAGCAGGATATGGCCGAGCTAGAGCTACAGAGCTGGTCCATCTAGGCCTACGGGGCTAGACCTTCCGATTCCGGGGGAGGGGTGGTGTATTTGGCATGTTTGGCGATCACGAGTCGGCGGGCCCCTCATACATCAGGTTCGGACTGCTCAGGCCACTACCACGGCAACCATCTGATTATCCACGCCGTCCGACCCGACCATGGAGCAAGATCCCGATACATTCAGAGAAAAGGGGCCAAGCAGCCCAAGATATCTAGTGCATGGAAAGGTATGGCAAAGAAGGTAAAGAAGGCAATGTCAAAGTGGATTTATTACAATCACATCCCAAAAACACAAGACAGGTCCATACTATACGAATATGATTGATACTATTGCAGCGGCAGTCTCGGATATAGTGGTCCCAACCCTACGAGTTGATGACCACCCTCCTTCAAGAGGAGAAGCAAGAGCTCCAGGAGTATATTGATAGTATGAAACCCTTTTGGGATACTTATGGATGCACCATCATGTCCGATGGATGGACCGCCCGACGAGAAAGTCCATCATCAACTTCATGGTATACCGTGATTGGAGAACTGCCTTCTTGAAATCGTGGATGCTACTCGGTCATACGAAAGACCACAGATATATCATGGGTCTCCTGCAGATGTGATCACCAGGTTGGTAGGAAGAATGTGGTGCAAATTGTCACCGACAATGGCTCCAACTATAAGAAGGCCGGTGAAGTGTTGATGGCTTCACCTGATTATAACCTTATGTGGACACCTTGTGCTGCACATTCAATTGACCTAATGTCAAGGACATTGGAAAAATCAGCATTGTCCACAACACCGTTGAGAGTGCAAGACAGTAACCAACTTCATCTACAATCATAACGTTGCTTTGGCAATGATGCGGAGATCATGTGGAGGTGAGTTGGTGCACCTGTCCGACAAGATTTGCGACAAATTTCGTCGCCTTGAGCAAGATGCAAGATAAGAAGTCGGGCCTCGGATCCATGTTTGCATCGCAGAGTGGTTTGATTGGGCGGATCCAAGTAAGATAACTATCTACTATTTCATCTTATAAATTATTATATTTATATTATGAGTTTATGATTATCTTGTATGATATTTATTGTCTATTGACTTAATGAGTTTGTGATAATTCAAGCACGACCAATGGCGCCCGCACAAGACACAATATCATCCGATGATTTCCGGAGATGTGTTATCGTAGTGTTGCACCATAGATCCTATAGTAAAGGTCTTGCGTATGGTGGACTCTTCCTTGAGGGGACCCACTATGCCCCACTTGTATGCATCCCTTGAGCGTATGAAGGATGCTATAAAGGCACAAACCCTAGAGGACATCGGGCTTTCTTAGATATTGTCGATGCACGATGGACACTCATCCGATGCATCCTCTTCATAGGGCCGGTAGTAAATATTCTGGGTTGTTGATTTGTAGTTGTAGACTTGTAGTCTTGTAGACTTGTGGGCTTGTAGAATTGTAGGTATTGGTACTTTGGTAGTTGGTACTAATTTTAAGCTTTTTTAATTATGCAAAGATATTTTCTAAACCCTAAGTATCAATATAGTCAACATTTAGGGTTGGACACAAACCTATTGGATGCCCCGATCAGGTGATAACGAGTTGGAGCCGGATGAGATGGTCCAATCATTTTGCCACAATGAGGTGAGACATTGGGAATTTCAAACGATTAGTGAGTTGTATTAATTGTTTAAATAATTTAGATAACCAATCAATACTAATGATTGTATTATTGCAGATCAAATTGTTTAGAGATGCATTTGGGTCTTTTAGTGGAGCTGGTGTCAGACGGGCAGAGAAACCATGGATCCAGGTTAGATACTTATATAGTTAGATCCTTAGGGCTTAGATGCATAAATGTTTTGAGTCTTTTGACTTTTGAGTTTCTAACTTAATGTTTTTGTGATAATGCAATGAATGGTGGTATCTCTATGGCAATAGTTCATCAAACTTACGAAGATTGGCACAGATCCTGTCTCGGACTTGCTCGCCTCTGGATGTGAGAGGAATTGGAGTACATTCAGCATGATCCACTCCCCAGGAGGAACCGGTTGGGAAGCCCTCTAAATGACCTCGTATTTATTCACTATAATATGAGGTTGAAGCCGCATATGCCAGGGGCGCTCAATGAAGGCATACATCAATCTCGATGATATATTTGATGTTGCCGAAGATGACCAAGATCCCCTCACTCAGGATGTTGGACGTGAGCCTTTGGACCAACTCGAGGGAGGCCCACCCTAACTAGCTCGCCCGGGTTTGTGGGTGAGTATATGGCCACCAAGAGGGTCAGCACATCAGCCCCCACCGCCGTGAGGTTGGATGATGGCACCAGCACGGAGGACCGCGACAACACTCCCGATGACACACTCTCGCCTAGTCGACCGGTGGATGATGATGGTGGTGGTGGTGTGTGGTGTGTGGTGTGTGTGGTGTTTTTTTGTGGAGGATTGGAGAGCGTACATGTTCCACTACCAGAGACACACCCCCACCCTACACAGTCTTTATCTCCACTCAGATTATGATCTGGTGGTGAGTATCCTGTCCAATATCCCGATCACCAGCCACCACGGAGCCGCCTGACTATGTTAATCCTTGGATGCCTTCCCTGGGGTCCTACTTATGTCCTAGCTCCACACCAGTTTTGGCCTACGGTTTTGTGTCCCTCTCCCTCCTTCGTGCGTTTTTACCCTCTATTCTTCGTTCTCTTTCCCTCCGTTCTTCTTCGCTTGTCCCTCTCTCTTTCACAATCAGTCATTCTCCACCATCCTGCCGCTCCTTCCCTATTCTCACTTCCTCATTGAGTTCTCACCAGAGTGCCCTTCCTTGATTCTTGCTTTTCTCTTGTTTATTTTTGCATCATGCAACCTCGTTATCCACCTACCTTTCCGTTTTTTTGTTGGGACTTTTGTTTCTTTTCTGTTTCTTTTTTTTTTTTTGTTTTTTTCTTTCTCCTTTCATTTCTTGTTTTTGTTTGTCAAATAACACTACCTGTGTTTATTAGCCTCAAATTAGGCTCCTCAAATTTCTCAATACCAAACCCCCTCTCCCTCTGTCGCCGTGTCGCCAAGGAGGGCCCCCCCCGGGGGCCCCCCCCCCCCCCCCAAAGGGGGGGGGGGGGGGGGGGGGCGGCCCGGCGGGGGGGGGGGGGGCGCCAAGGAGGGGCCCCCGGGGGGGGGGAAAAGAACAAACACCGACCGGGATTAGCCCACAAGGAAATCATAGTCTTCTTTATTCATGTCAGTAAGCCTTTCCACAAAGACTTTCCGTTTCTTTCCTCTTCATCTCAATCATAAAGCAATGGATTACAAAATCATTTCTCTCTTTCTCTCTCTTCATCGCTGACATTTATAAAGTCCTGCATCGATCTGCGCCCCCCCTCTTTATTACTTATCCCTCGTTCCCTGGGCCATCTAGGGCTTCTCTAGTCTCTCTCTCTCTGCAACTTCTTAAAGTGTGTCCCCTAACCTAAACATTGCTGGATGCATTTGAACTTTGCCTGTCATATGTCAACTTCAATGGTGTACTATTTTAGGGCACATGTTAATGTGCTGCTGGTCAGATAAAATGACTCAGTGCTTCCAAATACAGTGACCCCACTAGTTCTTTGGAACTGCCAATCTGATCTTTTCCTCTTTTTCATTCTTTCTTCTTCTTCTCTGTAGCTATGCCTCTTTGTATGTGCATGTGGGGCCAGACGGTTCAAATTTTTTTTTTTTTTGGGTAATTCCTCCTCTTCTTCTGTTACTATATCCTCTAGTTTTATTACTGTTACAGCAAAGAAAATTGAATTTTCTTTTGAAGACTGCAAGTCTATACAACATAACTTACATGACACCATTCATCTAATTTATTTTCATTTTTGGCACCAGTCTTTATTTATTGTTCCCATAGACCAGAGAAGGCATAATATTGGTACAACAGTGAAATCCCACTTCATATTCGGAAACAAAAATGAAGATGGTCACTGATTTGCTAGATGCTGAATTGGAGAAGGAAAACTGCTGTGGGCTCAGAAAGCAAAGGTCGAATGGCTCAAACATGGTGATAAACACGGATATTACCCGCTTCAACAATGCGGGGGTATCTACCGATTTTCATTAAATTCTGCGGTAGTGGTTGTATATATATTTTTGATATTTTAAATTACTTTGAAAGTTATTTCATCGGGTGTTGACTTGAGGCCCTAGGCTGGGTGTCGAAATCTTATGCGGTTGTGTTGTGGGTGTGTTTAAAACTCCTCCCTTGGGGTGCATTTTTGACTGGGCCCTAAAATCCCGGGCAGTGGCTTTCCCTGTTTTTCCAACACCCTGGGATGTTGTTCGTGATGTGTTTCGTTTCTGAGTTCTTTGACGGAGTTGGATGAACTTTGCTACTTGTCGCCTTTCAGAACATTTCTCCGGGTATTGAGCATCCGCCCTTAGTTTATGCGGTGGTGTTCAATCATTACATTCTTGCAACACGTTGGGATATTGGATCTGTCTTGGCCCCTCGCATTTGTGCTAGGGGCAAATTTCGACAATATCCTAGTTGCCATGAGTTACCACTACTTGAGGAACTAGGGGGTTTCTAACTATGAAGGTTGATATGCAAGCCTATGATAGGCTTGTGGGTGTTTATCGGAGAGTACTTCGTGGGATTTAGTCGAATGGTGTCTCTTGTGTGGGGTGCATCACACTACAATTTTAAACTTTTGATCAATGGAGCAGTGAGGAGATGTGCCCGGTGAGGTATCCGACGGGGACCCCTTGTCTTGGCATTTTCTCTTTGTGCTCTCAGCTCTTTCAGATTATCAACAAGCACGTGATGGGAGGAATTGAGGGAGTGAGTTAGGGGAAGGGTCCTGCTAACTCATTTGATGTTCGGGTGATTGTTTACTCTTCTCGAAGTCAATTGGAGGCGGTGACCAATCTCGCTTGTGGATATATTTGTAGGGCGAGTGGACATCAACATGAAGAAGTCTAGACTCACATTTAGCCCAAACACACATGTCAAATTTAGAGATGGTTCTCTAGAATTCTAAAGATCCCATATGGAGAGGGTGACTCAATATCTAGGCTTGCCATGATTTGGTTGCTCAAAGATCAAGGTGTTCGAGGCTCCAAGACAAAGTTGAGGGGAAACTCGTTGGAGAACAACTATTGTCACAGCGGGTAAGAAGTTCTTCTTAAATCGGTGGCCTTTGCATGCCCACTTTGCGGCTTGACTTTGGATACCTAAGTCTACTCACAAGGCCAGGAATCGCGCTCGGTTTTTTGGGGTAGATGAGGGGGGGCATACATTGGATTTATGGGATAGAATGAGCTTACCAATCGGGGGACTTGGATTAGATCCGGATACTCAACCAGCACTACTAACCGCTTGCGTGGAACTATGGTGGAACCTTCATTATGGGCCTCGTGATGTACTTATTTCCCTAATTCTTCTTTCATGAATGCAAGTCCTGGGCAAAATCCATCATGGGCTTGGAGGGTGTTTGAAGGAAGAGAGGGTCTTAGCGGGTCTATGCTGGAATTGGATGTGGTTCGATATTAACATTTGGAACTCGATTGGATCCCTTCTCTTCCATGTTTAGACTCAAGTCACGAACCCCTTGATTGTAATGTTGAATGGGTTGAGGAGTTGTTGATCCTATCAATAGAAGTTGGAAGGCTGATATCATCAAGTCCTTGATCCCTAAGGATGAGCTGATGAGATTCTAATACAACTCGCTTGTTCCCTCAACCCAACTCTCTATTTTGGGCAGCAACTAGAATGGGCAATTCACGGTTAGTCGGCTTATGAGTGCTTATATTGAGAAAGAACAAGTTGAGAGAGAGCCATCCTCATCTTCTAGTGGACTTTGGAAACAAGTCGATAAGGTGTTGGGATTACATCCGGAAAGTAGATGCTCCACCAAAGATTAACCTTTTTATGGAGGATTTGTGGGAGAGGCTTAGCAACAACCGAGGGGCTGATCAATAGAAACATACAAGTCAATCCATTATGCCGAGAGATGCGGTAAAGAAAAGGAGAGCATTGATCACATTTTCCTCTCTGTCCATTTGCCGGAGCAACATGGTTTGGGTCTCAACTCTCATTTACTTCCCCACAAGGAGAGGAGCCAATCTCCACGAATGGCTTAATTCATGGAAATCTATTGGATTTGGAGAGGGTGGCTTGACAAAGGAAATGACATCCTTGGCGGCTTTTATTTTCCGGGAGCTATGGTTGGCCGAAATGCACTAATTTTTAACAGAGAGGTATCATCTCCTCATCAAGTTATTGAACGTGCAATGAGACATCAAGGGAGTATCTACAAGTGAATCCCATCAAATCAAAAATGGTGGTAAGTAGATTGGTGAGACAACCAAATTGGTCTCCTCCAAGCACCGGTTGGGTCAAAGTAAATTCCGATGCAGCCATGAAGAAGGACGTGATAGATGTGGTTTGGGTTTTATTATTCGAAATGAAAGGGGTGATTGCTTATTGGCGGTTTCAAAACCTTCTCCGCCCAATCGTGTTGGTTGCGGCTATGGCCTTGAGGGATAGCATGTTGTTCACATTGGGTGAATGTCATGACAAGGGGCATTTTGAAACTGACAATCAAGAGCTTACCCGCCACTTGGAAGACTGTCTCCATCTTGGCCCCCCGGAGGTTAGACCAATTCTGGATGATATCATATACCTCGGAACCAAGTTCAGTGATTGTGTAATTCATCATATTTATAGGGAAAGTAACTCATGTGCTGATTCCCTAGCTAGGAGGGCTCTATCTCTCTCGGCGAGATAGCTTGGCCCCTTCCACTCCTTGGCTCCGGACTTTGTCAACCGGTGCCTCGTCTGCTCGGCTATCTTTCTGAATGAAGTTGTTGTTTACCAAAAAAATCCCACTTCATATTTGTGATAATAAACCCTAGAAGGACAGTATCTCAGACTACCCAAGTTTTCTTATTTGGCAGTGACAAACCATTTATGGTTTTGAAAGATTATTAATTCTTTGACTTGCTGGCTTATTTCACTAAGCTTCTTTAACATTATAAAGCACTTTGAAGGGAAACAGAAAGTGCATGTATTAAGTCATGAAATCATTGTAATTATCAAAAGATTAAGTAAAAATCATTTTAATTATCAAAACATTAAGTAAACATTAGCTGCATGTAATGCTCATGATCGGGTTACCAACCAAAAAAAAAAAAGGAAAAAAAATTGTAATGCTCATGATCATGAAATGCTTCCACAAAGCCCACCTATCAGGTTACCAAAAAAAATAAAAATAAATAAAACCACCGACTATCTCCAAAATCTAGCGGTAAAAAAGAAACAGGGTTCCGGATTCCTAGAAGATAGGCTTCATAGATATTGCATAGGGATTGATATAAGAAGGTAACATAAGCATCAATGTATAAGGAAAGTCAAGGAATTGAATAAGAAGGGAATGTAGACTATGTAGTTCTAGATCTCGATGCAAGAAGCTAAATGGACTAGAGAGAGAAGCCTCTTCTCAGTCGTCTCTTTCTCTTTATCTGTGTGCTTCTGAGTCCTAGGGCGGGTAATGTGTTCACAGTACTTTACTGGCTGGCAGAAAAGAAAAAAATAATGATGTTGTAATCAGGGGCAGAGCCAAGATTGAACATTGGGAGGCCGAATGTATGTGGGCCAATGTGGGACCCACTGTAGATCCCATCTCAAAATATATATTATTATATTTTAATGTGAATCTACATTAAAAATTAGGTAAATTAATAGAAAATTCATGAGTGTGAGAGAGAAAGGAATAATTTGAGAAAGAGAGTGAATACCTGATGTGGAGAAGATTTTTGTGAGAAGTGTGAGAAAAAAAAAGAAAAAAAAAAGAATAAAAGAGGAGATTAATGAGAGAATAAATAGAAATGAAAATAGGAGAGAATATATAGGAGAAATTCATGGATCGTGAGTTAGTTTTTAAGTTAGTTTTTAATTAGAATTTAACCTTTTATTCCTTAAAACTAGGGATTTAATGATAACCATTAGATAAAGATTATGAATGACGTTTGTACCCATCATTTTTATCTTCAATTTTTATTTTTAATTTTTGGAGGGGACCCAAATAGTGGTATTTCACATTTAAAGATAGAGAAATAAGGGAAAAAAACAAAGATATTTACAATTTCAAAAAATGGCCCCCTCCGGTCCCAAAGTAGCTCCGCCATTGGCTGTAATCATCATCAAATTATTATCTCAAGGAATATGTCTGTTCTTCAAAGCTCCTTCACTTACATTGTGCCTGTCACACGTTCACACGCCATTATTTCCTCGCCTTTATCCCATCTCCATAACCCTCTGGATAGAGAGAGAGGTCAATTAAATTTAGGGTTTAATATGAGAGGATAGTTAATTCCGAGGCCCTCTGTCGTCGGACAATGACACGTCATCGATCCTAAGAAACGCTCAAAGCTCGATTATCCATTAAGTTTGGAATCCTCTACTACTTTCTCAGCGGCTTCTTTCATCTTTGCATCAAGAACCCATACATGCATGTCTCAACGGTTCAAAGACTGGAAAAACTAAACGAGTTAATTAATTAAAAACCTTTGATCATTGCACCATTCCCTGGATGCAATCTCTTGGCATGGACCAATCTAGGTCCATATATGATCAATATCGCTCTCGAACGATACCAATCCATCACTAAAACCCATATGCAGGCATGAATTTTTTATTCCTGGGTGGGTTTGGTATAGAGATTTTCCTAATTGTAAGTTATATTCTATATCTCTATTTTTGAAATAGAAGGGAGAAAGATCTTTACTTGGATTTGCTTTCCAAAAAATATAGAATATGAGCAGCGGAAGTAATTTAGATCCATGTCATCGTTCCTCCATGATCCTATCACTGGTTTAATTTCACAATCACGAGGAGAGGGAATGAATTCCACAACCCAAATGCCGTGTGGAATGATGGTATTGAGATCCAAAGCAAGGAGAAGTAAAAACCTCTCTTTCCTGCGTTTCTTAGAAAGAGGGAGAGAGAGAGGGAGCTGCCTTTCCGTAAATCTCACGTACAAATAATGTGATCACCCAAATGATATGGTGGTTACCAATATATATCCTATATTTTGTAACCGCCCTAAAAGAGATTTTTCAATTTTGCCCTTAGGCATATAATTATATTAATAATTAATAAATTCCAACATCTCCCACTTGCACAAGGGCAAGTGTTAATTTCTCTATCAATGTGTGTCCCAAACACATATATATCCCATATATACACATTCAATCTCTCTGTTACAGTGTGTCCTAGACATATATGTATGTCCTAGATATACATATTTTGATATCTCTACTATGTATCCCAAATACATAGACCTCTTGTGTCCCAGACACTAACATCCACAAGTCATACTAGCAAATGAGTTATGCAACTGGTGATATACTTGCACGCGTGAGCTCCAAACCAAGAAATCTTCCCGAAGGCCAGAATGGCACATCACTCAAAAACACACATCAAATATGTGTTAGTATACCATAGTATCCTAGGTTTATTCATAACTCACTAGACTAAAGGTATCTTGATCCTTTGAGAGATCACTTTATTGTCCTTAAAATGTTCACAACTTTAACACATACAGTTGGCGCCACCAAACACTTTTAGGGTCTAGTTGAATCAAACCTTTCTTTTCGCCCCAGACCCTCACTACATTTGGGATTGACTTGTTCCCATAAATGCCCCTTTAGGTCGAATCAATCATAACTATAGGTAACACCCCAAAGTAGCCACATCAACTTTCGTTTTATGATGTTGTCGAAAGTCACTAAGAACACTAATGGACCATAAGGTCTAGGACTCACACAATGAAAAGAGCAGGGATCCATCCTCTCATTTCCAATGATCGCTAAGCACACATAGTAAGATATACATGCTATGGTGGAGCATTCTATACATAATAGAACGTACGTCTCTCTCAACACCATACATGTTTTAGTCTAGTTGCATCCTCTTGCGCCTAACCCGAGTTTATTTACTATTGCCACCCTAGCGCCACATAAAGTAGTCGCACTGCTTTTATAAGCAACATGAATAGTAAGAACATTAATGTTGATTCTCTTCACAATAGAGAAACTCATCTTGATTTCAAATCAAGGCGACATCATGATTATGAATTGTCCTACACAAAATCATTCACAATCCGTCTCATCTATGCTCGCCTCCAAGGAGCCAAAGGCGAATGCTCGTGTGATTGAGCCATTCTCTTGCATATTGACATATCTCGTTTTATGCTAAAAGAAACACAATCACATAAAAAGTGATAAATAAATGATGGAATGAACTCATATTACTCAATAATAAGAAAGTTTTAGTACAAAAAATTAAGTCACAATCTACGCAAGCCTAAGGATTTTACATGAGAAATAAAAACATCATTGGCTATAGGTTTGGTAAGAGAGTCAGCTACCATCTGACAAGTAGATATGTGCTTAAGTACAATTTTCTTCCTTAATATAATGTCTCTAACAAAATGATATCTTAACTGTATATGTTTGGTCTTCCCATGATACTTGGGGTCCTTGACATAGCTAAGAGCTGCCGTACTATCATAATAGACAAGGGCAACCTGTTTGGATGTCATCACAAATCTAGTATGTCATAGGAATCTCTTCAACCAAACAGCCACTTGAATTGCAGCTGAGCATGCCACATACTCTGCTTCCATGGTCGAGAGTGATATACAAGTTTGCTTCTTGCTACACCATGAAATGGCCGCGCCTTTTAGCAAGAAAGCATATCCAAAGATTGATTTGCGCTCATCAATGTCTCCAGCCCAGTCAACATCGCTATAGCCATCTAACTAGAAATTCGATCCTTGATAACACAACATGTAGTTACTCGTTCCTCTGAGATATCTCAATATCCTCTTGACTGCTTTTCAGTGCTCTATGCCTGGGTTTGATTGGTACCGACTAACCAAACCCATTGCATAACAAATATCCGGCCTAGTACATATAATAGCGTACATAAGGCTACCCACTGCACTGGAATATGGAACGCTTTCCATCTTGGTTTCTCCTCTAGAGTCTTAGGACCCATATCAAGGCTCAAATGCAAATCCTTCTCCACTGGAGTAACAATTGGTCTGTAGTTGTGCATCTAGTATATGTTCAAGACATTGTCAAAATAGATCTATTGAGATAAACCCAATATTCTCTTTTGCCTATTTCTGATAATCTTGATGCCAAGCATATAGCTTGCTTCACCCATGTCCTTCATTTCAAATACGGAGGACAACCATTCTCTTAATGGTTTCCAATAGCCCCTTGCTATTGCTAGCATGAGTATGTCATCTACGTACAGTATATAATTACCATTAGATCTCTTGGTGTAGACACAGTGGTCTTCCTCAAGCATGGAAAACCCATTTTCCATCATAGCTTGGTGGAAGCGCACATTTCACTGTCTAGATGCTTGCTTTAAGCCATATGTGGACTTCTTGAGCTTGCACACTTTGCGCTCAAGTCCATTAGCTTCAAAGCCTTGAGGTTGATCCATATAGATCTCTTCCTTAAGTTCTCCATTGAGAAAATCTGTTTTTACATCCACTTTGTTGGAATTTATTAATATAATTAATAAATTAGATGCCCAAGGGCAAATCTGAAAACTCACATATTAGGGCGGTTACAGAATATAGGTTATATATATGTAACCACCGCATCACTTGAGGAAGAGTGATTTCATTCGTACAAGATTTCTTCTAGAAAAGAGGCAACTCTATCTCTCTCTCCCTTTTCTCCAAGAAACGCAGGAAGGAGAAACCCATTGGAGGTTTCCTTCCTTTGCTTTAGATCACTCATCCATCTTTTTTCCACACGACATTTGGGTTGTGGAAATAATTCCCTTTCCTAGTGATTGTGGAATCTCCCCGGTAAAACATGGATCCAGATTTACTTCCGCTGCGAATACTTCATTATTTAGGAAAGCAAATCCAAGTAAGGATCTTTCCCTTGTCAATTAAATTGAATTGATATATATGGAGTATTACCAACATTGGCATCAAAGCCAGGTTCCCACGATTCTTTGTTCCTCCCCATTGTTTAATTTCATTGTATGGATCCAATGGGAGGATCAAGGGTTTATGGAAACCCATGGAGAATCCAGGGTTTAATACGAAACCCATGGGAGAATTATTAGGGTTTTTGAAAACCCTTATGTTTTGGGTTCGGATCCGAATGGGAGGATCCTTGTAAATTTCTCTTATGATTTTTTGCATGAATAGATAATCCATGATAAATATATTTTTTTAATATTTATTGCTGGATTTTTTTTCATGAGTTTTTGGATGATTTTTTGGGTGAAAAAACGTGTTTTACCGTTTTTTGAAAAAATTCCGTTCATGAAAAAATCCTAAAAAACGCTGTTTTTTTGGTCACTGTGGACCAGACGGACGTCTGTCTATTGTCAGACAGTACACAGTGACCTAGATGGATTTTCCGTTTGGGTCAGACAGAGAGCCGTCTCAGGATCCGTCTGAATTTTTGTCCAGTTTTTTAATGTGTTTCTATTTACTGGACATCAATGGCTCACAATCTATGTGATGTTTGAGCATTGAGGACCTAATGGGGCCTAGTGGGAGCTAATGAGGTAGAAGTGTTCTGTGTGAACCACATCATAGCATTAACATGATTGCATGTTTTATTTTATTAAAACTGTTTTAATTATGGGTCTATCAATCATGTTTCTTGCACAGAATGAAACTAGTATATAAGTCTACATGGGTTGCATGAGAATTTGATTGATTGTTTGTTTGTTAGCATCTCTTTTGGTTTAAATGCTTATCCCGTAGATTGACTATGCTAGTATGATTTTCTGTTGCATGAGTTGTGTTTTATGCTAGAATAGTTGAACTCATCCTTGTATGTAATGTCTCTAGAATAAAAGGCTGCTACAAAGAGCATAGTTTCTGACCTTACTAAATGAGATAAGCTGAATGAGAGGAACTATGACCTCTGGCACCGAAAGGTGCAATATCTCCTGGAAGAGCAGGATATGCTAGAAACCATAAACCAGACCATGAACCCACCTGAGGAAGGTACCACTGCACATCATTGTAGGGACCTTGAGACATACAATGCTTAGAAGAGGAAATACCAAATAGCTAGGATTACAATCCTGAGCTCCATGAGGGATGACCTGGTGCTTCATTTTGAGAAGCATAGGACTGCAAAGTCTTTGTGGGAGGCTGTGAAGTTCCAGTACGGAGGGACTTCCACCACAAGAGGCCGCCAGCTCGGACTCACCTTTGACGGTTATAAGATGCGCCAGGGTCACACCATGAGGCAACATATAACCATCATGTCTAACATGATTAGTGAGTTGAGCGCATGTGGGCTCCAAAAGACTGATGAGGAGCAAGTCTCCGCAGTCATCAGGTCATTGCCAAAGACTTGGGAGCATATGAAGATCTTCTTGACTCATGCTGATGATGTCAAGACTTTTGATCAAGCCGCCAAGCACCTTGAGCTAGATGAGGATCGGATGTTGGCCGATGCCCCTCAAACTAAAGTATTTGCTAATGAAGCTAGCACTAGTAAGGGTGCAGGCTTCAAGCGCAAGAGAGAGAAAGCTCAACCTCAGCGGTCCAAGCAGAGTAACCAGGGTTGGAACAAAAACAAGAGTGGCCCCAAGCGTTCAAGGGGGACTAGTGCTGGCAGGAAGAAATCAGCTTTGATTTGCTTCAAGTGTCGAAAGCCTGGTAATTTTGCTCGTGATTGCACTGAGCAGGAGGTATGTACTGTGTGTTATACCTCATCTTGTTATGTAACAAGTTCTACTATGCTTGCTGAACTAAATCCTTGATTGTTGATTCAGGTGCGACAGACCACATAACAAGGGAACACTCGAGCTTCATGGAATATCGTCGTATTCCAAGAGGAAGCAGAAGAATAACGATGGGGAACAGTTCAAGTGTGGAGGTTCATGGCATAGACACATGCATATTAGTTTTGCAAGGTGGCCGGACGCTGTTACTCCATGATGTGCTGTATGCTCCAGACATTCGGTGGAATCTTGTTTCTGTTATTTATCTTTTGAGACATGATTTTAGAGTTGTATTTGAAAACAATTCTTTGGTTTTGTATCTAGGTGATACAGTTTATGTTTATGGTTTTCTTAATAATGGTTTCATTGTATTGGATACAATTGATTATTCATTTAATTCTAGTAGTGCTTTTGTTTGCCAAAATACTGTGTATTGATTCTAATTTGTGGCATGCTAGACTAGGACATATTGGCTTAGATAGGATGAACAAGTTGGCAAGAGAATGTCTCTTAGGCCAAGGTTCACTATCTGAATTGCCAACCTGTGAGTCATGTCTAGTAGGAAAAGCAACTAGAAAACCATTTAAAAAGGCTTTGAGAGCCTCTCTTCCTTTAGAACTTATCCATTCAGATGTGTGTGGACCCATGAATGTACATACTAGTAAAGGACATGCTTATTTCATCACATTCATAGATGATTATACATGGTATGGTCACATTTATCTAATTTCTCATAAGTCAGAAGCTCTAGAATGTTGTAAGAAATTCATGAGCTTAGTTGAGAATCAGTTAGGTAAAAGGATTAAAACTCTTAGAACGGATAGAGGTAGAGAGTATCTCTCCGATATGTTCAAAGGGTTGTGTGATGAAAAAGGGGATATCTAGACAACTTACTATTCCAGGGACTCCACAGCAAAATGGGGTTGCTGAGAGGAGGAATAGAACCTTGCTAGACATGGTGAAATCCATGATGGCGCAGGCAAATCTAACCATCTCTTATTGGGGAGATGCTTTGCTGACTGCTGCCTATATCCTCCACAGAGTTCCAACCAAATCGGTTCCTTCCACACCATATGAGTTGTGGATCGGAAGGAAGCTAGATTTGAGTTACTTGCACTCATGGGGATGTGCATCATATGTTCTGTCACACCCCACCCGCCGGCCTCGGTTACCCGCCCGACAACCCGTGGGTGCGATTCATCACAGGATCCACGGTTTTAGTTTATCAATAATAATAAATACAAATACATGTAATCAAGCGCAAGAATAGAGCAATAATTAATAAAAAGGTTACAAAAGTCCAAATACTCCAATAAATATCCAAGAAATAGCCAAAGGAAATAATCAAGAATCAAATGTAATATCGAGTTCAGCGGAAGCAAAAATAAATAAACTAAATAATCTTCCCTTTGGTTTCCTTTTCTAAATCTAAAAACTAGTTTTCTAAATTAGCAAGTAAAGATGTCCTCCAATCTTTCTCCATACGATCGTCAAAATCCTGGCAATCTGCCTCCGTCGGCCAACAATGGGTGCTAAAGGTGCACACAAGCATCTTCAGAAGGCTTCATGCTCTGCAAGATCATGTACCACTGTCTGTGTCACATCACTTTTATATGAGAAGGCTCTTTCATACGAATCATCTCCAACTTCCGACGTTGTGCAACCATCTATACAACTCATACAATATATACAATGAAAGGAATGAGTTCCGACGAACTCAGTAAGGAACAAACAATTCTCATATATATGTCAATACAATCCACGAATGCACATATGAAATGATATGGATGGTATGCAGAAATATGAATGCTACTAAGATCTAACTATGCAAGTCTCTAATAGCTGACATGCTTTAAGATATACACCAGCCCTCCTCTGGGTAGGTCTAGTCACTCTGATCTGGCAAGGACTAATTACCTCTGTAGGGATCCTGGGCAAAGGGGTAAGTCCACACTTGGCTCTCAAACCATGGTTGGGGATAAGTCAACACTCTCTCACCACGACCATTGGTAATGAGTACTGGCGCATGTCGGGGTTTCTAATCCAATGCAAGTCATAATGGTAACATACTATATGAAGTCCAGATACTTCCCCTATGGCACCAACCAACTCAGTTGAGTATCCTTCGCAACCTAGGAGTGAGAACCCTCACGGACTGGCTACCGCTGTTGGACTCCACTCCTTAACCCTATGGTCATCCACATATTTTTGGGGCGGATGCTCTCATGACTCCTCATGACACCCGGTCCGCTCCTTGGACATCCATGAGCCCAACCCTAACATATGCAACCCTACCATTACATGACCAATAGTGGACCACTGAGTTTCCGCACGGATTGGTCACCGTTGTAGGATGAAACATAGTCACGTCACCATTGTCACGGGTCACCCGGCTCCAATTCCCCTGCCGAAAGGGTAATAGCATGTGGGGGTACCTAGCCATGCAATTCTATACTCTCCTAGGTATGTCATCCAGTAATCATGATAGTGCTAGAGGCATCAAGTGAGCATGTGTCCCATACCACAGCCCTCTGATATCTCCAGCCAAGATATCTTAATGGAATACCTCTTCCATCACAACTACACTACATCACTCTTTATCATACCATGAACAGTTGTGCAATATCATAAAAGATGAAGTACATCAAGGAACACCACAAACAACAAGTATACAATAAGATTCACATGCTTTTTACAATTACAGCAAGTTACATGATCAAAGAATAGTAAATAGAATAGCTGAAACATCATGTATATGTAATTGCATATAAATAAGAATGCATGTCCTTACCTGTAATTTAGTAGAAGTCCTCTAAGTTGCAATCCAAAAACTATTATAAGACTTTAATTTGAAACAGAGAACACCTAGGCATAGGGTTACAAGAATGTATAAGAGTCAAGAGTCAAAACAATTAAAAAATCAAACCTACACAGTCACTGGAAATCAGCCGGTTGCTTGTGCCGGTCGCTTAAGTTAAGCGACCTCCACAAGCAACCGCCCATATTTCAGACAATTTCCAACTCCAAAAATCAGACTTTTGATCATCTGATTTCAATCCGTTTTGGGATGATCTTAGTCCGAATTTCAAGCTTAATAGGTCTAGAACAAAGGGGTAACAAGAAACCCTAAAATTAACAAAGATTTATTTCCCAAATCATTCCCCTTGATGGGATCCATCCATTAAACAAATGCGGGGATTCGTTTATGGACATGATCTCATCAAGAACATTGAAAAAGGGAGATACAACTAATCAATTGGGTAACCGCTAACAAAATGGGGATGGGTTCATATCAATCAGAGGTTAAAAAGAAGAGAATAGCAGATGGAGATTCATTACCTTAACCAGAATCACCAAGAATAGAAGAGAAAAGGTTCCATATCATTAACAACACTTTGCCCACCTTCTAGCACGTTTCCACTGCCGCCTAATCGCCCAAAATAGGGTGAAGGATGCTATTTATAACGAACAGGGGGCAAAATAGGGCATTTTCCCGCAAGCAAAACCGGGCGGTCGCTTAAGGCGGTCGCTTGGTTTAATCAACCGCCACTAGCAACCGCCCCCAAGTATATTGCTATACAAGGGTGCTTTGCTCAGGGGGTTGAAACCCAAACACAACCTAGCCCTAAACAACACATGGGGGAGGTCTTACCTTCATTCCAGACATCTCCAAACACCACTTGCCTTCTACCAAAGATCCAACTTCCTAGTAAGGCAGGTTCTTCAACAAGAGAATCTAGATCCATGGGTTATGGATATGGATCATGGACTTCTATCTGGACACTCCACAAAATTAATCTAGCTAGACCTTAGGGTTCTCAGACCTGCAATACGGATTCCGGGTTAGAAAAACGGGGGTTGTACATGTTCACTCTACTTCTCACCAATATGGAAAGCTTGGACCCAGAGGAAGAAAGTGTATTTTTGTGAGATATTCTAAACCCTCAAAGGGCCATGTCTTTATTGGACTAGATGAGAGTGAAAGGAGAATGGAACTTGAGTCTAGGGATGCAACATTCTTGGAGAATGATTTTCCATCTCTTTCAGGAGTTAACAAATAATCATCGGAATTCTTTTGAGATACAAGATAATGATCTGTCACTCTAGGAATTCAGATTCTGGATGATGAACCTGGGGTTCATCCAGAAGATCCTAGTGGGAGTGGGAGTGCAGATGTGATAGCTACCTCAGAGGGTGAGCAATCTGACATGCACTTGCGCCATAGTGGGCACAGGCTGGTTCCTCGTCGACATTTCGACATAGAGGATGAAGCCTACATGGTAACTCCTGAAGAGATCGACTATGAGATGACTTTAGTCGATGAGCATGAACCAAAGAGCGTGCAGGAAGCTCTTGCGGGGTCAAGCTCAAAGGAATGGTTGAAAACAATAGAGGAAGAGTTGGAGTCGATGAAAGTTAATCATGTCTGGGACTTGGTTGACTTGCCGCTGGGCCGAAAGGCAATTGGGAACAAGTGAGTTCTCAAGATCAAGAGAAAGGCGGATGGATCTATTGAGAGATTCAAGGCTCGTTTAGTGGCTAAGGGCTACTCCCAACGAGAGGGCGTTGATTATGAGGAAACTTTTTCCCTGTTGTTAGGTTTGCCTCAATTCGCCTCATTCTAGCCATTGTTGCTCAGTTGGACTTGGAGCTTTATCAGATGGATGTAAAAATTGCTTTTCTCAATGGAGAGCTTGAGGAAGAGATATATATGGATCAACCTCAAGGCTTTGAAGCTAATGGACTTAAGCGCAAAGTGTGCAAGCTTAAGAAGTCCATATATGGCTTAAAGCAAGCATTTAGACAGTGGAATGTGTGCTTCCACCAAGCTATGATGGAAAAAGGGTTTTCCATGCTTGAGGAAGACCACTGTGTTTACACCAAGAGATCTGATAGTAATTATGTCATTCTGACACTGTACGTAGATGACATACTAATGGCTAGCAATTGCAAGGAGCTATTGGAAACCATTAAGAAATGGTTGTCCTCCGTATTTTATATGAAGGACATGGGTGAACCAAACTATGTGCTTGGTGTCAAGATTGTCAGAAATAGGCAAAGGAGATTACTGGGTTTATCTTAGGAGACCTATATTGACAATGTCTTGACGAGATACCAGATGCATAACTGCAAACCGATTGATATTCCAGTGGAGAAGGGTTTGCATTTGAGCCTTGATATGGGTCCTAAGACTCCAGAGGAGAAAACCAAGATGGAAAGAGTTCCATATTCCAGTGCAGTAGGTAGCCTTATGTATGGAATGATGTGTACTAGGCCGGATATTTGTTATGCAGTGGGTTTGGTTAGTCGGTACCAATCAAACCCAGGCATAAAGCACTGGAAGGCAGTCAAGAGGATATTGAGATATCTTAGAGGAACGAGTAATTACATGCTGTGTTACCAAGGATCGGATTTGCGGTTGGTTGGCTAGAGCGACGCTGACTGGGCTGGAGACATCGATGAGCTCAAATCAACCTCTGGATATGCTTTCTTGCTGAATGGTGGGGCCATTTCCTGGTGTAGCAAGAAGCAGACTTGTATATCCCTCTCGACCATGGAAGCAGAGTATGTGGCATGCTCAGCTGTGGTTTAAGAGGTTGTTTGGTTGAGGAGATTCCTTCAACATACTGGGATTGTGATGACATCCAAAGAGGCTGCCCTTGTCTACTGTGATAGTACGACAACTCTTAGCTATGTCAAGGACCCCAACTATCATGGCTGACCAAACATATACAGTTGAGATATCACTTTGTTAGAGACATTATATTAAGGAAGAAAGTTGTACTTAAGCACATATCTACTAGTCAGATGGTAACTGACCCTCTTACCAAACCTATAGCCAAGGATGTTTTTATTTCTCATGTAAAATCCTTGGGCTTGCGTAGATTGTGACTTACTTTTGTACTGAGACTTTCTTATTATTGAGTAATATGAGTTCATTCCAGCATTTATTTTATTCACTTTCTATGTGATTGTGTTTCTTCCAGCATAAAACAAGATATGTCAATAGGCAAGAGAATGGCTCACTCACACGAGCATTTGCCTCTGGCACCTTGGAGGCGAGTAGAAATGAGACGGATTGTGAATGACTTTGTGTAGGTCAATTTATAATCTTGATGTCACCTTGATTTGGAATCAAGATGAGTTTCTCTATTGTGGAGAGAATCGACATGAATGTTCCCACTATTCATGTTGCCTATAGGAGCCAGATGCGAGTACTTTATGTGGCGCTAGGGTGGCGACAATAAAGCAACTCGGGTTAGGCGCAAGAGGTTGGGACTAGACTAAGACCTGTATGGTGTTGAGATGGACATACGTTCTATTGTATATAGAATGCTCCACCATAGCACATATATCATACTATGTTTGCTTAGCGATCATTGGAAATGAGAGGATGGTTCCCTACTCTTCTCATTGTGTGAGTTTTGGACTTTATGGTCCGTTAGTGTTCTTAGTGACTTTCGACGACATCATGAAACGAAGGATTGATGTGGCTACTTTGGGGTGTTACCTATGGTCATGATAGATTTGACCTAAAGGGGCACTACCAGGAAAGGAGTCAATCCTAAGTGTAGTGATGGTCTGGGGTGAAAGGAAAGGTTTGATTCAACTGCACCCTAAAAGTGTTTGCTAGCACCAACTGTATGTGTTACAGTAGTGAACATTTTAAGGACAATAGGTGACCTCTTAGAGGGATCGAAATACCTTTAATCTGGTGAGTTTGAATAAACCTAGGACACTGTGGTATACTAATACTTATTTGATATGTTTCTTTGAGTGATGTGCCATTCTGGCCTTCTGGGAAGGTTTCTAGTTTGGGGCTCACGCGTGCAGGTATATCACCGATCGCACGACCCATTTTGCTAGTATGACTTGTGGATATTAGTGTCTGGGACACAGGTGGTCTATGTATCTGGGATACATAGCGAAGAGATCAATATATATGTATATCTGGGATATACATGTGTGTCTAGGACACAAGAGGTCTATATATCTGGGATACATAGCAGAGAGATTGAATGTGTATATCTAGGATATACATGTGTGTCTGAGACACATTAAGAGATTAATACTTGCCCTTGTGCAAGTGGGAGCTGTTGGAATTTATTAATATAATTAATAAATTAGATGCCCAAAGGAAAATCTGGAAACTCACATATTAGGGCGGTTACAGAATATAGGTTATATTTTGTAACCACCGCATCACTTGAGGAAGAGTGATTTCATTTGTATGAGATTTCTTCTATAAAAGAGGCAACTCTATCTCTCTCTCCCTTTTCTCCAAGAAACGCAGGAAGGAGAAACTCATTGGAGGTTTCCTTCCTTTGCTTTAGATCACTCATCCATCTTTTTTCCACACGGCATTTGGGTTGTGGAAATAATTCCCTTTCCTAGTGATTGTGGAATCTCCCCGGTAAATCCTTGGTGGTGGAACGAGAACGTGGATCCAGATTTACTTCTGCTGCGAATACTTCATTATTTAGGAAAGCGAATCCAGGTAAGGATCTTTCCCTTGTCAATTAAATTGAATTGATATATATGGAGTATTACCAACACATTTGATAAAGCTCCAAGTCTAACTGAGCAACAATGGCTAGTATGAGGTGGATGGAGGCAAACCTAACCACAGGGGGAAAAGTTTCCTTATAATCAACACCCTCTCGTTGGGTGTAGCCCTTAGCCACTAAACGAGCCTCGAATCTCTCAATAGGTTCATCCGCCTTTCTTTTGATCTTGAGAACCCACTTGTTCCCAATTGCCTTTCGGCTTGGTAGTAAGTCAACCAAGTCCTAGACATTATTAACTTTCATAGACTCCAACTCTTCCTCTATCACTTTCAACCATTCCTTTGAGCTTGTCCCCGCAAGAGCTTTCTGCATGCTTTTTGGTTCATGCTCATCAACTGGAGTCATCTCACAGTTGATCTCTTTAGGAGTTACCATGTAGGCTTCATCCTCTATGTTGAAACATCGACGACGAACTAGCCTGCGCCCACTTTGGCGCAAGTGCATGTCAGATTGCTCACCCTCTGAGGTAGCTATCACATCTACACTCCCACTCCCATTAGGATCTTTTGGATGAACCCCAAGTCCATTATCCAGAGTCTAAATCCCTAGAGTGACAAGATCACTGTCTTGTATCTCAAAGAATTCTGATGATTCTTCGTTAACTCCTGAAAGAGATGGAAGATCATTCTCCAAAAATGTTGCATCCCTGGACTCAAGTTCTATTCTCCTCTCACTCTCATCTAGTCCAATGAAGACATGGCCCTTTGGGAGTTCAAAATATCTTACAAAGATACACTTTCTTCCTTTAGGTCTAAGCTTTCCATATTAGTGAGAAGTAGAGTGAACATATGCTGCACATCCCCATGCGCGCAAGTAACTCAAATCTGGCTTCCTTTCGGTCCACAACTTATACGATGTGGAAGGAACCGAGTTAGTTGGAACTTGGTTGAGGATATAGGCCGCAATTAGCAAAGCATCTCTCCAATAAGAGATGGGTTGGTTTGCCTGCGCCATCATGGATCTCACTATGTCTAGCAAGGTTCTATTCCTCCTCTCAGCAACCCCATTTTACTGTGGAGTCCCTGGAATAGTAAGTTGCCTAAATATCCCCTTTTCATCACACAACCCTTTGAATATATCGGAGAAATACTCTCTACCTCTATCCGTTCTAATAGTTTTAATCTTTTTATCTAACTGATTCTCAACTAAGCTCATGAATTTCTTAAAACATTCTAAAGCTTCTAACTTATGAGAAATTAGATAAATATGACCATACCATGTATAGTCGTCTATAAATGTGATGAAATAAGCCTGCCCTTTTCTAGTATGCACATTCATGGGTCCACATACATCTGAATGAATTAGTTATAGAGGAAGAGAGGCTCTCAAAGCCTTTTTGAATGGTTTTCTATTTGTTTTTCCTGCTAAACATGACTCACAGGTTGACAAATCAGATAGCAAACCTTGGCCTAAAAGACCTTCTCTTGCCAACCTGTTCATCCTATCTAAGCCAATATGTCCTAGTCTAGCATGCCACATATTAGAATCAATACACACAGTATTTTGGCAAAGAAAAGCATTACTAGAATTAGATAAATTATCAATTGTATCCAATACAATAAACCATTATGAAGAAAACCATAACCATAAACAGTATCACCTAGATACAAAACCAAAGAATTGTTCTCAAATACAACTCTAAAACCATGTCTTGTAAGAAAAACAAAAGAAACAAGATTTCTCCTAATATCTAAAGCATACCATACGTCATGGAGTAACAGCGTCCGGCCACCTCACAAAACTAATTTGCACGTGCCAATGCCATGAACCTCCACACTTGAGATGTTCCCCATTGTTATTCTTCTACTTCCTCTTGGAACACGACAATATTCTACGAAGCTCGAGCGTTCCCTTGTTATGTGTTCTGTCGCACCTGAATCAACAATCCACAAAGGATTTAGTTTTGCAAGCATAGTAGAACTTGTTACATAACAAGATAAGTTATAACACACAATACATATGTCACATCCTCCCAGCCGGTACCCTAACTGGCATACCCGAGAGTGTGATCCACAGCCCCGAAGATCAAGTATCGAGGAAATCATCCTCCCACATATGCAATAACATAATCATGAACAGAAATAAATCAAGGTTTAATATTATAAACAAGGTTCAAAACAAGAAATGAACAATCAGAATAATCAGAGTGCGGAAAGATACCAGATATCCAATGATATCAAAAAGGAGTGAAGTGAGGCGGAAACTCACTTTACCAAAATAGCGGAACGTAGTATAAAAATCAAAAAGGGATTACAACTGAAACAAATGTACTAATAAATAAACTAAGATCAAGCGTCTTCAAGTTTATAGATAACGTCTTCATAAGTATGGACTTCATCAATCCAATGAATCCATTCTAACTCTATGCCGTTCTCAAAAGTAGTACGCAGCTTGATCCGCCGGGGATCATCAAAGTAATCTTGATCGTTGCCAGCACTTTGCGTGTAATACGCTTCATCAGCTTGTGCTTCGTTGTACTGCTCGTCATAGTATTCTGTACCTGCAGGATAATCTAACAAAAAGAAATATACAATAGGAATGAGTTTCGAAGAAACTCAGTAAGGTAGTTAATCCATAACATCATAGATAACATGTGGCAAAACATAACATGATGCAATGCAATATGAAACAAGTAATGTATGTATGCATTTAACTCTATGTATGCTGGTCTCTATGGCAGACATGCTTTAAGTCATAGCACCGTACTTCTTTGGGTAGGTCATGCATACGGCTCCTGTTGGTAGTGGGTCCAGGCATCCCTCTCGGACAAACCATGGTAGGGGGTTAAGTCAACACACTCTCTCACAACCATTTGGCATAAGTACCGGCGCATGTCAGGGAAAAGCCTAGCCCAATGCAAGTGATGTTACTTAGTTACATCAAGTCAGTTCCAGATACTTCCATTCCTCCTCTCTCGGGATCCTTTCCGGTATCCTTCACACTAGAGTCACGGATATTACTCACCGGACTCATCAACCCTATTGGTTATCCACATATGGTAAACGGGAAGCTCTCATGTCCTCTCACGGATATAACTCACCGGTCTCGAGCGCCCATGAGCCCAAGTCTAGCCATATGCAACCCTCCAATAAATGGCCCCCATAATGTGACTCCCGTCCTCTCACGGATATAACTCACCGGTCTTGAGTGCCCGTGAATCCCCATTGCTACCACGGGTCGTTCGGTCTCAATACCCTTCCGAATCGGGTCTGATATAACAGGGGTATATCCTAGCCAAACACTGCTAGACATCCCTAGGTATGACAACCATTGATTCGGGAAAGTGTCGATGGGCAACCCGGAAACATCCCATACTATTTCCGATAATGTCCAAGGACAAAAGTGTCAAAAGGACACTTCCCAATCCCAAACCAAACTTAAGCAAACACATTCTCAGATCAGTCATGACATACACAACCAGTAGTTCATCATATAAAAGAGAATGTAAAAGCAACATCAGATTAAGCAGTAATAAGTAATTCATATAACATAAACAATGAAAAGATGATATAATTAAGTGCTACTGTTCCCACAGTAGGAGATCAGAATTAAAATACAATAACAGTAGGTAATCTCATAGTTTCATAAAGTAGAAACCAGAGAACAAGCAATCTATGTAGTTAAGGAATCAACTGTCCTTACCTTCTAACTTGAATGGAATCTTAAAGAATCAAGTATGATCTTGACAAAACCTGAGAAGACAATCCTAAACAAGTGCACACAACATGTTATGAAAGATGCATAAAGGAAAAGATCATAAATCAATCGAAACAGACCAAGATTGAGGTTGCTGTACTCATTGGTCGATTGATTGGTTTGCTGGACCAGTCGACCAATGAGTCGACCAATGCAGATAGTGGCCTACAAGAATCCAAATTTTGAGAATCCAGAACCGAATTCGATGGTTCAAAAGGGTACAATTAAGAGGGGAATTATCATGGTAGTATTCTAGGGTATAGAGGATATCAAACCATAACTCAAAACAGTTCTCAAGTTACAACCTAGAAATCATGAGGTTAACCTGATTAGGGTTATCATAGGTTAGGAGGGAAAAAAAATAGAAAGATTAAAGATAATGAACTAGGATATGAAAGAATTCAGATCTAGTAAAGGAAACATAATAATTGGGTTACCATGATTAAACTAGAGGTTCTTGATCTTACCCAAGAATTTGGGTTTTACCCTTTTTGGTTCCCTCGGAAAATAATTGTGAGATCTAAATGAACAAAGACAAATCAAAACAAGAAAGTATAGATGATTAAATTTTAGGTTAACACAATATTACTCAAGAAGATTTTCCTTCACAAGGGAGGTTACCAAAAGTTTTCCGGACAATCACACAAAGTTGGGGTTTCAAAGAATTAGGGTTAGGTTTTCAAGAATTCAATAAGTAGGGTTTAAGAACATGATGATGATCATGAGTCTTAAAGAATAGGGTGAGATCAGAGAATTGATAATTACAAGAATGCTTCATCACCTTTCTGATCTCAATGAAAACAAAATAAAAGAAAGAAAATCAGAGATAGAAGAGAGAGTGGTTGAGATCATACCTTTGCCGTAGAAAGATGAAGAATTCTTCAAGTCTTTGAAAGAGATCACCAAAGAATGCAAGGGAATGGGTTAGATTAGGGTTCTAACTCGTTCCAGAGGCTTAGGAAGTAGATGAGGCGGAGTATTCCTGAGATTAGACTTAAATAGAAGTGACAGGATTCAAATTTCAAAAACAAAATCAATTGGTCGATTGATTGGTCGATTGATCCAATCGACCAATGAGTCGACCAATCAAGACAGCAACTTCAAAACAGGGAATTGAAGGCTCAGATCAAGTCCAAACATCAAGGGGTTTTGCACACCTCTAGAGTGACATACCTAGGAGTTAGAAATGCCTTTGAATCAATACAGACACCACTCCAAGACCATCAACTAATCCAATCTTCATCCGGGTGCAGTTTCCACCATTGGAACACTAGCATCAACACTCATGGATTCCAATCCAGCCATCAATTCTTCAACAGAAATGGCCCAAAGATGACTTCTTGCCTTACTTCGGGTCACTGGACCTACAATAAATAGAGTTTCCGGATTAGGGTCAAGGGCTGGGTTTCACAACATACCTCCTGGTCAATACAATCACGAGCAAAATGACCAGGCTTTCAGCAGTTGAAGCAAATCAAAGGTGATTTTTTCTTGCGAGCACTAGTCCCCCTTGAACGCTTGGGGCTACTTTTGTTTCTGTTCCCACCTTGGTTACTTTGCTTGGACCGCTGAGGTTGAGCTTTCTCCTTCTTGCACTTAGAGCCTGCACCTTACTAGTGCTAGCTGTAGTGGCAAGTACTCACAGTGTGAGGGGCATCAGCCAACATCCAATCCTCCTCCAACTCAAGGTGCTTGACAGCCTGATCAAAAATCTTGACCTCATCAGCATGAGTCAAGAAGATCTTCATATGCTCCCAAGTCTTAGGCAATGACTTGATGACTGTAGAGACTTGCTCCTCATCAGTCTTTTGGCGTTCACATGCGCTTAACTCACTTATCATGTTGGACATGATGGTTATATGTTGCCTCATGGTGTGACCCTAGTGCATCTTATAACCATCAAAAGTGAGTCAGAGTTGATGGCTTCTAGTGGTGGAAGTCCCTCCATATTGGAACTTCACAACCTCCCACAAAGACTTTGCAGTCCTATGCTTCTCAAACCGAAGCATCAGGTCATCCCTCATGGAGCTTAGGATAGTAATCCTAGCTACTTAGTCTTTCCTCTTCCAGGCATTGTAAAACTCAAGGTCCTTGCGAGCTGTGCAGTGATACCTTCCTCAGGTGGGGACATGGTCTGGTTTATGGTTTCCAGTATATCTTGCTCTTCCAGGAGATACTACACCTTTCGGTGACAGAGGTTATAATTCCTCTCATTTAGTTTATCTCCTTTTGTGAGGTCAGCAACTGTGCTTTTGGTAACAACCATTAAATTAGAGACAATATATACAAGGATGAGTTCAACTATTCTAGCATAAAACACAACATAAGTAACAACAATTCACACTAGCATAGTCACTGCGCGAGATAAGTAGTTAAACCAAAAGAGATGCTAACAAATATTCAATCAAATTCTCATGCAAACCCATATAGACTTATACACTAGTTTCAATCTGTGCTAGAAACATGATTAAAAGACCCATAATCAAAACAATTTTAATAAAATAAAACATCCAATCATGTTTATGCTATGAGGTGGTTCACACAAAATGCTTCTACCTCACTAGCTCCCACTAGGCCTTATTAGGCTCTCAATGCCCAAACATCACACAGATTGTCGAGCCATTAGTGTACAGTAAGTTAGAAACACATTCTGAATTGGACAGACCAAGCCTAAAAAAAATCCATCTCCCAGACGGACGACCGTCTGTGACCAGACAGAATTTCTGTCGGGTCCTTAGTGACCAAACGTCGTCTTTTCCCTTGAATGAATTTCAATTCCAAGAATGGAAAAAAAAATGATTTTTCTTCCAAAAAAAATTTCCCAAAAAAACACATGAAAATTCCAGCAATCATTAAACAAAAATGCATTCTCATGGATTATCAATTCATGCAATTTTTTACAGAAGGGAAATCACAAGGATTCTCCCACTTGGATCCAAACCAAAAAATTAGGGTTTCTTAAAACCCTCTCAATCCTCCATGGGTTTTCAGTCTCCGAGGGTTTCTATAAACCCTTGATCCTCCCATTGGATACATTCAAGAAATCACAAACAATTGGAAGAAACAAAGAACCGTGGGAACCAAGGCTCTAATACCAAAGTAAGTTATATTCTATATCTCTATATTCGAAATAGAAGGGAAAATGATCCTTACTGGATTCGTTTTCCAAAAAATATAGAATATCTGCAACGGAAGTAATTTGGATCAATGTCCTTGTTCCTCCATGATCCTGTCACTAGTCTGATTCCACAATCACGAGAAGATGTATGAATTCTACAACCCAAATATTGCGTGAAAGGATGATATTGAGATCCAAAGCAAGGAGAAGAAAAACCTCGAAAAACTTTTCTTTCTTGCGTTTCTTGGAGAGAGGGAGAGAGAGAGAGAGAGGGAGCCGCCTTTCAAGAAATCTTTAAGTATGAATAATATGATCACCCAAGTGATATGGTGGTTACCAAAATATAACCTATATTTTGTAACTACCCTAAAAGTGATTTTTCAGTTTTGCCCTTGGGCATATAATTATATTAATAATTAATGTTGGTATTTAATACTCCATATATATTCAATTCTATAATAGATGGGGAAAGATCGTTACCTGGATTCGCTTTCCCTTTTATAAAGTATTCGCAGCGGAAGTAAATCTAGATCCATGTTCTTGTTCCACCACCAAAGCTCTATTGGAATGATTCCACAATCACTAGGAAAGGGAATAATATCCACAACCCAAATGCCATGTGGAAAGAAGATGGAAGAGTGATCTTAAGCAAAAGAAGGAAACCTCCAATGGGTTTCTCCTTCCTGAATTTCTTGGAGAAAGGGGGAAAGAGATGGGAGCCACCTCTTCTTTGAAAAAAACTTACGTAATGTAATCACTATCAATTATGCGGTGGTTACCAAAATATATAACCTATATTTTGTAACCGCCCTAAAAGTGATTTTCCAGATTTGCCCTTGGGCATTTAATTTATTAATTATATTAATAAATTCCAACATCTCCCACTTGCACAAGGGCAAATGTTAATCTCTCAATGTGTCCTAGACACACATGTATATCCCAGATATACACATTCAATTTCTCAGCTATGTATACTAGATACATAGACTTCTTGTGTCCCAAACACACATGTATATCCCAGATATACATATATTGAACTCTTTACTATGTATCCTAGGTACATAGACCACCTGTGTCCTGGACACTAACATCCATAAGTCATACTAGCAAAATGGGTTGTGCAATCGATGATATACCTGCACGCGGGAGCCCCAAGCTAGAAACCTTCCCAGAAGGCCAGAATGACACATCACTCAAAGAAACAAATCAAATAAGCATTAGTATAACACAGTGTCCTAGGTTTATTCAAACTCACCAGACTAAAGGTATCTCAATCCCTCTGAGAGATCACCTCCTTGTCCTTAAAATGTTCACTACTGTAACACATACAGTTTGTGCCAGCAAACATTTTTTAGGGTGCAGTTGAATCAAACCTTTCATTTCGCCCTAGACCATCACTGCACTTAGGATTGACTCCTTTCCCGATAATGCCCCTTTAGGTCGAATCTATCATGACCATAGGTAACACCCCAAAGTAGCCACATCAACCCTTCGTTTCATGATCTCGTCGAAAGTCACTAAGAACACTAATGGACCATAAGGTCCAGGACTCACACAATTGAGAGGAGTAGGGATTCATTCTCTCATTTCCAATGATCGCTAAGCACACATAGTATGATATACGTGCTGTGGTGGAGCATATATACAATAGAACGTATTTCCATCTCAACACCATACAAGTCTTAGTCTAGTCGCAACCTCTTGCGCCTAACCTGAGTTTCTTTATTGTCGCCACTCTAACGCCACATAAAGTACTCGCACCTAGCTCCTATAGGCAACATGAATAGTGGGAACATTCATGTCGATTCTCTTCTCAATAGGGAAACTCATCTTGATTCCAAATCAAGGCGACCTTATGATTATGAATTGACCTGCACAAAGTCATTCACAATCCGTCTCATCTCTGCTCGCCTCCAAGGTGCCAGAGGCGAATGCTCGTGTGAATGAGTCATTCTCTTGCCTATTGACATATCTTGTTTTATGCTAGAAGAAACACAATCACACAAAAAGTGAATAAAATAAATGATGGAATGAACTCATATTACTCAATAATAAGAAAGTTTTAGTACAAAAAATTAAGTCACAATCTACACAAGCCCAAGGATTTTACATGAGAAATAAAAACATCCTTGGCTATATGTTTGGTAAGAGGGTCAGCTACCATCTGACTAGTAGATATGTGCTTAAGTACAACTTTCTTCCTTGATATAATGTCTCTAATTAAGTGATATCTCAACTGTATATGTTTGGTCTTCCCATGATACTTGGGGTCCTTGACATAGCTAAGAGCTGTAGTACTATCACAGTAGACAAGGGCAGCCTCTTTGGATGTCATCACAATTCTAATATGTCGAAGGAATCTCCTCAACCAAACAGCCTCTTGAACCGCAACTGAGCATGCCACATACTCTGCTTCCATGGTCAAAAGGGATATACAAGCTTGCTTCTTGCTACACCACAAAATGGTCCCACCATTCAGCAAGAAAGCATATCCAGAGGTTGATTTTGCTCATCAATTTCTCCAACCCAGTCGGCATCATTATAGCCAACTAACCGCAAATTCGATCCTTGGTAACACAACATGTAGTTACTCATTCCTCTTGAGATATCTCAATATCCTCTTAACTGCTTTCCAGTGCTCTATGCATGGGTTTGATTGGTATCGACTAACCAAACCCGTTGCATAACAAAAATCTGGCCTAGTACACATCATAGCGTACATAAGGCTACCCACTGCACTGGAATATGGAACTCTTTCCATCTTGGTTTTCTCCTCTAAAGTCTTAGAACACATATCAAGGCTCAAATGCAAACCCTTCTCCACTGGAGTATCAATTGGTTTACAGTTGTGCATCTGGTATCTTGTCAAGACATTGTCAATATAGGTTTCCTAAGATAAACCCAATAATCTCTTTTGCCTATTTCTGACAATCTTGACACCAAGCACATAGTTTGGTTCACCCATGTCCTTCATATCAAATACGGAGGACAACCATTTCTTAATGGTTTCAAATAGCTCCTTGCTATTGCTAGCCATAAGTATGTCATCTACATACAGTGTCAAAATGACATAATTACTATTAGATCTCTTGGTGTAAACACAGTGGTCTTCCTCAAGCATGGAAACACCATTTTCCATCATAGCTTGGTGGAAGCGCACATTCCACTGTCTAGATGCTTGCTTTAAGCCATATATGGACTTCTTAAGCTTGCACACTTTGCGCTTAAGTCCATTAGTTTCAAAGCCTTGAGGTTGATCCATATAGATCTCTTCCTCAAGTTCTCCATTGAGAAAAGCAGTTTTTACATCAATCTGATAAAGCTCCAAGTCCAACTGAGCAACAATGGCTAGTATGAGGCGGATTGAGGCAAACCTAACCACAGGGGAAAAATTTTCCTCATAATCAACGCCCTCTCATTGGGTGTAGCCCTTAGCCACTAAACGAGCCTTGAATCTTTCAATAGATCCATCCGCCTTTCTCTTGATTTTGAGAACCCACTTGTTCCCAATTTCCTTTCGGCCCGGCGGCAAGTCAACCGAGTCCCATACATGATTAACTTTCATCGACTCCAATTCTTCCTCTATTGCTTTCATCCATTCCTTTGAGCTTAACCCCGCAAGAGCTTCCTGCACGCTCTTCGGTTCATGCTCATTGACTGAAGTCATCTCACAGTCGATCTCTTCAGGAGTTACCATGTAGGCTTCATCCTCTATGTCGAAACGTCGACGAGGAACTAGCCCCCGCCCACTACGGTGCAAGTGCATGTCAGATTGTTCACCTTCTAAGGTAGCTATCACATCTGCACTCCCACTCCCACTAGGATCTTCTGGATGAACCCCAGGTTCATCATCCAGAATCTGAATCCCTAAAGTGACAAGATCATTATCTTGTATCTTAAAGAATTCCGATGATTCTTTGTTAACTCCTTAAAGAGATGGAAAATCATTCTCCAAGAATGTTGCATCCCTAAACTCAAGTTCCGTTCTCCTCTTACTCTCATCTAGTCCAATGAAGACATGGCCCTTTGAGGGTTCAGAATATCTCACAAAGATACACTTTCTTCCTCTGGGTCCAAGCTTTCCATATTGGTGAGAAGTAGAGTGAACATATGATGCACATCCCCATGTGCGCAAGTAACTCAAATCTGGCTTCATTCCGGTCCACAACTCATATGGTGTGGAAGGAACCAATTTGGTTGGAACTCTGTTGAGGATATAGGCCACAGTCAGCAAAGCATCTCCCCAATAAGAGATGGGTAGATTTGCTTGCGCCATCATGGATCTCACCATGTCTAGTGTTTGTGAAATTAAAAGTAACTGCAAGCACACAATATCGTGTAGCTAACGGGTCGATTTCAGGGAGATATACCACTTAGAATTCAACTTCTTAATAGTAATGCGATAGTGGAATGATTCAATTTTTGTTAAACTAATTAACTAAATTAAACGATCCTAATCCATACATCTAATGCAATCGAATTGAAATGAAAAATAAAGCAAACACAATCAATGCATAAATAAAAGACAAGAAAAAAATGCGAATAATAAATAAATAAAAATAAAAGGGAACTGATCCGAGTGTCAGACGAGGGTCAGCTCTGGATCAATGGAAGGGGAGTATAATAATAATGACTTTGACCATGGACCCTTTGCCGTATCTTACAGTCCACCGATCGGGGGAATGGATATTAGAGAAAAAGAAATTGCAGAAAAGAAATAATCAAAGCAATAAAAGGAAAGGAAAACCTTAACCAAAGAGAGGCACGACTATAGGCATCTCTGATTAAGGACCCAGGGGAAGGGAGAACAATAAATAAATGCTGAAAGTAAATTGTAGAAAGTAAATAACAAAAAGTAAATTGTAGAAAGTAAAATGGAAACCTTAACCAAAGAGAGCCACAACTGTAGACATCTCTGATCAAGGATCCAGGGGAAGGGAGAACAATAAATAAATGCTGAAAGTAAATCCTAAATTAAAAATATGGAGGGGTAGATAGAAGCGGGAATGGAGGGATGAGAGAAGATTAATAAAGAATGTTACTTACTTGTGAATTGAACAAACGATTCGAATCTCAACCAACCCTAACAACCAGATCTAGATCTAGAATGATCTAAATCTGCAATTGCTAGACCTAGAGAAAAACAAATCTAAAAACTTGAAACTTGAACTTGAATTGAATTACATAAAAAAAAAAAAAAAAAAAAAAATTAAACTTAAACATTCAATCTAGAAATTAAAATCTCACAAATGCAAGCAAAGAAAACTAAAGAAAGCCTAAATAAACCAAAGAGAAAAGAAAATGTGCTTTTCCTAAGCTCTAGAACACGTTCTCCCTTTATGGAGTATGCTCTCCTTTTATAGAGTTTACATGAGATATGAGGTACGGCTGAATTTGAATAAAACTCAAAGTTCTTATCTGACTCAACCAATTAGGGTTTTGTCATACCAATCGGACGGACTTAAAGATATCAAATACATAATTCCACCGTTGGATTTTAGGGTTAAGAAGTCATAAAGCTCTCCTCCAAAAATCAGCTCGATCGAACACCGGATGACCGTTCGATGAAGGGCTTGATTGAAACTGGACAGAGACATTCAAAAACGGGATTTTTCCTCTTTTTCTTTTTGAATATAATTCTTTTTCCTCCTTTTCTTTCTTTGACCATGTCCCAAATAGGAAATAAGATATTCAGGTGTGCAAGGACTCTTTTTCTCCATTAGGACTCTCTCAATAGTATCTCTGTAGATTTGATTAATAATTTCTAATCTCAGCCGTAGATCAAAATTTGCTTCTTTATCTCTAAAATACTTTGGAGTTGGCCCATAATCACATCTCTGGCCCATCATGCTCCAAGTCAAGCCCATTTTCGCATTTAAGAATTTGAAGGGGCTCTTGAAGTGTAAAATTGCATGTTTAATACCCAAAACTCCAAATATTCGCTCAAGTCCTGAAAATTCATAAAATCTGCAAAAACAACATAAAACCCAAGGTAGCTCCACTCAAAGTGTATAAAATACATGTTTTATGCCCTAAGATTTCACACATAAATGTGTTCATCATCTAGCAAGGTTCTATTCCTCCTATTAGCAACCCTATTTTGCTAAGGAGTCCATGGAATAGTAAGTTATCTAGATTTCCCCTTTTCATCACACAACCCTTTGAACATATCGAAGAGATACTCTCTACCTCTATCCGTTCTAAGAGTTTTAATCATTTTATCTAACTGATTCTCAACTAAGTTTATGAATTTCCTAAAACATTCTAGAGCTTCTGACTTATGAGAAATTAGATAAATCTGATCATACCGTGTATAGTCATCTATGAATGTGATGAAATAAGTCTGTCCTTTTCTAGTATGCACATTCATGGGTCTACACACATATGAATGGATAAGTTCTAAAGGTAGAGAGGCTCTCAAAGCCTTTTTAAATGGTTTTCTAGTTGCTTTTCCTACTAGACATGACTCACAAGTTGGCAAATCAGATAGTGAACCTTGGCCTAAGAGACCTTCTCTTGCCAACCTGTTCATCCTATCTAAGCCAATATGTCCTAGTCTAGCATGCCACAAATTAGAATCAATACACAGTGTATTTTGGCAAACAAAAGCATTACTAGGATTAGATAAATTATCAATTGTATCCAATACAATGAAACCATTATGAAGAAAACCATAACCATAAACTGTATCACCTAGATACAAAACCAAAGAATTGTTTTCAAATACAACTCTAAAACCATGTCTCAAAAGATAAATAACAAAAACAAGATTCCGCCGAATGTCTGGAGCATACAACACATCATGGAGTAACAACGTCCGGCCACCATGCAAAACTAATCTGCATGTGCCTATGCCATTAACCTCCACACTTGAACTGTTTCCCATCGTTATTCTCCTGCTTCCTCTTGGAATACGACGGTATTCCACGAAGCTTGAGTGTTCCCTTGTTATGTGTTCTGTCGCACTTGAATCAACAATCTACAAAGAATTTAGTTCAGCAAGTGTCACATCCACCCAGTCGGTACCCTACCTGGCATACCCGAATGTGTGATCCATAGCCCCGAAGATCAAGTATTGAGGTAATCAACCTCCCACATAGACAATAACATAATCATGAACATAAATAATTAATGTACAAAGTATAATCAAAAGATCCGAATAAGGAAAGAATAAATCGTATATCATCAGAGTATGAAAGACAATCAAAATGTCTAAATCATAAAGTAAAGTGAGGTGAAATCTCACTCTACAAATAGTGGAAAGTAGATCGCAAGTCAAAAGAAGATTACAACTGGTTCTAAAGACAAGAAAGAAAGATATAATCAAACTAAGCTAGAGTCTATTCTACTTTATAAAGAACGTCTTCATAAATATAAACTTCATCAATCACGCTCAGACGCTCCCACTCCACAGTAGGGCTAATCCTAATAACAAGTGAGACCACTCGAGGAATCCTCAACATAATCTTCATAGTTGCCAACACCTTGCGCGAAGTACACTTCTTTAGTTTGCGCTTCCTCATATTGACCTTCATAGTCATCAATACCTGTAGAGTAATCTAACAAAAGATATTGTACAAAAAAAAAAGAGTGAGTTTCAAAGAAACCCAGTAAGGCAGTTAATCCATAATAACATAAATAGCAGGATTTCAAAGTAGAGTAAGATGCTATATGATATGAAACACATGATGCAATATGATTCTAACTCTATGTATGCTGGTCTCTATTGGCAGACATGCTTTAAGTCATAGCACCGTACTTCTTTAGGAAGGTCTCATCACACAATGCCTTTTGGTAGTGGGTCCGGCATCCCTCGGGACATTCCATGGCTGGGGGTTAAGTCACCGCTCTCACATCCCCATTGTTCTAAATACTAGCGCATGTCAGGGTCAAAGCCTAGCCAAATGCAAATCTCCTACTTAGTTACATCAAGTCAGATCCAGATACGTCCATTCCTCGCCCCTGGCGATCCTTTCCAGTATCCTTCACACTAGAGTCCTCATAATCCCTGACTACGGACTCATCAACCCTATTGGTTATCCAAATATAGTAAACGGGAAGCTCTCACGTCCCCTCACGGGTTGGTTACCGGTCTTGAGCACCCATGAATCCCCATTGCTACCACGGGTCGTTCGGTCTCAATACCCCTCCGATTAGGGTCTGACATAACAAGATATCCTAGCCAAACACTACTAGACAGCCCTAAATATGTCATCCAACAGTTTAGGAATGTGTCCAAAGGGCATCTCCGAAAACATCCCATAATATTCCTGTAGTTGTCCAAGGACAGAAGTGTTAAAAGGACACCTCCCCTTTCCAAACCATACTTAATCATTCACAAACATAAATCCATCATATCACATATATGGTAACTTCTTATATGGAAAGAAATAAATAACAACATCCAACTTGCATATAATTAGTAAGTAAATCATACATGAATCAATTAGCATAAACAAGTAATGCTACTGTAATCAAGGTAGTTGCATCAGTAGTATATCAGTGTAAGAATCTAATTAAGGAAATAAATCAAAGAGATTCAAATATAGAAACTAGAACATGCAATCCATGTCATTAAGGAAATAACCATCCTTACCTTATATAACTCGCAAAGGATCTTGGGGAATCAAGTAAGATCTTGTCTAAACTTGGAAAGAATGTCCTAAACAAGTGTACATAACATATTAGGAAAGATACCTAAAAGGATGGAAATCAAATCATTCAAAACAGACCAATTATGAGGTTGATGTCCTCATTGGTCGATTGATTGGTCTATTGCCTCAGTCGACCAATGAGTCGACCAACAGAGACAGTGGCCTACAAAATCAGAAATTTTTGAATACAAAACCGAATTTGGTGGTTCAAAAGGGTACCAAACAAGAGGGAATATGCAAGGGTTGTCTATTGGTATATAGAGGACTTTAAAACTCTAATCATATCAAGTCTTCAAGTTACAAATTAGGAAACAAAAACTTACCATAATTAGATCAATCATGATTCTTGAAGAATTCATAGCAAAATTCATGGACAAGAAACTATAGGATGATGGATTACTAATATGATAAAGGATTCATGAAAAGCATGCATAGATCCTCTAGAAAATAGAACTAAGACTAAAGAACATCAATCTAAATAAGGAAAGAGAATAGATACATGTTTTCTTTCAAAAGCGAGTGATGATCTTGATGAAGATCATCCACCAAGCTTTAGATCCTTAGGAAAAGAGAGGGAATGAGTAGGGTGATAGTTGCAACAGAGATGCAACATCATCTCTACTATCCTCAAACAGAAAAGGAAAGAAAAGTAATGGAGAATCAACGACGAAACATAGAAGAGGATGATCACATACCTTTTTGTGTAAATGCAAGAGATTTGACAAAGATCCGTCAAGAGAATCACCAAAGATGCAGAGGGGATGACTTGCAGAGGGCTCTGGTTTGTTCCAAAGAGTTTGGAGGTAGAAAATACGAAGTAGACTCGAGATTGGACTTAAATAGAGCAAGCAAAGACCTAATCAACAAATTAGATCTCATTGGTCGATTGATTGGTCGACTGGCCCAGTCGACCAATGAGTCGACCAATGAGGACAGCAAGTCCAAAATAGGGAAATGAAGGCTCAGATCAAATCCAAACATAAAGGGGTTTTGCACACACACCAAGTGACTTACCTAGTAGGTAGAAATGCCTTCGAACCAAGTCAGAGAGTACTCCAAGTCCATCAATTAATTCCTTCTTCATTAGGGTGCAATTTCCATAAATGGAACACTGTCATCAACACTTATGGATTCTAAGCCAAACACCAAGTCTTCCACTGGGATGGCCCATAGTTGACTTCTTGCCTTACTTCGGGTTGTCGGACCTACAATCAATATGGTTTCCGGGTTTCACAGCAAGCATAGTAGAACTTGTTACATAACAAGATGAGGTATAACACACAATACATACCTCTTGCTCAGTGCAATCACGAGCAAAATGACTAGGCTTTCGGCATTTGAAGCAAATCAAAGGTGATTTCTTCTTGCCAGCACTAGTCCCCTTTGAACGCTTGGGGCCACTTTTGTTTTTGTTTCCACCCTGGTTACTTTGCTTGGACCGCTGAGGTTGAGCTTTCTCTCTCTTGCGCTTGAAGCCTGCACCCTTACTAGTACTAGCTTCAGCAACAAGTACTTCAGTTTGAGGGGCATCGACCAACGTCCGATCCTCCTCTAGCTCAAGGTGCTTGGCAGCTTGATCAAAAGACTTGACATCATCAGCATGAGTCAAGAAGATCTTCATATGCTCCCAAGTCTTTGGCAATGACCTGATGATTGCGGAGACTTGCTCCTTATCAGTCTTTTGGCGCCCACATGTGCTCAACTCACTAATCATGTTAGACATGATAGTTATATGTTGCCTCATGGTGTGACCTTGGCGCATTTTATAACCGTCAAAGGTGAGTCTGAGCTGGCGGCCTCTTGTGGTGGAAGTCCCTCCGTACTGGAACTTCACAGCCTCCCACAAAGACTTTGTAGTACTATGCTTCTTAAACTGAAGCATCAGGTCATCCCTCATGGAGCTTAAGATTGTAATCCTAGCTACTTATCTTTCCTCTTCCAAGCATTGTATGACTCAAGGTCCCTGCGATGCTGTGCAGTGGTACCTTCCTCAGGTGGGTTCATGGTCTGGTTATGGTTTCCAGCATATCCTGCTCTTCCAAGAGATATTGCACCTTTCGGTGCCAGAGGTCATAGTTCCTTTCATTCAGCTTATCTCCTTTAGTGAGGTCAGCAACTATGCTCTTTGTAGCAGCCATTTATTTTAGAGACATTACATATAAGGATGAGTTCAACTATTCTAGCATAAAACCCAACACAAGTAACAACAAATCACACTAGCATAGTCAACCTATGGGGTAAGGATTTAAACCAAAAGAGATGCTAACAAATATTTTATCAAATTCTCATGCAAATCCACATATACTTATACACTAGTTTCATTATGTGCAAGAAACATGATCGATAGACCCATAATTAAAAACAATTTTAATAAAATAAAACATGCAATCATATTAATGCTATGATGTGATTCACACAAAATACTTCTACCTCATTAGCTCCCACTAGGCCCTCAATATTCAAACATCACATAGATTGTCAAGCTATTGATGTTCAATAAATAGAAACACATTCAAAACTGGACAAATTCTCAGATGGATTCTGAGATGACTCTCCGTCTGGGAATCCGTCTGGCTTTCTGCAACTAGACGGTCGATCGTCTCCAAGACGAATTTTCGGTCTGGGTCATTGTGGTTTGTCAGATCAATAGACGAACCACAGTGACCAAAAAACAACATTTTTCTGATTTTTCTTGAACGAATTTAAAAAAAAAAAAAAAAAAACGAAAAATCACATTTTTTTCACCCAAAAAATCATCCAAAAATCCATGAAAAAATCCAGCAATAATTATTAAACAAAAATAATTCTCATGGATTATCAATTCATGCAAAACCTCATTAGGGAAATTCACAAGATTCTCCCACTCAGATCTGAACACAAAACATAAGGGTTTCTAAAAACCCTATAAATTCTCCCATGGGTTTCATATTAAACCTTGGATTCTCTGCGGGTTTCCAAAAACCCTTGATTCTCCCATTGGATCCATACAATGAAATTAAACAATGAGGAACAAAGAACCGTGGGAACCAAAGGCTCTGATATCAATATAAGTAATAACTCCATATATATTCAATTCTATAATTGATGGGGGAAAGATCCTTACTTGGATTCGCTTTCCCTTTTATAAAGTATTCGTAGCAGAAGTAAATCTGGATCCATGTTCTCGTTCCACTACCAAAACTTTACCGGGTGATTCCACAATCACTAGGAAAGGGAATAGTATTCACAACCCAAATGCCGTGTGGGAAGAAGATGGAAGAGTGATCTAAAGCAAAGGAAGGAAACCTCCAATGAGTTTCTCCTTCCTGTGTTTCTTGGAGAAAGGGAGAGAGATGGGAGCCGCCTATTCTTTGAAAAAAACTTACGTAATGTAATCACTATCAATTATGCGGTGGTTACCAAAATATATAACATATATTTTATAACCGCTCTTGTTGTGGGGAGCTAAAGTCCCGAGTCCCCATCTCGGGAGAGAGAGGCACCCCCGTGGGTGGGTGCATCTTTTCCCTCTTAGAAGGTTCCGAGGGCCTCATTCGGGAGAGATATCTCCCTCTTGGGATGGCTCACCTCATCCTTGAAGAAGGTCCCGAGGGCCTCATTCAGGAGAGAAACCTCCCTCTTGGGATGGCTCACCTCATCCTTGAAGAAGGTCCCGAGGGCCTCATTCGGGAGAGAAACCTCCCTCTTGGGATGGCTCACCTCATCCTTGAAGAAGGTCCCGAGGGCCTCATTCGGGAGAGATACCTCCCTCTAATGGGCAGGCTCATTTCTTCGTTGGAGAAGGGTCCCGAGTGCCACACTTGGGAAAAATATATATATCTATATCCAACTCTAGCATTTCTCAGAAGACTCTCTTGACCAAGTCAAGAAGAGTTAGTTACGCATAAACACTCAGCATATCTATTCCGAGAATTGGGGAGGTGAGTCAGCATAACGGCTCTATCAGGTGCGACAAAGAAGGAGCCATTATTCCACTACTCCACTCACTCCTCAACTATCGATCCGGAACTTAAGGAATCGCCGTCTCCAGGTAACCTCTATATAAACCCACCTCCTACATGGAGAAAGGTACGAGAACTTTCATCTGAGTACTTACTCATTACGTTCTTGAGAACTCTCTCAAGAACCATTATTGTTGCCTAGGTTGACTTGAGCGTCGGAGGCGGTTCCCCGGCCAAAACTAGGCCGGACCGTTCTTGCTTTCTTTGTGTGTGCAGGCATCCCAATTATTCTAACTTGGTTGGAGAGCTCTTAAGGTGGTCATCCCAATATCCGGCTCTCGAAGAAGTTCTAGATGCAACAAATTGGCGCCGTCTGTGGGAAACGTCACAGAAAGTCATGACAAGATGTACCACACCTCAGGTGGCAAGTTCTCAAATTCTCACTAGAGCAAGGGAGAGGGAGATAGAGAACAGACGTGTTGAAGAACAAACTCTCCCTTCTCTAGATCAACAAATTCCTATTACAGAGGAAGTTCAAGAAGGGGTTCCAGATAATCCCCCGTTAACTATTCCAACTCCATTTGGAGAAGGCGGTTCGAATCAACCTCCAATTCCAGCGACAGTGGCCGATTTGCAGAATATGCAAAGAGAAGTCCAACAACAAATGTTGGAACTCCAAGGAGTTGTTCGAGGCTTAGTCCATCAAATCGGGGTACCACCTGGACCCCCTAGAAATTCCCAAGAAGGACGAAGGCGTGAAGCTATCCGACATACTCGGGATAAGCAACGCCCGGTGAACGAAGAAAGGAAAAATCCCAGAATACCAAGGCGACCAGCCGAACGAGTTGGAGAAAGATCTCAAGGAGTGCATATTGAAGAGCCACGTCCCCGAGAGGATCGGTCAAGGGGAAGTGTGTTCCACCGTTTGGCTGGGCTTAGGCAAACTCAAGATTTACCCAGAAAAGGGCGCAGAAATGAAGGAGTTCGGGAGCAAGAAGGCGAAAGCCACGGAAGAGTCCATTCTAGATCTAATGACCCGAGAGGGACGGTTAGTCAGTATGGATCTTCTCATGGATCAACTTCCCAATATTCTGATCTCGGAAGTGTTCGGTCTCCGCAAGAGCATCAAGAGGCGCATGGTCTCGGGAGAAGATTAGATGCCATGGAGAGACGGCTTGATGATCGAGACCTGGATGACGACTATGACGTGGTTGACAGAGAACCCTTCTCAGAAGAAGTTATGAGAGCACCTCTTCCACCGAACTTTATCATGCCGACATTTACTCCCTATGAAGGTAAGTCCAATCCTCGAGAACATATTAGTTATTTTAAATCTGTCATGGCTGTTATTGGCCGAGAAGATGAGCTATTATGCCGAACTTTCCCGGCATCTCTCAAAGGCCCGGCGATAAAATGGTTTTCTAGCCTACCGCCAAGATCCATCCAAAACTTTCGAGAACTCGGGAGAAAATTTATTGCCCGGTTCCGAAGTTGCATCGGGAGTAAGAAGACAGCAGATAGCCTTTTTGCCATTAGGCAGAAACCAAATGAGTCCGTTCGGGACTATCTTCTCAGATTCGATAAAGTGGCTATTGAGGTAGAAGAGTTGGATGACACAGTAGCTTACAATGCGCTATGGAGTGGAATAACCCAAAGACATTTGCTCGAGGTATTGCTCCAAGATAAGCCGAGGACTTATGGAGCACTTCTTAAGAAATGCCAAAAGCAAGCAACAGTCGCAGAAGTTATTGAAGCCCGAGAAGAGTCCACAAGAGGCGTAAAGGACAAGAAGAATTATGGAGAAAGAGGTCAGAATTCAAATGCTCGGGCAAAAGATGATAAAAAGGGAGGTTGGAAAGAAAGACTCGCCAATGGGGACTTTACACCTCTTAATACTAAGAGGTCAAAATTCTGTTACAGATCAGAGATAAAGAAAACTTGAAGTGGCCTGGTAAGATAAAAGCCCGACCCGAAGATAGGAATATGACGAAGTATTGCCGTTTCCACAAGGACTACGGCCACCATACGGATGAGTGCAGAAATCTCAAGGTCGAGATCGAGAAGCTCATCCAAGCAGGGCATCTTGAAAAATATCTTCAGAAGAGCCGACAAGACCTAGAGAAGTCCCCGCCTAGATCAACAAAAAGACTCAGATCCAAAAGTCCCGAGAGGGCAGATAAGAATCCCGAGAAGAAACCCGACACTCGGGAGTTTTCCCCCATTTACATTGTTTTGGGAAATCCGACGGAAGAATCCATTAAGAAGGCGAAGCAAAAGGTACGGTTCGTTGGATCGATGCAGTTGCCAAGAAAACGAAGAAATGACTTATGCCCAGATCCAATAACCTTCACCGATGAAGATCTCAAGGGCGTCACTTCTCCTCACGACGATGCTATAGTTATCAAAGTGAAATTGGCAAATCGAGAAGTTCACCGAGTTCTTGTGGACACGGGATCTTCTGCCGACTTACTATCTTATGAAGCATTCAAGAAATTGAAGTTTGAGGACGAGATGATGACTCCATGCGGGACTCACTTATATGGGTTCGCCGGGTCGTCCACCATATCCGAAGGGACCATCCAATTGGATCTAAGGATCGGGACCTCCCCTCGGGATGCAATCGTCCAAGCAACATTCATGGTGGTTCGGGACCTTTCAGCTTACAACGTCTTACTCGGGAGGCCAACTCTTAATGCCTTAGGGGCGGTGGTTTCTCCAACACATATGAAGTTGAAGTTTCCAACCACAGCGGGAGTCGGGGAGTGCTCTTCTGATCAGCGACTCTCCAGACAATGTTATGTGAATTATCTTAAGAAAGTCAAAAAAGCCGAGAGATCGGGCAATACAATGAGTATTGAAATTCGGGATGACCGGGATGAAGAAGCTATGCAAAGAGCCGAACCTGTTGAAAAGCTTGAGTGAATTCAACTTCATCCGGATCTTCCTGAGAGAGGGACAATGATCGGTTCAGAACAACCTACATTTTTCAAGGAAGAACTCACCGAGTTTCTCCAAAACAACCTAGATGTATTCGCGTGGTCGGCCGAAGACATGCCTGGAATAGATCGAAGAGTTGCAGAACATAGTTTATGGATCAGGGACGATGCAATTCCAATGATCCAAAAAAGAAGGAATTTTTCGCTCGAGAAACATGCTGCCATCAGAACCGAAGTGGAGAAGCTAGAGCAATCGGGTTTTATAAAACCCATAGAATGCCCAACTTGGTTGGCGAATGTAGTCATGGTGAAGAAAGCCAACAGCAAATGGAGAATGTGTACAGATTACACAGACTTGAATAAAGCATGCCCAAAGGATTGCTATCCACTTCCCCAGATCGACCTTTTGATCGACGCCAAAGCAGGACATGAAGTATTGAGCTTCATGGACGCTTACTCAGGATACAATCAGATTATGATGAATCCCAAGGACGAGAAGGATACGGCCTTCATGATGGATCGAGAAAGTTACTTTTATAAAGTAATGCCCTTCGGATTGAAGAACGCTGAGGCCACTTATCAGAGAATGGTAAACAAAGTCTTCAAAGACCAAATAGGAAGAAATATGGAAGTATATGTGGATGATATGCTTATAAAGAGTATTGTCCGAAGAAGTCATCTGGAAGATCTTGTAGAAGTCTTTGATACTTTGAGAACATACCAGATGAGGCTAAATCCGGAGAAATGTGCTTTTGGAGTTTCTTCCGGAAAATTCCTTGGGTTTATGGTATCCCAACGAGGAATTGAGGCAAACCCGGAGAAAATCAAAGCCTTGCTCGAGATGGAGTCACCAAGGACGGTTAGAGACATCCAATGCCTAACTGGAAGAGTAGCAGCCTTAAATAGATTTATCTCACGATCGGGTGAGAAATGTTTGCCTTTCTTCAAAGCTCTTAAAGAGCTCGGGAAGGCAAAGGATACCTTATGGACCGCTGAATGTCAGGAAGCGTTCGAGAAGTTGAAGGAGAAGCTTGGGACTCCACCTCTCTTAGCCCGACCTTCAACGGGAGAACAATTATTCACATACTTAGCCATTTCTCCAGCGGCAGTAAGCGCGGTCTTAGTAAAAGAAGAAGGTACTTCACAAAACCCTATCTATTTCATAAGTCATGTTTTAATAGATGCCGAGACACGATATCCGGATGTGGATAAACAAGCCTTAGCACTTGTAATCGCATCTCGGAAACTCAGACCATACTTCCAAGCTCATCCAATTGTAGTCTTGACCAACTTCCCGTTGAAGAAGATACTACAGAAACCAGACTTAGCCGGAAGAATGGTCACATGGGCTATTGAGTTAAGCGAATATCAAATTGAGTACAGAACTCGTCCAGCCATAAAGGGACAAGTTCTGGCCGACTTTATTCTTGAGAATAGCATGCATAGTTCGGGAGTAGAAAATTCACCCGGTCCAGAGTTATGGACTTTACATGTTGACGGCTCGAGCAACTCTTCGGGGAGTGGAGCAGGGCTAATGCTTGTCAGCCCGGATGGATTCACTATTCATTATGCTTTAAGATTCAACTTCAAAGCCTTTAATAATGAGGCCGAGTATGAAGCCCTACTAGCAGGACTAAGACTTGCCCGAGCCCTAAGAGTCCGAGAATTGGAAGTCCGAAGCGACTCTCAGTTGATCGTGGATCAAGTTCGTGGCGTGTACGAGGCAAAGGAAACAAGAATGGCAAATTACTTAGCCAAAATTGATGATTGTCGCCATTATTTCGATCATCTTGAAATAAAGCAAATTCCGAGAAAGGAAAATGAAGTAGCACATGAGTTATCCAAGTTGGCCTTATCCAAATATTCGACCTTAGGCTCAGCCGTTTATATTGAACAGTTAGAAATTCCTAGCATTCGGGAGGCCGAGGCGATGGATATTGAAGAAGAGCTTAGTTGGATGAGCCCAATTATAGCATATTTGAAGATTGATATCCTCCCAGAAGACGTCAAGGAAGCTAAGGCAGTTAAAAATCAAGCAGCGAAGTTCACAATTATTGAAGAACAGCTTTATAAAAAATCAGTCACACAGCCTCTTCTAAAGTGTGTTGGCCCTTCTCAAGCCCAATATGCCTTAGTCGAGGTACACGAAGGAATATGTGGAGCGCATATGGGAGGTCGGGCTTTGGCCCATAAAATAATACGCCAAGGCCTTAATTGGCCGAATATTCAGAAAGATGCCGTGGACTATGTTAGAAAATGCAAGCAATGTCAACTTCATGCATCTGTTCCGAAGACTCCGGCTGTCCCTCTTACATCTGTCTCCAGTTCGATTCTGTAAAACCCAGCCCTAACCTTGACCCGGAAACCTTGTTATTTGTAGGTCCGATGACCCGGAGTAAAGTAAGAAGTCAGCTTTGGGCCATCCCAGTGGAGGACTTGGTGTCTGGCTTTGAATCCATGAATGTTGATGATGAAGTTCTATTTATGGAAACTGAATCCTGATGAAGATCTGATTAGTTGATGGACTTGGAGTGCTCTCTATATTGGTTTGAAGGCATTTCTACCTATTAGGTAAGTCACTTGACTTGTGTGCAAAACCTCTTTAGGATTGGATTTGATCTGGGCCTTCAATTCCCTGTTTTGGACTTGCTGTCAGCATTGGTCGACTGATTGGTCGACTGGGCCAGTCGACCAATCCACTCGACCAATGAGTGCTGTCTTTGGCAATTAGGTTTTTCTTGCTCTATTTAAGTCCAATCTCGAGTCCACTTCGTATTTGCTGCCTCCAAACTCTCGGAACGAACCAAAGACCTCTGCAAGTCATCTCCCTTGCATCCTTGGTGTTTTCTTGACGGATCTTCGTCGAAACTCTTCCTTTTGCATCAAAAGGTATGTCTACTCTCTCTTCTTCTCCTCCATCTTTGTTTTTCTTTCCTTTTTGAGTTGAGACAGTAGAAGAGATGCTGCATTCTCTGTTGCAAACATCTCTGAACATGTTCTCATGATCATCCTAAGGATTTGAGGCTAGAACAATGATCTTAACCATGATCATTGCAAGCTTTTGAAGGAATCATGATCAAACCATGATCTAATCTTGTTAAACTTCTAATTTGAATTCTGATCTCTTTGGATCTTCGATATTGATCATGTTAGTAGTTAATTACTGTGTTTTCTTTCCATGATCCATAATCTATCAATCTCTAATTGTTCTCTTCTACCATACTATGTGTTCTTCATGAAGCATGGTAGTTACATATATGGTAGGTTTTATTTCCTTATTTAGATTTATGCTTCTAAGCTTTTTCCTTGAAGATCTAAGTATGTTTTCATGATACCTTTACCTGAAGCAATGATCCATCCTTCTATTGTTCTTGTCTTTGATTTCTATTTCGATTCATCAAGATCCATGGTTGATCTAATTATGGTAACTTTTTGTTTCCTAATTTGGATCTTGATATCTTGATTTGATTGGTGTTTTGAGGTCCCCTATATGTTAGAATACTACTGATGTAGTTTACCCCTTGATTAGTACCCTTTTGAACCACCAAATTCGGATTTCATATCTTAAAACTCTGTTTTTTAGGCTACTGTCTGCATTGGTTGACTGATTGGTCGACTGGACCAGTCGACCAATCCACTCGACCAATGAGTACAGCAACTCCAGAATTGGTCTGTGTTGGATGTTTTGGTATCTTTTCTGTTAGGGATCTTTCCTAATATGTTGTATATACTTGTTTAGGACCTTCTTCTCAAGTTTTCCAAGATCTTACTTGATTTCTTAGGATTCCTTTGCGAGTTATAAAAGGTAAGGATGGTTATTTCCTTAATTACATAGATAGCATGAATCTAGTTTCTATATTTGAATATCATTGATATGATTCCTAAATTAGATTCTTACAATGATATACTCTGTTGCATAACTTTGATTACGGTAGCATTACTTATTCATATTAAATTGATTCATGTATGATTTACTTACCAATGTTATACAAGTGATTGTAATTATTGATTTCTTTCCATATATGAAGTTACCATATATGTGATGATATGAATTGATGTTTGTGTATGCTTAAGTATGGTTTGGAAAGGAGAGGTGTCCTTTTGACACTCGTCCTTGGACTACTACGGAAATATTATGGGATGTTTCCGGAGATGCCCTCTGGACACCTTCCTAAACTGTTGGATGACATATCTAGGATTGTCTAGTAGTGTTTGGCTAGGATGTCCTGTTATGTCGACCCTAATCGGAGGGGTATTGAGACCGAACGACCCGTGGTAGCAATGGGGATTCATGGGCGCTCAAGACCGGTAACCAACCCGTGAGAGGACAGGAATCACATTGTGGGGGCCATTTATTGGTAGGGTTGCATATGGTTAGACTTGGGCTCACGGGCGCTTAAGACCGGTAACCAACCCGTGAGAGGACGTGAGAGCTTCCCGTTTACCATATGTGGATAACCAATAGGGTTGATGAGTCCGTAGTCGGGGACTATGAGGACTCTAGTGTGAAGGATACCGGAAAGGATCGTCAGGGACGAGGAATGGAAGTATCTGGATCTGACTTGATGTAACTAAGTAGAAGACTTGCATTTGGCTAGGTTTTACCCTGACATGCGCCAGTACTTATACCAAATGGTTGTGAGAGAGTGTGTTGACTTAACCCCTGCCATGGTTTGTCCCGAGGGATGAAGGACCCATTACCAATCGGCTGCTCAAGACCGGTGAAATGATCCGTGAGAGAATCCAAGATATCTTAAATGGTTGAGGATGTGAGTGGACTTTCCTAAAGAAGTATGGTGCTATGACTTAAAGCATGTCTGCCAATAGAGACCAGCATACATAGAGTTAGATTCATTCATTCATTGCTTGTCTCATATCATATTGCATTTATGATTGTTCTGGAATCCTGCCATTTATGTTATTATGGATTTTAACTGCCTTACTGAGTTTCTTTGAAACTCATTCCTTTATTGTACAATGTTTGTTAGACTATCCTGAAGGTACTGAGTACTATGACAGTCCCTATGAAGAAGCGCAAGGCGAAGAGGCATATCTCCAGGAAGGTGATTGCGGTTACCACAATTACTACGAAGATCCCGCAGTGGTTATGCTCCGTACGATGCTTAGTCCGACCATTGAGTGGAGCGTCCTTGTGCCATTTATGAGATTTACACTTATAAGGATGTTGTCTATAAAGTGGAGAACAATTTAGTTACCCAATGTACTTGCTATTGGGATTAGATTTTGTCTAGGTTATTCTTTTAGAGCTACTTTTCCGCTGGTTGTAGAGTGGGATATTTGCCTCACTTTACTATTCTGTTTGACACTCTGATTATATCTATTATTCTGACTCATTTATGATTCATTCTTTCTTTATTGGATTTATGGTTTATCTTCCGCACTTTTATTATGATTGTTCATGATTATGTTATTGTTTATGTGGGAGGTTGATCACTCGATACCTGATCTTCGGGCTGTGGATCACACTCTGCGGTATGCCGAGTAGGGTATCGGTGGGAGGGCGTGATGATTGGTATCGAGCCCAAGGTTCGAGGAGATCCTAACTACAAAAGACAATAACTGAACATTCTGAGTCATTGATCTAAAATGACTATTCTACTCTTAGAGTGAATAATAGAACACCTTGAATTAGAAACTTGACCTTTGAGGCATAACGGAACATTTCCGAATAACATACCATAATTATACTTGAACAAATGTCACTAATGCAAGGAAAAGAAAGGTGCATAACATACAATAATTAAAGGGAAACAAAATGAACTTCATTAATTTCAAAAGTTTTTACAACGATTATATCTGAAATGCATAAATGGAAATCCTAAGGTACGATCTATCTAGGTGATCTTCTCTCGATCTCTCGTATGCTCCGAACTCCTCCGCTAGCGAGTCACCGATGCTCTATCCTATCCTGTCGTGACTCCATCCTCTCGTACATCTGCTCTGTCGACCTCCATCCTCTCTAACATGGAAGTCATCGATCTCATCTGTGCCCCAAGATCCGAAGTCTCCAACGCATGGAGGGCCACCTGCCTCGAAGTGTGATGAAGGAAACTCGTGATGCACGAGCTCGGCCTCGTGCATATCTGCATCATCTCCGGCCTGATCATCACTATCGGGACCGATATCCTCTCCTCCATCCTCCGACCCCGATCCTCATCCTCCGATTCATCATCATCCTCACCCTCCGGACCAGGAGATCTCTCCGATGCTGTAGTCTCATCGACGAATGGTCCGAGTCCCAATAGAGTATCCACGTGAACCAGTGTCCACCGGTGTATCCTCGAAACTCACCCCGAAATGCCGAAGATCAAAGTCGGTAGCCTCCCATAGCAAAGGTTCCGCATGCTAGGCCGCAGAACTAAGTCCAGCATGACCTGCTGAATGATGTAGGAGAGATCGATCTCGAAGCCCATGTAGATGCGGTAGATGACTAAGGCCTCCATCACTGTGACCCGATGGTGATGTCTGGCTTTCGGCATAATGTTTCGGCCGACTATGCGACCGATAATCCGTGCAGAATCCGTCATCCGTCCGCTGGTCCACGGAGTGAAGCATCGACGGCTATCCCATAGCGTAGAGCATATCTCGCGTAGCTCGTACGACATCAGATGGCTGTCCAGATCTGCTCCTGCAGGTATCCACACACACTGCTGTGGATAGTAAGGAACCTGCAAGATCTCATTTGAAATCCAGCCCAAACCTAGCCAGGTCACCCTATCTGTTTTGGGTAAAGAAGGGTTTGTTTAAATGTTGACTTTGAAGTTGGACCGTGATTTCAGTTTTGTTTAAATGTTGATTTGAAGTTTGACCGTGATTTCAGTTTTACTATCTTTGAAAATCTTAGGAAGCCATGTCAGACCTTTCTCTTAGGGTTGATCCAATGTCCCAAAATGAGGGATGATGTCTTTGTGGGCCATCTCAGTAGAAGATATGGTGTTTGACCCAAAACCCATGGATATTGATGATGGTGTTTCCTTATGGAAACTTTAATTGATTTGGTGTTGAACTACTCTCTAGTGAAGAAGAACTTGGTTGATGGACCTAAAGCTTAGTTGGACCTGGTTTGAAGACATCCCTCCATACTAGGTAAGTAGTATGATGCGTTGAAAGAAGCCCATCCAAAAATATTGAAGTTAGGCCCATTAAATCCCTATTTTTTGAACAAGCTGTCTAGGCAGTGGCATTTTGGTAATTTTCTGTTTTGAAGGTTTTTAAAAGCTTTATTTCTTTTAATTTCGTGGTAAACATTCCCACTAGGTTTCTAACTCTCTTTGGATCATGGAAAGGACCTTAGATCTTCCTCTTTGGCAACCAATCAATCGATAAGGTCAATTTGATCAGTTTGGTGAAATCCTAGTAATTCTTGTACTCTTTGTGCTATTTAAGAGGGGGAACTCCATGTTTTTCAATCCCAATCTGTTCTAAGCTTTTGGAGAACGTGGGAAGAGCCCTAGATCCTCTCCTTGAAGCCAAGGAAGACCCTCAAGCATCTGCTCGATTTCTTCATCGGTTTCTCTTCTAAAAGGTTATTATTCAATTCGTTTCTTCTTTAATTCATTCTTTCTTCTCTACTTCTGATATTCTGATTATGAGAAGGTTATTACACTGCTGTAATAACCTCTTCTCTAATTCTTTTAGCCCTAGGGTGAATCTTGATTACCCCTAGCCTTTCCATGAGAGCCATCAGTGTTGTTCTGAATCTGCGCACCGAAGAGGGGTGAATTAGTTGAAATACCTAATGAACTCCTGTGCTCAATCCGATTATATTTCCTGAAACTAGACTTCTTAATGGACTTCCAGGAGAAAACCCCACTCAATTTGACCCCATATAACCTTCCAAATCCCTGTGAAGTTGCTGAACTATGTCTGGCAAATCCTGCTTGCGCATCGAAGAAGGTGAGCCTAGTTGGTGGACCTAATGAACTCCAATTCTTGATCCGAAGGTATTTCTGGAAACTAGACTTCTTGATTGACTCGTAAAAGAAAACCTCACTCAATTTGACCTTGTATAGCCCTCTGAATCCCTGTTTGAACCTTGCTGTCCTGATTGGTCGACTCATTGGTCGACCGACCGAGACCAATCCAATCGACCAATGGTGTCCGAATTTACCAATTTGGTCCTGTCTCCTCTATTTAAGTCAAATCTCGGGATTACTTCACCTCCTATGCCTCCTAAGCCTCTGGAATGAGTTAGAACCCTAATCTAATCAATTCCCTTGCATTCCTTGGTGATCTCTCACAAGACTTGACGTAATCTTCTTCCTCTCGCATCAAAGGTATGTCTACTCTCTTTTCTTTCTTCTCCATCTCTGATTTTCTTTCTTTAATCTGTTCTTGGCTGAGATTAGGAAGAAGATGATGCACTCTTGCAACCATCCACTCCATGATCTCATCTTGTTCCTTGAGATCTATGATCATCATCATGATCTCAACCCCGACCGATGGAATCTTTGAAAACCCTAACCCTAATCCTTTGAAACCCTAACCCGGGTGATTATCCGAGAACCTTTTTGGTAACCTCCCATGTGAGGGAAACCTCATGGGTAATGTGGAGGTTGATCTAAATTCAATATTCTTTAATTCTTCTTGTTGTAATTGGCCAATCATCGATTCCCTCCCTCCTGGGATCTTAACCTTTTTATGGGAACCATAAGGGTGAAACCCTAATTTCTTGGGTTAAATCAAGAACCCATCTTTTTACCATGACTTGATGATTTTATCTTCCCATATGATTCTAATACATCCTAGGAAGTTCCCCTTGAATTTCGGATCAATCCGACTTCAAACGAAGAAGTTATGGCCAAAACAGTTTTCACTATTCCGTCTCGACTCGATTGGTCGATGATTGTTCGGGTCAATAGACCAAGGCAATCGACCAATGAAGTCGGTGCTTCAATTTTCGCTCGATTTGATTCGTTTGCTCTCTGATCTTTTAGGTATCTTTCCTAATGTTGTATCTATGCTTGTTAGGGGTTTATTTGCCATGTTTGGTGTCTCTCTTTTGATCTTTGGATTATCTTCGGCGATGATCAGGTAAGGACAGTTGATTCCTTAACTACATAGATTGCTTGTTCTCTGGTTTCTACTTTATGAAACTATGAGATTACCTACTGTTATTGTATTTTAATTCTGATCTCCTCTGTGGGAACAGTAGCACTTATTTATATCATCTTTTCATTGTTTATGTTATATGAATTACTTATTCCGCTTTCGATGTTGCTTTTACATTCTCTTTTATATGATGAACTACTGGTTGTGTATGTCATGACTGATCTGAGAATGTGTTTGCTTAAGTTTGTTTGGGATTGGGAAGTGTCCTTTTGACACTTCGTCCTTGGACATTATCGGAAATAGTATGGGATGTTTCCGGGTTGCCCATCGACACTTTCCCGAATCAATGGTTGTCATACCTAGGGATGTCTAGCTGTTTGGCTGGATATACCCCTGTTATATCAGACCCGATTCGAAGGGTATTGAGACCAACGACCCGTGGTAGCAATGGGGATTCACGGCGCTCAAGACCGTAACCAACCCGTGAGAGGACAATCACATTGTGGGGGCCATTTATTGGAGGGTTGCATTGGCTAGACTTGGCTCATGGGGCTCGAGACCGGTGAGTTATATCCGTGAGAGGACATGAGAGCTTCCCTTTTACCATATGTGGATAACCAATAGGGTTGATGAGTCCGTGTCCGGTTGGTTGGTGCCATAGGATCGCCGACTCTAGTCAAGGATACCGAAAGGATCGTCGCAGGAATGGACTATCGCCGGTTGATATAACCGACTAGATGACTTGCATTGGGCTAGGCTTTTCCCCGACATGCCGTACTTATCCAAACGTTTGACGGTGTGTTGACTTAACCCCTTACCATGGAAATTGTCCAGAAGGATGCGACCCATTACCAATCGGTCCCCGAGATATCTTAAATGGTTGAGGGAATCCAAGATATCTTAAATGGTTGAGGATGTGCACCTACCCAAAGAAGTACGTGCTATGACTTAAAGCATGTTTGCCATAGACCAGCATACATAGAGTTTAGATGCATACATACATTACTTGTTTCATATTGCATTGCATCTTGTTATGGTTTGCTTCAATGTTATTTATGTTGTTATGGATTAACTTGCCTTATTGAGTTTCTTTCAAACTCATTCCTTTTTGTGCAATCTTTGTTAGCCTTCTCTGTTTTATTTCTTTGACGCCCTATGAGGAGCCAAGGTGAAGAAGATGAAGCCAAGAACAAGAAGAGCGTCAAGATGTGGATTAGATTTCCTTTGTTTCTTCTAGACTTATCTTTTACTTTACTTGTATTAGCTTAGAGCTTTATTTAGATTTCGATCTACCTTCTTCATGTGTTTTAGGGTATATTTCCGCTTACTCTACATTTCTTTTGATTTGGTATCTTGTTATTCCACTCGATTTCTATAGTGATCCTTTTGAGATCCTTTCTTGACTTTTATTATAAATTACTTGAACATTATGATTTTTCTTGCTTTTGATTATGTTATTGTGCAAATGATATGATTGTTCCTAAACTTGATCTTTAGGGCTTGGATCACACTCGTATGCCGATGGGTACCGAGGATGTGACATCTCACCTGTCCGTAGAGGCGAATCGAGTCCGAAGACCCGCTCCCGAGGACAAGTCTAGTGGATGTCCTGCCTCGATCCTCCTCTTTGGTGGTTCTGAAGAACAACCTCACTAGTTCCGGTATACCCTCCTGTGAAGAGATGAGTCCATTGATGTGTCGAACCTCAATCCTAAAGCTCGTGTGTGTGACTCCCATCTCGTTTGTAGCTGCAGACTGTGTTCAAACATGTGTCTCCTAACCTCGTCTAGGCTCAAGGAACCGACCTCCCTAAGAGCACCTAAATGACACGACTCTACTCTTCCTGCATAGTGGGTATCCTGAAAGAGACAAGAGACAATTCCGTTAGTGCTATTTTAAGATTTGACCAAAAGGTATTTTCGTAATTTTTGGAAAATTTCAAATTTGGGGAAATTTGATTTGAACATACTAACTGAATTTCATTTAGTTTTTTGATGAAAATCGATGAAAACTGGATTAAAGGAAATTTCAGCAAATGATTTTGCATTAAAATTGGATTTTTGAAAAGTTAATGGTTAAATATTGTATGGACCTATCTACAATGTCATCTTGAATGTAGCATTTGATTTTTCCGGTTTGAAAAACAATTTTTCTAAAGATTCGATTTTATGAAAACTTTGCGAGATGAACACCATTATGTTAAAACTTGTAGTCTATGTGCATTGTGTTTAAAACCTAGGAATATGTTTCTAAGCATTCCTAACATGATTTCTAGCATTGGATACAAGTAAGCATGGTTTTATTAATGCAAGCATGAGAAGATGAAAATGGAAGAAAGAATGAGAATTTACCTTGTTTGTGAAGATTGTGTGTTGTGGTGTTGTTGTTGAAGCACCAAATCACCTCAAGAACACTTGTGAGAACCTTTGGAGACTTTCCCTAGAGCTCTCTCACCTTTGGAAGAAGTTAGAATGAGGTTGGAATGTGAAATGAGGCTTATAATGCGAATTTTCGCATTCGCATTGGTCGAGGTCGGTCACCAATCACTCACCAATGGTCACAGAGACCTCATTGTGTTGAATTTTTGGAAAATGTGATTTTTGCCTTATGGATTATTGTTTGATGACTATATGGATATATTTGAGCATGATTTAAGTTTTCAAATCATTGGATTTGTGGTTTATGTTGAAACTTGAATTGGTATTTTGATGTTCTCGGTTTTCATGGTTACTCGAGTGGCTGGTGAATCCAGTGGTCTGGTGGTGGTGAGATACCTCGGGAGGTGGTGAAATACCTCTGGTGGTGGTGAGATACCAAATGTTGACGGGTACTCATGAGATACCTGGTCCCAATGTTGGAAGTTTTAGATATTGCCAATATTATGGGCAATATGATGCCCCCCTCTTCAACCAGATGTTGGTGGGTTTCATGACTCGCATAATGAGACCCGGCTGGTGCTAATGTGAATCCTCATGCCGCAGTCCTAATGCGAGGTTTAGCTGGAACTCCTCATACTCCTGATGGAGAGTTTTCCCAAGATGCAAGTACCCACTTTCACTGGAGTTACCAAGGACCCCTTGTTTCCCAACAAGTGGCTTCGTGAGTTGGAGAAGGCTTTCCGACATCGCAATGCTCTGAAGCTCGAAGATTTTGTTTCTGACAGTTGCAACAAGAACCGATGCATGGTGGATCTCCACTCGGCCTGTTTTGGAAGGTTTGCATGCGAGTTGTAACTGGGAGTTATTCAAAGAGGCTTTTTGTATGAATTACTTTCCGAGGCGGTGAAAGATGCGAAGGAAGCCGAGTTCATGATTCTTACTCGGGGATCTCGTCGTGTTGGAGTACCAACAGTTCGAAGAGCTTCATTTCTTTGCTCCGATTCTCGAAGGATGACCTCGCGAAAGCAAAGAAGTTCTTCAAAGGCTGCGCCCGCCATTAAAGCTTACCTCACGATCCAGCCTATAGTGAGCTATGCTCAAGTGGTGCGAACTCGAAGAAGTTGGAAGAAACAGAGAAGGAAAGTGCTCGTGTGCAAAAGCCCCGGCGATCAAGGAATTCGGGTTGGTGGATCGTAATGACCGTCGTTTTGTGAGACCTACACCCTATCCCACTCCTACCTTTCGGGCTAAGAGTGTAGGTCGAACACGGGTTTTCAGCAGCCCGGCCGGTTTAGACAGTATGGCGGAAACCGACCACCGGCAAGTGCAAGTGCAAGGCCTTTTGTTCGAAGCCCTCTGTTGCAGCCACCCCTGTTGGATCCAGCAATCCCGTGTGCTTCTACCGCAAGCAAGCTGGTCATTTTGCTCGTGCCTGCTGAGCGGCCGCCCGCTGCCCCCCCAGTGGTGAAGAGTGCTCCTGCTCCTCCCTCCGGTAGAGTTTTCAGTATTTCCAGTCTTGAGCAGGATCCAAGCCATGAAGTGATTACAGGTACATTGTTAGTTGTTTCTATTTCGCATTTGTCTTATTTGATACGGGTGCATCTCATTCGTTCATGTCATCTGCATTCATCAAGAAGACTAACCTAATCCCCGAGAAGTTGTCTAGTTGTTTATTGATTAGTACACCTACTGGTCCTGTTGTGAAACTAGATAAGGGGTTATCTAAATGTCCCGTGTTGATTGGTGAGAAGAACTTGGAAGCCAATTTTGTGATTCTTGACATGAAGGACTTCGATGTTATTTTGGGAATTGATTGGTTGACAGCCCACAAAGCCGTGTTCCTTTGTTCCTCAAAGAAGATTCAGTCCATATCTGTGGAAGTCCGGCATAGAATTTGGGTGAAAAGAGAAGGGTTTGTAAGAAGGTGTTGTCGCCCGATGCAAGTCTATGCCCTAGTGGATGATGCTTCATCTGAAGGCAAGGGTATAGTGGAGAAAAGAGTCGATGAAGTCGAGTTGTCTGCGACTTGTTGATGTCTTCCCCGATGATCTATCGAGTGCCTCCGACAGGGATGTCGAGTTTTCTATTGATCTCGTCCCCGGTGCCGCTCCGATCTAAAGCTCCGTATAGGATGGCTCCTACTGAGTTGAAAGAGTTGCAAAATCAGTTGAATGAGCTCATTGATAGAGGTTTCGTTCAGCCTAGTGTGTCACCTTGGGGAGCTCCGGTCTTGTTCGTCAAGAAGAAGGATGGTAGTATGCGCTGTGATCGACTACCGTGAGTTGAATAAGTTGACTATCAAGAATAGATATCCGCTGCCCGATTGATGATCTCTTCGATCGGTTGAAGGGTGCAGTTGTGTTCTCAAAGATTGACTTAAGGTCCGGATATCACCACTTGAAAGTGAAGTCTAGTGATATCTTCAAGACAACTTTCGACGCGTATGGTCACTACGAGTTTAGAGTCATGCCCTTGGATTGACCAATGCTCTGCGGTGTTCATGGACCTCATGAACCGGTATTTCATGATGTGCTTGATAAGTTTGTGATTGTTTTCATTGATGACATCTTGATCTATTCGAAGAGCGAAGAAGAGCATGCGAGTCATCTAAGTTTCACGTTGCAAAGGTTGCGAGAAAAGAGTTGTTCGCTAAGTTTAGCAAGTGTGATTTATGGCTTAAGAGAGTGGTATTCCTTGGTCATGTAGTTTCAGCCAAGGTATTCGTGTCGATCTGAAAAGGTCCAAGGGGGCTGATTGGGAAAGACCGAAGTCGATACGGAAATAAGAAGTTTTCTTGGATTGGCGGGTTACTACCGAAGGTTTATTGAGAACTTTTCTCGGTTGGCTGCTCCTATGACTAAGTTGACCAGGAAAGAAGAAAAGTTTGTTTGGTCCGCGCCTTTGTGAGAAGAATTTCCAAGAGTTGAAAGATAGATTGACAAGTGCCCGGTTTTTTACTATACCCGATAGTTCCGGTGGTATGACATTTATACCGATCGCAAAGATTGTTTGGGTTGTGTCGATGCAACATGGCAAGGTCGTAGCCTAGCTTCTCGGCAATTGAAGGATTATGGCGGAATTACCCCACTCACGATCTAGAACTTGCCGGTTGTTTTGCTTTGAAGATTTGGAGACATTACCTTACGGTGAGAAGATTGCCATTTCACGGATCATAAGAGTTTGAAATACTTCTTTACCCAAAAGGAGTTGAACATGAGACAAAGGAGATGGTTGGAACTAGTCTCCGATTATGATTGTGATATTCGGATCACCCTGGGAAAGCAAACGTTGTTCTGATGCTCTTAGTAGGAAGAACCAGAAGAAGACTTTGGATTTGAATGCTTTGAGTTTACCATTGTGGTCTTCTATTGAGAGTTTTGATTTGGAAATCGTCCCGAGAATCCGATTTTATTCTTTCGCCATGACGGCAAGATCTGGTCTTAGAGATAAGATTGTTGCTCCGAGTTCGATCAAGAGTTTTTGATCAAAGTTGAGAAGATTTCTTCGAATCCTGAGTCGGACCCCGACTTTGGTATATCCATGGATGGTGCTTTGTTGTTTAGAGGAAGGCGGCGTGCCCAAACGAAGAAGTTAAGAAGGAAATATTGAAGGAAGCACACCGGTCGGTCTTTACTATACACCCGGGAAGCACCAAGATGTACAAGGACTTGAAGGAACATTTTTGGTGGATTGGTCTAAAGGCGGATGTTGATGATTTTGTTGCCAAGTGTGAGACTTGCCAACGTGTGAAAGCCGTTCGACAACCTCCATCTGGATTACTTCACCTCTTCCTATTCCTAGTTGGAAGTGGGAGGATATCTCCATGGACTTCGTGACTAGCTTGCCTCGAACAAGTAAAGGCAATGACACCGTGTGGGTGATTGTTGATAGGTTGACCAAATCAGCCCATTTCATTCCTATGAAGATCACTCATACTGGATAAGCTAGCAAGGCTTTATGTGGATAATGTGGTTCGTCCGCATGGTGTGCCATTGAGTATTGTTTCGGATCGTGATCCTAGGTTCACCTCAAGGTTTTGGAATAGTTTGCAGAAGGCCTTGGGAACCCAATTGAACTTGAGTACAGCTCATCATCCACGGTCGATGGACAATCGAGCGGACAATTCAGACATTGGAAGATATGCTCGATCTTGTGTGGTGGATATGGGTGGTAATTGGGATGAACACCTAGCTTTGGTTGAGTTTGCCTACAACAACGGTTATCAAGCAACAATAGGCATGGCTCTATTCAAGGCTTTGTATGGCAGTACTTGTAGGACACCTTTGTCTGGCTGAGACAGGTGAAAGAAAAGTCTTAGGTCCTGAAATGATTGAAGCTACGAGTGCTATGGTAGATATGATAAGAGAAAGGATTAAGTCCGCCCAGTCAAGACAGGAATCTTATCCTGATAAGAGAAGGACCGATTTGGAATTTCAAGTTGGAGAGAAAGTCTTTCCGAAGGTTTCACCAATGAAGGGTGTGATGAGATTCAATGTTAAGGGAAAGCTTAGCCCTCGTTACATTGGACCTTTCGAGATTTTGGAAAAGGTTGGACCTGTTGCGTATCGATTAGCATTACCTCCGCCTCTTCTGGTGTTCACAATGTGTTTCATATTTCGATGCTCCGAAAATACATAGAGAATCCGGAACACATTTTGCAGCAAGCACCTGAAGGACTTAGTGCTGATTTGACCTACGATGAAGAACCGGCCGAAATCTTGGATAGGAAGGACAAGCAGCTGCGGAATCGCACCATCCCTTTGGTGAAGATTCGGTGGAAGAACCATACCCCTGAAGAAGCTTCTTGGGAGAAGGAAGAAGACATGAAGGAGAAGTTTCCTTACCTCTTTGGAAGCACAGGTACACTTTCAATTTCGAGGACGAAATTTCTTTAAGGGGGGGAGAATGTAAAACCCAGCCCTAACCTTGACCCGGAAACCTTGTTATTTGTAGGTCCGATGTCCCGGAGTAAAGTAAGAAGTCAGCTTTGGGCCATCCCAGTGGAGGACTTGGTGTCTGGCTTTGAATCCATGAATGTTGATGATGAAGTTCTATTTATGGAAACTGAATCCTGATGAAGATCTGATTAGTTGATGGACTTGGAGTGCTCTCTATATTGGTTTGAAGGCATTTCTACCTATTAGGTAAGTCACTTGACTTGTGTGCAAAACCTCTTTAGGATTGGATTTGATCTGGGCCTTCAATTCCCTGTTTTGGACTTCTTGTCGGCATTGGTCGACTGATTGGTCGATTGGGCCAGTCGACCAATCCACTCGACCAATGAGTGCTGTCTTTGGCAATTAGGTTTTTCTTGCTCTATTTAAGTCCAATCTCGAGTCCACTTCGTATTTTCTGCCTCCAAACTCTCTGGAACGAACCAAAGACCTCTGCAAGTCATCTCCCTTGCATCCTTGGTGTTTTCTTGACGGATCTTTGTCGAAACTCTTCCTTTTGCATCAAAAGGTATGTCTACTCTCTCTTCTTCTCCTCCATCTTTGTTTTTCTTTCCTTTTTGAGTTGAGACAGTAGAAGAGATGCTGCATTCTCTGTTGCAAACATCTCTGAACATGTTCTCATGATCATCCTAAGGATTTGAGGCTAGAACAATGATCTTAACCATGATCATTGCAAGCTTTTGAAGGAATCATGATCAAACCATGATCTAATCTTGTTAAACTTCTAATTTGAATTCTGATCTCTTTGGATCTTTGATATTGATCATGTTAGTAGTTAATTACTGTGTTTTCTTTCCATGATCCATAATCTATCAATCTCTAATTGTTCTCTTCTACCATACTATGTGTTCTTCATGAAGCATGGTAGTTACATATATGGTAGGTTTTATTTCCTTATTTAGATTTATGCTTCTAAGCTTTTTCCTTGAAGATCTAAGTATGTTTTCATGATACCTTTACCTGAAGCAATGATCCATCCTTCTATTGTTCTTGTCTTTGATTTCTATTTCGAATTCATCAAGATCCATGGTTGATCTAATTATGGTAACTTTTTGTTTCCTAATTTGGATCTTGATATCTTGATTTGATTGGTGTTTTGAGGTCCCCTATATGTTAGAATACTACTGATGTAGTTTACCCCTTGATTAGTACCCTTTTGAACCACCAAATTCGGATTTCATATCTTAAAACTCTGTTTTTTTAGGCTACTGTCTGCATTGGTTGACTGATTGGTCGACTGGACCAGTCGACCAATCCACTCGACCAATGAGTACAGCAACTCCAGAATTGGTCTGTGTTGGATGTTTTGGTATCTTTTCTGTTAGGGATCTTTCCTAATATGTTGTATATACTTGTTTAGGACCTTCTTCTCAAGTTTTCCAAGATCTTACTTGATTTCTTAGGATTCCTTTGCGAGTTATAAAAGGTAAGGATGGTTATTTCCTTAATTACATAGATAGCATGAATCTAGTTTCTATATTTGAATATCATTGATATGATTCCTAAATTAGATTCTTACAATGATATACTACTGTTGCATAACTTTGATTACAGTAGCATTACTTATTCATATTAAATTGATTAATGTATGATTTACTTACCAATGTTATACAAGTGATTGTAATTATTGATTTCTTTCCATATATGAAGTTACCATATATGTGATGATATGAATTGATGTTTGTGTATGCTTAAGTATGGTTTGGAAAGGAGAGGTGTCCTTTTGACACTTCTGTCCTTGGACTACTACGGAAATATTATGGGATGTTTCCGGAGATGCCCTCTGGACACCTTCCTAAACTGTTGGATGACATATCTAGGATTGTCTAGTAGTGTTTGGCTAGGATGTCCTGTTATGTCGGACCCTAATCGGAGGGGTATTGAGACCCGAACGACCCGTGGTAGCAATGGGGATTCATGGGCGCTCAAGACCGGTAACCAACCCGTGAGAGGACAGGAATCACATTGTGGGGGCCATTTATTGGTAGGGTTGCATATGGTTAGACTTGGGCTCACGGGCGCTTAAGACCGGTAACCAACCCGTGAGAGGACGTGAGAGCTTCCCGTTTACCATATGTGGATAACCAATAGGGTTGATGAGTCCGTAGTCGGGGACTATGAGGACTCTAGTGTGAAGGATACCGGAAAGGATCGTCAGGGACGAGGAATGGAAGTATCTGGATCTGACTTGATGTAACTAAGTAGAAGACTTGCATTTGGCTAGGTTTTACCCCGACATGCGCCAGTACTTATACCAAATGGTTGTGAGAGAGTGTGTTGACTTAACCCCCTGCCATGGTTTGTCCCGAGGGATGAAGGACCCATTACCAATCGGCTGCTCAAGACCGGTGAAATGATCCGTGAGAGAATCCAAGATATCTTAAATGGTTGAGGATGTGAGTGGACTTTCCTAAAGAAGTATGGTGCTATGACTTAAAGCATGTCTGCCAATAGAGACCAGCATACATAGAGTTAGATTCATTCATTCATTGCTTGTCTCATATCATATTGCATTTATGATTGTTCGGAATCCCGCCATTTATGTTATTATGGATTTTAACGCCCTTTACTGAGTTTCTTTGAAACTCATTCCTTTATTGTACAATGTTTGTTAGACTATCCTAAAGGTACTGAGTACTATGACGGTCCCTATGAAGAAGCGCAAGGCGAAGAGGCATATCTCCAGGAAGGTGATTGCGGTTACCACAATTACTCTGAAGATCCCGCGAGTGGTTATGCTCCGTACGATGCTTAGTCCGACCATTGAGTGGAAGCGTCCTTGTGCCATTTATGAGATTTACACTTATAAGGATGTTGTCTATAAAGTGGAGAACAATTTAGTTACCCAATGTACTTGCTATTGGGATTAGATTTTGTCTAGGTTATTCTTTTAGAGCTACTTTTCCGCTGGTTGTAGAGTGGGATATTTGCCTCACTTTACTATTCTGTTTGACACTCTGATTATATCTATTATTCTGACTCATTTATGATTCATTCTTTCTTTATTGGATCTATGGTTTATCTTCCGCACTTTTATTATGATTGTTCATGATTATGTTATTGTTTATGTGGGAGGTTGATCACTCGATACCTGATCTTCGGGCTGTGGATCACACTCTCGGGTATGCCAGATAGGGTACTGGCTGGGAGGGCGTGACAGATTCCCTTCACCATGTGGGGAATGGATCTGGTGGGAAAGCTCCCTAAGGCCGCCAACAATAGAGAATATTTGGTCGTGGCAATCGACTATTTCACTAAGTGGGTGGAAGCTGAACCTCTCTCATCCATTACTGAGAAACAAATGGAGATTTTTTTTCAAGAAAGGATCATCTACAGATTTGGAATTCCAAAGATCCTTGTGACCGACAATGGAAAGCAATTCATCGGAGCGGGCTTCAAGAATTTTTGTGAAAGATATCACATCGAACATAGGACTTCATCCGTGGCGTATCCATAGAGCAATGGGCAAGTTGAGATAACTAATCGGACGCTTTTGGATGGAATAAAAAAGCGTTTGGAGACAAGTCGGACCAAATGGGTTGAAGAACTACCAAGCGTCCTTTGGTCATATTGCACCACAGCCAGAACTCCTACGGGAGAAACACCTTTTCGGCTAGCCTACGGCACAGAAGCACTTTTCCCGGTAGAGGTATTGGCAGAATCAAAGAGATATACAGACTTCAATGAAGAAGCAAACGAAGAAGGCTTGAAGAGCAATCTTGATCTAATAGACGAAGTACGGAGCATGTCAGAATACCGGAATCAAAGATATCAGAACCAAGTAGCTGGATACTTCAATGCTCGGGTAAAAAATAGAAGACATCGTGTGGGTGACTTAGTGCTCCGCAAAGTTGCGGCATCAGACCCAAGAAACCAAGGCAAGCTCTCACCCACATGGGAAGGGCCATATCTCGTCGAACAAGAGACGAAAACAGGGACATACAAGCTAAAAAGCTTAGCCACGGGCGAGACAATTGATTGAACTTGGGATTCCATGAATCTTCGAAAATTCTATCAGTAGAGTTAGTCCAGATATGTAGCATTTGCAACCAAGTCAAAAGACCATTTGATTCTCAACAAAGTCTATGTCTCCATTTTTGACATCCTTTTTCTTGAAAAGAAAGTTATAGCGAAGAAGACACAAGCATTTCTTCACGAGAACCCAGGAGCGCTCTTCAAATCAACGAAGAACCCAAGAGAGTTCAAAGGCGTTACACTCGGGGCCTCACTCGGGTAGCCATTCGGGAGAATTCCCTCACCTCTTATGAAAACCAAGAAAGGCTTTCATAATATGGAATTATTCAAAGACGTTACACTCGGGGCCTCACTCGGGTAGCCACTCGGGAGAAATTCCCCCAACTCTTCTGAAAACCAAGAAAGGCTTTCATAAAATGGAATTATTCAAAGGCGTTACACTCGGGACCTCACTCGGGTAGCCACTCGGGAGAAATTCCCCCACCTCTTCTGAAAACCAAGAAAGGCTTTCATAAGATGGAATTATTCAAAGGCGTTACACTCGGCACCTCACTCGGGTAGCCACTCGGGAGAAATCCCCCACCTCTTCTGAAAACCAAGAAAGGCTTTCATAAGATGGAATTATTAGGCATTACACTCGGGACCTCACTCGGGTAGCCACTCGGGAGAATTCCCCCACCTCTTATGAAAAACCAAGAAAGGCTTTCATAAGATGGAATTATTCAAAGGCGTTACACTCGGGGCCTCACTCTGGTAGCCACTCCGGAGAAATCCCCCACCTCTTCTGAAAACCAAGAAAGGCTTTCATAAGATGGAATTATTCAAAGGCGTTACACTCGGGACCTCACTCGGGTAGCCACTCGGGAGAAATCCCCCACCTCTTATGAAAAACCAAGAAAGGCTTTCATAAGATGGAATTATTCAAAGGCGTTACACTCGAGACCTCATATCGGGTAGCCATTCGGGAGAATTCCCTCACCTCTTATGAAAACCAAGAAAGGCTTTCATAAGATGGAATTATTCAAAGGCGTTACACTCGGGGCCTCACTCGGGTAGCCATTCGGGAGAATTCCCTCACCTCTTATGAAAACCAAGAAAGGCTTTCCTAAGATGGAATTATTCAAAGGCGTTACACTCGGGGCCTCACTCGGGTAGCCACTCGGGAGAAATCCCCCACCTCTTCTGAAAACCAAGAAAGGCTTTCATAAGATGGAATTATTCAAAGGTGTTACACTCGGGACCTCACTCGGGTAGCCACTCGGGAGAAATCCCCCACCTCTTATGAAAACCAAGAAAGGCTTTCATAAGATGGAATTATTCAAAGGTGTTACACTCGGGACCTCACTCGGGTAGCCACTTGGGAGAAATCCCCCACCTCTTCTGAAAACCAAGAAAAGCTTTCATAAGATGGAATTATTCAAAGGCGTTACACTCGGGACCTCACTCGGGTAGCCACGCGGGAGAATTTCTCCATCACTTATGAATTTCTCCAACACATGAGATACAATTCTCTATAAGACCTTCATTCGAGACCCTATTCTGATAGACCAACTAGAATAAAGGCTTGGGAGAACTCAAACATCATCAACTCTAAGGCATTACGCTAGGGGAGTGACTCGGGAAGATACTCGGGACAAGTCAAAAGAAGCTTAATGCCTTAGTTAGAGGCAAACAACTACAAGCTATCATCCAAAACATTTGGCCACAAGGACCAATATTACAGAAAGCGCAAAGTTGCGCAAATTCAACAATTGTTTACAAAAATTCCAAAAAACAGAAGCAAGAAAAAGTAAAGTCTTCTAGTTCTCAGGAGGATTCTCTCCTTCGGGCAGCTCTTCGTCCGAACGCTCTTTCTCGAGATTCTCTCCAGAGCCCACTTCTTCATCTTCATCAATATAGAGAAGAGGATCAGGAGGGCTAAATGGTTCTCCGCATTCAATCCCTTCAGGCACGGCTCTTTCAAGAGTCTCATAGACTCTACCGTCCAACATTCCGGCTAATTCTTTCAGGTTAGGAATATCTACCCATCGGAGAACTTCAGTAAAAGCATCATTGAGCTCGAGGCGATAAGTCGAAGCAAATAGAGCCATTTGGAGTTTCTTGAACTAAGAAGTCCCAAGGTAAGAAGCGATGATTTCTTTCAGATGACGTCGGGAACATCCTCGGCACTAATAGGAAGTTTCCCTGCCCGAACTTCTTCACGAAGTTGGAGGGCAATAGACTCCATATCAGCTTTCTCACGCTCCAACTTTTCCTTTTCTTTAAGGGCCTCTTCCAAGTTTTCCTTGGTCTCAGAAAGCTCCTCCTTAAGAGCTGCCTTGCTCTTGGATATCTCCTTCAGCTTCAAACTCCTTTCTGCGTCCCGCCTCTTCAATGACTCAACAATCTTGAGAGACTCAGAAAGCTCCATGACGGTTCGTTCCCGATCCTTTTCAACATCCCTAAGCTGATTAGCCAAGTGCTCAGAACGGATCATGCACTCTCCCATAAAATGTGTCCCTCCAGAGAAGTACTTGAAGAAAATATGGAATATCATGTTACAGAAGTCACTTGAAGAAACATGAAAGTTAAGGACAGAGAATTACCTATAGGCACTAGCGGCATAAAACTTGTCATCCGGGAGATTCTTCAAATATTGGCGATCAGAAGGAATCATCCCTTTGAGAAGCCAAGTCCTGGCTACGTTGGAATCCCTCCCGGCAGCATCCTCGTTGTCCCGAGGCCTCTTGGAAGGCCTGCACGAGCGTCTTGATGGGGACGCCTGAGGGACGCCTATCTCGGGAGGACCTCCTCCAACTGAGGCGCTCTTCCTGGCGGTCTTCTTGCCTGAAGGCCTGGACGAGTCAGGGGCGCTCGGGACTTGGACGACAGGACCAGTCTCTGTGGCTCCGCCTTTCTTCACTGGCTTACGAGCGAAAGCCTCTTTGGAGTTCCCACAAGTAAGTGCCCGAAGAGCGTCAATGTCCAATTTGCTAGACACTGCGACAACAAACGAAGAAAGTCAGAAAGTGCGAAGATAAGAAAAATCCACAAAATTGAAGAACGTCAATGAAGAAGGGGCTCACCCGGAGAAAAGCCCCACAACTGAAGAACAGACGAATACTCAGACAAGTATCCATGAACTGCGGCTGAGTCTCCGTCAACTTGGATGATCTTTTCTAAGGCCGCTTCTTCGGTGGCGGATAACTCAATGAGAATATTGGGTTCTTTGAGATTTGATTTAGATTTCTTCACAAAAGCAGTTTGGAATGGCGGCGGGACCGGGGGCTTGCAGAAGAAAAAGTGATGTCTCCACCCCTTGGTGGACGTAGGCATAGACCCCGGCAAAATGATGTTGCCCGACCAGTCCACCGCGTCGGTTGCTCGACGTTGAAGAGAGAGCCAACCCCCCTTCGACTGACTCTTAACTTCGAAGAAACGCTGGAGAAGGGGGAATGTTGGTTCGACTCCAACATTATGATGGAAACCCACGAAACAAGTGACATTTCTCCAACTATTTGGAATAAGGTTGGAAGGAGAAATTCCATAATGAATTAGAAGGTCTTCAATAATTTTCTGGACGGGAAGGCGAAGACCCCCTAAGAAAGCATCGTAATAAAGGGAGAAGGCCCCATTCGGGGGCTCTCCAACCGGACTGAATAGAGACGGGAGCAAGAAGGAATAATCCTCTGGAATTTCAGAGAAATCCCTTAAACGTTGGAGATGGTGTTGGTTAAGATCTCCGGGATAGAATTCGGGACCCGAAAACTTGAGATCATAATCAATGTGAGAAGGTGTCTTTGGTTTGTTCCTTTCTTCAAGAGTTTCCTCCTCAGAAAGCAACGTAGCAGGGAGAAAGGGTGGCCAACGATTCCGGCAATCTTGAGGACGAGAAAGGGGAGGACGAGGCGAATAATGCCTCTGACTAGCAACTCGGAATTTAGCAGGAGATAGACTAATACTGTCAACCTCTTGCTCAACCAGAGAATTCACAGAAACATCGAAATTGACTAAGTCTGTTCCTAAATCAGAGCATAGGGGTTCTTGGTCAAGAGGGTCGTCCCTAGCTAAGTTAGCAGCAGCTCTAACAATAGAAGAATCAGAGAAATCATCTTCATTGGAATAGTGCACAGATTGAGTTCGGGAAGACATCTCAGGACTGGAGATCTCGGTAGTCGGGACCTCCAGTCGGGAGGTGGCTCGGGCTATTTCCTTGCCTTTTCTTAACTTATCCATAATACAGAAATGACAACGGAAAGAAATGAAGAAAGGCTAGAGAACTTACTGGTTGAAGGATTGGAATAGCTAGTTGAAGAAAGCAAGCAACGCAATCAGGAGACTTCAGAGAGAGTTTGCAAGCAAAAGAGTAAAAAGAAGAATGAACCTCTATTTATAGTGAGGAGGAGGAAGATGAAGAGACACATCCAACGGCTGTGAATCAAGCAAGGTGACGGTTGAGATCTGGCACATGAAAGGTCGCGATCCAACGACCAACAATGAACAGACACAACGGTTGAGATTGAGGGACTCAAGATCTCAATCAAACGGCCCTTGATCGATTATCTCAACGGCTGAGATAACATGACCGTTGGCATATCAGGAGCTGCAATAAATGTTAATTATTACAATGGTTGGGAGTTACAAAGGCCTCGAATAATGGCTATTATTCAAGACGACGTCTTAAAGTCTCTCCAAGAAAAAAGAAATTTTTTAAGAAGTCTGGGAGTAACATTCCATACGTTCGAGAAGTCAATCGCACGGAATGGGGGGCTCTGTTGTGGGGAGCTAAAGTCCCGAGTCCCCATCTCGGGAGAGAGAGGCACCCCCGTGGGCGGGTGCATCTTTTCCCTCTTAGAAGGTCCCGAGGGCCTCATTCGGGAGAGATATCTCCCTCTTGGGATGGCTCACCTCATCCTTGAAGAAGGTCCCGAGGGCCTCATTCGGGAGAGAAACCTCCCTCTTGGGATGGCTCCCCTCATCCTTGAAGAAGGTCCCGAGGGCCTCATTCGGGAGAGAAACCTCCCTCTTGGGATGGCTCACCTCATCCTTGAAGAAGGTCCCGAGGGCCTCATTCGGGAGAGATACCTCCCTCTTGGGCAGGCTCATTTCTTCGTTGGAGAAGGGTCCCGAGTGCCACACTTGGGAAAAATATATATATCTATATCCAACTCTAGCATTTCTCAGAAGACTCTCTTGACCAAGTCAAGAAGAGTTAGTTACGCATAAACACTCAGCATATCTATTCCGAGAATTGGGGAGGTGAGTCAGCATAACGACTCTATCAGGTGCGACAAAGAAGGAGCCGTTATTCCACTACTCCACTCACTCCTCAACTATTGATCCGGAACTTAAGGAATTGCCGTCTCCAGGTAACCTCTATATAAACCCACCTCCTACATGGAGAAAGGTACAAGGACTTTCATCTGAGTACTTACTCATTACGTTCTTGAGAACTCTCTCAAGAACCATTATTGTTGCCTAGGTTGACTTGAGCGTCGGAGGCGGTTCCCCGGCCAAAACTAGGCCGGACCGTTTTTGCTTTCTTTGTGTGTGCAGGCATCCCAATTATTCTAACTTAGTTGGAGAGCTCTTAAGGTGGTCATCCCAATATCCGGCTCTCGAAGAAGTTCTAGACGCAACAGCTCTAAAAGTGATTTTTCAGATTTGCCATTTGACATTTAATTTATTAATTATATTAATAAATTCCAACAATTAAGAAATCCCAACACTAATTAAGTGCTCCAAGCAGAAACGAAGTAACTTTGGGAACAATCAGAATCAAGTCACGGGATTCTGGCTCTCTGATTATCCTTCTAAATATGTCTCTAACACGCTATTAATATGCTTTCTCTCTCATTCTCTTAATTAGAAACTTGATAAGTCGATTAATAATATGAGATGTAACTGTCCATCAAACAGCCTTATCAAATAAATTATGTGACTTCTGTTTGCACCGCTGGTTAGTTTACTCCCTTGCCATTCTGTCTCCATCTTTTGCTATATCAACTGATCTCCCAGATTTAGGTGTTTCTGCAAATATACTCTTAGGACTCTCTCATTTTCTCAAACTGAGATTTAAAAATATAAAAAATAAAAAAATCACGAATTAGAACCTTATCATCTTCAGAATATTTAAATACGCATTACCCATTTATTATTTCATAATATCCTTCTAAAGATTTTGCGGTTCTCATCAAAGTTGTCATGGAATAATCATATAAAATGGAGTCTTGGACGTGCACTCCTCTTCCGTAGTCTGAATCAATTGCTTTGGAATGTAAAAATCAGTGATACCAAATAAAATTAATATATATATATATATAGAGAGAGAGAGAGAGAGAGGAGAGAAAACAGGCCAAACCTAGTAATTCAGAACCTTTACCACCAACTCTAGTACCTCCAAAGTCTCTTTTAACAGTTCGCCAGACATAAACCATCTAGGTCCACCTATGTCAGGTGGGCTGTGAAAAGAAAATTTTGGAACCATGAATACTGAGTGTAGAAGATCTGGACTCCCAAACTAGGTCCAGTATCATGAATTTGAAATTATTAATTTTTTTTTGGGTAAAAAAATTATTAATTTTTATTTCTTTATGAGAACTGTGGGGTCTTGGGAATATGAATTCCAGCTGGTAGATGTGTACCTTAGAATGAAAATACTTTTGTATTTTCAGAGTTAAATTATTTTAACTACTGGAATATACAATTTATCAACAGAATTACTAAAACATCTCCCGTTAAATTTTAATGATGGTAGTAGTGTTATCCCAAGAACAGGGATTTCACTATGCTTGATGTGGTTGATGTTTACAACTTTGACCTAGCAACTCATGGGGCCACTCATGATGTCAACTCTTACAAGAGTTAGCTTTGTTTTGCATGGTAACCGTACATCTAAGATGTAAAATGTTACTGTTTCTTGACAGAGATGTTAGGTACGAATCTTGGGAGCAATCACACAGCCAAAGGTAAAAGCAACACAGAGATATGTAAGATTTTACATAGAAAACCGTCAAGAGGAAGAAAACTCAGGGCTATTGACAATCCACTAATCTCAATTGTCAAAAAGCAATTAAAGAGAAAGGAGAGTTACATATTTATTTCAAAATTTTAATCCGATGTATAATCAAACGTTGTTCATCTCTTAGGCTAATCTAGGCTGCCGCTGGATAATGAATCCAGATGCAATTTGGACTCCTTCAAAATTACCCAAAATAATTTTTGGCACAAAACTCACATAGCCCTTGTAAACTCCATGGGCTGTGTTCTTGCAGGGGCTGCCGCTTTCCCCCAACCCCTGTATTCAACGCAGAATCAAGCCCACATACATAACAAGAGGAATTAGAAAAGCAATTCTCCTCGATTACTCAAAGGGAGGAAACATGACTAGTTTCATATGAGATAGGTTTTAGGCAAATTAATATATATTAACTATGATCTTATTGAACTGGGTCTGGCTTTCTCTGCTTGGATCTTCTGGTCTTTGTAAATATGGTCATTAGCACAATTAAAACAAGCCTAATGTCCGGTATAAAAAGCTATAGTTAACTAATTAATGAAGAGCTTAAACATCAAAGGCGGTTCTAGACTCTTAACTACATCAGAAAAAGGTCATGCACCATAAGGCTGTGATGGTTTCCGTCCTCGTGTGGGTGGGTGGTGACTAGGGAGTAGAGCTTCAATTCTAAGCAAAGTTTTCTTTTGGAAGGAATAATTTAGAATAAGAAGGGATTTTATTTTCTATAACAAAACGACTGGTGGGTCTGGGTTTGTCTCTAAAACAGCTTTCTGGAGTATATGTTGCATTACTTTTCTTAGACTCTGTGGGCAAAAGCAAATGGAACAGGCAACCAAATTATTCCGTCATGCAGATCAGACACGAGAGAGAGAGAGAGAGAGAGAGAGAGAGGACGGTCTTGTTGCTTTGCCTTGCAAGTTTGCATGCAATGTGGTCACCTATGGAGAGAAAGAAGCATCATAGCGTCACGTCAACAGAAAGAAAGCAAAACACGGACCTTCCTATTAGGTCGCTTAATTTTTCGGGAATCAGAGAAAGCCCCCTTTTTTTTTGGTCAAACAGGAAAGCCGATTCACCATCACTAAAAGTCCTCTCTCTCTCTCTCTCTCTACTTTGTTTAATGACCGATTAATAAGAGAGAGAGAGATGGACTTTCTACAGAACGAAGATAATAAACATGTAACACATTAACAATTTGTGTTTTTTTTTTGGGGAAAAAGTAACTTCTATTAACTAAAATGAGAAGCCTCTATTACAACCTACAACTAACTGATCAAACAAAAGTAACCAATGGATATTAGGGGGTGGGGTTAAAACATTAAGAAAAACATTTTGGGTGAGGGCACTTTCCTTTGTTAGAACATCAGCTATCATATTTGCTTCCCGATAAATGTGTCAAATATTAATAGCAGTGAAGGATTGTGTGATCTCTTTGATGTCAATGATGATGGGAAAGAGTTTCCATGGTGCTGTCTTTGGGATTTGGTTCAAAAAATGTGTTTGTGTAAGATTGTCAGTCTCCACCTGAATGTTGGTCAAGTTAAAATCACATGCCCACACATAGAGCTTGACGCACTACTAGAGCTTCAATTGGTGAGGATTTCTTGAACCTGTGTGCCTCGATCGAAACAGAAAACCAATTTTCCTTGGTGATCTCGCGCTATGCCACCTAATCCTCCGATTTTGTGATTTGCGAGAAAAGAGCCATCTACATTCAATTTAATGAAGTTGGGCTGAGGAGGCTCCAATCTTATGTTGTATGGAACGACAGTCGTATTTTCTTGACGTGTGACTCCCTGATTGAAAAATTGTAAACTTTTCCAAATACGGAATGCAACATTTTCAGGAGATGGTCTTTCCTACGTATCAAAAAGACTAGTATATGCTTTCCACATTAGCCAAAGTGCTGTGAGAATCGTCAGAGGGTGTTGTGTGTGCTAATCCTGCTTCCATCGTGTGATAAGAAATAAGACTTTGTCCACAAGATTTCCCAGTTGTTATAATATAGGAAAGTGTAAATGTTCTCACACTGTGTGTGTGAAATCCAGCCCTATCCTAACCCTGACCCTGACTCGGATCCATTGGTATTTGTAGGTCCGAAGACCCGGAGTAGTGGAAGAAGAGACTTGTGGGCCCTCTTAGTTGAAGATTCGGTGTATGATTTGAGCCTATGGATATTGACAGTGATGCCCCTTACTTGGATACACTGTCAGTGTTCAGTGAGATACTACTTCTAGAAGGGGGGAGCGTAGTTGAAGTATGTGATGCACTTCTAATCTCGTTCCGAAGGTATTTATCTAATCTAGACTAGTTGATCGATTTGTAGGAGAAAACCCAACTCAATTTGGATCAGTCTGGCCTTCCAAATCCCTATCTGAAGTTGTTGTTCAGGCTTGGTCGACTGAAGAGTCGACCAGCAGATTAATAAATCCAAAAATCACAAAATTCTTTATTATTTTAAGCCTGTTTATTGGGACCTCAAGAATAGAACCCTATTCTAATCATTGGGACTCCAGAGAACGAGGAGTGACCTTCCCAAAGCCATTCCTTGAAGTCGACCAGATGAAGACAACAACTCAACACTTGCTCGTTTCGCTCCGTTTTATCTCCGATTTGATTGTTTCCTTCTCTACTGTTGCATATATGTTGTCTAGGGTTCAAGCACTAAGTTGGGGACTATTCTAAGTGGTACTTGCTATATTTCCCGATTCGATTAAAGGTAAGGACGGTTATACCCATATGACATGGACTATGTGTTTATTTCAATGATGATTGACAACTTGATATGCTTAGCTTATCAATTGTATTTAGACATCATATGACTACTGTAGTTGTCTTTTAACAGTAGTAACATGTTTAGTTACTTATCATGCCTATTTAATTATTATTATTTACATATACACTTGAATCATGCAATGTTATGATATGACTTTCAATATGATGATGTATCATGTATGTGTGATATGATGAACTAAGAATGTGATTGAATAAGTATAATTTGGGATTGAGGAATGTCCTACTGACATTTCTGTCCTTGGACATCGGAGGGAATAGTATGGGATGTTCTCCGAAGGTGTCCATCGACGCTTTCCCCAATTATTGGATGACATACATAGGACTTGTCTGGATGTATGGCTAGGATGTCTTTTTCATATTAGACCCGAATCGGAAGGGTATTGAGACCGAAGGACCCGTGGTAGTAGTATGGTTTGATGGGTGCTCAAGACCGGTAACCAACCCATGAGAGGACATAGATCATATTACAGATACCTGAAAGGGGCCATTGTTGGTAGGGTTGCAAATAGTCAGACTTGGGCTCACGGGCGCTCGAAGATCGGTGAGTCATATCCGTGAGAGCTTTCCGTCTACTATTTGTGGATGACCAATGGGGTTGATGAGTCCGGTGAGTAATATCCGTGACTCTAGTGTGAAGGATACCGGAAAGGATCACCTGGGGCGAGGAATGGACGTATCTGGATCTGACATGATATGATTGAGTAGATGACTTGCATTGGGCTAGGCTTTGCCGTGCCATGCGCCAATACTTATACCAATGGTGATGTGAGAGTGGTGACCGAAACCCTAGCCATGCAATTGTCCGAGAGGGATGCATGACCCAAGTCCCACCGGAGAACCCAAGATACCTGGATGGTTAAGGGAAGAGTGATTTGAGACCTACCCAAGGAAGTATGGTGCTATGACTTAAAGCATGTCTACTATAGAGACTAGCATATGTAGAGTTAGAATCATATTTGCATCATCTGTCTCATATCATTCGCATCATGTTATGCCTTGTATCATATGGTTTATGTATTATGGATTAACTGCCTTGCTAAGTTCCTTTGAACTCATTACTTTCTGTGCATTTGCTTTGTTAGACTATTCCACAGGTTTTGAAGAGACCGGTGGTACGTTTTTTGAAACACCCTATGATGAGCCATACTACCCTCAGGGTAGTGGCTACTATGAAGATCATTGTGAGGGTACCGAAGAGGACTATGCTACACACCAAGATTATCCCGACATTGGTGCTGGAGCAGCTGTGCTGGACTTTGGATTCCTATAGTTATGAGGATGTACTTTATGTGGCTGAGGAAACATTTGTTTAATGTTATATAATGGATTCTTCTTTTAGATCGGATCTGTAACTTAACTTTCTTTGATATACTCCTTAGATGTTGATTTGTAACTTAACTTGAATTATCTACTTTCCGCTGCCATGTGAGGAAGTGACTTTTGATCACTCTCTCTCCCTTTTGAATTATATCTATACACTTGGTATCATCTTTATTCCGCACTCTGATTATCTGTTTTATCTTGTTCATGATTCTTTATTATATGGTTTTACCTTGATTATTATTGTTCATGATTGTGTTATCGCGTATGTGGGATGCATGGTTGCTCGATACTTGATCTTCGGGATTGTGGATCACATACCCGGGTATGCCCGATAGGGTACCGGCTGGGTGGATGTGACAAGTGTGAGCTAGTTGACAATTGACAAATAGGTGATCAAGAGTTGTCTACTGTTCCCTGTAGTGGAGGCAATGGGTACAACACCTGCAACCCCTCTGTTCCAGTAAAGATGTTGTGGGTAGCTTGCCATGTACAGTTTTCTCATCTTTTTTTCCATGATTTGTATAGTCGATTGAGGTAATCGGAAGCATGACATGTAATGTGTGGGAAGGGCTGCCAGAGTAGATTAAATAAGAAATGCCTTACCAGAGGAGGCGAGGTATTTGGATTTCCAACCTTGCAATTGTGCATTAACCCTGTCAATAAGTGTGTTACAGTGCTTTCGCTTCATCTTTTTTGCAAAAAGAGGAATTCCCAAATATATGTCCTCAACCTGAGTAGGGGATATTTGGAAGTGGAGTGATAGCTCTCTTTTGAGGGATTCCGCAGTGCTGGGACTGTAGTTGTGAAATCCAGCCCTATCCTAACCCTGACCCTGACCCGGATCCATTGGTGTTTGTAGGTCCGAAGACTTGGAGTAGTGGAAGAAAAGACTTGTGGGCCCTCTTAGTTGAAGATTCGATGTATGACTTAGAGCCTATGGATATTGACAGTGATGCCCCTTACTTGGATACACTATCAGTGTTCAGTGAGAAACTGCACCTAGAAGGGGGGAGCGTAGTTGAAGTACGTGATGCACTTCTGATCTCGTTCCGAAGGTATTTATCTAATCTAGACTTGTTGATTGACTTGTAGAAGAAAACCCAACTCAATTTACTCAATTTGGATCAGTCTAGCCTTCCAATTCCCTGTCTGAAGTTGCTGTTCAGGCTTGGTCGACTGGCCCAATAACAGTCAGTCGACCAGCAGATTAATAAATCCGAAAATCAAAAATTTCTTGATTATTTTAAGCCTACTTTTTGTAAAAGGACCTCGTGAATAGAACCCTATTCTAATCATTGGGACTCCAGAGAACGACGAGTGAGCTTCCCTAGGGCATTCCTTGAAGTTGGTGAAGGATCTTGGTCTCAATCATTGCCTTCCATCTCCATTGCTTCCTCAAGGTATGATTTCTCTCTCTCATTCTTTATTCTACTTCCTCTACTCTTTCTTGCTATTGAGACCATGGCTAAAGTGCTTCAACCTTGCAAACACTTGGTCATGTGTTTCCCCTTTCATTTCCATTGTTTTTCTTTCATTTTTGCTATGCTATGCTTCCAATACAATCAATAGCATTGCATTTCTATGATTCTTGTCATTCCAACTTGTCTTATTGATCTAAACTGATGTGTAGATGTATGCTAGGTCTGATTTACTATTGGTTTATGATTCTCATTTAGTTCTTATCACTTCCTTAGCTGATTCCCCATCATTCCTTGCCATTGCAACAAATTCCATTTCAATTCTTGATGTTTGGCATATAGAACATAGGGTTTCAATTTGGGTATTCCTAATTGGACCATTGGATCATGATAATATTCATTGTATAGTGTTCTTATACTGCTATAATCAATCCCTCCATGTTTCGGATCGATCCGAGCCCCGGAAGATCGGTTTTGGGCCAAATTCACATTTCAGCCCGTTAATGTTCATCTTGGTTGACTGCTTGGTCGACTGAGTCAATGGACCAGTCAGTCGACCAGATGAAGACAACAACTCAACACTTGCTCATTTCGCTCCGTTTGATCTCCGATTTGATTGTTTCTTTCTCTACTGTTGCATATATGTTGTCTAGGGTTCAAGCACTAAGTTGGGGACTATTCTAAGTGGTACTTGCTATATTTCCCGACTTGATTAAGGGAAGGACGGTTATACCCATATGACATGGACTATGAGTTTATTTCAATGATGATTGACAACTTGATATGCTTAGCTTATTAATTGTATTTAGACATCATATGACTACTGTAGTTGTCTTTTAATAGTAGTAACATGTTTAATTACTTATCATGCCTATTTAATTATTGTTATTTACATATACACTTGAATCATGCAATGTTATGATATGACTTTCAATATGATGATGTATCATGTATGTGTGATATGATGAACTGAGAATGTGATTGAATAAGTATAATTTGGGATTGAGAAATGTCCTACTGACATTTCTGTCCTTGGACATCGGAGGGAATAGTATTGGATGTTCTCCAAAGGTGTCCATCGACGCTTTCCCGAATTATTGGATGACATACATAAAACTTGTCTAGATATATGGCTAGGTTGTCCTTGTCATATCAGACCCGAATCGGAAGGGTATTGAGACCGAAGGACCCGTGGTAGTAGTATGGTTTGATGGGCACTCAAGACCGGTAACCAACCCATGAGAGGACATAGATCATTTACGGATACCTAAAAGGGGCCATTGTTGGTAGGGTTGCAAATAGTCAGACTCGGGCTCACGGGCGCTCGAAGATCGGTGAGTCATATCCGTGAGAGGACGTGAGAGCTTCCCGTCTACTATTTGTGGATGACCAATGGGGTTGATGAGTCCGGTGAGTAATATCCATGACTCTAGTGTGAAGGATACCGGAAAGGATCACCCGGGGCAAGGAATGGACGTATCTGGATCTGACATGATATGACTGAGTAGATGACTTGCATTGTGCTAGGCTTTACCATGACATGCGCCAATACTTATACCAATGGTGATGTGAGAGTGGTGACCGAAACCCCAGCCATGGATTTGTCCGAGAGGGATGCAGGACCCAAGTCCCACCGGAGAACCCAAGATACCTGGATGGTTGAGGCAAGAGTGATTTGAGACCTACTCAAGGAAGTATGGTGCTATGACTTAAAGCATTTCTACTATAGAGACTAGCATATGTAGAGTTAGAATCATATTTGCATCATCTGTCTCATATCATTCGCATCATGTTATGACTTGTATCATACGGTTTGTGTATTATGGATTAACTGCTTTGCTGAGTTCCTTTGAACTCATTACTTTCTGTGCATTTGCTTTGTTAGACTATTCCACAAGTTTTGAAGAGACCGATGGCACGTCCTTTGAAGCACCCTATGATGAGCCATACTACCCTCAGGGTAGTGGTTACTATGAAGATCATTGTGAGGGTACCGAAGAGGACTATGCTACGCACCAAGATTAGCCCGACATTGGTGCTGGAGCAGCTGTGCTGGACTTTGGATTCCTATAGTTATGAGGATGTACTTTATGTGACTAAGGAAACATTTGTTTGATGCTATATTTTGGATTCTTCTTTTAGACCGGATCTGTAACTTAACTTTCTTTGATATACTCCTCAGATGTTGATTTGTAACTTAACTTGAATTATCTACTTTCCGCTGCAATGTGAGGAAGTGACTTCTGATCACTCTCTCTCCCTTTTGAATATATATCTATACGCTTGGTATCATCTCTATTCTGCACTCTGATTATCTGTTTTATCTTATTCATGATTCTTTATTATATGGTTTACCTTGATTATTATTATTCATGATTGTGTTATCGCGTATGTGGGATGCATGGTTGCTCGATACTTGATCTTCGGACTGGATCACATACCCGAGTATGCATGATTGGGTACCGGCTGGGTGGATGTGATAGAGTGGTATCAGAGCCTAAGTTCAAGTGAAACCTCAACCATAGAAATGATGATGGAACATTCCCGAGTCAAAGATCCATAAGTGACTCCTGTATTCTTAGAGTGAATAATAGATAACTCGGACTAGAAATTTAATTAATGAAGAATAAGTAATTGTTGAATAATATACAATAATTATAATTTAACCAGCACCACTTAATGAAATAAAAAGAAAGTGAATAATTCACAATAATAAAGTGAAACAATGCGAATTTCATTAACTTAAGAAAGCTTTACATCGAGACTACATAAGCCCCTGTCTGGACTCTATATGTGCTCACCTCTAACCTCTCGTACATCGATGTAAGCCTCGCGTCCATCCTCTCATACAACTGTGTCTGTCTCGACTCTATCCTCTCATATATCTGCTTCTACTTGACCTCCATCCTCTCTAGCATGGAAGTCATGGAAAGCATCCGTGCATGTAAGTCCGGTGTCTCTGGAGCGGCATGTGATGGGCCCCCTACCTCGAAGTGTGGTGCAGGAATCCCCTGATCATCCTGACCAGCATCAATCATCTCTGCATCCTCCTCATCCCGATCATCAAAATCTGCAGCCTCCTGACCCTCATCTACTCGTGCCACTTCATCCTCGTCCTTAGACTCAGTCTCGTCCTCTGGACTTGGAGATCTCTCGGCCTGATCCAACTGCATCAGTGCAATAGACCTCGCACCGATGGAATATCCCATGCCTCGAGTAGCCCTCTCCCTATCATCTAACTCCACCCCAAAGTACTTGAAGATACGTGTCAATAAGCGTCCAAAATACAAATTCCTTGTACTCGGGTGCTCCACAATCTTGATCATGACATTCTGTACAATGTATGCCAAATCAATCTCAAACCCCAAATAAATCCGATAGATGAGCAAGGCGTCCATCACAGTGACCACATGGTGATGTCCTGCTCTCGGTATGATGTTCCTCCCTACTATCCATTCGATGACTCTAGCCGATGGAATCATATCACCACTGATCCTAGGACGATAACACCATCGATCAGCCCATAGCGTAGTACAGATCTCATGCAACTCGTATGGAAGTAAGTGTCTTTTGAACTCCTCGCCTCCTGACATCCACGCACATGCATGTGGGTAATGAGGTACCCCAAGTATCTCTACCATTGTACTCGTGGAAAATCTGATCTGAGTCCCTCTGACCTGACTCGCTATCACCAACTCCAACTGACCACCCTGACCCTCCTCGAATGACGTCAGATTGCTCTAAAACAATCGAACTAACTCTGGGTACGCCGGAAGATCCTCTGTGAATAGGTGTGTCCACCTCATCTTATCAAACTTCCGTCCGATATGAAAAGTCCTCAACTCTGGTATCTGCAATACTTGTTTGTACTCTATACGGCAATGCCCGAAGTATACCTCGTAAAGAAACTCGGCCAATGGAGTAACGAAGCGGTGTCGATCTATCACCTCCGCTCGTGGCTGCAAAGGTACCTGACCCCACCTCTCCTGGCCCCTACCAATCTACCTCAACCACGACCACCTCGTCCTCGTCTCTCCATGATATCTATACCTATAGAAAAAGATCAACAAGTCAATGTTAGAAAATTACCAAAAGATTAGACAAGAAGGGCATTTTCGTAATTTTTTGGAAAATTTTGATTTTGGGGAAAATTCAAATTGAACATACTAGCATGTGTGTATTACCTTGAATTTCATGTTTATGAAGTTTAATTGAAGAAAACCCCTCGAAATCGCGGGCTAAAGCGAAAAATTCAGCAAGCTAGAATTGAGATTTTGGCTTCTTAGCTCAAAATTGGGGATTTTTGAAAAAGTTGAAATTGATTGAAACGAATTGCTTGAGTACCTCTGGCATATCATTCCTAGCATGTGACAACTGATTTCATGTAAAAATTCAAAGCGGTTTGGGAGTAATCGAAATTTTTCTAAATTTGGGAATTTCGTCTGCATTAGCATTAACAAGTTGGTGTTTTTGTGTTTGCTTGATGTTTAAGGCTTGTTTTTGCATGGAAACTATGGGATTATGTTGCTAAGCATGCATGAACATGTTTATAACCTAGAACAACAAGTTAAACATGGTATTTTAAGGAATCTAAGTGAAGAAACCAACTTGAGAAGATGATGAATAGTGATTACCTTGCTTTGATGTGCAATGTATGTTGTCTTGATGTTGTTGAAGCTTGAAATCACTTGGATTTTCCTTAGAAACACTTGCAAGATTGTTCTCCAGAGCCCTCCCACAAGAGAAATGAGTTAGAATGGAGTTTAAAGTGGAAAAATGAAGTTTAAAAGCCATTTTCGTGTGCTGTATTAGCTTGGTCGACTGACCAATTGACCAGCTGAACACAGAATGTGAAAATTGGATTTTTTATGGAAATTTTTGGATTTTGACCAAAGTTTGATTGTTTGTTTACTTTATTGATGACTCTATGTACAATTTAAACATTCTAATCATATGGTCAAGTGGTTATTGATGGATTTTTGAATTTCGGTGTTGTTATCTTTGGTTTTTGCAGAACGGTTCTTTTGAGAAGTCGCCTGTCGGTTCCGGTAGTACCGGCAACGAAGAAGCACATGCTGGGGGATCTGACCAGCAGACCCAAGAGGATAGCCATACCACTAATGGCATCCCCAATGCCCCTGAGATTGGAAGTTTCAAGGATATTGCTAGCGTTATGACTAACATGATGCAACAACAGACAGCCCAGTTCAATCAGATGATGATGGCTGGCTTTGTGGCTTTTCGTGAAGAGAATCGTGTTGGCGGGCATGGTAACCCAGGTGTTGCAGCCCCATATGTGGAGAGGTTTGCTGGAACCCCGCATACCATGTTGATGGAGAGTTTTCTAAAACTGCAAGTGCCATCTTTCACCGGTGTATCAAAGGATGCTTAGTTCCCTAATAGATGGCTAAGGGAATTAGAGAAGGCCTTTCGGCACTTATAGTGTACAAATGCCAAAAAGTACTTTTTGCCGAGCGAAGCTTCAGCCAGGAAACGGATGCATGGTGGACTTCATCTCGCCCTATTCTCAAAGCCCTCCATGCTGGTGTTGTCTCATGGGAAGTATTTGAAAAAGCCTTCTATAAGAACTACTTTCCTGAGGTAGTGAAGGATGCCAAAGAAGCGGAGTTTATGGCATTGGCTCAAGGTTCCTTATCTGTGCTGGACTACCAGCAGAAGTTTGAAGAGTTATTCCTTTTCGCCCCTAATTCGATAAAGCCTGACAATGTGAAAGCAAAGAAATTCTTCAAAGGACTGCGGCCATCTATAAAGGCATATCTCACCATTCTCCCTCTTGAAAGCTATGCCCAGGTAGTTCAGAATGCTAAGAAGTTGGAAGAAGCTGAAAGAGAAAATGTGCGTGTCCAGAGGCCTTGGCAGCCAAGGAGCCCTGGTTATGTTGACCGCCTTGATCGTCGTTTTGTGAGACCTACTCCGTACCCCACTCCTACTTTTCAGCCAAGGAGTGTTGGACAGAGTTCAGGTGTTAGACTTGTGGGCCAGAATAGCCATCCTGGCAGAGTTAGACCTGCGGGAGTTGTCTATCCTTCTCGGCCTGGGATTGTTAATCCTAGACCTGCATTTCAGAGACCTCCCACTGTTGCGACTCCAGTTGGACAGAAGGATTCTACCTATTTCTTTTGCAAGCAGACTGGCCATTTTGCTCGCTTTTGTCTGAAGAAGCCTACCCAACCTTATGCTCCAGTTGTGAAAAACACTCCTGTTCCTGCCCCTCCGTCCGGTAGAGTTTCAGCATATCTGGTGTTGAACAGGATCCTTGTCATGAAGTCGTCACAGGTACATTGTTAGTTGCTTCTTTTCCAGCATTTGTTTTGTTTGATACAAGTGCATCTCATTCTTTCATCTCATCTACATTTTCTATGAAGACTAACCTAACACCCAGGTGTTTATCTAGTTGTTTGTCGATTAGTACCCCTGTTGGGTCTGATGTAAAGCTAGATAGAGTGTTAGAAGAATGTCCTGTGTTAGTTTCTGGAAAGAATTTGAAGGCGAACTTAGTGTTGTTTGATATGAAGGATTTTGATGTAATCTTGGGAATTGACTGTCTGACATCTCACAATGCTGTGATCTTGTGTTTTTCGAAGAGAATTCAGTTTCAAGTTAGTGGGAATTCAGTTTTTGAGTTCCAAGGTGAGAAGGGAAGGATTTGTAAGAAAACTTTGACCGCATTGATGCAAGTTCGTGCATTAGTGAAAAGTGCTTCACCTGGAAGCAAGGTCAAGGAAGGAAAGAAGCTTGAAGATGTCAAGGTTGCTTGTGATTTTGCTGATGTGTTTCCAGATGATTTGTCAGGACTGCCCCTTGATAGAGAAGTTGAGTTTTCCATAGATTTAACTCCTGGAGCTGCTCGGGTATCCAAAGCTCCGTATAGAATGGCACCTACCGAGTTAGAAGAGTTGCAAACACAACTGAATGAGCTATTAGAGAGAGGTTTTGTGCAGCCAAGTGTATCACCTTGGGGAGCTTCAGTCTTGTTTGTGAAGAAGGACGGTAGCATGCGTCTATGCATTGATTACCAGGAGTTGAATAAGTTGACCGTCAAGAATAGATATCCGCTGCCCCGGATTGATGATCTTTTCGATCAGTTGAAAGGTGCAAACTGTGTTCTCGAAGATTGATTTGAGGTCTGGATATCATCAGTTGAAAAGTGAAGTCAAGCGATATCTTCAAGACAACGTTTAGAACAAGGTATGGACATTATGAGTTTAGAGTTATGCCTTTTGGTTTAACTAATGCTCCTGCTGTGTTCATGGATCTCATGAACCGAGTATTTCATGATGTGCTCGATAAGTTTGTAATCATCTTCATCGATGACATCTTGATCTATTCAAAGAATGAAGAAGAGCATGTGAAACACCTAAATTTCACATTGCAAAGGTTGAGAGAAAAGAAGCTCAATGCTAAGTTTAGCAAGTGTGACTTTTGGCTCTCAAGGGTATTATTTCTCGGCCATGTTGTTTCAGCCGAAGGTATTCGTATGGATCCTGAGAAGGTGCAAACAATTGCTGATTGGGAAAGACCGAAGACCGTGACTGAGATAAGAAGTTTCCTTGGATTGGCGGGATACTATAGAAGGTTTATTGAGAACTTTTCTAGGTTGGCTACTCCTATGACTAAGCTAACTAGAAGGAAGAGAAGTTTGTGTGGACCGAAGCTTGTGAGAAGAATTTTGAAGAGCTGAAAGTTAGATTGACAAGCGCTCCGGTTTTGACTATACTTGATAGTTTCGGTGGTTTGACAGTCTACACTGATGCTTCCAAGATTGGTTTGGGTTGCGTGTTGAAGCAACATGGTAAGGTAGTGGCATATGCCTCTCGGCAATTGAAGAATTATGAGCGGAACTTCCCCACTCATGATTTAGAGCTTGCCACTGTTGTCTTTGCATTGAAGATTTGGAGACATTACCTGTACGGTGAGAAGATTGCTATCTTCACATATCATAAGAGTTTGAAGTACTTCTTCACCCAGAAGGAGTTGAACATGAGACAAAGGAGATCATTAGAATTGGTCTTTGATTATGATTGTGACATCCAATATCACCCAGGTAAGGCTAATGTTGTTGCTAATGCTCTTAGCAAGAAAAAGTCGAAGAAAGTGTTGGACTTGAATGCCTTGAGTCAACCTTTGTTGTATTCAATTGCGGGTTCTGGTTTAGAAGTTGTTTCTAAAGGTTCAGATTTTGTTCTCTCTACTATGACAGTAAGATCTACCCTTAGAGACAGAATTGTTGCTTTGCAGAGTTCTGATCAAGAGTTGAAGGAGAAGATTGAGAAGATTGCTTTAAATTCCGAAATGGACCCTGATTTTAGTATGTCTATGGATGGTACTTTATTGTTTAGAGGTAGACTTTGTGTGCCGGCTGTTGAAGAAATCAAGAAGGAAATATTAAAAGAAGCACACCAGTCAATCTTTACAGTACACCCTGGAAGTACCAAGATGTACAAGGACTTAAGGGAACATTTTTGGTGGAATGGTTTGAAAGCTGATGTTGAAGACTTTGTTGCCAAGTGTGAGACTTGTCAACATGTGAAAGCCGTTCGTCAACCTCCGTCGGATTGCTTCAGCCCCTTCCTATCCCTAGTTGGAAGTGGGAAGATATCTCCATGGCCTTCGTGATTAGCTTGCCTCGGACAAGTAAAAGAAATGACACTATGTGGGTGATTGTTGATAGGTTGACAAATCAGCCCATTTTATCCCTATGAAGATCACTTACACTTTGGATAAGCTAGCTAGGCTTTATGTGGACAATGTGGTTCGTCTGCACGAAGTGCCTGTGAGTATTCTTTCTAATCGTGATCCTAGGTTCACCTTAAGGTTTTGGAATGGTTTGCAGAAAGCCTTGGGAACCCAATTGAATTTGAGTACAGCTCATCATCCACAGTCTGACGGACAATTTGAGCGGACAATTCAAATCTAGGAAGATATGCTTAGATCTTGTGTGGTAGATATGGGTGGAAATTGGGATGAACACTTAGCTTTGGTTGAGTTTGCCTATAACAACAGTTATCAAGCAACAATAGGCATGGCTCCATTTAAAGCTTTGTATGTAACACTTGTAGGACACCTTTGTATTGGATTGAGAACGGTGAAAGAAGAGTCTTGGGTACGGAAATGATTGAAGCTACAAGTGCGATGGTTGACATGATTAGAGAAAGAACCAAGTCTGCCCGGTCTAAACAGAAATCTTATGCCGACAAGAGAAGAACCGATTTGGAATTTCCGATTGGAGAGAAAGTTTTCGTCAAAGTATCACCTATGAAAGGGGTGACAAGATTCAATGTGAAAGGAAAGCTTAGCCCTCGTTTCATTGGACCTTATAAGATTTTGGAAAAGGTTGGACTTGTGGCATACCGTTTGGCCTTGCCCCCATCTCTTGCGGGAGTTCATAATGTGTTTCAATTTCGATGCTTCGAAAGTACATAGCGAACCCGGAAGACATACTACAGCAAGCACCTGAAGGACTTAGTGCCGATCTTTCTTACGATTAAGGACCAGTCGAGATCCTAGACAAAAAGGACAAGCAGTTGCGGAATCGCACCATCCCTTTGGTGAAAATTCGGTGGAAAAATCACACTTCGGAAGAAGCTTCATGGGAAAAAGAAGAAGACATGAAGGAGAAGTTTCCTCATATTTTTGGAAGCATAGGTACGCTTTCAATTTCGAGGACGAAATTTCTTTTAAGGGGGGGGGAGAATGTGAAATCCAGCCCTATCCTAACCCTAACACTGACCCGGATCCATTGGTGTTTGTAGGTACGAAGACCCGGAGTAGTGGAAGAAGAGACTTGTGGGCCCTCTTAGTTGAATATTCGGTGTATGACTCAAAGCCTATGGATATTGATAGTGATGCCCCTTACTTGGATACATTGTCTGTGTCTCAATGAGAAACTTCACCTAGAAGGGGGAGCGTAGTTGAAGTACGTGATGCACTTCCTGTCACACCCCACCCGTCGGTCTTGGTTACCCGCCCGACAACCCGTGGGTGCGATCCGTCACAAGATCCAAGGTTTTAGTCTATCAACAATATGTAAGACAAATACAGATAATCATGAGCAAAGAATATTCAATAACTGAATTAAATGAATTACAGAAGCTCAAAATGCTCAAATATCAAAGGAAAGAAATAAAGAATAAAGAATAAAACAAAAATGAGGGCAGCGGAATAAAAGTATTTATATCAGTTTCTTTCCAGTTTGTTTCTCTAAGTCAATGAACTTAGACTCCAGTTTAATAAGGTGAGGGGTTCTCCAATTCTTTTCCAGTCTCAGTGCGAACTGCCTGACCACCTTTCGCCTTCGCCCATCAACCGGTGCGATAAGCGCACTCCCGCACATGCTATTTCCATCTCCCACTGGCGGTGCCACATCTTCTTCAAATGGGATGGTTCCTTCATAGGGAACCAGCCCATCTTCAGATACAAATCCTTCTTCTGTATAGGCTAAAAACATACAAAGAATAAAGGAATGAGTTCTAAAGAACTCAGTAAGAAACAATCATATATCTCATCCATCATCCAAAAATGCCATGATACAACAGTAATATGAATGAATGCAAAACATGAGTGATACTATGATTTCTAACTATGCAAGTCTCTAATAGCTGGCATGCTTTAAGATAAACACCAGCCCTCCTCTGGGTAAGTCTCATCACTCTGATCCGGCAAGGACTGGTTACCTCTGTAGGGATCCAGGGAAAAAGGGAAAGTCCACACCTGGCTCACAAACCATGGTTAGGGGGTTAAGTCCACACTCTCTCACCACGACCATTGGTAATGAGTACTGGTGCATGTCTGGGTTTCTAATCCAATGCAAGGTCATAATGGTTACATGTCTACATGAAGTCCAGTACATCCCCTATGGCACCAACCAACTCGGTTCAGTATCCTTCGCAACCTAGGAGTAAGAATCCTCATGGACTGGCTACCTCTGTTGGACTCTACTCCTTAACCCTATGGTCATCCACATATCATTGGGGCGGATGCTCTCATGATTCCTCACGACACCCGGTCCGGTCCTTGGACATCCATGAGCCCAACCCTAACATATGCAACCCTAACATATGCAACCCTACCATTTCATGACCAACAGTGAACCACCAAGTCTTATCACTGTCATCACGGGTCACTCGATTTCAATCCCCCTACCGAAAGGGTAGTAGCATGTGGGGTACCTAGCCATGCAATCTAGACTCATCCTAACAATGTCATCAATTAATCATGATAGTGCTGAAGGTATCAGTAGGCATGTGTCCCATTCCATAGCCTTCTGATATCATCAGCCAAGATATCCCAAAAGGAACACCTCAACTATCATAATCATAAACCAATTACCATAATCATATAACATTCACAATTCATCATGTAATTATGAAATCAAAGCAAACAGCAGTAGTATATTAGAAATAAATACAACTACAACAACATATAACAATATAAATCAAGACTAACAACTATCAGATTAACATGTTCAAGTATATGTAGATAGATAAGATAGACTGTCCTTACTTGCATATAACTGAAACGTCCGTAAAATGGAATCCAGTAACTATTAGTAGACTTTTCTTTTAAACAAGAATCACCTAAACACAGGGTTATTAGAATATATAAGTCACATAAATCAATTTGAATCGAACCGAAATCCAATTGGTCATCAGTTTACACCAAGTCAGTCGCTTGTGCCGGTCGCTTAGGTTAAGCGACCGTCACTAGTGACCGCCCCAAAAACAGTGAGTTTCAATCCGAAACTCAGGCTTCTGATTACTCGATTTCAATCCTGTTTTTGAGTAATCTCATCCTAAGTCTAGGAATTAAACACTCCCTAAGCCAAAAGGGTAAGAGAAAATAATCCATTATCATCAATAGATTACCCCTAACCCTCTCCTTGATTGGATTTACCATCTCACGGAAGTAGGTTTCCGTTTACGGTTATTCCATCTCAAGTAGATTAATAAAGAGGGTAAAGAATATCCAAAGGGTAATCACAGAGACGAGGGAAAAAGGGTAAAACCAATCTAACGGAGAAAAGAGAGTAGAGAATGAAGGGTTAGTTCAATACCTCGCACCAGAAAGCCAGAGAAGAAGAGAACTGATCTTCCAAGCCACTGTCAGTACTCCAGAGACTCTTTCGGATCTTCCCCGCAGCCGTCTAAACTCCCAAATAAGCAACCACGAATAAAGTAATCGTTAATGAGACGGAGGTTGCCTTTTATAGAAGTCTGGGGGCAAAATAGGGTAAAATCTCCGAAAACATACCGGGCGGTCGCTTGGGTTAAGCGACCGCCACTAGTAACCGCCTCCATGTAATTTGCCATACAAGGGTGCTTTTACTAGGGGCTGATACCCAAGGCCAACCTAGCCCTAAACAAGAGATGGGGGAGATCTTACCTTCATTTCGGACATCTCTGAACAACATCTGACTTCCGGAAATCCCCGCTCCAGCCAAGACAGACTCTTCAGATAAAGGATCCAGATCCATGGGTCCTGGGTATGGATCATGGGCTTCAATCCGGATACTCCACAAGTTCACCCGACTAGACCTTCGGGTTCTCGGATCTGGAATATGGATCTCGGGTTAGAAATACGGGGGGTATTACACTTCCGATCTCGTTTCGAAGAGATTTATCTAATCTAGACTTGTTGATTGACTTGTAGGAGAAAACCCAACTCAATTTGGATCAGTTTGGCTTTCCAATTCCCTATCTAAAGTTGTTGTTCAGCAAATTAATAAATCCAAAAATCACAAATTTCTTGATTATTTTAAGCCTACTTTTTGGGACGTCATGAATAGAACCCTATTCTAATCATTGGGACTCCAGAGAATGAGGAGTGAGCTTCCCTAGGACATTCCTTGAAGTTGGTGAAAGATCTTGGTCTCAATCATTGCTTGCCATCTCCATTGCTTCCTCAAGGTATGATTTCTCTCTCATTCTCTATTCTACTCATTCCTCTACTCTTTCTTGCTATTGAGACCATGGCTAAAGTGCTGCAACCTTGCCAACACTTGGTCATGTGTTTCCCCTTTCATTCCCATTAATTTTCTTTCATTCTTGCTATGCTATGCTTCCAATACAATCAATAGCATTGCATTTCTATGATTCTTTTTGCTCCGTTTGATCTCCGATTTGATTGTTTCCTTCTCTAATGTTGCATATATGTTGTCTAGGGTTCAAGCACTAAGTTGGGGACTATTCTAAGTGGTATTTGCTATATTTCCCGATTCGATTAAGGTAAGGACGGTTATACCCATATGACATGGACTATGTGTTTATTTCTATGATGATTGACAACTTGATATGCTTAGCTTATCAATTGTATTTAGACATCATATGACTACTGTAGTTGTCTTTTAACAGTAGTAACATGTTTAATTACTTATCATGCCTATTTAATTATTGTTATTTACATATACACTTGAATCATGCAATGTTATGATATGACTTTCAATATGATGATGTATCATGTATGTGTGATATGATGAACTGAGAATGTGATTGAATAAGTATCATGTATGTGTGATATGATAACCTGTCCTTGGACATCGGAGGAAATAGTATGGGGATGTTCTCCGAAGGTTTCCATCGACGCTTTCCCAAATTATTGGATGACATACATAGGACTTGTCTGGATGTATGGCTAGGATGTCCTTGTCATATCAGACCCGAATCGGAAGGGTATTGAGACTGAAGGACCCGTGGTAGTTGTATGGTTTGATGGGCTCTCAAGACCGGTAACCAACCCATGAGAGGACATAGATCATATTATGGATTTCTAAAAGGGGCCAATGTTGGTAGGGATACAAATAGTCAGACTTGGGCTCACAGGTGCTCAAAGATCGGTGAGTCATATCCTTGAGAGGACGTGAGAGCTTTGCGTCTACTATTTGTGGATGACCAATGGGGTTGATGAGTCCGGTGAGTAATATCTGTGTCTCTAGTGTGAAGGATACCGGAAAGAATTGCCCGGGGCAAGGAATGGACGTATCTGAATCTGACATGATATGACTGAGTAGATGACTTGCATTGGGCTAGGCTTTACAGTGACATGCGCCAATACTTATACCAATGGTGATGTGAGAGTGGTGACTGAAACCCCAGCCATGGATTTGTCCGAGAGGGATGCAGGACCCAGTCCCACCGGAGAACCCAAGATACCTGGATGGTTGAGGGAAGAGTGATTTGAGACCTACACAAGGAAGTATGGTGCTATGACTTAAAGCATGTCTACTATAGAGACTAGCATATGTAGAGTTAGAATCATATTTGCATCATCTGTCTCATATCATTGCATCATGTTATGACTTGTATCATATGGTTTATGTATTATGGATTAGCTACTTTGCTGAGTTCCTTTGAACTAATTCCTTTTTGTGCAATTGTTTTGTTAGACTATCCTACAGATTTTGAAGAGACTGATGGCACGTCCTTTGAAGCACCCAATGATGAGTCACACTACCCTCAGGGTAGTGGCTACTATGAAGATCATGATACTCCAGTTTCTTCACTGAATTTTTGTTCCATTGTTTAAGTTGTTCTTGCTAGTCTTTACAACTTGGCAGCGAGAATGTAGGATTGGGAGCCTACTATTGGAATTTTCTACGAACTACACAGCACATTAACATACAATTCTTTCTGTGTCCAAAAGTGTTCAAAACGGAAAGGTCGATGCTTTCTACAAATTTCACCATCCATAGATAATAGAAGAGCATTATGATCTGAATGTGTCACCACAATATGCATAACCTGAGCCTTTGAGAAGGCTATTAGCCATTCAAGATTACAAATGAATCTGTCCAATAAACCTTCAATTCTCCTTTGTCCTTGCTGCTTGTTTGACCAGGTGAACTTAGACCCAATAGTTGGAATGCATATCATATTTGTGTCATCCATAAATTCTTGCATAGGGCGGATTTGTGACTCGAAAATAATATGCCCACCTTGCCTATCTGAATAATGTGAATAAGAATTCCAATCTCCTCTTATGATCCAAGGCTTGTCAATGAAGGAAGCTAAGTTTTGCAGGGTTTGCCATTGCTAATGTTGATCATGCATAACTGAATTCAAATACACAAAAGTCAGATACCATATATTAGGAGAGTCCCCACATAACAAGTGTACACATCAGTTTGAACACCACACCACATCCATAGTAAGGGAAACTTTCCAACAACAAAAGAGACCACCCCCATTGCGTACAGGCGGGATTACAGCCAACTTATTGTAACCCCATTTATTACATAACACACTTTATATTTATCTTACTAGACTTAACTTCGGAAATAAACACAAAGTCGGGTCTATGCTTCAGAAATAAGGCATGAAGTTCTTTTTGTATAGAGGACTGACCCAATCCTCTACAATTTATTGCAAAAGCCCTCATTTCTCCGCTGATGGCCTTTTCGGGCTGGCCATCATTGCCTCGTTGCAAAACAGTTTGACCAATATTGGTCAACCTTCAATTTCTTGCCTTTTTCCTGCTCCAAATCATCTGTGTCCTCAATTTTAACATCCTTAATAAGTAGCTTGCGTTTGCATGGGAGAACGTGCCTACCTTCAGCTATAATGAGTTTTCCAGGACCTTTTCAATTTGAGGAGGGCGGGAGCGTGGCAGCCCATGGGTTATGCATATCCAACTCCACCTTCGTTGGAAGGCCTTCTATAAAATCCAGCTTTTACCTAACCTTGACCCGACCCGGAAATTGTTGTGTTTGTAGGTCCGAAGACCCGAAGTGGTGGTAGAAGGGATTTGTGGACCCTACTAGTTAATGATGTGGTGTTGAAACTCCATTCTATGGACATTGATGATGTTGCTCCTTCCTTGAACACATTATCAGTGTTAAGTTAGAATCTGTGCACTGATGAAGAGTGAGACAATTGAGATATCAAACGGACTCCTGTACACAATCCGAAGGTATTCCCCGAAACTAGACTTCTTGAGTGAACTATAGGAGAAAACCCCATGCAATTTGACCTTGTATAGCCCTCCAAGTCCACACCTAAAGTTGCTGAATTATTCTAAAAAATTCTGCTGAAACATGTTTTGGTTGATACTATTGGTCGATACCATCGACCCAATGTATCAACCAACACATGCTGAATCTGGATTTAAAGATTCTGTGGAATATTCCTTACTCTATTTATTCCATCCTCATGTTTTGAACCCTATTCTAATCATTGAGGCACCTGAGAACGTGGATGAGACTCCCAAGAACTCCTCCTTGGTAATGGTGAAGCATCTTCCCCACTAATCATTGCCAACTACCCACTTCCACTCTCTTGCTCTACTCTCAAGGTATGACTCTCTCTCTCTCTCCTAGTCTCATTCTCACTCATCTTTACTCTCATTTTTACTATTGGGACCATGGCCAAGGTGCTGCAACCTTGCAAACACCTTGCCATGAGTCTTCTTTACCTCATACATTGATGTTTTCCCCAATCTTGCTATGATTTACTTACCTCTTGATCATTAACTATGCATTTCCATGATTTGTTGCTTACCAACTTACTTTATTTACCAAAACTGAGATGAAGCCTATGATTAACCTAATCTATACCTTGCATATGATTTCAATGTTGCTCCTAAGTTATTACCTACCTAATCCACTATGTTTTCCCCCAACTTGCATTAAGAAATAGCCAATGCCATGATTAACAACTCTTGAACTTGATATGCCAATTTGGGGATTTCTAATTTGACCATTAGAGATGATGTTAATTCTTTGATAATTAGTGTCTCTATATTGTGTTTAGGCTGCTCCCCAAGTTTCGTATCGATCCAAGACCTGAAAGACCAATTTTGACCCAAACCAAAAATCCAACTTGCTGTCCGAGACTCTTTGGGTCGATACTATTGGTCGATACCATCGACCCAAAGTATCGACCAACAGAGTTGTTGTCAACAACTTTTGCCTAGTTTTGATTTGTTCGATCTCCGATTGTTCCAATTTCTTCTCTAATCCTTCATATATGTTTGTTTAAGGTTTTAAGACTAATTGGGCCACTTGCTTGTGATCTTGGACCATCCTCTTCTCCAACTCAAGGTAAGGATAGTTATCGCTACAATTACTTAGGATGTGTGATTTTTGACTTGATATTCCTAACCTAGTGAGCATAGTCTCTATCTCATGTTCTTACCATTTTAGACTTGCTACATATGTCTTATAACAGTAGCATTGTGTTTACATTAGTTTTATTACAATGCCTTATTATGTCTATCAATTTCAATATATGATGAATTATGTCAATGTTATGAATATAATGTTTACTATGATGTTGTATCTTATGAATTGATATGATGGACTTGGGCATGTGATTGCTTAAGTATAGCTTGGGATTGAGGAGTACCCTACTGGTGCTTCTGTCCTTGGACATCGGAGGGAATAGTATGGGATGTTCTCTGAAGTTGTTCATCGACGCTTTCCCGGGTTATTGGATGACATACATAGGACTTGTCTAGTGGTGTTTGGCTAGGATGTCCCTATCATATTAGACCTGAATCGGAAGGGCATTGAGACCAAACGACCCATGGTAGTAGTGTGGATTTGTGGGCGCTCAAGACCGGTAACCATTCCGTGAGAGGACATGAATTGCATTGCGGATACCCGAAAGGGGCCATTTATTGGTAGGGTTGCAAATGGCTAGACTTGGGCTCACAGGCACTCAAGACCGGTGAAATGATCCGTGAGGGGACATGAGAGCTTCCCGTCTACTATTTGTGGATGACCAATAGGGTTGATGAGTCCGGTGAGTAATATCTGTGACTCTAGAGTGAAGGATACCGGAAAGGATCCCGAGAGGGGAGGAATGGACTTATCTGGAACTAACATGATATGACTAAGTAGATGACTTGCATTGGGCTAGGCTTACCTTGACATGCGCCAATACTTAGACCAAATGCTGATGTGAGAGAGTGGTGACTGAAACCCCCAACCATGGTTTTGTCCGAGAGGGATGCAGGACCCAATTCCCCCCCGGTGATGAGTGACCGAGACTACCTAAAGAAGTATGGTGCTACAACTTAAAGCATGTCTACCATAGATGAACAACATACTTAGAGTTAGAATCATAATACATCATATGTCTCATATAATCTGCATTATTTTATTATTGTTATCATGTGAATTATGTGTTGTGGAATAACTACCTTGTTGAGTTCTTTTGAACTCATTCCTTTTCTGTTGTAATGTTGTGTTAGACTACTCTACAGGTGATTATTCAGATGGTATGTTCCCCGGGGCGGACCCGGATACCCCATACCACTATCCAAAGGCTAGCTACAATGAAGACTTCGGTGACGGTACCGAAGAAGATCCTTCGGCGTATCAAGGTTAGCCCTTGGATTGGGAGCAGCCATGTTGGATTTCCATGGTCTTCACTTTTGAAGAGAACTTATATGTTGTAAAGGAGACTTATGAGTAGATGCCCACCTCCTTTCTTTGTGCCTGTTAAACTTGGAGAATTTGTAATAACTTTTGATTTATCTTTATAACTTGGGATTGTAATTAACTAGATTTGACCACACTTTTCGCTTGATTGAAGGAGTGGATTCCGCCCACTGCCTTTTTATTTTATCTGATAAGATTTTTATTTCAGCACTCTGATTATCTTTGGTATCTCATTTCTGAATTCTATTATTATTAATTGCTTAGCTTGATATTGATTGTTCATGATTATGTTATCGCCGATGTGGGTGGTATGGTCCATGGACTATGGATCTTTGGGGCTGTGGATCACATCCCAAGTATGCCAGATAGGGTACCGGCTAGGTGGATGTGACACCTTCACTTGGAGTATTTGGGGGAGCCAATGTTGGAGTGAACATGTTAACCACTTCAAGAGTAGAAGTTGGGGATGCCTCATGATTGAACTCAAGTAGTGTATGCAGAGGGTTTTTAGATGGTGCACAATGAAGTCCATATCCACATCATTGTGATCCGGATGAATTATCGCCTTTGAAACTATGGGAGCTTGCGGCTTATGTATCTCCCTTTGTGGTGTAGCTTGTGGAGGTATCGGGGCACAAACATTGTATATAAAAGCTAGTTTCAGAAAACTATGAGTGAGAGCATCCAATCTACCAACAGAGACTGGGTCGTCATGCAGGACTATATTGTTCCGATCCAACCTAATGATAGCCTCATCATATGCCTCCACTATATGTTTAAGATGATTGTTTCGTTTAGGAGGAATAGCAGCAAGTGGAATATGCGAAACATGTGATGACGAAGCCTCCCCTTTGTTGCTGTGCAATGATGTCATTTTGCGATATTGGTAATCAGAGTGCTTGTGACCCATTCGGATACAAAAGGAACATATAAGAGAAGGCCTAAGTTCATAGGCCAATTTCACTTGGATTATATCCTGCAGAGTGACTTCAAACATGAATGAAGAGATGAGATCCTGATAGAGCGGTATGAGCATTCTAGCAGCTGGGACTAAAGGCATAGCACCATCCCCACGAGGACACTCTATCTCTATCACATAACCCACTTTACTAAATATCAAGCTGAGCACATCATGGTCGTGGAAATGCCAGTGTAGTTTGAGATTCTGCACCTAAAGGCATGACGGAAGCAGTAATTTTGTGGTCCCAGGGCTGAAACACAAGCATATGTGCTTTATAATTCCAAGGCTGAGGAAAGAGAATAAGATTTTGTGTCTTCTCATTTCTGCATTTGACAGTAAAACGATCAGCTGCTCCTTCCACTAAATGAATTCCATCAATCTCAAAGATGTCAGAGTTGAAAGCCTTGTTGAGAAAGTTCTGTAGGTCATACATAGTGACAACAATTCCATCAACCACCCACCCAAGCAACGTATACTTCATGTTTTCTTGAATGTCTTCAAGCTTGCTGTAAGGCAGAGATACAGTCTCCAAAGGACGTATTGGAAAGTCCAGTTTAGCAAAGTCAGAGGACAACAATTCAGATGAGGTGGGGATGGAAGAAGATGAATCACAGCGTGAAGAATACATGGTGATAAACTCTTGACTACACAGAATGAGAAGCGGTCTTGAATAACTAAAAATAAGCTTCCAGTGATAAGCCCCAGCTCTCAGTTGAGGTAGCAACCTCAATCTCCACGTCCCGATCGAATAAATAGGGATGAGGAGGGAAGAACACCCAACTGAAATTGCATAAGAGACGTGCGATACAAGCCTCATCGCCTCAGGTAGTCCAATCCCATCTAAACAGTCCATGCAACAGTGGTAGAACAGCCATATCCAAAAAACCCCCCGCAAACTTGAAACTTGGTTGATAGCTTTTGAATTCATGTGATCCGCTTATAAATTCCATTTAAGACTCAAGCAGAGGTATATGAACTAACGCCACTAATAACAGTAAGGAACAATAGTAAGACAGGTTGAAAAGACATACCTTTAGTAAGGTGTCGCCTGATATGGAAGGATTAAGCCAACTAATATACAAACCCTTTGCATGCAACCTGGTGTTGCCACACCAAGAGAAATCAGAGACATATTTCCTTGAAAAATGAAAATTTACAGTCGCACCCAAGCCTAGGCTTGCCCATCTCAGATCTGAAACCTGTCGATCTAACTTCAAAGTGTGCGAGAGGTGTTGCTGTCTGCAGATGGAAGAGATCGAGCTAATCCTTTGTTGGGACTAAAATATCCCAATCTCGATTCAGGCCAGTTCACTCCGATCTTATGACAATTTGGTTGGTTTTAACTAATCAAGTAAAGCAATCTATGGGTCAGCCCAGGAACTATGAAGAAGGCCTAATCATGGCCATTCAATCCTATGCTATAATTCGACGGTCACAGTTAAAAGCAGAACAGGCGGGAAATCTATATATAAAGGAACAATGAACTTGTCAAGGGTAAGTCTCTTAGATCAACCTGAACATTGATACTTTTTTATTTTACTCCATTAAAGCACCTTAGAAGCTCCTACGAGATCTGAAACATCGTCTTCATCATTTTGACTAGACCGTCGAAGACGCGACACCGATCGAGACGATCGGCTCCGTTTCTCACTGGTGCTCTATTTTTCAGGAATGAGAGACTGATCAAGGAATCGAGCAAGCCAGATCGATCCAGATTTGAGTGGTTTGGTGCAAAGATTACGGTTCAAGATTCCTGGCAAAATTAGCACCAACATTTGGCGCCGTTTGTGGGAACAAGCTTTAACTAGTTTAGAGCAAAGGTCATGGCTCAATCGCGTGAGCGAGAGGAGACATTGATGGTTGAAATGGTAGAGGAAAGCCAGAGGGAGCCAAGGAGGATCAATCCGAAGAGAAGGACAAGAGAAACAATTCCGACATTGCAAATTCCAACAATGTAGACTCGGTAGAAGCAGAGAAGGATAGAAGATCGTTCGCCTCATCTTGCTGAAATTTCCGAAAGACAAGAGAAACAACTTGCAGATACACTGGCTGCTTCTCAATTAGAGCTAGATCCAAATCAAATCACTGAACGATTTGAGAGTATGCAGCATCAAATCCTTGAAACGCAAAATCTGATGAGATCGTTCATCAAGCAAGTTGGAGCTCAACCAAAGGGAAGAGTTCTGATCTCGCCTGCTAGAAGATCTCGCACTCTTTCCCGAGTTGAGGCGATTTCTATACCAAATCCTCGGATGCAAAGGTCAAGAGAATGTCAAAGGAGATCAATTCTCAGAGAAGGATCAGGAGAGAGTGCAGATCCAAACTACATTCCTCTAGAGTCGGAAGATCAGGGATCGTCTAAGGATGATCATTTAAGCCACATTCAGAGTAAAAAGAGTAAAACTCTTGGAGATCGGAGAGATAAGAAAGAAATAGGGAAATCAGAAGATAGAAAATTTGAAGTTCATGGATCTAAAATCAGTAAGAGATTTCGTATCCTGAATGATCAGATTCAGCTTCAGCGATTGACGAATAAATACGGTGGAGAAAAGGTGGAAGAAGCAATGAAACAAAATCCATTTTCCAAAGACATTATGTCAGCAGCATTGCCGCATAACTTCAAACTTTCGGTGTTTACAATGTATGATGGAAGCTCAGATCCTTTGGAACACCTAGCTCAGTTCAATTCTATTATGATGTTGGCAGGCAACTCTGATGTTTTGAAGTGTTGATCCTTTCCATCGTCATTGAAAGGTCCTGCGACGACTTGGTTTTTCAGTCTGTTACTAGATTCAATTGGAGATTTCAGAGACCTAACAAAAATATTCTTATCAAGATTCCAAAGGAGCATGAAAAGTAGCAAAATGGTGGATAACTTGGCTGCAATTCGCCAGAAGTCAGGGGAATCAGTTCGAAGTTATATGAAGAGATTCAATCAAGAATCAATTCAGATAACGAACCTGAATGAAGCAGTGTCTTATGATGCTATGTTCAGAGGTTTGACGGATGATCATTTGTTGAAATTTCTAATTATGAACAAGCCGGCGAACATTGCAAAATTGACAACACGATGTAATCAGTATGCTAACATGAAAGATATTCTTCAGGCCAAGAAGGAAATTGATGGTGATGGGAGCAGAAAGAAGGAAGATGGAGTTATGCGGTCTGATCAGAGAGATCGAAGAAATAGCAGAATTACCCGAGGAATGGTCCTGATCGTCAAATTAGAAGGGATATTCCAAGACCATTCCCGGAGAATTATACTCCTCTTAATACGAGAAGATTAGAAATTTTGATGCAAATCCAACATCAGGGATTTGTAAAATAGCCAACACCAATGATAGCAAAAGCAGAAGAGTGGAATCCAAATAGATTTTGTAGGTATCATAGAGATCATGGTCATGATACTGATGATTGCAGAATTCTTAGGAATGAAATTGAGCGATTGATCAATTAGGGGCGGCTAGATTGATATGTCCAAAGGAGAAATGGAGGACACCAGAGAGATGTTGTTGATCAACCAAGAAGGTGGAATAACTGGACACCAGCGAAGGAGGACCAAGCGAAAAGAGATTTTCAATCTAGTTCTCCAGATGATAATGCCAAGCATCAGGAAAATCAAAGGGTTCAACAGAAACAATCTCCTATCATGATCATTTTGGGGAGTTTGGATTTAAATTCAATTTCAAAGTCTAAAGCTCATGCCGATATGTTAATACTTGTTGAATCTCATGTTATTCCCATAAGAATTAAGAAGATGAAGGAAATAGTCTTCACGGAGGAGGAGATGGATGGAATTCAAGAACCACACGATGATGCCATCATTGTTGTCATTGAGGTGGTAAACAGAGACATTCACATGGTTTTAATTGATACGGGATCTTTTGTAGACATTATGTCTTATGAAGCCTTTCAACAGTTGAAGATGGATACTGTGAAGATAAAACCTTGTGGAACAAGGTTATTTGGGTTTTCTAGAGAATCTACTTCGGTGGAAGGAATTGTGGAGTTGACAATAACATTGGGAACACATCCACAAACAGTAACAACAGTTACTAAATTCTTGTTGATAAAGAATCTATCGGCGTATAATATAATTCTGGGAAGGCCAACTCTGAATTCTATTGGAGCTATGGTTTCAACAAGGCATTTGAAAGTAAAGTTTCCAACTGAAGGAGGTATTGGAGAATGCAAATCTAATCAGAGAACCTCAAGGCAGAGCTATACAACTTTCTTGAAAGATTCCAAGTCACAAGGTAAGGCTCTTGCCCTTACTGTTGAAGTTAGGGATAATAGGGACGAGGAAAAAATTCAGAGAGGAGAACTAGTGGAGAAATTAGAAAAAAATTCTTTTGATCTCGAAAATCCAGACAGGGGAACCATGATTGGGGCTGATCAGACCAATCAAGATAAAGTCTTGTTGAAAGAATTTCTTCGAATAAATGCGAATGTCTTTGCTTGGTCAGCACAAGACATGCTAGGTTTGAGCAGGGAAGTTGCAGAGCACTGTCTCTGGATAGACAACACTGCTAAACATGTAAAACAGAGAAGGAGAAATTTCTCATCAGAAAAGCATGATGCAATCAAAGTCGAAGTGGAAAAGCTCAGGAAGTCAAAGTTTATTGAGCAGATTGAATGTCCCAAATGGTTGGCAAATGTTGTAATGGTGAAGAAACATAATGGCAAGTGGAGAATGTGTGTGGATTATACTGATCTGAACAAGGCTTGTCCCAAGGATTGTTATCCTCTGCCACGAATTGATCAGTTGATTGATGCCACATCAAGTCAACAAATGTTAAGTTTTATGGATGCCTATTCTGGCTATAATCAGATTTTTATGAAGAAAGAGGACCAACCTCACACATCATTTATGACGAATCGTGAAAGCTACTGTTACAAAGTTATGCTTTTTGGATTGAAGAATGCTGGGGCAACATATCAAAGGGCAATGAATAAGTTGTTTGCTGATTAGATTGGGAGGAATATGGAAGTTTATGTTGATGATCTTCTAGTAAAGAGTCAATTCAGATCTGATCATCTCACTAATCTACAGGAATGCTTCGATGTACTCAGAAGGAATGGAATGAGACTTAACCTTGAGAAGTGCGCATTTGGAGTTTCATCAGGAAAATTCCTAGGTTATATGGTCACATAGAGGGGTATTGAGGCGAATCCAGAAAAAATTAAGGCCATCCTGGATATGTCAGCACCCAACAATATGAAGGAGATCCAAAGTTTGACAGGGAAAGTTGCACCATTTAGCAAATTTATATCCAAATCTGAAAATAAGTGTGCACCTTTTTTCAAGGTGTTGAAAAACTTAAATGCACTTAATGAATTTAGATGGTCAGAGGACTGTCAAAGTTCATTTGAAGAATTTAAAAGAAGGCTGACCAGTCCACCAGTTCTATCTCGGCCGATATCAGGGGAAGTCTTGCAGATATACTTATCTTCTTCGAAGGCGGCAATGAGTGCAGTATTAATTCGGGAAGAAGGTACGGTTCAAAATCCTATCTACTTTGTAAGTCATACATTGTTAGATGCAGAATCTAGATATCCATAATTTGAAAAACATGCCTTAGCTTTGATAAGAGCGGCCAGAAAGCTCAGGCCCTATTTCCAGGCTCATCCAATTTTTGTTCTTACTAATTGGCCTTTAAAGAAAATATTGCATAAATCTGACCTTGCTAGGAGAATGGTGTCAATGGGCAGTAGAATTGACAGAACATGATATAGATTATAAACCCAGAACTACAATAAAGGCACAAGTCCTAGCTGACTTCATTGCTGAAAGCATTTCATCGCCGGAAGATCAGGAAAAGTCTAGTGAAGCATCTTCTAGGTGGATTCTTGATGTGGACAGATCAAGTCATTCTCAGGGATCAGGAGCAGTGTGATTTTTCAAAGTCCATCCGGATTTGTAATTCAAAGTGCTCTTTGATTCAATTTTCGTGCTTCAAATAATGAGGGAGAATATGAGGCTCTCATTGTGGGATTGCGGTTAGCCAAATCCTTATGTGTACAAAACATCGAAGTGAAAAGTGATTCTGAGCTGGTGGTCAGTCAAGTTATAGGAGCGTATGAAGCAAAGGATGATAGGATGATCAGTTATCTTAAGAAGGTGCTGGATTGTAAAGGGTGGTTCCAACAATTCTCAATTATGAGGATACCTAGAAATCAGAACACAATGGTAGATTCTCTGGCGAAGTTAGCATCCGCAAAATTTACTTCTCTACCACAGGCTGTGTATATTGAAGAGCTGGATATTCTGGCATATTTGGAGCCAGAAATAATGGAAATTGATACGGAAGTGTCTTGGATGGATCCTCTTATACAGTACCTTAAAGAGGATGTTCTCCCTGAGGATAAAGAAAAGGCTAGAACGTTGAAAAGAAGAGTAGCAAAGTTTATTCTAAAGAATGAACTGTTCTATAAAAGAACAATTTCTGGGCCACTTTTGAAGTGTTTGGGACCATCCGACGCACAGTATGCTTTAGCAGAGGTCCATGAAGGGATATGTGGGAGTCATCTAGGTGGAAAAGCTTTAGCCTATAAAATTTTGAGACAAGGATTCTATTGGCCACGGATGCAAGCTGAAGCAATTGAATACGTAAGAAAATGTCATCAGTGCCAAATTCATGCTACAATCCGAAGCAACCAGCGAAAACAGTTGACTTCAATTCTCAATCCCGTTCCATTCGCAATGTTGGGGATGGATTTACTTGGTCCATTTCCTGTTGCATCTGGAGGAAGAAAATTTGTGATAGCTGCAATTGATTATTTTACAAAATGGGTGGAGGCAGAGGCTTTGGCCACAACCACAACAAATCAAATTGAGAAGTTTTTCAGAAATAAGATCAGTTTTAGATATGGTCTGCCAAAGGTCTTATTAACAGATCATGGAACTAAGTTTGACAATGAAGGTTCAAAGAATTCTGCGCACACTACCACATCGAGTACAAAAATTCTTATGTGGCTCTCAATGCAATGGGCAGATTGAGATAACTAACAAAACTCTCTTACAGGGAATCAAAAGAAGATTAGATGAAGCAAACAGTCTATGGGTCGACGAATTGCCTCATGTGTTATGGGCATATAGAACTACAGTCAGAACACCAACAAGGGAAACACCTTTTAAGTTGGCTTACGGATTAGAGGCCTTGGTTCCAGTAGAGGTGATGATTGGGTCAGATAGATCGAGAGGTTTGATCCAACCAACCAACGAAGAAGGACTGAGGATGAATCTAGAGTTTTTGGACAAAGTTAGGGAGAAGGCTCTATATTGGAATATAGAGTACCAGAGGAGGACAGCGGCATACTATAATGCTCGTGTCAGGCCTAAATCTTTTAAGGTTGGAGATTTGGTCTTAAGGAAAAAATCAGCATCAGACCTGAGAAATTGTGGAAAGCTCTCTGCAAACTGGGAGGGACCATATGTGATAACAAAGGTTGTAAGCAAAAACACATATTGGCTCAAAGATATTCATGGAAGCTGTTTGAGGCGACCATAGAATGTAGTTCACCTCAAGAAGTATTATCAATAGAAAGGGAGCAAATTTTCATGATATTTTTGAAGGATTTATGTCTATCACCTATTATCAACTAAAGATTCTTCTTCAAATTGCGCAAAAAGTTTTTTTCATCGAACCAGTCTTCTGATCATGCTTTCCGAAGTTGATTCAGGATCATTCCTTCCGAGGGTGATCACGGCTTTCTGAAGTTAGGCTCTTGTAAGCCAGCCTTTCGAGGCAGCCTTCCGAGGCTTGATTATGCTAGCTAACCACGGATCATTCCTTCCGAGGGTGGTCCTGACTTTTCGAAGTCAGACTCAAGTAGCTAGCCTTCCAGGCCTGGTCATTCCAAAGCTGATCACGGATCATTCCCTCCGAGGGTGGTCCCAACTTTCTGAAGTTAGGCGCAAGTAGCCAGACTTCCGAGGCCTGGTCATGCTTTCCGAAGCTGATCATGGATCATTCCTTCTCGAGGGTGGTCCCGACTTTTTGAAGTTAGGCTCAAGTAGCCAGCCTTCCGAGGCAGCCTTTCAAGGCACGATCATGCTAGCTTAATCAAGGATCATTCCTTCCAAGGGTGGTCCCGGCTTTCCGTAAGTCAGGCTCAAGTAGCCAGCCTTCCGAGGCAGCCTTTCGAGGCCTGATAGTCACAGGAGCTGATCAAGAGGATTTCTCACAAAACAGGTTATATTGAAGATTCTAATCAAAGTTGCTAACACTCTCTTCAACTATTGTCTAAGGAAAGAAGGTATCTAATCAATTATTAAGGCTTTCGTTAGCTATTTTCTCAAAAAGCCTCATTAGCCACTCTTTCCTAAGAATACTTCATCAGCAACTAATTAAAGATACAACAAGTGGTCAGAAGTATAGTATGTGGTCAGATGTGCAGCAGGTCAAAGATTGCTGCCCCCTCTATGTCTATGATCAAAGTTGGTAAAATTCTCTTCAAAATATTGTCTAATCAAAGTCACAAGGAGCAAAGAGAAAAGAAAGGGAAATTCTATTCATCAAAGAAAAAAAAAGAAAAGATTAGGAAGATCAACGAGTCAGGCGTCATTACATCAAAAGGTTTATTAAAAAAAAAAGGTATGTCAAAAGCAAAGGAGAATATTTTCCTAAACATTTGGGTCAGCTGGAGGATTATTGTCAATAGTAGCATTCTTGTCACCTTCAGGAGGAGACCCATCATCATCATCATTGGAGGAGTAACTGTAACCAGAACTAGCAGTTTCTTCTTTTTCAAAGTTCACATCTTCATCATCTTCTGAAGAACTCTCAGAATTTGGATGCTTTAAGTTTCTAAGATCAAAAAAATTTCTAGACGGAAGAAACTCTGGGGGAAGTAGCTTGAAATCAACATTAGGACAAATTTTTAGAACTTTAGAAGAGATCTGATCAGAATAGACCTTCACCACATTCTTGCAGAATCCAAGGAAAGTTGGATTATCTCCTGCCTCCTCCATTGCAGAGGTAAGTGTACTGAGAACAACTTGATGTTCATCATGAATTATTTTTCTTTCTAACTCAAAATTTTTCCTTTCTTACTGCATGTCTTCAAGCATAGAAGCTTTATCCTTAAGAGTTTCATCCAAAATAACATTCAAATTTTCTTTATCTTTAGAAACCAAATCTAAAGAGATCCTGAGATTGTCTTTCTCTGTAGAAGCCTCATGCAGGCTCAATCCCAAATTGTTGTTTTGACATTCCAAATCAGATTTTTCCTTAATTCTCTGTAGATTGTTGTTTTGACATTCCAAAGCAATTTTTGAGCTAGCACATGAGTACCTTCAGAAAGCTTTTAATTCTCTGTAGATTGTCTTTCTCCGAAGGTACTCATGTGCTAGCTCAAAAACTGCTTTTAATTTTTCAATCTTTTCAAGTTTCTCCAAAAACTCACCTTTTTCTTTCTCAAAGCCTTTAGACCAAGCAAAGGCTTTAGATAATTTCTCCCTGAGTTCATTTCTCTTAGATGTTGCAAGTCTGGCCCTTTCTAGAGCATTATTCTTTAGCATTTTAATTTTTAGAAGCTCATCCTTGTGATTTAAAACAGAAGCCCTTAACAGTGATACTTCTTCCTGCAAATCAGTGCATAAGTCAAAATAGATTTGAAAGTCATTTTGTAAATCATCTATCTCAGTACACAAGTCCATTTCTCTGAATTGAGTAGCCTCTAGTTTTCTTTCTGAAGATTTCAAACTTTTTTTTGAGTTCTTGTACCTCATCAATCAATTCAAAGTTCCGTTTGATCAGATTGTCATTTTCCAAGGAAAGAATTTTTTTCTCTTTCCAAAACTTCAAAGAAGGCATTAAAAGCAACACCAAAACATATGGAGGCAAAATAATAAAGACCAAACAAAATAAATAAATAAAATCACCAATAAATCGATATCAATAAGAGAAATGGAAATTTATTCCTTACCCCTATGCATGTGACTATGTGAGTAAAGATCAGGATCAGTCATACGGGCTGTTTCTCTTTTATCACGGGGGATTCTGCCTTTTGTTCCCCATTTGCGGGCAACTTCCCAGTTCTGGCTGGCTATGTGCTTCTCCTTCAAATTCCAAGCAGGGTTAAAATGATTCCCTGAATCAGCAACACTCTGGACGTCATCTAATTGGTCAGGACCAATTGGATGTGGATTGGCGGCCTCAACTATTTCATGGTGGTCAGCATCTACAGCAGCATCATTAGAGCCAACTTGCATATCAACAAACTCAGCCGCAATGTTCTCTTGGTCTTCAAGACCAATTGGAGGATGAGCTGACATATCAAACTCAGGGGGAGCAGCATTGAAAAATTCTTCATTTGGTGGGACAATCTGGACATTTTCTTCATCAATGACAGGAGCAATATTAATGTCTGGGACGATATTATTCAAAACATGATCTTGTATTAGGGAAGCAAAAACAAGAGTATCATCAGCAACAACATTCTCTTTTGAGGAATATTCTCAGGGATATTCTCTCCAAAAGCAATTTCAGAAGAAGGAACAGGAACAAAAGTGTTCTCATCAAATAGCTGATCAGCTATTTGTTCAATAATGTTACTGCAGCAGCATGAGCAAGAATTTCTTCAGCAATTTTCCTAAGTTGGTCAAAGGAGTAATCAAGAATTTCGTTACATTGATCTTCATTCTCAACCATCTTCTCTGGGAGAACGGAAACATCATGGGGTAACATAGGTGATACAGGGGGAGTGCAAACTTCATTCCTAGGAGAGTAAACAGGTTCAACAGTCTCTTCAGCAACATTGTCAGTGGCAGTGGGAGTTTCTTCCTGGAGATTGTTTCTTTCAACAGGGATTTCAGCAGGAGTAGAAGCGGATTCCTTTTTCTCTTTTCTTTTCTTGGTACCAGACAATTCTTGACCAGAAGAGGAACCTATGGACCGGAGTCTACATCTCAAAGTTCTTGAGGTCCTTGAGGTTCTTGTTTTTACAACAGGGTTATCACTGGCAACTACTTTGACAAACTGAACATCGGGGTTTTCTTCAGCAACTTCTTCTTTAACAATATCTTTTTGTACCTGGTCTGTCTTTCGTTGACCAGGTGGAGATTTCTTTTCAATAGTCTTCTCAACAATCTTTTTCTTAGAAGGTTTTTTGTGACTTCGGTCACTGGAAGGACGAACGACAGAGTGTTTTCTTTTCTTACCTGATTTTTCAGGTTTGGAATCGGGCTTCTTTTCTTCTGAAGCGGCCTTTCGAAGTTCAAAGATGTTGGGAACTTGGTGGACACCAGTTCCTATATGTACATATATATAAAGAGAGAGAAGAAAGAAGGTCAAAGTGTAAAAAAAATAAAAACATCATGGTTTACCTGGGAAAAGACCATGATTGACAAGACCTGCATCGGTTTTCAGATCGGCTGCATCAATTGGTTTTCTGGTGGGAATCAAGTCCCAAGTCTCTTGATCATATTCATTGAGTTTAGGATGCTTATTCAAGGGAAGAAGAGAATTCAAAGAGTGCAGACACCATCGGGAACGGTAGTTTGGACTGGGAATGGCATAGAAAAAATATTTCTCTCGCCGTTGTTTGTTGTAATGAGGAATGGAGGAATCAGTGAAAATTCGGGTTTCTTGACTCAGTTCACTTGCAATGCATGTTCTTCTAGAAAAGTGAATGTAACCGCGTTCGCGGGATACTTTCAAAGTGTAATAATTTCTGAAAAGTTCTACAGAGGGAAGACTCTTCATTTTGTGAATAAAGGCAAAAAAGCAGTACATTAATCTCCAACTGTTTGGAGTAAGCTGACAGGGACATACATGGTAGTAGTCAAGCAGTGACTGAACTATCGGGACTAAAGGAACTCTAAAACCATACTCAAGGTGGTTAAGATAAATGGTAATAACCCCAGGTTCAACAGTGTATGGACGATCAGAAGGCCTAGGAACCCAAACCTTAGCATCGGAAGGAAAATGGTAATCTTCCAAGTAAGACAGCAGGTGAGACATTTTCACCTTAGTTGGATACCACTCTAGACTGGCATATCGTGGATCTTTCTTTTCCTTAGACATATCTACAGGTGTGTAAGGAACGATAATTTCATCATGAGCATAAGGAGTGGGTTTCTAGTTTGAGGAAACTTGATCGGGGGAGAAAATACCTAGGGTTTTTTCTGGATGATTGGCACTTGAAAGAATAGTGGGTTGTTTAGAAGTGTTGGGTGCTGAAGGATTAGTCAAAGGGTCCATGGTAAAGAAGGAAAGGCAAGAAGTGAAGATTTGCAGAATGAAAATAGAAGCAGGAAGAGCAACGGAAATGGCGGATGAATATGTTTGATATTTTCGAAGGATGCAGACAGAGTACAGGCGAGAGCAGATAGAAGAAGATGAATAAATATAAGGGACAAAGTGAGGCGAAGGAGGTTTCTTGAAAAGTGGAGGGAAATATATGATGTTTCAAGATCGATGGTCGTAACTATTCACAATCGACACGTGGAGTCAATCGGTGGACTTAGAAGCATTACAGTTGAACACGAAGATAATATAAAGGGAGTTGGAAGAGATGCGATAACCGTACACTAGGAAGAGACATAATTTATGATCAAACGGCGCAAGGGAGGATAACATCAAGGAAGACAAAAAGCTATATTTAAGAAAGAATAAAAGGTCTGACAGGTGAAGATTTCGGCTGATCTGTAGGATGATTTGGGGGCTGAGCACAGTAACCTTATGATTATGAGGGATGGTTTGATTTCGAGAAAATTACAGTTTTATATAAGAGATGGACCATGGATCAACACTCGAGTTAATGATGACTTGGAAACCTGAGGTTGTAGTTTTGAAAATCGTAATTTTTTGGAAAAGGTTACAGGGCATTGATCAAGTGAAGTTCTACCACGTGGAAGAAGTATTAAAAAGATTAACATGGGATATCAAGAGTCAACATTTAAAGAAGAAAATATGGAGAAAATTTTTATTCTGGTTGGACGATTCTGATGAAATCTACGAGATCATGACAAACACAATATTCTGGAATTACTTGGAAGAAAGATTTAAACCTCCTGACCAGAGTCTCATACAAGTTCGACCTGATCAGCAGGCTTGGGGGCTTGTGTTGGGACTAAAATATCTGAATCCCGGTTCACTCCGATCTTATGACAATTCGGTTGGTTTTAACTAATCAAGTAAAGCAATCTATGGGTCTGCCCAAGAACTATGAAGAAGGCCTAATCATGGCCATTCAATCCTATGCTATAATCCGACGGTCACAGTTAAAAGCAGAACAGGCGGGAAATCTATACATAAAGGAACAATGAACTCGTCAAGGGTAATTCTCTCAGATCAACTTGAACACTGATACTTTCTGATTGTACTCCATTAAAGCACCTTAGAAGCTCCTATGAGCTCTGAAACATCGTCTTCATCATTCTGACTAGACCGTTGGAGACGCGACGCCGATTGAGACAATCAGCTCCATTTCTTACTGGTGCTCTATTTTTCAGGAACGAGAGACTGATCAAGGAATCGAGCAAGCCAGATCGATCCAGATCTGAGTGGTTTGGTGCAAAGATTACGGTTCAAGATTTCCGGCAAATTTAGCACCAACATCCTTCACCCTGTGGGAAGCGATGAATAGAGTCATAGCAAGCTGGTATTGGTGCGATCAATCGGTGCCCCTAGCTAACATAGCTACAATGCATGGAAGTAAGGGATCGTCACAGGCGATCTGCGTAGTGAGTACTGTGACCGCAGCATGCAGTCAGCAGGGAGAAGTTGCAGAGCTTCTCTCTCCTCCCACCGAATAGCACCCCACTAATCCTGGCTCTCTAACACATTAACATCTCTATACTTGATTAATAGAAAATTCAAAAGACATTTGATGAAAGACCATACATATCCAGTTGGACCCAGCAAGAATTTTGTAGCATAGAATGGTCAAAAAGGTATCGCCAGAATCAATGGAGCCTTACATTCTCTGATATATTCTTTGCTCGTGATGTTATAAATTACAACTTGGTTTGTCTATATTTGTTTACAGATTCGAAGAGAAGAAAGAAAGGTTTTAAAGGTTTTCAGTTGCTGTTTTCAGTTGCTGTTCTTAGCAGGGTTGTCGAGCAACATTAATGGAAATATTAACTAGCCATAAGAGATCTTAAGAGGAGTGGCTCATCATGTGGGAACCTCTTTGTCTCGCATGGCTTCTGGTAATCGAGCTTCCCTCAATCTTTTGGTATAATCTCTGAAAGGGTCCTTCCTGTTACACAGCTATAGCCCACCTTCAATCTTTTTCAGGTCTTCTTTCTCTTTCTGCTTTAATTGCTCAGATCCCATTATCCCAACAGTTTGACTCTCAGCAAATCATTACACAAATTATTGGGTCTCGATAGTCTAAAGGGCACACGTGGATGGTTCCAGTACCCTTTATCCAATCAGTGTTTCTTCTCTTTTACTTTTGTTCTTTGTCATTTTCCTAACAATCCAAACGCGTTAATAAGCTTTTTTCTGATTTAGGAATCTTTCGCTTTTAACTTTCAATGCCTTTGTCTTGTTAATTTTACTTCTTCAAGTCGGAGTCTTACAGTTACGTATAGTACTTACGCTAAAAGCGTTTCATGGTGTTAGCCATTATAATGGAACATGAACAAAGTTTTGCAGCCTCCTTTATCGACCCTGGTATCAAAGTCATGAAGGCGTGGTGTATTATTACAACTACTTCGGTGTAACCTAAGCTTTCCAATGTAAGTCCGATTACCCCTATCAATGCTCCAGTTACCCTTCTCCTTGTAATCCCAGCATTTTATCAATGCATGAAATGGTTGGCTCTGCCGCTTTTCTTTTATTTATCTTGCATCATTTGCATATGGTCGGCTTGCCTCCTGAATTTCTTTCTTTCAACTCGTTTATGCATTTAGTTTTCATTACTTCTTTAAATTATTTTCCTTTTGTTTTTTAATTTCTTTATGCATATATTCTTTCTGCAAAACTTTATTCATGTTTTGTTTCTTTCTTTTTAGTTTTGGTATATTGATGGCTGGCTTTGCCGCCTGTTAACTTACTGTTTTTGTTTATATGCTTTTGAAATTCATACTTTGTTTTTGTTTATATGCTTTTGAAATTCATACTTTTGTTTTCTTTCTTTTAATTTTCTTTCTAATAGTTTGGCTAGGGTATCCGAGGAGTAAAAAAGACCGTCATGGTATGATTCATAGAGGTGAGGCAGAAGGTGCGTAAATCCTCTTTTGTGCTACGTCACTACGGGTGACGACTTCTCTACGTAGACCCTTTTCTTTTAGGAGGGAGAGAAAGAGTTTGTAAAACAATGAGTGTGTATTCCTGAAGCAGGTCTTCAAGAACTGTGAGCCAACATGAGACAAATATGGCTACCAATATCCTGAACCAAGAAGAAAGAAACAATGATTTTGACCAATCTTTGGCAAAATGGAGTATGCCCAAAGTCCCCAAAAAAGAAATTTACCAACAATCAACCTTCGGTTTTAAGGAAACCATTAAAACCGTTGAATAAACAATTCGTGTGTCCTCTGAATTGGAAGAAATTCCTCTTATACAAAAGCAAACAATATTCAACCTTAAACAACAATACAATTACATCCATTTTGGGTGTGTCCAAATAGCAATTAAACCTCTCTACCGAGAAGGATTAAACACTTCCCTTATTTTGGCCCTTAGAGACCAAAAATTTACCCAATACCGCCAACCTCCGTCCGGATTGCTTCAGCCCCTTCCCGTTCCTAGTTGGAAGTGGGAAGATATATCCATGGACTTCGTGACTAGCTTGCCGCGGACAAGTAAAGGAAATGACACTGTGTGGGTGGTTGTAGATAGGTTGACTAAATCAGCCCATTTCATACCTATGAAGATCACCTACACTTTGGACAAGCTAGCTAGACTCTATGTGGACAACGTGGTTCGTCTACACGGTGTGCCGGTGAGTATTGTGTCTAACCGTGATCCTAGGTTCACCTCAAGGTTTTGGAATGGATTGCGAAAGCCACAGGGAACCCAATTAAACTCGAGTACAGCTCATCATCCCCGAGTCGATGGACAATCTGAGCGGACGATTCAAATTTTAGAAGATATGCTTAGATCTTGTGTGGTGGACATGGGTGGAAATTGGGATGAACACTTAGCTTTAGTGGAGTTTGCCTATAACAACAGTTATCAATCAACAATAGGCATGGTTCCTTTTAAAGCTTTGTACGGTAACACTTGTAGAACGCCTTTGTATTGGACTGAGACAGTTGAAAGAAAAGTCTTAGGCCCGGAAATGATTGAAGCTACAAGTGCTATGGTCGACATGATTAGAGAGAGGATTAAGTCTGCTCGGTCAAGACAGAAATCCTATGCCGACAAGAGAAGGACCGATCTGGAGTTTCCTATTGGAGAGAAAGTTTTCCTTAAAGTATCACCTATGAAAGGTGTGATGAGATTCAATGTGAGAGGAAAGCTTAGCCCCCGCTTCATCGGACCTTTTGAAATCTTGGAAAGGGTTGGACCTGTTGCTTATCGCTTGGCCTTGCCTCCATCTCTTGCTGGAGTTCACAATGTGTTCCATGTTTCGATGCTTCGGAAGTACATAGAGAACCCGGAACACATACTACAGCAAGCACCCGAAGGACTTAGTGCTGATCTTTCTTACGATGAAGGACCAGCTGAAATCCTAGATAAAAAGGACAAGCAACAAGGAATCGCACCATCCCTTTGGTGAAGATTTGGTGGAAGAACCATACCCCGGAAGAAGCTTCATGGGAAAAGGAAGAAGAATTGAAGGAGAAGTTTCCTCATTTTTTTGGGAGCACAGGTACGCTTTCAATTTTGAGGACGAAATTCTTTTAAGGGGGGAAGAATGTAAAATCCAGCTTTTACCTAACCTTGACCCGACCCGGTCATTGTTATGTTTGTAGGTCCAAAGACCCGAAGTGGTGGTAGGAGGGACTTATGGGCCCTACTGGTTGATGACGTAATGTCGGGATTCCGGTTTATGGACATTGATGATCTTGCTCCTTCCTTGAGCACATTACCAGTGCTAAGTTAGAATCTGCGCACTGATGAAGAGCGAGACAGTTGAAATAGCAAACGGACTCCTGTGCATAATCCGAAGGTACTCCCTGAAACTAGACCTCTTGAGTGAACTGTAGGAGAAAACCCCATGCAATTTGACCTTGTATAGCCCTCCAAGTCCGCACCTAAAGTTGCTGAACTATTCTGTAAAATTTCTGCAGAGATTGTTTTGGTCGATACTATTGGTCGATACCATCGACCAAAGGTATCGACCAACAAGTCTGCTGAGCCCAGATTTAAAGATTCTTGGAATATTCTTTTCTATTTATTTATTCCTCGAGACTGGAGCCCTATTCTCGCGTTTCTAACATATGGGAACGTGAGAGAGCCTCCCAAGAACTCCTCCTTGGTAGTGGTGAAGCATCTTCTTCATCAATCATTGCCAACCACTCATTCCTACTTTCTTGTTCCACTTTAAAGGTATGACTCTCTCTCCTAATCACTTTCTCACTCATCTTTTCTCTATTTTACTGTTGGGACCATGGCCAAGGTGCTGCAACCTTGCATACACCTTGCCATGAACCTTCTAAACCCCATACAATGATGTTTTCACCGATATGACTATGATTGATTCACCTCATGATCATTGACTACACATTTCCATGATTTATTGCTTACCAACTTGCTTTATTTACCAAAACTGAGATGAAGCTCATGATTAACCTAATCTATACCTTGCATATGTGCTCCATGTTACTTCTAAACGATTCCCTACCTAATCCCCCATGTTTTCCCCTAATTTGCATTGAGATATAGCCAATGCCATGATCTACAACTCTTAACCTTAATATGTCAATTTGGGGATTTCCAAATGGACCATTGGATTATGAAAGTTTCTTGATAATTAGTGTCCCCATGTTGTGCTTAGACTATCCTCCAAGTTTCATGTCAATCCGAGACCCGGAGACCAAATCTGGGCAAGAATCCGAAAAGCTAGCTTGCTTGTCCCGGAATTGATTTGGTCGATACTATTGGTCGATACTATCGACCAAATGTATCGACCAATAGAGTTGTTGTCAGCAACTTTTGCCCAGCTTCGATTCGTTTGATCTCCGATTGTTCCGATTTCTTCTCTAACCTTTCATATATGCTTGTTTAGGACTTTAAGACTATTTGGGCCACTTGCTTGTGATCTTGGACCATTCTCTTCTCCGATTCAAGGTAAGGATAGTTATCGATGTAATTACCTAGGATATGGAAATCTTGACTTGGTATTCCTAACCTAGTAAATATAGTTTCTATTTCATATTCTTATCGTGTTAGACTTGCTACATATGTCTTTTAACAGTAGCTTTGTGTTTACATTATATTACTTCAATGTTTTATCATGTTTATTAATTTCAATATATGATGACTTATGTCAATGTCATGAATTGAATGTTTATTATGACGTTGTATCTTGTGAACTGATATGATGAACTTGGGCATGTGATTGTTTAAGTATAACTTGGGATTGAGGGGTACCCTACTGGTGCTTCTGTCCTTGGACATCGGAGGGAATAGTATGGGATGTTCTCCGAAGGTGTCCATTGACGCTTTCCCGGGTTATTGAATGACATGCATAGGATTGGTCTAGATGTATGGCTAGGATGTCCCTATCATATCAGACCCAATTCGGAAGGGCATTGAGACCGAACAACCCGTGGTAGTAGTGTGGATTTGTGGGCGCTCAAGACCGGTATCCACTCCGTGAGAGGACATAAATTGCATTACGGTTACCCGAAAGGGGCCATTTATTGGTAGGGTTACAAATGGCTAGACTTGGGCTCACGGGCACTCAAGACCGGTGAAATGATCCATGAGAGGGACGTGAGAGCTTCCCGTTTACCATTTGTGGATGACCAATAGGGTTGATGAGTCTGGTGAGTAATATCCGTGACTCTAGTGTGAAGGATACCGGAAAGGATCCCGAGAGGGGAGGAATGGAAGTATCTGGAACTGGCATGATATGATTAAGTAGATGACTTGCATTGGGCTAGGCTATACCCTGACATGCGCCAATACTTAGACCAAACGGTGATGTGAGAGAGCGGTGACCGAAACCCCAACCATGGATTTGTCCGAGAAGGATGCAGGACCCAATTCCCCCCGGTGATGAGTGACTAAGACTACCTAAAGAAGTATGGTGCTATGACTTAAAGCATGTCTACCATAGATGACCAGCATACTTAGAATAAAGTCATATTGCATTATATGCCTCATATCATCTGCATCATTTTATGATTATCTTGTGGTTTATGTGTGGTGGGATAACTTCCTTCTTTGAGTTCTTTTGAACTCATTCCTTTTCTCGTTGCAATATTTTGTTAGGCTATTCTACGGGTGATTACTCGATGGCACCCTCCCTGAGGCGAACCCATATACCTCATACTACCATCCAGAGGCTGGCTACGTTGAAGACTTCGGTGACCATACCGAAGAAGATTACCAGGCGTACCAGGGTTAGCCCCGAAGTTGTATGGGAGCAGTCATGTTGGGTCTCCATGGTCCTCAACTTTGAAGAAGATATATTTATTATGGAGGAGACTTATGAGTAGTTACCCCTTCTTTTGTGACAGTATACTTAGAAGAATTGTAATAACTTTAACTTACCTTTATAACTTGAGACTTGTACTTAACTAAATTTTGACCTCACTTCCGTTTGGTGAAGGAGTGGATTCCGCCCATGCCTTCTTAATTTATCTGATTTGATATTTATTTCCGCACTCTGATTATGTTTGACACCTTATTTCTGAATTCCATGATCATTCATTGTTAGTTTATGATTATTATCTGTTCATGATTGTATTATCGTCGATGTGGATTATGTGGTCCCTGAACTATGGATCTTCGGGGCTGTGGATCACATCCCGGGTATGCCAGATAGGGTACCGGCTGGGTGGATGTGACACTTGGTATCATGATATGGAACAACACAAAATTAACATGAGATTCTTTGTTTGGTTTACCTCTTATGCTGAGGAATATCAGATAGATTATCCATGGAACAATGGAACAATAAATCAAACAATAAACCCATTCAAAAAATGGCTCGTCAACCGAACCAAAGAAACAATGACCTTTGTCTATCCTCCAATGAACCAAATCAAATTAAACATTGAAGGTGAAGATATTTTAGCTGCTCCTTTTAAGAACAAATAAGGTCTTAAAGGTGGAAGTCTTAAAACTGTTGAACAATTAAACTTTGCCAACTCAAATCTCCAAACAATAGGTGAACAATTAACAAGAGTTGAAAACCTTGTTCAACAAATTCCAAAATTACGTGATTGGCTACTTTTAGGTTTCCCTTTACAAAAATAGCCACTCAATGTTTCACTTTACAAAATTAGCCAAAACTGAGTTTGCATTTACAAAACTAGCCAAAATATTGATTTTCACTTTTTGGACATTTTTTACCCCTAAAACTAATCGCATCGAGCGGAAAAATCACTATATTGTCCAAAAGGGAAAAGTCGTTATTTTTTCATACCCTTTGGACATTTTCACCCCTATGCCGGTATGATCAATTTTAGGGGTAAAAATGTCAAAGAGGTGAAAAAAACACTATTTTGGCTAGTTTTGTAAATGCAAACTCAATTTTAGCTAGTTCTGTAAAATGAAACATTGAGTGGCTATTTTTGCAAGGGGACACTTAAAAGCAGCTAATCACGTAATTTTCCCTAAAATACTTCGAAATCTGTTTTGGAATCAAAACAATCTTTAAAACTCCAATGTTTAAACCTTATCAAATCCCCAAAATCAATGCAAAACAATTAAGCAAATCTGAAATGCTTAACGAAATTGAATCCCGTTTAAGCAATCTTATCATTCCTAATGCTCTTGCAAAATCTGTTGAAATGTCTGCTTCCAATACCACTCACCGAATCGAAACGATTCAGGATGAGCTTGATTACAAGTTTGATTCAGGTGAGTCCATCACTGAGTTAGTTCGTGAAATCAATATCAATAATAACCATACCCATCAACTAACCGATTATTACACCGACCCACTTTTCCTGACCTCCTCATTGAGCAACAAGGTAGGACCCAGGCCCAATACCAATCAAGAATCATCTATGAATGGAACATTGATGGTTGACTGATTATCAAATTAACAATAAACTCCAAGAGATGACCATAGTTGCCAATGCTTATTGGTTCCATTAAACCAATGACCAGTTAGTAGCCATGCTTTTGGTCGCAGGTTTTACTGGACAATTAAAAGGTTGGTGGGACCACATCCTCACTCCAACCTAGCACTTAGGAATCCTAAATGCTACCCAAACCAATGCTAGCACTGGTGAACCAATACTTGAACATAATTAACAAATACCTGATGTTGTAAATACTTTGATTTACACCATCACCATTCATTTTATTGGATATCCATCTCGATTAAAAGATAAATCTTCTGAACAATTATCTAATCTGAAATGCAAGGGTCTTCACCAATTCAAATGGTACAAAGACACTTTCATCTCCAAAGTTTTAACCAGAGATGATGCAAATTCATCTTTCTGGAAAGAAAAATTCATCACAGGATTACCAACAATGTTTTCTGAGAAATTGAAGCAGCGTCTGAGAAAAGATCGTTTGAGAAAAGATCATAATAATGAAATCCCTTAAAACAACCTTACTTACGGTAATATCATTAGTCTTATGCATGAGGAAGCACTTGCCTTGTGTACAGACATGAGATTACGTAAGCAAATACATACAGAATCCAAGGCGTATAGCAAGGAGTTTGGTGGATTTCGTGAACAGTTTGGGTTTGCCCCAATAAAATCCATTAAAACCCAAAAATTCCATAGGCATAGAGACAAGTATAATGAAAAATACAAGTCTTCTGAACCCTACTATAAATCCCATAAATACAACTCCAACAACAAATACCGTAAAAATACTCCACCAACAAAAAATAAAGAACATTCCAAACCAACTGCAAATGAACAAAGAAGAACATTTACTAGAAAATGTTTCAAATGCAACAAAGTTGGTCACTTGGCCAAATACTATCGCATGGCACAAAAGGTCAATCTGATTATTGATGATGAAAAATTCGGAGTTCAATCCTCCATTTGTTTGCTGAACCAGATAGTTCATCTGATTCCGAACATGAAATCAGTAACATCAACACTGATTTGAGTAGTCTTTTAGACAACTCTGAAGCCATTCTCTTCACATGTCCCTATGATGGATCAGGAATATGTGAATGTTCTACAAATAACATCAATACGATTAGGAAATAAACTATTCCAAGTTTCTTTCTTGAATTTGTTGATCAAATACAATATCCAAAATTAAAGAAACATTATCTTGAACAAGTTAAGGAATCTTTAATTCCGAAACCTATTCCTACACAACATTCCAATTACAACCTATTGGTGCAAATTTTGCCAATAGCTTTGAACCGCAACCTTCGCACCAAACTCCTCAGATCTAGATTGATCTGGTTGATTTGATTCCTCTGTTAGTCTCTCGTTCACTGGAAAATGAAACACCCCGGTTAGAAAAGGGAGCCGATCGTCTTGATCGACGTCGCATCTCCGACGGTCTAGTTAGGCATGTGAAGATAATTCCTTAGAGCTCGCAGGAGCTTCTGAGCTGTTCTAATGGAGTAAATCAGGAATAATCTAGTGTTTGAACTAATCTGAGAGACTTACCTTTGACGAGTCCTTCCAATTGGATGGTGATGATCAACTTTTCTTTATAATCTCGGGCGGACCCATAGATTTCTTTGTTGAAACAATCGAACCTATTTAAACCATTACTGAACTGGTGCGGAACCATCTTAAACCGATACTGAGATATTTTAGTCATAACACAAGCCCCCAAGCCTGCTGATCAGGTTGAACTCATACGAGACTCTTGTCAGGAGTGTGAAATCCAGCCCAAACCTAGCCAGGGCACCCTATCTGTTTTGGGTAAAGAAGGGTTAGTTTAAATGTTTGACCTTAAAGTTGGACCTTGATTTGATCTTAGCTTGTTGCTTGTAGACCCTTTTGGTTGACAATTTGGTGTCGGAACCCAAGCCCATGGACATTGTCGATGATGCCCCTCATTTGAGAGCATTGTCAGCATTAGTTTTGAATCTGCGCACCGAAGAGGGGTGAATTAGTTGAAATACCTAATGAACTCCTGTGCCCAATCTGAATATATTTCCCGAAACTAGACTTCTTGATGGACTTGTAGGAGAAAATCTCACTCAATTTGACCCCATATAACCTTCCAAATCCCTGTCCGAAGTTGCTGAACTATGTCTGGCAAATCCTGCTTGCGCATCAAAGAAGGTGAGCCTAGTTGGTGGACCTAATGAACTCCAATTCTTGATCCGAAGGTATTTCTGGAAACTAGACTTCTTGATTGACTCGTAGAAGAAAACCTCACTCAATTTGACCTTGTATAGCCCTCCGAATCCCTGTTTGAACCTTGCTGTTCTGATTGGTCGACTCATTGGTCGACTGGACCAGTAGACCAATCCAATCGACCAATGGTGTCCGAATTTACCAATTTGGTCCTGTCTCCTCTATTTAAGTCAAATCTCGGGATTACTTCGCCTCCTATGCCTTCTAAGCCTCTGGAATGAGTTAGAACCCTAATCTAATCAATTCCCTTGCATTCCTTGGTGATCTCTCACAAGACTTGAAGTAATCTTCTTCCTCTCGCATCAAAGGTATGTCTACTCTCTTTTCTTTCTTCTCCATCTCTGATTTTCTTTCTTTAATCTGTTCTTGGCTGAGATCAGGAAGAAGATGATGCACTCTTGCAACCATCCACTCCATGATCTCATCTTGTTCCTTGAGATCTATGATCATCATCATGATCTCAACCCCAGCCAGTGGAATCTTTGAAAACCCTAACCCTAATCCTTTGAAACCCTAACCTGGGTGATTATCTGAGAACCTTTTTGGTAACCTCCCATGTGAGGGAAACCTCATGGGTAATGTGGAGGTTGATCTAAATTCAATATCCTTTAATTCTTCTTGTTGTAATTGGCCAATCATCAATTCCCTCCCTCCTGTGATCTTAACCTTTTTATGGGAACCATAAGGGTGAAACCCTAATTTCTTGGGTTAGATCAAGAACCCATCTTTTGACCATGATTATCTTCCCATAATGTTTCTATTAACCTAAACAAGATTTTCTTATTATGTTCTTGATTGCAACCATTCCCTTTCTTCCTGTGATCATAACCTTTTCATGAGAGCCATAAAGGTTGAAACCCTAGTTTCTTGGGTCAAATCAAGAACCCATCTTTTTACCATGACTTGATGATTTTATCTTCCCATATGATTCTAATACATCCTAGGAAGTTCCCCTTCGAATTTCGGATCAATCCGACTTCAAACGAAGAAGTTATGGCCAAAACAGTTTTCACTATTCCGTACTGACTCGATTGGTCGACTCATTGGTCGACTGGGTCAGTAGACCAAGGCAATCGACCAATGAAGTCAGTAGCTTCAATTTTTGCTCAGTTTGATTCTTTTGCTCTCTGATCTTTTAGGTATCTTTCCTAATGTTGTATCTATGCTTGTTAGGGGTTTATTTGCCATGTTTGGTGTCTCTCTCTTTGATCTTTGGATTATCTTCGGCGATGATCAGGTAAGGACAGTTGATTCCTTAACTACATAGATTGCTTGTTCTCTGGTTTCTACTTTATGAAACTATGAGATTACCTACTATTATTGTATTTTAATTCTGATCTCCTACTGTGGGAACAGTAGCACTTAAGTATATCATCTTTTCATTGTTTATGTTATATGAATTACTTATTACTGCTTAATCTGATGTTGCTTTTACATTCTCTTTTATATGATGAACTACTGGTTGTGTATGTCATGACTGATCTGAGAATGTGTTTGCTTAAGTTTGGTTTGGGATTGGGAAGTGTCCTTTTGACACTTCTGTCCTTGGACATTATCGGAAATAGTATGGGATGTTTCCGGGGTTGCCCATCGACGCTTTCCCAAATCAATGGTTGTCATACCTAGGGATGTCTAGCAGTGTTTGGCTAGGATATACCCCTGTTATATCAGACCCGATTCGGAAGGGTATTGAGACCGAACGACCCGTGGTAGCAATGGGGATTCACGGGCACTCAAGACCGGTGAGTTATATCCGTGAGAGGACGGGAATCACATTGTGGGGGCCATTTATTGGAGGGTTGCATATGGCTAGACTTGGGCTCATGGGCGCTCGAGACCGGTGAGTTATATCCGTGAGAGGACATGAGAGCTTTCCGTTTACCATATGTGGATAACCAATAGGGTTGATGAGTTCGGTGAGTAATATCCGTGACTCTAGTGGAAAGGATACCGGAAAGGATAGCCCGGGGCGAGGAATGGAAGTATCTGGACCTGAGTTGATGTAACTAAGTAGATGACTTGCATTGGGCTAGGCTTTTCCCTGACATGCGCCGATACTTTTGCCAAATGGTTGTGAGAGAGTGTGTTGACTTAACCCCCTGCCATGGTTTGTCCTAAGGGATGCCCGTACCCACTACCAACAGGAGCCGTATGCATGACCTTCCCAAAGAAGTACGGTGCTATGACTTAAAGCATGTCTTCCATAGAGACCAGCATACATAGAGTTAGATGCATTCATACATTATCGGCTTCATATTGCATTGCATCTTGTTATGGTTTGCTTCCATGTTATTTATGTTGTTATGGATTAACTTGCCTTACTGAGTTTCTTTCGAAACTCATTCTTTTTTTTTTGTACAATTTGTTGTTAGACTTCTCTACAGGTTTGGATTTCTTTGACGGTACGTATGAGGAAGCACAAGGTGAAGAAGATGAAGACTGAAGAATAAGAAGAGCTGATTGAAGATGTGGATTAGATTTCTTTTGTTTCTTCTAGACTTATCTTTTACTTTACTTGTATTAGCTTAGAGCCTTATTTAGATTTCAATCTACCTTCCGCATGTGTTTGTAGGGTGTATTTCCGCTATACTCTACAGTTGTCTTTTGATTTGGTATCTTGTTATTCCGCACTCTGATATTCTATAGTGATCCTTCTGAGATCCTTTCTTAACTTTTATTATAAATTACTTGAACATTATGATTTGTTCTTGCTTTTGATTATGTTATTGTGCGAAATGGATATGATCGTTCCTAAACTTGATCTTTTGGGTTGTGGATCACACTCTTGGGTATGCCAGATAGGGTACCGGCTGGGAGGATGTGACAAGGAGGCTTAAATCTTTCTTCCAAAAGACTACAGAATACCATGGTGAGCTCTGATCAAAAGGTTATATACATTAAATCGGAATCATTCAATCAGAATAAAGATCTCCTTTTCATATTTCCCCTTCTTGATTTATCGATTTTTTATGTGTCTCGTCAATCCTTGCTCCACTTTTCTATGCCACTAGTCTTCACTGGATCAATACCTTATACCTTTTCCCAAGAAACTTATGATTTTCAAAAACCTATAATATCAGGTCATCAAATCATCATTAACTCGAACGTTGATCTGTGGTTCATCTTCTTTATAAAATCACAACTTTCTCGATAATCAATCCATCCTCTGTAATCATTTTGTTTCTATGCTCAGCCCCCAAATCATCTTGCAGACCAGCCGAAATCTTTTTCTTGTCAGACTTTTTTATACATTCTTAAATATAACTTTTCATCTTCCTTGACGTTATCCCCTCTTGCGCCGTTTGATCATAATTTTGTCTCTTCCTGATATGGAGGAAATGTGATCGAACCCGGTTCATGCTTGGTTTGACCCTCGACCCCGGTCGAGGCGGAGGGAATCGATTTGCTTCCGAGCGAGCCGAGTCCAGGAGATAGCTTGCTGAGGAAGAAAACTAAATCAGCCATAGGCACGCCCTAATCCGACTAATGGATTAGGTTAATTACCCTAATGATGGCAGACTCAACTTGGCGGCTGTCACTTATTGCTATTGAGGGGATAATCATCGGATAACCGTGAGGTTATCTCAGGAGTCCTCTACTAGTTCAAACTAGTAGAAGTCTATCGCTCAACGGATCTAACTGTTAGAATCCAACGACTATCCGAAGAAGGCTTAAATGCATCCAACGAAGAAGATTCGAAGGTACACTCTATATAAACCTTACTTACCTACGAGGTAAGGGAGAGGAGCTAGATCCATACACACACTTGTGGACATAAACACTCATATGCTTACGATCTAGATCATATTCCAGTTATTCATTCCTTAGCTCTATGTGTCTAGCAGAGCCATTTGTGATTAAGTTCATCGGTTGACTTAGCCTTCGGAGGTGGACTCCCGACCCCAGCGGTCGGGCCACATCTGACTCTTTCGTTTTGCAGGTCATTCCAAGGAGATCTAAGGGCTGAGCAGATTTTGGACGCATCATTTGGCGCCGTCTATGGGAAAGATTTAGAAAAGCTATGGTGACTTGATCGGCAGCAGCCGCTGCACAACGTGATACTGGTGTCAAAATTTCTGGAGAAAATAATCCAGATATTCCCTAGGGAAGTTTACCACCTCTTGAAGTAGATGGTGGTCAAGGAGGGCACGATCCTCTAGAGACATTCCAAGATCAATTGAATCAAGTAAAGATTCAACTTTTGGAGGTAAGTCAACCACTCCGCGTGCTAACCAGACGGGTGGTATTACCACAAGAACCTGATCATCGCGATTCAAGGAGGCGTGTATTACCACGGGATCAAAGATTGACTGAAGATCGGAATATCGGTCAGAACTTTCGCGAAGGTGACCGAGGGCCTAGTAGAGTCGACGATCTACTTAGGCGGGACGATCGGTTTGACAGGACCACGGAAAGTACAACCGATTCAAATACAAGGTTGGATACGGGAGTGAAGGCTCACTCACCAATTGTTAGATGAACCATTCGTGATGATCGACCAGTTCGCGATGAGCGGAATGTTTGTGACGAGCGGGACGTTCGTGATGATCGAATAGCTCATGACGATCATGTTGTTCGAGGTCGTGATAGTGTTGCAGAAGATCATTCGACTCATATTGGTCAGGAATTGGCCAATATCAATCAGAAACTAGGACAATTGGCTAGAGGAAGGATAACTGATGATATTTATTTGGTTATTCGAAAGACCCCTTTTGCCGAGCCAATTGCGGGATATCAGTTTCCTCAAAATTTCTGCTTGCCAACTTTCTCTACATTCGATGGCTCCGGAGATCCTACGGCCCACATCGGCTATTATCAGCAGACTATGGCATTTGCAGGTAATTCTGACGAAATTCTTTGCAGGGTTTTTGGTTCATCTTTAACCAGAGCAGCACAAAAGTGGTTTTCGAACATCCCGTCCGGAAGGATCGTAAATTCTGATGAGTTGGCGCGCAAATTCATAGGGCTATTCTAGAGTGGAATCCAAGTCAAGAAGACAGAAGAAACCTTGTTTACCATCAGATAAGGAAAGAGTGAATCGATCAGAGAATATCTGAAAAGATTCAATAGAGTTACAAAGGAGATAGAAAACCTGGATGAGCAAGTAGCTAAAATAGCTCTATTCACTGGACTCACTAACCGAAGACTCCTGGAGTTATTACTACAGGATATGCCTACAACTTATGCTGAGTTGGTACAAAGATGCCAAAAGCAGGCTGAAGTCATGGAGATCTTAAATGCTCGCCAAGGAGACAATAAAGCCTCCACCAAAGAGCAAAGGGCTCCTGAGCCAAAGCAGAAGCCAAAGCAGAATGTTTGAGATCGAGTTGGAAAGCCTCAAACATGGCGGCAGAGATCTCCCGGTAAAAGTGAGTATACTCCATTAAATACTCCTCGGGCTGATATTTTGAATATCATTAAGAAGCGAAATATTTTGAAGTGGCCACCAAAAATTCCTTTAAAGCCAGGAGAGCAGCAAGATTGAGAAAAATATTGTCGTTTCCACAAGGATTACGATCATTATACTAATTATTGTCGTCATTTAAAGGCAGATATTGAGAGATTGATATCTCAGGGACATTTGTCCAATTTTGTTAATAAGAGAAGAGAAGAGCCACGTGAAGTTGGCCCCAAAAGGGATCGTTCGGTTAAATCAGAACAACCAAGGGAGGCTCCGAAGTCTAAAAAAGGTAAGGAGGTGATTGATGCTACTCGGTCACCGATCCTTACAATTTTTGGAGGCCCAGAACCCGATTCACTCCGGAGGTTAAAGACAAAATCTAAATTTGTTGGGACCGGAGAGACGCAAAAGCGTAAGAGGCCAAATGGTGAAGATTCCATCACCTTTGACGAAGAGGATGAAAGAGGCGTTTGTCTACCTCATGATGATGTCATAGTCATCAAGGTAGAGATCGCGTGCCGGGAGGTTCATAGAGTTTTAGTTGATACAGGGTCTGCAGCTGACCTAGTATCTTATGAAGTGTATCAAAAGCTAAAGGTGGATGAAGACTTGATGGAGCCATCATCCACACATTTATATGGCTTTGCAGGATCGTCTGCAATAGCAGAAGGATTTGTCCAGTTGGATTTATCTATTGGGAGTTTTCCCAAGGACCGTCCGAATCAATTCTTTGGTGGTTCGGGAACTTCCAGCTTACAATGTTATCCTCGGACGGCCATCTTTGTCCAAGTTAGGTGCTATTGTTTCAACGAAGCACCTGAAGATAAACTTCCCGACTGACATGGGAATTGGTCAAGTTTCCTCGACCCAGAGGATCTCTCGGCAATGTTATGTTGCCTATTTGAAGGACAAGGAGGGCCCGAAGAAAGTGACTAGCCTACCAATAGAAGTTCGAGATGATAAGGAAGAAGCAGAAATGCAAAGGCCCGAACCGGTAGAAAAGCTGGAGCAAATCCAGTTGTTCACAGATAATACAGAAAGGATTACCTATATTGGATCTAAACAGCTGGAGGAGTTCAAAGAAGAGTTGAAGTTTTTTCTTCAACAAAATAGTGATGTATTCGCATGGTCTGCCGAAGACATGCCAGGAATCGATCGGACTGTCACAGAGCATAAACTCTGGATAGATCCAAAGGTGAAACCAGTTATCCAGAAAGGGAGAAATTTCTCCATTGAAAAGTACGAAGCCGTTCGGGGCGAAGTCAAAAATTGAAGAGTTTTGGTTTCATAGAACCAATTGAATGCCCAATCTGGTTGGCCAACGTAGTGATGGTCAAAAAGTCGAATGGGAAGTGGAGGATGTGTGCAGACTACATAGACCTCAACAAGGCTTGCCCTAAAAGATTGCTATCCGTTGCCACGGTTTGACCTCTTGATAGATGCGACTGCAGGATATGAAACTTTGAGTTTCATGGATGCCTACTCAGGGTATAATCAGATCCTCATGAATAAGGAGGATGAGAAGTTTACGGCTTTCATGACTGATTGTGAAAGCTTCTATTATAAAGTCATGCCGTTTGGCCTGAAGAATGCAGGAGCTACATAACAGAGGGCCGTCAACAAGATATTCAAAGACCTAATCGGGAAAAATGTCGAAGCTTAAGTTGACGATATGCTGGTAAAAAGCATTACAAGGGCAAATCATATCGCAGATTTAACAGAAGTATTCTCAATGCTGAAAGTATCAAATGAAGCTGAATCCAGAAAAGTGCGCCTTTGGAGTGTCTTCAGGAAAATTTTTAGGCTTCATGGTATCACAGAGGGGTATTGAGGCTAATCCAGCCAAAATACAGGCTCTAATTGACATGGAAGCTCCAAAAACTATTCGGGATGTACAGTGCTTAATGGGGAGAATTGCCGCTTTGAATCGTTTCATCTCAAAATCTGGAGAAAAGTGTCTACCATTTTTTAAAGCACTAAAAGATCTGAGGGGCAGAAAGGAAGTGAATTGGACTGAAGAGTGCCAGAAGGCTTTCGAGGAATTGAAGGAAACACTAGGACAGCCACCGCTTTTGTCCCGACCAGAGAAGGGAGAAATCTTACAGCTGTATTTAGCAGCATCCCTTTCAGCGGTCAGTGCAGTACTTGTTTGGGAGAAGGATAAGAAACAGTGGCCGATTTATTATGTTAGCCATGTGTTACTTGATGCGAAGACACGATATTCGCAGATTGAGAAGCAGGCTTTAGCTCTCATGACAACAACCAGGAAGCTACGTCCATACTTTCAAGCTCATTCAATAGAGCTATTTACAACTTTCCCTCTTAGTAAAGTTCTTCATAAACCTGATTTATCTGGAAGAATGGTGGCCTGGTCGGTTGAACTCAGTGAGTTCCAAGTAAGCTTTAAGCCCAGAACGACAATCAAAGCTCAGGCGTTAGCCGATTTTGTAGTAGAGACTACTACACCAGTGGTGAACATTGTTGAAGATCCCATTATACCAACCATTTGGGAAGTATATGTGGACGGTTCGAGCAATAAGGACGGAGCAGGAGCTGGAATTCTTTTGAAAAGTTTGGCGGGATTTGTCATTCGATATGCACTGAGATTTGCGTTCGAAGCAAGCAATAATGAGGCAGAATATGAAGCCCTGATAGCTGGACTTAGGTTGTCAAAAGCATTGGCAATTGCAGATGTAACTATTTATAGTGACTCTCAACTTATTGTCAACCAAGTTCAGGGGGAGTATGGTATAAAAGAACCTTGCTTGCAGAAGTACCAAGAGATTGTGCAGGCATTTCAAAAAGAATTCAGGAATTTGAAGGTATGTCAGATTCCAAGGATAGAAAACACAGTGGCAGATGAGCTATCTCGATTAGCTAATGCCAAAGAAAAAAATTTAGACCCATCGGTCTACATTGAAGAGATAACATTTCCAAGTTATCATGAGAAAGAAGTTTCTTATATTGAAGCAGAGCGTTGCTGGATGGATCCAATAGTTGAATATCTGAGAGATGATAAACTACCAGAAGATCCGAAAGAGGCTAGATTGGTCAAAATATGATCAACGAGATTCATTATGCAAAATGGAAGGTTGTACAGAAGATCTTATTCTGGACCCCTTCTGAGGTGTTTGGGTCCCGAAGGAGCGGAGTCGGCTCTAGCCAAAGTACACGAAGGAATTTGTGGGGCTCACATGGGCGGACGAGCCCTAGCACACAAGATTCTGAGACTTGGGTTATATTGGCCTAAGATCCAACAAGCTGCTATGGAGTATGTTCGTCGGTGTAGTAATTGTCAAATCCATGCTACAGTATCAAAACACTCAACAGAAGCCATGACTTCAATTCTAGATCCCATCCCTTTCGCGATGTGGGGAATTGATATCATAGGCAAATTCACTAAGGCGTCGGGCGGACGGGAATATCTGATAGTAACAATTGATTCACAAAATGGGTTGAGGCCAGTGCCCTGGCAACAATCACTGAGAAAAAAGTGGAGAAATTTGTGCTTGAATCAATCATATATCGCTTTGGGATTCCAAAGATAATCATCACTGATCACGACACTCAATTTGATTGCCCACAATTTGAGCAATTTTGTAGAACTTACATGATCGAGCATCGTATGTCCTCAGTGAAATACCTTAGCTTTAGATCCACGCCATCAAAGAAAATTGGACCCTTCCTGGGAAGGAACTTATATGGTTGTAAAACCAGTCGGTTCAGGAGCGTACAAGCTGAAGAACATCACCACCTAGAAAGAGTTGGATCGTTCGTGGAATGCCAGGCATCTCAAGAAATTTTATCCTTGATGATTTCAATTTTGTTCGTGATGTAACCAATTTCAACTCAATCAATGCAATTATTGGTTTTCAACAATTTTCTTTTGATTGGGGGGCATCATACACCACATTCAAGAACAGATCCAACTACAAGGCATCGGATGAAAATCCGTGTGGGTCCTTCAACACTTATTGATTTTTTTTTGGAATTTCTTAAGTCAAGGCATCGGATGAAAATCCGAGTGAGTTCCTTCCACAAGGCATCGGTTTAAAACCTGAGTGAGTTCTGTCACGCCCTCCCAACCGGTACCCTATCTGGCATACCCGAGAGTGTGATCCACAGCCCGAAGATCAGGTATCGAGTGATCAACCTCCCACATAAACAATAACATAATCATGAACAATCATAACATGAGTGCGGAAGATAAATCATAGATCCAATAAAGAAAGAATGAATCATAAATGAATCAGAATACTAAATATAATCAGAGTATCAAACAGATAAGTAAAGCGAGGCAAAAATCCCACTTTACAACCAGCGGAAAAGTAGCTCTAAAAGAATAAACTAGACAAAATCTAATCCCAGTAACAAGTACATTGGGTAACCAAATTGTTCTCCACTTTATCGACAACATCCTTGTAAGTGTAAATCTCATATATGGCACAAGGACGCTTCCACTCAATGGTCGGACTAAGCATCGTACGGAGCATAACCACTCGCGGGATCTTCAGAGTAATTGTGGTAACCGCAATCACCTTCCTGGAGATATGCCTCTTCGCCTTGCGCTTCTTCATAGGGACCGTCATAGTACTCGGTACTGCAGGATAGTCTAACAACATTGTACAATAAAGGAATGAGTTTCAAAGAAACTCGGTAAGGCGATTAAAAATCCATAATAACATAAATGGCGGGATTCCGAACACTCATAAATGCAATATGATATGAGACAAACAATGAATGAATGAATCTAACTCTATGTATGCTTGGTCTCTATTGGCGGACATGCTTTAAGTCATAGCACCGTACTTCTTTAGGAAAGTCCACTCACATCCTCAACCATTTAAGATATCTTGGATTCTCTCACGGATCATTTCACCGGTCTTGAGCAGCCGATTGGTAATGGGTCCTTCATCCCTCGGGACAAACCTTGGCGGGGGTTAAGTCAACACACTCTCTCACAACCATTTGGTATAAGTATCGGCGCATGTCGGGGTAAAACCTAGCCAAATGCAAGTCTTCTACTTGGTTACATCAAGTCGATCCGAGATACTTCCATTCCTCGTCCCCGACGATCCTTTCCGGTATCCTTCACACTAGAGTCGGCGTATCCTATGGCACCGACCAACTCGGACTACGGACTCATCAACCCTATTGATCATCCACATATGGTAAACGGGAAGCTCTCACGTCCTCTCACGGGTTGGTTACCGGTCTTAAGTGCCCGTGAGCCCAAGTCTAACCATATGCAACCCTACCAATAAATGGCCCCCACAATGTGATTCCTGTCCTCTCACGGGTTGGTTACCGGTCTTGAGCACCCATGAATCCCCATTGCTACCACGGGTCGTTCGGTCTCAATACCCCTCCGATTAGGGTCTAACATAACAGGACATCCTAGCCAAACACTACTAGACAATCCTAGATATGTCATCCAACAGTTTAGGAAGGTGTCCAGAGGGCATCTCCGGAAACATCCCATAATATTCCCGTAGTAGTCCAAGGACAGAAGTGTCAAAAGGACACCTCTCCTTTCCAAACCATACGTAAGCATACACATGCATCAATTCATATCATCACATATATGGTAACTTCATATATGGAAAGAAATCAGATAATTACAATCACTTGTATAACATTGGTAAGTAAATCATACATGAATCAATTTAATATGAATAAGTAATGCTACTGTAATCAAAGTTATGCAACAGTAGTATATCATTGTAAGAATCTAATTTAGGAAACATATTAATGATATTCAAATATAGAAACTAGATTCATGCTATCTATGTAATTAAGGAAATAACCATCCTTACCTTTTATAACTCGCAAAGGGATCCTAAGAAATCAAGTAAGATCTTGGCAAACTTGAGAAGAAGGTCCTAAACAAGTATATACAACATATTAGGAAAGATCCCTAACAGAAAAGATATCAAAACATCCGAAACGGACCAAATCTGGAGTTGCTTTGTACTCATTGGTCGAGTGGATTGGTCGAGTGGTCCATCGACCAATCAGTCGACCAATGCGACGATAGCCTATAAAATCAGAGTTTTAAGATATGAAATCCGAATTTGGTGGTTCAAAAGGGTACTAATCAAGGGGTAGACTACATCAGTAGTATTCTAACAAATAGGGGACCTCAAAACACCAATCAAATCAAGATATCAAGATCCAAATTAGGAAACAAAAAGTTACCATAATTAACTCAAACATGGATCTTGATGAATTTGAAATAGAAAACAAAGACAAGAACAATAGGAGGATGGATCATTGCTTTCGGTAATGAAAACATGAAAACATACATAGGTCTTCATGGAATAAGGCTTAGAAGCATAAATCTAAATAAGGAAATAAAACCTACCATATATGTAACTATCATGCATCATGAAGAACACATAGTATGGTAGAAGAGAACATCTAGAAATCTATAGATTATGGATCATGGAAAGAAAACACAAGTAATTACTACTAACATGATCAACAAAAGAAGATCCAAAGAGATCAGAATTCAGATTAGAAGTTTAACAGAGATTAAATCATGGTTTGATCATGAATCCTTCAAAAGCTTGCAATGATCATGGTTAAGATCATTGTTCTAGCCTTAAATCCTTAGGATGATCATGAGAACATGTTCGGAGATGTTTGCAACAGAGAATGCAGCATCTCTTCTACTGTCTCAACTCAAAAAGGAAAGAAAAACAAAGATGGAGGAGAAGAAGAGAGAGTAGACATACCTTTTGATGCAAAAAGAAGAGTTTCGACGAAGATCCGACAAGAAAACACCAAGGATGCAAGAGAGATGACTTGCAGAGGTCTTTGGTTCGTTCCAGAGGGTTTGGAGGCAGCAAATACGAAGTGGACTCGAGATTGGACTTAAATAGAGCAAGAACAACCTAATTGCCAAAGACAGCACTCATTGGTCGAGTGGATTGGTCGACGGCCCAATCGACCAATCGCCGACAGCAAGCAAGGCCAAAACAGGGAATTGAAGGTCCAGATCAAATCCAATCCTAAAGGGGTTTTGCACACAAGTCAAGTGACTTACCTAATAGGTAGAAATGCCTTCAAACCAAGATAGAGAGCACTCCAAGTCCATCAACTAATTAGATCTTCATCAGGATTCCGTTTCCATAAATAGAACCTCATCATCAACTTTCATGGATTCAAAGCCGGACACCAAGTCCTCTACTTGGGATGGCCCAAAGCTGACTTCTTACTTTACTTCGGGTCATCGGACCTACAAATAACAAGGTTTCCGGGTCAAGGTTAGGGCTGGGTTTTACATTCTCCCCCCTTAAAGAAATTTCGTCCCCGAAATTGAAAGCGTACTGTGCTTCCAAAGAGGTAAGGAAACTTCTCCTTCATATCTTCTTCCTTCTCCCAAGAAGCTTCTTCGGGGGGTATGGTTCTTCCACCGAATCTTCACCAAAGGAATGGCGCGATTCCGCAGCTGCTTGTCCTTCCTATCCAAGATTTCGGCCGGTTCTTCATCATAGGTCAAATCAGCACTAAGTCCTTCAGTGCTTGCTGCAAAATGTGTTCCGGATTCTCTATGTATTTTCGGAGCATCGAAATATGGAACACATTGTGCACACCAGCAAGAGACGGAGGTAATGCTAATCGATACGCAACGGGTCCAACCTTTTCCAAAATCTCGAAAGGTCCAATGTAACGAGGGCTAAGCTTTCCCTTAACATTGAATCTCATCACACCCTTCATTGGTGAGACCTTGAGAAAGACTTTCTCTCCAACTTGAAATTCCAAATCGGTCCTTCTCTTATCAGCATAAGATTTCTGTCTCGATCAGGCAGTACTTAATCCTTTCTCTTATCATATCTACCATAGCACTTGTAGCTTCAATCATCTCAGGACCTAAGACTTTTCTTTCACCTGTCTCGATCCAAGTACAAAGGTGTCCTACAAGTACTACCATACAAAGCCTTGAATGGAGCCATGCCTATTGTTGCTTGATAACCGTTGTTATAGGCAAACTCAACCAAAGCTAGGTGTTCATCCCAATTACCACCCATATCTACCACACAAGATCCGAGCATGTCTTCTAATGTCCGAATTGTCCGCTCGATTGTCCATCGACCGTGGATGATGAGCTGTACTCAAGTTCAATTGGGTTCCCAAGGCCTTCGCAAACTATTCCAAAACCTTGAGGTGAACCTAGGATCACGATCCGAAACAATACTCAATGGCACACCATGCGGACGAACCACGTTATCCACATAAAGCCTTGCTAGCTTATCCAGTATGAGTGATCTTCATAGGAATGAAATGGGCTGATTTGGTCAACCTATCAACAATCACCCACACAGTGTCATTGCCTTTACTTGTCCGAGGCAAGCTAGTCACAAAGTCCATGGAGATATCTTCCCACTTCCAACTAGGAATAGGAAGAGGCTGAAGTAATCCAGATGGAGGTTGTCGAACGGCTTTCACACGTTGGCAAGTCTCACACTTGGCAACAAAATCATCAACATCCGCCTTTAGACCAATCCACCAAAAATGTTCCTTCAAGTCCTTGTACATCTTGGTGCTTCCCGGGTGTACAGTAAAGACCGACTGGTGTGCTTCCTTCAATATTTCTTTCTTAACTTCTTCATTTGCAGGCACGCACAGTCTTCCTCTAAACAACAAAGCACCATCCATGGATATACCAAAGTCGGGGTCCGACTCAGATTCGAAGAAATCTTCTCAACTTTGATCAAAAACTCTTGATCGAACTCTGCGAGAGCAACAATCTTATCTCTAAGACCAGATCTTGCCGTCATGGCGAAAAAAGAATAAAATCAGAATTCTCAGGAACGATTTCCAAATCAAAACTCTCAATAGAAGACCACAATGGTAAACTCAAAGCATTCAAATCCAAAGTCTTCTTCTGGTTCTTCCTACTAAGAGCATCAGCAACAACATTTGCTTTCCCAGGATGATACTGAATATCACAATCATAATCGGAGACTAGTTCCAACCATCTCCTTTGTCTCATGTTCAACTCCTTTTGGGTAAAGAAGTACTTCAAACTCTTATGATCCGTGAAAATGGCAATCTTCTCACCGTAAAGATAATGTCTCCAAATCTTCAAAGCAAAGACAACGGCGGCAAGTTCTAGATCGTGAGTGGGGTAATTCCGCTCATAATCCTTCAATTGCCGAGAAGCATAGGCTACGACCTTGCCATGTTGCATCAGTACACAACCCAAACCAATCTTTGACGCATCGGTATAAACTGTCATACCACCGGAACTATCAGGTATAGTCAAAACCGGGGCACTTGTCAATCTATCTTTCAGCTCTTGGAAATTCTTCTCACAAGCGTCAGACCAAACAAACTTCTCTTCTTTCCTGGTCAACTTAGTCATAGGAGCAGCCAACCGAGAAAAGTTCTCAATAAACCTTCGGTAGTAACCCGCCAATCCAAGAAAACTTCTTATTTCCGTTACTGACTTCGGTCTCTCCCAATCAGCCACAGCTTGGACTTTTTCAGGATCGACACGAATACCTTCGGCTGAAAGTACATGACCAAGGAATACCACTCTCTTAAGCCAGAAATCACACTTGCTAAACTTAGCGAACAACTTCTTTTCCCGCAACCTTTGCAAAGTGAAACTTAGATGACTCGCATGCTCTTCTTCGCTCTTCGAATAGATCAAGATGTCATCAATGAAAACAATCACAAACTTATCAAGCACATCATGAAATACTCGGTTCATGAGGTCCATGAACACCGCAGGAGCATTGGTCAATCCGAAGGGCATGACTCTAAACTCGTAGTGACCATACCGCGTTCGGAAAGCTGTCTTGAAGATATCACTAGACTTCACTTTCAATTGGTGATATCCGGACCTTAAGTCAATCTTTGAGAACACAACTGCCCCCTTCAACTGATCGAAGAGATCATCGATTCTGGGCAGCGGATATCTATTCTTGATAGTCAACTTATTCAACTCACGGTAGTCGATGCACAAGCGCATACTACCGTCTTTCTTCTTGACGAACAAGACCGGAGCTCCCCAAGGTGACACACTAGGCTGCACGAAACCTCTATCAATGAGCTCATTCAACTGATTTTGCAACTCTTTCAACTCAGTAGGAGCCATCCTATACGGAGCTTTAGATACCGGTGCAGCACCAGGGACAAGATCAATAGAAAATTCGACATCTCTCGTCCGGAGGCACTCCGATAGATCATCGGGGAAGACATCAACAAAGTCGCAGACAACTCGACTTCATCGACTCTTTTCTCCACTATACCCTTGCCTTCGGATGAAGCATCATCCACTAGGGCATAGACTTGCATCAGTCATGAGACAGCACCTTCTTACAAACCCTTCTCTTTTCACCCCGAAATTCAAAGACCGGACTTCCACAAATATGGAACTGAATCTTCTTTGAGGAACAAAGGAACACAGCTTTGTGGGTTGTCAACCAATCGATTCCCAAAATAACATCGAAGTCCTTCATGTCAAGAATCACAAAATTGGCTTCCAAGTTCTTCTCACCAATCAACACAGGACATTTAGATAACCCCTTATCTAGTTTCACAACAGACCAGTAGGTGTACTAATCAATAAACAACTAGACAACTTCTCGGGGATTAGGTTAGTCTTCTTGATGAATGCGAGATGACATGAACGAATGAGATGCACCCGTATCAAATAAGACAAATGCGGAAATAGAAGCGACTAACAATGTACCCGTAATCACATCATGGCTTGGATCCTGCTCAAGACCGGAAATACTGAAAACTCTACCGGAGGGAGGAGCAGGAGCACTCTTCACCACTCAGGGCAGGCTGCTGGGCGAGGCCGCTTCGGACGAGGCATGAGCAAAATGACCAGCTTGCTTGCGTAGAAACAAACAGGATTGCTTTGGATCCAACAGGGGTGGCTGCAACAGAGGGCTTCCGAACAAAAGGCCTTGCACTTGCACTTGCTGGTGGTCGGTTTCCCGCCATCTTGTCTAGACCGGCCGGGCTGCTGAAAACCCGTGTTCGACCTACACTCTAAGCCCGAAAGGTAGGAGTGGGGTAGGGTGTAGGTCTCACAAAACGACAGTCATTGCGATCCACCAAACCAGAATTCCTTGACTCGCCAAGGCTTTTGCACACGAGCACTTTCCTTCTCTGTTTCTTCCAACTTCTTCGAGTTCTGCACCACTTGAGCATAGCTCACAATAGGCTGGACTGTGAGGTAAGCTTTAATGGCGGGCGCAGTCCTTTGAAGAACTTCTTTGCTTTGGCGAGGTCTTCCTTCAAAGAATCTGGAGCAAAGAAATGAAGCTCCTCGAACTTCTGTTGGTACTCCAACACAGACGAGTTCCTTGAGTCGAAATCATAAACTCAGCTTCCTTCGCATCCTTCACCGCCTCGGGAAAGTAGTTCATACAAAAAGCCTCTTTGAATAACTCCCAAGTTACAACTCCTGCATGCAAACCTTCCAAAACAGGACGAGTGGAGATCCACCATGCATCGGCTTCTTGTTGCAACTTCGTTCAAAGAAACAAAATCTTCCGAGCTTCCGAGCATTGCAGATGTCGGAAAGCCTTCTCCAACTCACGAAGCCACTTGTTAGGAAACAAGGGGTCCTTGGTAACTCCAAGAAAAGTGGGTACTTGCATCTTCGAGAAAACTCTCCATCAAAGCGAGTATGAGGAGTTCCAGCTAAACCTCCCGCATTCAGGATGCGGCATGAGGATTCACATTAGCACCAGCCCGGGTCTCATTATGCAGAGTCATGAAACCCACCAACATCTGGTTGAACCGAGCTGCTTGTCGCTGCATCATATTGCCCATAATATTGGCAATATCTCCGAAACTTCCAACATTCGGGGCACCGGGGGTCTCATGAGTACCCCGATCAGCATTTGGTATCTCACCACCTCCATGAGGTACTTCACCACCTCCCCGAGGTATTTCACCACCTCCATGACCACTGGATTCACCACGCCCACTTCTCGGAGTAACCATTCCGCAAAACCGAGAACATCAAAATACCGAATTTCGAAGATTCAACATAAACCACAAGTCCAAATGATTTGAAAACTTAAATCATGCTCAAATATATCCATATAGTCATCAAACAATATTCCATAAGGCAAAAATCACATTTTCCAAAAATTCAACGGCAAATGAGGTCACCGTGACCATTGGTCGAGTGATTGGTCGAGTGACCCGATCGACCAATGAGTCGACCAATGAAGACGTAATGCGAAAATTCGCATTATAAGCCTCATTTTCACATTCCAACCTCATTCCAACTTCTTCCAAAGGTGAGAGAGCTCTAGGGAAAATCTCCAAGAGTTCCCACAAGTGTTCTTGAGGTGATTTAGTGCTTCAACAACAACACCACAACACACCATCTTCACAAACAAGGTAAATCTCTCATTCTTTCTTCCATTTTCATCTTCTCATGCTTGCGTTTCAATAAAACCATGCTTTACTTGTATCCAATGCTAGAAATCATGCTTAGGAATGCTTAGAAACATATTCCCTAGGTTTTAAACACAATGACATGCATAGACAACAAGTTTTAACACATTGGTGCTCATCTCGCAAAGTTTTATACCGAAATCGATATCTTTAGAAAAATTTCGTTTTCTCTCAAACCGCTTGAAATTTTCGCACGGGATCAAATGCTACATGCTCAAGATGACATTGTAGATAGGTCCATACAATTTGATTTAACCAATTTCAACTTTTCAAAAATCCAATTTTGACCTAAATTGCAAAATCCCCAAATTTCTTCTTGCTGAATTTTTCGCTTTAATCCAAGTTTTCGATCGATTTTCATCAAAACAACTTCATAGACATGAAATTCCAAGTATTGCGCACATGCTAGTATGTTCAAATAAAATTTCCCCCAAATTTGAAATTTTCCGAAAAATTACGAAAATACCCTTTTGGCTCAAATCTTAAAATAGCACTAATTGGAATTGTCTCTTGTCTCTTTCACGGATACACCATGCGAGGGGAGGGCGAGGAGGAGGTAGAGGTCGTGGTCGCATCGTAGGTGCTCTTAGGGGCGAGGTCGGGTTCCTTTCGAGCCTAGAGAGGAGGTTAGGAGACCGGACATGTTTGACACACCTCGGGCCGAGTTCCCCGTACGAGGCCTACTTCAGCTATTGTAACATCGAGATGGGACGTCTACTTCACTTACGTCAGCTCAGAGCCTTTAGGATTCGGCAGAGGTTCGACACATTACAGTGGACTCATCTCTTCACCGAGGATTTGCCGGTATACCCGGAGCTAGTGAGGTTGTTCTTCAGCAACCTTACTTACACAGAGGAGGCTCGAGGCCAAGGACATCCACTTAGACTTGTCCTCAGGAGCAGGGTCTTCCAGACTCAGATTCGCTTCTCTACCCGGACACCGGCTGAGATCTTGCAGGTTCCTCACTATCCACAGCAGTGTGTGTGGATACCTGCGGAGCAGATCCGGACAGCCATCCGATGCCGTACGAGCTTCGCGAGATATGCTCCACGCTATGGGATAGCCGTCGATGCTTCACACCGTGGACTAGCGGACGGATGACGGGTTCTGCACGTATTATCGGTCGCATAGTCGGCCGAAACATCATGCCGAAAGCCGGACATCACCATCGGGTCACAGTGATGGAGGCCTTGGTCATCTACCGCATCTACATGGGCTTCGAGATCGATCTCTCCTACATCATTCAGCAGGTCATGCTGGACTTAGTTCTGCGGCCTAGCATGCGGAACCTTTGCTATGGGAGGCTTCGACTTTGATCTTCGGGCATTTCGGGGTGAGTTTCGAAGATACACCGATGGACACTAGATCACGGGGATACCCCATTGGGACTCGGACCATTCGTCGGATGAGACTACATCGGTCGAGAGATCTCCTGGTCCGAGAGGGTGAGGATGATGATGAATCGAGAGGATGAGGATCGGGGATCGAGAGGATGGAGGAGAGGATATCGGTCCCGATAGTGATGATCAGGCCGGAGATGATGCAGATATGCGCGAGGCTGAGCTCGTGCATCACGAGTTTCCTTCATCGCACTTCGAGGTAGGTGGCCCTTCGCATGCGAGTTCCGGAGACTTCGGATCTTGGTGCACAGATGAGATCGATGACTTCCATGCTAGAGAGGATGGAGGTCGGACAGAGCAGATGTACGAGAGGATGGAGTCACGACAGGATAGGATAGAGCATCGGGTGACTCAGCTAGCGAGAGGAGTTCGGAGCATACGAGAGATCGGAGCGGATCACCTAGATAGACCGTACCTTAGGATTTTCCATTTATGCATTTCAGATGTAATCCTTGTAAAAACTTTTGAAATTAATGAAGTTCATTTTGTTTCTCTTTAATTATTGTATGTTATGCAACTTTCTTTTCCTTGCATTAGTGACATTTGTTCAAGTATAATTATGGTATGTTATTCGTAAATGTTCTGTTATGCCTCAAAGGTCAAGTTTCTAATTCAGTGTTCTATTATTCACTTCTAAGAGTAGAGGAGTCATTTCAGATCAATGACTCAGGAATGTTCAGTTGTTGTCTTTTGTGGTTAGGATCTCCTCGAACCTTGGGCTCGATACCAATCATCACGCCCTCCCAGCCGGTACCCTATCCGGCATACCCGAGAGTGTGATCCACAGCCCAAGATCAGGTATCGAGTGATCAACCTCCCACATAAACAATAACATAATCATGAACAATCATAACATGAGTGCGGAAGATAAATCATAGATCCAATAAAGAAAGAATGAATCATAAATGAATCAGAATACTAAATATAATCGTAGTATCAAACGAGATAAGTAAAGCGAGGCAAAAATCCCACTTTACAACCAGCGGAAAAGTAGCTCTAAAAGAATAAACTAGACAAAATCTAATCCCAGTAACAAGTACATTGGGTAACCAAATTGTTCTCCACGTTATAGACAACATCCTTGTAAGTGTAAATCTCATATATGGCACAAGGACGCTTCCACTCAATGGTCGGACTAAGCATCGTACGGAGCATAACCACTCGCGGGATCTTCGAGTAATTGTGGTAACCGCAATCACCTTCCCCGGAGATATGCCTCTTCACCTTCCGCGCTTCTTCATAGGGACCGTCATAGTACTCGGTACTGCAGGATAGTCTAACAACATTGTACAATAAAGGAATGAGTTTCAAAGAAACTCGGTAAGGCGATTAAAAATCCATAATAACATAAATGGCAGGATTCCGAACACTCATAAATGCAATATGATATGAGACAAACAATGAATGAATGAATCTAACTCTATGTATGCTGGTCTCTATTGGCAGACATGCTTTAAGTCATAGCACCGTACTTCTTTAGGAAAGTCCACTCACATCCTCAACCATTTAAGATATCTTGGATTCTCTCACGGATCATTTCACAGGTCTTGAGCAGCCGATTGGTAATGGGTCCTTCATCCCTCGGGACAAACCTTGGCGAGGGGTTAAGTCAACACACTCTCTCACAACCATTTGGTATAAGTACTGGCGCATGTCGTGGGTAAAACCTAGCCGAATGCAAGTCTTCTACTTGGTTACATCAAGTCGATCCGGATACTTCCATTCCTCGTCCCCCGACGATCCTTTCCGGTATCCTTCACACTAGAGTCGGCGTATCCTATGGCACCGACCAACTCGGACTACGGACTCATCAACCCTATTGATCATCCACATATGGTAAACGGGAAGCTCTCACGTCCTCTCACGGGTTGGTTACCGGTCTTAAGCGCCCGTGAGCCCAAGTCTAACTATATGCAACCCTACCAATAAATGGCCCCCACAATGTGATTCCTGTCCTCTCACGGGTTGGTTACCGGTCTTGAGCGCCCATGAATCCCCATTGCTACCACGGGTCGTTCGGTCTCAATACCCCTCCGATTAGGGTCTGACATAACAGGACATCCTAGCCAAACACTACTAGACAATCCTAGATATGTCATCCAACAGTTTAGGAAGGTGTCCAGAGGGCATCTCCGGAAACATCCCATAATATTCCCGTAGTAGTCCAAGGACAGAAGTGTCAAAAGGACACCTCTCCTTTCCAAACCATACGTAAGCATACACATGCATCAATTCATATCATCACATATATGGTAACTTCATATATGGAAAGAAATCAGTAATTACAATCACTTGTATAACATTGGTACGTAAATCATACATGAATCAATTTAATATGAATAAGTAATGCTACTGTAATCAAAGTTATGCAACAGTAGTATATCATTGTAAGAATCTAATTTAGGAAACATATTAATGATATTCAAATATAGAAACTAGATTCATGCTATCTATGTAATTAAGGAAATAACCATCCTTACCTTTTATAACTCGCAAAGGGATCCTAAGAAATCAAGTAAGATCTTGGCAAACTTGAGAAGAAGGTCCTAAACAAGTATATACAACATATTAGGAAAGATCCCTAACAGAAAAGATATCAAAACATCCGAAATAGCACCAAATCTGGAGTTGCTTTGTACTCATTGGTCGAGTGGATTGGTCGAGTGGTCCAATCGACCAATCAGTCGACCAATGCAGACGATAAGCCTATAAAATCAGAGTTTTAAGATATGAAATCCGAATTTGGTGGTTCAAAAGGGTACTAATCAAGGGGTAGACTACATCAGTAGTATTCTAACAAATAGGGGACCTCAAAACACCAATCAAATCAAGATATCAAGATCCAAATTAGGAAACAAAAAGTTACCATAATTAACTCAAACATGGATCTTGATGAATTTGAAATAGAAAACAAAGACAAGAACAATAGGAGGATGGATCATTGCTTTCGGTAATGAAAACATGAAAACATACATAGGTCTTCATGGAATAAGGCTTAGAAGCATAAATCTAAATAAGGAAATAAAACCTACCATATATGTAACTATCATGCATCATGAAGAACACATAGTATGGTAGAAGAGAACATCTAGAAATCTATAGATTATGGATCATGGAAAGAAAACACAGTAATTACTACTAACATGATCAACAAAAGAAGATCCAAAGAGATCAGAATTCAGATTAGAAGTTTAACGAGAGATTAAATCATGGTTTGATCATGAATCCTTCAAAAGCTTGCAATGATCATGGTTAAGATCATTGTTCTAGCCTTAAATCCTTAGGATGATCATGAGAACATGTTCGAGAGATGTTTGCAACAGAGAATGCAGCATCTCTTCTACTGTCTCAACTCAAAAAGGAAAGAAAAACAAAGATGGAGGAGAAGAAGAGAGAGTAGACATACCTTTTGATGCAAAAAGAAGAGTTTCGACGAAGATCCGACAAGAAAACACCAAGGATGCAAGAGAGATGACTTGCAGAGGTCTTTGGTTCGTTCCGAGGGTTTGGAGGCAGCAAATACGAAGTGGACTCGAGATTGGACTTAAATAGAGCAAGAACAACCTAATTGCCAAAGACAAGACTCATTGGTCGAGTGGATTGGTCGACCGGCCCGATCGACCAATGCCGACAAAGAAGGCCAAAACAGGGGAATTGAAGGTCCAGATCAAATCCAATCCTAAAGGGGTTTTGCACACAAGTCAAGTGACTTACCTAATAGGTAGAAATGCCTTCAAACCAAGATAGAGAGCACTCCAAGTCCATCAACTAATTAGATCTTCATCAGGATTCCGTTTCCATAAATAGAACCTCATCATCAACTTTCATGGATTCAAAGCCGACACCAAGTCCTCTCTCAGGATGGCCCAAAGCTGACTTCTTACTTTACTTCGGGTCATCGGACCTACAAATAACAAGGTTTCCGGGTCAAGGTTAGGGCTGGGTTTTACAAGTTCCTTCAAGACTTATTGAATTTTTGAAATATCCTTAAGTAAAGGCATCTGTTAAAAACCCGAGTGAGTTCCTTCTACAAGGCATCGGTTTAAAACCTGAGTGAGTTCCTTCTACAAGGTATCGGTTTAAAACCCGAGTGAGTTCCTTCTCAGACTTATTGTATTTCTAGGCATCTGTTTAAAACCCGAGTGAGTTCCTTTTACAAGGCATCGGTTTAAAACCCGAGTGAGTTCATTCTCAGACTTATTGTATTTCTCCGGAAATCTTTAAGTAAAGGCATTGTTCTGAACAACTAAGACCTAGTGCAACAACGACTCAAGTGACTGGTAAAGTTCAAGATGAAGTTAATTTCTTATTTCTTCAAAAGACCGAAAGGGGCCAACCTTTACATCAAACATACACATGAGATTACAAGAGTTGGGATGCAATCTTCGGTCAAAATAGAAAGTCATCATCGGTGATCATTAAGAAATCAAACAAGATCAAGAATAGCTTTGCCGAACAAACACAAGAGTCGAGCAGCAACACGGATTCAACAAGAAGAAGAGGAGGAACGAGGATTACAAAAGCATTACAGTATGAACAAAATCCTCCGCAATTTCATACTCTTTGTCCAGCCTGACCAGAAGAAGTATGGTCCTCGATCAAACTTGCATTCAGGCCGAGCTCTTCATAACTGAATCCTTCCAGGGGAGAATAAACAGGAGAATCCTCGAGGTAATGCATAATATCCGGATCCGAAGGCGGAGGGTCGATCTTATCTTTGGTCCAGTCAGGAAAAGGAAGACCCAGATTGGCAAACACTTCAGGATGACAAACAGCGCTGTAGGGAGTCATATAAAAATGAGGATTTTTCCTTAGTATTAATTCCCATACTTCGTTCTCGCCATCCCGGTACGTCTGTAAGTTATAAGCATTCAGCATGTCAACAAAGGGCTTACTGTGTAAATACTTGAAGATGCAGGCTCTGCAAACGTCAGTTGGAAGGGATTCAGGCAAAGGAATGACAGCTTGCCTTTGAGGCAACGCTTCAGAACCCTGGGCCCCTGACTTTCCCGCTTCTCGCTCCAGTTGCCAAATCTTCTCCCTGGCATCATCCAAGTCTGAACGGAGATGCTTGATCACCGAGTTCTTTTCTCCTGCAACCTCCCAAGCTAATTTCCTAAGGCGAGCAATCTCAGCTTCTTTGGCTTCGGAGTCTTCCCGAAGCCTAGAAACTTCATTACTCAGTTTCCTGAGTCTAGAGGCTGCTTCCACTTGGTTGTGGAAGTTCCCAGTAAGACTCCTGCAAACAACTTTCGAGTTAGTCAGGAGCAAAAGAATAATTTTCCACATCAAAAGGAAACTAAAGAGAAACTTACATCACCAGTGACTTCATAAAGTCATCGTCTGGAAGTTTGGAAAGAACTCTGCTCTGGCTAGACATTTGAGCAGCAGTGCACCACTCCAACACTTTGTCAAACTCGTTTGACACTAATTCAGACCTCCTCGAAGGAGGAGAAGGATGAGCTACATCAAGAGAAGGGTGAGTTGCATCCTCCACCAACTGATGACGCTTCCTAGTGGCAAAATCCTCTGACTCCAAAGAAGGAGAGGAAGAGGATGCCAAACAAGCTCTAGAGTTGGAAATAGAAGCAGCACCTGCTGGGGCGCCTTCATCAGATGCCAACATAGTTGCCTCTGATGTCCGAAGAGTTTCCTTCGGAGAAGCCCGACTGGTATCTTCGGCAGGGGCATCAGCAGCACCATCAGCGACGGAGTGATCAAGATCTTCCTGGGAAGACCGAGCGATCTCTTCAGGCAGAGGGAGCATAGGAGAGGCATCAGTAGAAACTGTGGGAATCTGACCTGAAGATTCACCAACAGCAGTCTCCTTACCCTTAGAGGATTCACCAGATGAAATCACCTTATTGGCCAAAACCCCCGTCGATGTTGGAACAGTTTTCTTGCAGGACTTCGTTCTAATAAAGTTCGGATTGATTCTGGGAGGCACTGCAAGCACAGAAAAAGTCGTATCGTACACAAAAATCCAACAACATAAGGAAAAGGGAAAACCCTAGTTCTGTGTCAGATATGAACTACTCAAATAACCATTAAGTAAACCTCAAGTATTACTATTGTGGAGTTTACTCAGGGGGAAGGAGAGGGCAAAAAAGCTCACTTGTTCATAAAATATTGTTGGAGTACGAGGAATACGGATGCAGAGCAGGAAGACGGAATGTCGTTTTTGCAAATCTAACTTGCAAATAGCAGAATAGATGGAGAGTACCCTTGAAGGACTTAAATAGCCTCAGGTAGTAAGACGACGGTTGAGATCCAAAGTCAGCCAAAGGCCCATATCAAAGAAACGCTTCGAATTCCTCAACAAGCAAGACCAACGGTCAAAAGGAAGCCACATGGAAATAGGCACGTGATACGAGAATACCTCCAACCGTCGCACCACCATTTAAATAATGGTTGCATTACCAATTCATTGAACAAAGTGAATGGTATACAAAGGCAAGGAAACGTTTGGACTTCGCAACAAATGAAGGAAACGTGTGGACTTTGCAATAAATGAAGGAGTAATGGGGAATAGAGGCTAAAGCATCTTTCCAGAACGTCTCTTCATGATATATTTACAAAGATTATCCCCCGTCAAGGTATACAAAGTTAAGTGATAAGTTTTATCATTTATATTTGATTTTCAAGACAAGTGTTCAGATAGGAGATGAGGAAATATTGAGGCAAACATGGAAAAAGTCTCTATTCATTAATGAGAAGGATCAATCTTTACAAAAAAAGAGAGAGTAACTCCCTACGCTTCTTCCTCATTATTGCCTGAAGAATCCTGCACAGGAGAGCCTTTCTCAGGATCGTCATTCTCAGGGTCCTTTGAAGAGCCTTCCTCAGGATTGTCATTATCAGGGTCCTTTTCAACGGCAGCCTGTGACTTTTCTTCTTTGAGGGGTGGTTCGTCAGCAAGATATTCCTCATATTTTGGGGTCAGCTGGAAAAGGATCATCCTCTTCCAAAGCCCAGTTAGGGAAGTCCAACTTAAGCTTCCCAAAGTTCTCTCTATGACACACCTCACGAAAGGGAGTTGTATCGAAGGAAGGGATAGATTCAAGGATCTTTTCCCAAATGTCATTCTGCCCCAAGCGGTAAGCTTGGATGTTGAAGGCACCCAGCAGGTTAGAGAAAGGTACGCTATTCAGGTACTTTCGAACACAATCCTTTCGAAGCTCCGGCTTGACATGCTCGGGTTTGCTAGGGACTGCCATCTTCAGTATATTTTCGTTCTCTATGGACTTAAGCTCAAGTCTGTCACCAAATAGCGTGGCAGCTGCTTTCTGCTTCTTAGCCTCGCGCTTGGCAGCAACAACGCGGGCCTTTGAAGAGTCGAGGGCCTTTTTCACGGAGCTCATCTCCTCATCATGCTTCATCTGCAGCTCCTTGGCAGCTGCCTTTAGCCGGTCTATTTCAGAATTGGCCATAGCCAAATTCTCTTCACAGGTCTGCAACAAGGAGCCGTTACGACCAACCCGGCTCAATGCTTCCATTTGCTGATAAAAGCTCAACACAACATTCCTGGGGACGAGGAGATTATCAGAAAAAATCATAAGAGATTATGAAAAACAATTAGAGAAAGATCAGGAAGGCCGGTACCTGGTGGACTGACTAACAAGAGTATCATCATTCAGGGCCTCAAAGTCCTGACGGTCAGCAGGTAGAAGACTGAGGGAACTCCATTCTGCGACTTTCTCAGGGTCCTGTGTCACCCTGTCAGTCTGCTTCAGTGTCCACTGAGGCATGAAGACCTCCTCACCATCTTCAGTACTTTTGGATTTTTTATGGGAGGAAGTATCAACTGTATCGTGCTTCCGTTTGGTTCGAGCGGCGGAGGAGATATTTGGCCTCTCCACCATTGGCTTTTTCCCTTTTCCCGAAGCGTCAACCACGGGCTTTAAGTTCCTGATACCCTTGTAAGAAGGGTCGGGAGAGGAAACAGAAACCTCTTGATCGACAGTTAAAGCTCGGGGCGACCGTTGCTCAGTTGTCACAACGGCCCTGGTAGCCTTTGCCCAAAGATGCTCAGGGTTCATTCTTGTTGGCACTACAAAGAAGAACAAGAATCAGAATTGCAAAAAGACATATCACTCTTATAAATTTGAAGGATGATGGTTAAGAAGCTCACAATGAGCCAATCCCCAATATTGAAGGATGGAGTTGTACTCCACCTCAAGTCCATGTATCTCCTGATACCATGGAATTGATTTGATCTTCTTGACGGCCATGTCATCTTCTTTGGATAAAGGAAGGACCCGGTTACTTTCAGAGTATGAAGTATACTGTTTCCAGACGGTTGGGAAGTTGAGATCTGACTGAGGCGCTCGACAGAAAAAGTATCGTTCACGCCATCCTTTGTGATTGGAAGGGCAAGTTCCTTCGGTGAGAATGCTGCCCCTATAGTCAAGCTCAGCCTTATTACATTTGGAGAGCACAACCCAACCAGGAGGATGGGAAATAGAAAGAAGATGAAAGTGCACAAAAAGAGCAAGAGAAGGCATAAGGCCAAGTTCAAAGCATAAACCCAAGAAGTCGACGATGAGATACCAGCTATTGGGAAGGAGCATTCCAGGGCAAATATCCCAGTGATTCAGGATGGATGCAAACAAAGGATTGAAAAAGGGAAAGCGAACTCCGCTTTCCAGTGCATCTATGTATAGGGAAAATTCGCCCGGAAGGGTCGAATCAACCCTCTCATCAGGGTTGGGAACCCTAAGATGATAAGAAGGAGGAAAATCAAAACCCTGGATGGCCGAAAGAAGGGTTTTCTCCTTGTAAGAGGAGGGAATAGAACCAGGTCCACCTTTAGAACTAGAGGTTTGTTTTGACTGTCCAGAAGACTCAGCGGTCACCCTAGGAGTCTTGGAAGATCCAGACTTAGGAAAGGCAGAAGAAGTTTCAGATTTTCTTTCTAATCTTTTATGGGTAACTTCTGCAAATTCACGCCAGAGAGCAGTTAGGGTTTTATTATCACTATCCGACTGCTCGGAAGGAAGGGAAGCAAAGGCCTCGTTACCACTACTATTACTGACGCTGGGCACCAGGGAAGAAGAAACCCTATTATCCTCCATTACTAGCTTTAGTAAGGTACAAAAAAAAATGGAGACAGGGAGTTTTAACTTTGCAAAGGGATCAGTAAACTTACTGATTCAGTGAGGCAGAAGCTTGAGAACGAGAAGGCGCGAAGCAGACGACGAAGTTTCAAAATTCCATACAAGAAGAATGAAACCTATGAAGACAACGAACCGCTTTTAAGCACCCGCACGAGTGTTCGAGGACGTGAACGATTGAGATTGATTCAGCATCGACGATCGAGATTTAGAGTCGATTTGAAAGTTTGACTCATGAATCCAAAACAGACGTTCGGAAACCGTGGCTTGGGTTACGTGAGCCACGATCATTCGGCTGCAATAAGACACTTGGCATTGCCCTCGCAACGCTCGAGGAAAAGTGACCACCGCATTAAATGTGATACGACATTTAGTGGGATACGCAGAGACTATTGCCTGACGAAGAACCCAGTTAAAAACCAAGCCCTCGGGATCGACCGAACGCTTGGTCTGGGGGGCTCATGATATGGAGGAAATGTGATCGAACCCGGTTCATACTTGGTTTGACCCTCGACCCCGGTCGAGGCGGAGGGAATCGACTCGCTTCCGAGCGAGCCGGGTCCAGGAGATAGCTTGCTGAGGAAGAAAACTAAATCAGCCACAGGCACGCCCTAATCCGACTAATGGATTAGGTTAATTACCCTAATGATGGCAGACTCAACTTGGCGACTGTCACTTATCGCTATTGAGGGGATAATCATCGGATAACCGTGAGGTTATCTCAGGAGTCCTCTACTAGTTCAAACTAGTAGAAGTCTATCACTCAACGGATCTAACTGTTAGAATCCAACGAGCATCCAACGAAGAAGATTCGAAGGTACACTCTATATATAAACCTTACTTACCTATGAGGTAAGGGAGAGGAGCCAGATCCATACACACTTGTGGACATAAACACTCATATGCTTACGATCTAGATCATATTCCAGTTATTCATTCCTTAGCTCTGTGTGTCTAGCAGAGCCGTTTGTGATTAAGTTCATCGACTGACTTAGCCTTCGGAGGTGGACTCCCGACCCTAGCGGTCAGGCCACATCGGACGCTTTCGTTTTGCAGGTCATTCCAAGGAGATCTAAGGGCTGAGCAGATTTTGGACGCATCACTTCCCAACGTACGGTTACTATGTCCTCCTCCACTTCTCTTATATCACGCTCATGTTCTCAACCGCAATACCCCTAAATCCACCGATTGACTCCACGCGTCGGTTACGAAAAGTAATGACCATTGATCTTGAAACATCGTATATTTCCCTCCACTTTTCAAGAAACCTCTTTCGCCTCTCTTCATTCTTTATATTTATTCATCAATTTCACCCTGTTCTCATCCGTACTCTGTCCGCTTTCTTCGAGAATATCAAATATATTCATCCGCCATTTTCCATCATTCTTCTTCAAGTTTCCTCCTAAGTTTCATTCTGCAAATTTTCCTCCTCTTTCTTTCCTGTTTCAACTATGGATCCTGCTTCCATCCCCTCAGCACCCAGTATTTCTACACAGCCCATTGTGCCTCCAAGTATCGAACTATTGAAGAATACCTCAGGTACTTCTTCTTCTTATCAGAATCCTTCGGATTGGAAACCCTCTCCATATGCTCACAATGAAGTTATCGTTGCTTACACGCCCGTGGACATGTCCAAGGAGAAAAAAGACCCGAAATACGCAGGTCTAGAGTGGTATCCTACCAAGGTAAAGAAGTCTCATCTGTCTTCTTACTTAAAAAATTACCACTTTCCTTCCAATGCCAGAATATGGGTTCCCAAACCTTCTGATCGTCCGTATACTGTTGATCCTGGGGTTATCACTATCTATCTTGACCACCTTGATTCCGGCTTCAGAATCCCTTTAATCCCGATAATCCAATCCCTATTGGATTATTATCATGTTTGCCCTTCTCAACTCACTCCAAATAGTTGGAGGTTAGTATACTATTTTTTCGCCTTTATTCTCAGAATGAAGCGCCTTCCTTCTGTTGAACTTTTTAGGAACTACTATACTTTGAAAGTATCCCGCGAACGTGGATACATTCATTTTTCCAGAAGAACCAGCATTGCAAATGAACTGGGTAGAGAATCCCAGATTTTCATTGACTCTTCCATTCCTCATGACAACAAACAGTGGCGAGAGAAGTATTTTTTCTGTGCCATTCCAAATCCAAATTTCCGCTCCAGATGGTGTTTGCATTCTTTGAACTCTCTTTTTCCTCTGAACAAGCGTCCTGAACTCAATGAGTATGATCGAGAGACCTGGGGTTTAATTTCTGTTGGAGTTCCGATCAATGTGGCTGACCTGAAAACTGATGCAGGCCTAGCCAACCGTGGTCTTTTCCCAGGTAAGGACAATAATAATGATATACTTTTTCCTTCTTTTTTTTTTTTTTACAAAGCCTTATCTTCACTCCATGCATATATAAGAACTATTGCTCACCAAATTCCCAGCGTCGCTGAACTTCGAAGAGTTGTTTCAGAAGAAGAGAGATCCAATCCCAAGCTCGCTAAATCTACCAAGAAGAGAAAACATAATGCCCTCCATTCCTCCAAGAAAAAGTCCGTTGAGAAGGAATCACCCCCTGGTCAGGAAAAAGTTGACCAGGCACCATAAGATTCTGCTAGAGAAAAAACTATCGTTGAAGAAAATCCTGATGTACAGTTTATTAAAATTGTTGCCAGTGATACTCCTGTTGCCAAGAAAAGAACTTCCAACACTTTGAGATGTAGGCTTCGGTCTACGGGTCCAGCCTCTGGTCAGGGGTTATTTGGCTCCAAGAAAAGGAAGAAGAAAGAATCTGATTCTGCTCCCACTTAAGCCCCCATTGAAAAAAGTAATCCACAAGAAGAAGCCCCCACAGGCATTGTTGAAGAAGCCACAGAACACACACTTCCCCCTGCATCAGCCAAATTACCCCATTATGCTTCAATTCTCCCAGAAGAGATGGTCGAGAATGAAGGTCAAGGTAAGGAAATTCTTGATTACTCTTTTGACATCTGAAGAAAATTGCTGAAAATATACTCGCTCATGCTGCAGGTGAAATTATTGAATAGATTGCTGATCAATTATTTGATGTGAATGTTGATGTGCCCAATCCTCCTTTGGAAATTGTTGCTGAAGAAAATATGTCTGAAAGTATTTCTCAGAATGAAAATATTTCTGTGAATGTTCCCCCTATTTTTGCTTTGCTTTTACCAAATCCTGCTGTGAATGATGTCATTCCAGACATTAACATAGCTCCTGCTCTTGAAGAAAATGTCCAGAACATCCTACCACCTGAAGAAGTCTTTGAAGTTGTCCCCCAAGAAATTAATGCTGCTCCCTGAGAAGTTAATGTTGCTCCCCAAGAAGTCAATGTTGCTCCCCAAGAAGTCAATGTGCCAGCTGATCCCCAAATTGGTTTTGGAGATTAGGAAAACATTGCAGTTGAAAACTTTGATACGCAGGTTGATTTAAATGATGCAGCTGTGAATGTGGATCCTCATAATATGATTGAGGTCACCAATCTCCAACCAATTCCTGGTCAGCCAAATGATACCCAGAGTGTTGCTGACTCGGGAAATCTCTTTAACCCTGGATGGCTTTTGAAAGAGAACCATACAGCTAGCCATAATTGGGAGGTTGCAAGAGAATGGGGAACAAAGGGCAGGATTCCTCGTGACAAGAGAGAAACAGCCCGTATGTCTGACCCTGATCTTTACTCGCATGGATGGGGGTAAGGAACAAATTTCTATCTTTCTTATTAAAACTGGTTTATTATTTGATTTCGTTTATTAACTCTATTTGGTCTTTATTGATTAACCTACAGATGTTTTTGGAGCTGCTTTCAATGCTTTTTCTGAAGTACTAGAAAGAGAAAAAGTTTTGTCTCAGGAAAATGACAGCTTGATTAAAAGAAATTTTGAATTGGTCAATGAGGTACAAGAACTCAAAAAAAGTTTGAACTCTTCAGAAAGAAAATTGATAGCTGCTGAATTCAGAGATATAGATTTGATCAATGACATAGATGATTTACAAACTGACTACCAACTCTGCTCTGATTTATGCACTGACTTGCAGGAAGAGGTTTCTATGTTAAGGAGTGTTGTTTTGAAACACAAAGATGAGCTTCTTCAGCTCGAAATGTCAAAGAATGATGCCTTGGAAAGGGCCAAACTTGCTACTGTTGAGAGAGAAGATGTCAAAGAAAAATTAGCCAAAGCCTTTGCCTGGTCAAAAGATGTTGAGAGAGAGAAGAATGAACTCCTAGAAAAGTTTGAAAGGACTGAGAAATTGAATGCAGACTTGGAGTTGGCTCATGAATACCATCATAAAGCTTTAACTCAGTTTTGCAGGAAAAATCTATTTTGGAACATTAGAATGATAGTTTGGGATCGAGACTTTGCGAGGTTGCAGCAGAAAGAGATAATCTCAGGATTTCTTTGAGTTTGATTTCGCAGGAAAAAGAAAATCTAAATATTCTTTTGGATGAGACTTTGAAAGACAAAACCTCTATGCTTGAAGATATGCAGTCAGAAAGAAAACAATTTGAGGTAGAAAAGAAAAGAATGCATGATGAACATCAAGTTGTCCTCAGCTCAGTTACCTCATCAATGAAGGAAGCTGGGGATAATCCAGCTTTCCTAGGATTTTGCAAGAATGTGGTAAAGGATTGCTCTGACCAAATCTTTTTTGAAATCCTCAAGATTCACCCCAATATGGATTTCAAGTTATTGCCTCCAGAATTTCTCCCATCTAGAAAGTCTTTTGATCTTAGGAATTTAAAGCATCCGAATTCAAGTAGTTCTTCAGAAGATGACAATGATGATGACAATAATGACTCTTCCAGCTCTGGCAACAATTACTCTTCCAGTGATCAAAATGATGATGATGATTCACCTCCTCAAGGTGATAAAAATGTTGTTATAGATGATGACCCACCTGCAAATCCAGATATTTAAGAAAACATTCTCCTTTGTTTTTCAACTTACCTTTTTGTTAACCTTTTTAATATAAGGTCTCTGACTTTGTCAATCTTTTTATATCAATAGAATTTCCTTTTCTTTTCTTTTGCTCCTTGTGGTTTTGATAAAATAATACTTTGAAGAGAACCTTTGCAATATTGACCACGGATATAAAATGATAACCATCCTCAAGCTGTTGCTCATATGATCAAATATCACACTTTTGACCAACTACTATGTCTTTGATTAGTTGCCAACGAAGTATTCCCAAGGAAAATATGGCTGATGAAGTTGTTATAACTGATCAAATGTCCTTAGAGAAAAATAGCTGATGAAGCTTTCGTAACTGATCAGATGTTCTTAGAGAAAAATAGCTGATGAAGCTTTCATAACTGATCAGATGTCCTTAGAGAAAAATAGCTGATGAAGCTTTTGTAACTGATCAAATGTTCTTAGAGAAAAATAGTTGATGAAGCTTTCATAACTGATCAGATGTTTTCGTCCTTAGACAATAATTTGAAGAAAATTTTGCATCTTTGATTAAAATCTTCCATATAACCTGTTTTGTGAGAATTTCTCTTGATCAACTCCTCTGCCCTCGATCGAAAGGCTGCCTCGGAAGGCTAGCTACTTGAGCTTGACTTCGAAAAGTCGGGACCATCCTCGAAAGGAAATGATCCATGATTAAGCTAGCATGACCAGGCCTCGGAAGGTTGGCTACTTGAGCCTGACTTACGAAAAGTCGAGACCACCCTCGGAAGGAATGATCCGTGATCAGCTTCGGAAAGCATGACCAGGCCTCGGAAGGCTGGCTACTTGAGCCTGACTTACGAAAAGTCGGGACCACCCTCGGAAGGAATGATCCATGATTAGCTAGCATAATCAGGCCTCGGAAGGCTGGCTTACTAGAGCCTGACTTCGAAAAGTCGAGATCACCCTCGGAAGGAATGACCCTGGATCAGCGTTGGAAAGCATGATCAGACCTCAAAGACTACCTCGGAAGGCTGGCTTACTAGAGCCTGACTTCAGAAAGTCGGGATCACCCTCGGAAGGAATGACCCTGGATCAGTGTTGGAAAGCATGATCAGACCTCAAAGACTACCTCAGAAGGCTGGCTTACTAGAGCCTGACTTCAGAAAGTCGGGATCACCCTCAGAAGGAATGACCCTGGATCAGCGTTGGAAAGCATGATCAAAAAGCTGGTTTGACGTAAAAGATCTTTTGCGCAAATTGAAGAAGAATCTTTTGATGGCAATGGTTGATAAAATAATTGCTTCAAGAATACCAGAAAATTCTGCTTCCTTTCTATTGATAACATTTCTTGAGGTGAATTACATTCCATGGTCGCCCCAAACAGCTCCCATAAGCATCCTTAAGCCAATATGTATTTTTGCTTACAGTTTTTGTTACCACATATGGTCCTTCTCAGTTTGCAGAAAACTTTCCACAGTTCCTCGGATTTGATGTTGATTTCTTTATTAAGACCAAATCCCCCACTTTAAAAGATTTAGGTCTGACACGAGCGTTATAGTACGCCATTGTTCTCCTCTGGTACTCTATATTTCGATATAGAGCTCTCTCCCTGACTTCATCCAAAAATTCAAGATTTACCGTCAATCCTTTTTCGTTAGTCATCGGATCGAACCTCTCTGATCTGTCTGATCCAACCATAACCTCCACTGGAGCCAATGCCTCAGACCCATATGCTAGCTTAAAGGGTGTTTCTCCTGTCGGTATTCTGACTGTAGTCCTATACGCCCATAGCACATGAGGTAATTCATCGATCCACAGGCTGTTTGCCTCATCTAGTCTCCTCTTAATTCCTTGTAAAAGTGTTTTGTTAGTTACCTCGATTTGACCATTGAGGATATGCCACAGAGGAGTTCTTGCATTCAATGTGATAATCTGCAAAGAATTCCTTGAATTTTTCATTGTCAAATTGAGTTCCATGATCCGTCAATAAGACCTTTGGCAGACCATATCTAAAGATGACCTTGTTTCTGAAGAACTTCTCAATTTGATTTGTGGTGGTTGTGGCTAAGGCTTCTGCCTCCACCCATTTTGTGAAATAATCAATTGCAGCTACCACAAATTTTTTCTCTTCAGTCATAACAGGAAATGGACCAAGTAGATCCATCCCCCACATTGCAAATGGAATGGGATTGAGAATTGATGTCAACTGCTCCGCTGGTTGGTTCTGAATTGGAGCATGAATTTGGCACTGATGACATCTCCTTACATATTCAATTGCTTCAATTTGCATGCGTGGCCAATAGAATCCTTGCCTTAAAATTTTATAAGCCAAAGCTTTCCTGCTCAGATGACTACCACAGATTCCTTCATGGACTCCGCTAGAGCATACTGTGCATCAGATGGTCCCAAACATTTCAAAAGTGGTCCTGAAACTGTTCTTTTCTCTGTCCTCAGGGAGAATACCCTCTTTTAGATACTGTATAATAGGATTCATCCAAAATATTTCTGCATCATTTTCCATTATTCCTGTGGTAAAGAAGCAAATTTTGCAGATGCTAATTTTGCAAGAGAATCTGCCATTGTATTTTGATTTCTAGATATTCTCATGATCGAGAATTGTGAAAACCATCCTTTACATTCCAACACCTTCTTGAGATAACTGATCATTCAATCATCTCTCGCATCATATACTCCCGTGACTTGACTGACCACCAGTTCAGAAATCGCTTTTACTTCAATATTTTGTACACAAAGGGACTTTGTAAAACCCAGCCCTAACCTTGACCCGGAAACCTTGTTATTTGTAGGTCCGATGACCCAAGTAAAGTAAGAAGTCAGCTTTGGGCCATCCCGAGAGACTTGGTGTCCGCTTTGAACCATGAAGTTGATGATGAGGTTCTATTTATGGAAACGAACCCGATGAAGATCGATTAGTTGTGGACTTGGAGTGCTCTCTATCTTGGTTTGAAGGCATTTCTACCTATTAGGTAAGTCACTTGACTTGTGTGCAACCCCTTTAGGTTGGATTTGATCTGGACCTTCAATTCCCTGTTTTGGTCTTCTTGTCGCATTGGTCGCGTTGGTCGTGGACCAGCCGACCAATCCACTCGACCAATGAGTGCGTCTTTGGCAACTAGGTTGTTCTTGCTCTATTTAAGTCCAATCTCGAGTCCACTTCGTATTTGCTGCCTCCAAACTCTCTCGGACGACCAAGACCTCTGCAGTCATCTCTCTTGCATCCTTGGTGTTTTCTTGACGGTTTTCGTCGAACTCTTCTTTTGCATCAGGTATGTCTACTCTCTCTTCTTCTCCTCCATCTTTGTTTTTCTTTCCTTTTTGAGTTGAGACAGTAGAAGAGATGCTGCATTCTCTGTTGCAAACATCTCTGAACATGTTCTCATGATCATCCTAGGATTTGAGGCTAGAACAATGATCTTAACCATGATCATTGCAAGCTTTTGAAGGAATCATGATCAAACCATGATCTAATCTTTGTTAAACTTCTAATCTGAATTCTGATCTCTTTGGATCTTCTATGTTGATCATGTTAGTAGTTAATTACTGTGTTTTCCTTCCATGATCCATAATCTATAAATCTCTAGTTGTTCTCTTCTACCTTACTATGTGTTCTTCATGATGCATGGTAGTTACATATATGGTAGGTTTTATTTCCTTATTTAGATTTATGCTTCTAAGCCTTATTCCATGAAGATCTGTGTATGTTTTCATGATACCATTCTGCGATCTATCCTCCTTTGTTCTTGTCTTTGTTTTCTATTTCAAATTCATCAAGATCCATGGTTGATTTAATTATGGTAACTTTTTGTTTCCTAATTTGGATCTTGATATCTTGATTGGTTTGTGTTTTGAGGTCCCCTATATGTTAGATACTACTGTGTAGTCTACCCCTTGATTAGTACCCTTTTGAACCACCATTCGGATTTCATATCTTAAACTCTGTTTTTTAGGCTTCGTCGCATTGGTCGATGTTGGTCGGGCCGTCGACCAATCCACTCGACCAATGGTCGCACTCCGTTTGGTCTTGTTGGATGTTTTGGTATCTTTTCTGTTGGGATCTTTCCTATATGTTGTATATCTTGTTTAGGACCTTCTTCTCAGTTTGCCGAGATCTTACTTGATTTCTTAGGATTCCTTTGCGAGTTATGGTAAGGATGGTTATTTCCTTAATTACATAGATAGCATGAATCTAGTTTCTATATTTGAATATCATAGATATGATTCCTAAATTAGATTCTTACAATGATATACTCTGTTGCATAACTTTGATTCGGTAGCATTACTTATTCATATTAATTGATTCATGTATGATTTACTTACCAATGTTATAAGTGATTGTAATTATTGATTTCTTTCCATATGTGAAGTTACCATATATGTGATGATATGATTGATGCATGTGTATGCTTAAGTATGGTTTGGAAGGAGAGGTGTCCTTTGACACTTCGTCCTTGGACTACTACGGGAATATTTGGGATGTTTCCGGAGATGCCCTCTGGACACCTTCCTAACTGTTGGATGACATATCTAGGATTGTCTAGTAGTGTTTGGCTAGGATGTCCTGTTATGTCGACCCTAATCGGAGGGGTTTGAGACCGACGCCCGTGGTAGCTGGGGATTCATGGGCGCTCGCCGGTACCAACCCGTGAGAGGCGGGAATCCTTGTGGGGGCCATTTATTGGTGGGTTGCATATGGTTAGACTTGGGCTCCGGGCGCTTAAGCCGGTACCCCCGTGAGGGGCGTGGGCTTCCCGTTTACCTTGTGGATGATCTGGGTTGGTGAGTCCGTGGTCGGGGACTGTGAGGACTCTAGTGTGAGGATACGGGAGGATCGTCGGGGACGAGGAATGGACGTATCTGGATCTGACTTGATGTAACTAGTAGAGACTTGCATTTGGCTAGGTTTTACCCCGACTGCGCCGTTATACCAATGGTTGTGAGAGGTGTGTTGACTTAACCCCGCCAGGTTTGTCCGGGATGAAGGACCCATTACCGTCGGCTGCTCAAGACCGGTGAAATGATCCGGAGAGATCCAGATATCTTAATGGTTGAGGTGTGAGTGGACTTTCCTAAGGTACGGTGCTATGACTTAAAGCATGTCGCAATAGAGACCAGCATACATGAGTTAGATTCATTCATTCATTGCTTGTCTCATATCATATTGCTTTATGTTTGTTCGGAATCCTGCCATTTATGTTATTGTGGATTTTTTCGCCTTCGTGAGTTTCTTTGAAACTCATTCCTTTATTGTACAATGTTGTTAGACTATCCTGCAGTGGTACTATGCGGTCCCTATGGGCGCGGCGAGGGCATATCTCCGGAGGTGTTGCGGTTACCACAATTACTCGGTCCCGCGGTGGTTTGCTCCGTCGATGCTTAGTCCGGCCATTGGTGGAGCGTCCTTGTGCCATTTATGAGTTTACACTTACAGGATGTTGTCTATAAAGTGGAGAACAATTTAGTTACCTAATGTACTTGCTCCTGGGGTTAGGTTTTGTCTAGTTTTTCTTTAGGCTACTTTTCCGTGGTTGTAAGTGGGATTTTGCCTCACTTTACTTATCTGTTTGATACTCGATTATATCTATTATTCGATTCATTTATGATTCATTCTTTCTTTATTGGATCTATGATTTATCTTCCGCACTCTTGTTATGATTGTTCATGATTATGTTATTGTTTATGTGGGAGGTTGATCACTCGATACCGATCTTGGGCTGTGGATCCACTCTCGGGTATGCGTAGGGTCCGGCTGGGGGGCGTGTGGCTTGGCGTGGTCGTAATCTCGCAATGAGAGCTTCATATTCTGCTTCATTGTTTGAAGCGTGAAAGTTAAATCGATGAGCATTCTGAATTACAAATCCGAACGGACTTTGTAAAATCACGCCTGCTCCTGATCCCTGAGAATGACTTGATCTGTCCACATGAAGAATCCATCCAGTAGATATTTCACTAGAATCTTTCTCTTCCTCTGGTGATGAAATACTTTCAGCAATAAAATCAGCCAAGACCTGTGCCTTTATCACAGTTCTGGGTTTATAATCTATATCATGTTCTCTCGACTCTATTGCCCATGATACCATTCTCCCAGCAAGATCAGGCTTATGTAATATTTTCTTTAAATGCCAGTTAGTAAGAACAATAATTGGATGAGCCAGAAAATAGGGCCTAAGCTTTTTGGCCGCTATTATCAAAGCTAAAGCATGTTTTTCAAATCCCGGATATCTAGACTCTGCATCTAACAATGTATGACTTACAAAGTAGATAGGATTTTGAATAGTACCTTCTTCTCGGATTAATACTGCACTCACTACCGCTTTCGAAGAAGATAAATATATCTGCAAGATCTCTCCTGGCTTTGGTCGAGATAGAACTGGCGGACTGGTCAGCCTCCTTTTTAATTCTTCAAATGAACTTTGACAATCTTCTGACCACTTGAATTCGTTAAGTGCATTTAGACTTTTCAACACCCTGAAGAATGGTGCACATTTATCTCCCGATTTTGATATGAATCTGCTCAATGCCGCAATTCTTCCTGTTAAACTTTGGATTTCTTTCATATTGTTGGGCGCTGACATATTTAGAATGGCCTTGATTTTTTCTGGATCGCCTCAATACCCCTCTGTGTAACCATATAACCAAGGGATTTACCAGATGAAACTCCAAATGCACACTTTTCAGGGTTAAGTCTCATTCCATTCCTTCTGAGTACATCAAAGCATTCCCTTAGATCAGTGAGATGATCAGATCTAAATTGGCTTTTTACGAGATCATCCACATAAACCTCCATATTTCTTCCAATCTGATAAGCAAACAATTTATTCATTGCCCTCTAATATGTTGCCCCAACATTTTTTAATCATAACCTTATAACAATAGCTTTCCCAATTCGTCATGAATGTTGTATGGGGTTGGTCCTCCTTCTTCATAAGAATTTGATTATAACCAGAATAAGCATCCATAAAGCTTAACATTTGTTAACCTGATGTGGCATCAATCAACTGATCAATTCGTAGCAGAGGATAACAATCCTTAGGACATGCTTCATTCAAATCAGTATAATCCATGCACATTCTCCACTTGCCATTATGCTTCTTCACCATTACGACATTCACCAGCCATTTGGGACATTCAATCTGCTCAATAAATTTAGATTTTATGAGCTTTTCTACTTCGATCTTGATCGCATCATGCTTTTCTGATGAGAAATTCCTTCGTCTTTGCTTTATTGGTTTGATTGATTTATCTATCCAGAGACAGTGTTCTGCTACCTCCCTGCTTAAACCTGGCATATCATGTGCTGACCAGGCAAAGACATCTGCATTCAGTTGAAGAAATTCTTTCAACAGGTCCTTGTCTTGATCAGTCTGATCAGCCCCAATCATGGTTCCCCTGTCTGGATTTTTAAGATCAAAACAAATTTTTTCCAGCTTTTCCACTGGTTCTCCTCTTTGAATTTTTTCTACATCCCTGTTATCCATGACCTCCACAGTAAGAGCAAGAGCTTTACCTTGTGATTTTGAATCTTTCAAGAAAGTGTATAGCTTTGCCTCGAGGTTCTCTGATCAGATTTGCATTCTCCAATGCCTCCTTCAGTTGGGAATTTTACTTTTAAATGCCTCATTGAAACCACAGCTCCAATAGCATTCAGAGTTGGCCTTCCCAGAATTATATTGTAAGCTGACAGATTATTTATCAACAAAAATTTAGTAACCATAGTTACTGTTTGTGGATGTGTTCCCAATGTAATTGTTAACTCCACAGTTCCCTCCACCGAAGTAGATTCTCCAGAAAATCCAAATAATCTTGTTCCACAAGGTTTTATCTTGACCGTATCCATCTTCAACCGTTGAAAGGCTTCATAAGACATAATGTCTACAGAAGACCCCGTATCAATTAAAACCCTGTGAATACCCTTGTTTGTCACCTCAATGACTACTACAATGGCATCATCATGCGGCTCTTGAATTCCATCCATCTCCTCCTCTATGAAGACTATTTCCTTCATCTTCTTGATTCTTTTAGGAATAACATGAGATTTGACAGCATTGACATACCTGGGATGAGCCTTAGACTTTGAAATTGAATTTAAATCTAAACTTCCCAAGATGGTCATGACAGGAGATTGCTTCTGCTGAACCTGCTGGTTTTCCTGATGTTTCGCATTTTCATCTGGAGAATTAGATTGAAAATCTCCTTTTGCTTGGTCCTCCCTTACTAGTGCCCGGTTATCCAATCTTCTCGGCTGATCAGCAACATTTCTCCGATTACCTCCATTTCTCCTTTGAACATAATGATCCAGTCTCCCTTGACTGATTAATCATTCAATTTCATTTTTTAGAATTCTACAATCATCAGTATCATGACCATGATCCCTGTGATATCTGCAAAATTTGTTTGGATTCCTTTCGTCTGCCTTTGCTATCATCGATGTTGGCCATTTTATAAACCCCTGATGTTGAATTCACATCAGAATTTCTGACCTTCTAGTATTAAGAGGAGTATAATTTTCCAGAAATGGTCTCGGAATATCCCTTCTAATTTGATGATCAGGGCCATTTCTCGGAAAATTTCTGTTGTCCCTTCGATCCCTCTGATCAGACCTCATGACTCCATCTTCCCACTTTTTGCTCTCGTCGCCATCAGTCTCCTTCCTCGCCTGAAGGATATATTTCATGTTAGCATATTGATTACAGCGAGTTGTCAATTCTGCAATGTTTGCTGGCTTGTTCATGATCAGGAATTCTAACAAATGATCGTCTATCAGACCCCTAAACATAGCATCATACGCCACTACTTCATTCAAATTCTTTATCTGAATTGATTCTTGATTGAATCTTTTCATATAACTTCAAATTGACTCTCTTGATTTTTGGCGAATTGCAGCCAGATTATCCACCGTTTTGCTACTCTTCATACTACTTTGGAATCTCGACAAGAATATTTTTGTCAAATCTTTGAAATCTCTAATGGAATCCGGTAATAAACTGAAGAACCAAGTTGTTGCAGGACTTTTCAACGAAGATGGAAAGGATCGACACTTTAAAACATCGAATTACCTTCCAAGCATCATAACAGAGTTGAATTGAGCCAGGTGTTCCATCGGATCTGTGCTTCCATCATACATTGTAAACACTGGAAGCTTAAAATTGTGCGGCAATGGTGCTGACATGATATCTTTAGAAAATGGATTTTGATTCATCGCTTCTTCCACTTTTTCACCGTTATCTTTGTTCGTCAATCGTTGAATTTGGTCGTCCAGGATACGTAATCTTTTATTGATTTCAGATCCATTAACTTCAGATCTGCTACCTTCTGATCTCCTTGTTTCTCTCTTATCTCTCAGATCTCCAAGACTTCTACTCTTTTTACTTTGAATGTGGCTTAGTCGATCGTCCTTGGATGATCCTTGATCTTCAAATTCTAGAGGAATATAATTTGGATCTACACTTTCCCCTGATCCTTCCCTGAGAATTGATCTTCTTTGACTTTCTCTTGACCTCTGGATCTGAGGATTCAGAACAGAAATCACCTCAGCTCGAGAAAAAGTTCGAGATCTTCTAGCTGGTGAGATGGGAACTCTTCCTTCTGATTGAATTCCGACTTGCTTGATGAACGTCCTCATCAGATTTTGCGTTCCAAGTATTTGATGTTGCATACTTTCAAACCGTTCAGTGATTTGATTCGGATCCAGCTCCAAATGAGAAGCAGCCAACATATCTACAAGTTGTTTCTCCTGTCTTTCAAACATCTCAGCAGGATGAGGTGAGCGATTTTCCGTCATTCTTTGTCTTTGTCGAGTCTGCATAGTCGGAATTTGCAGTGCTGGAACCGTTTCTCTTGTTCTTCTTTTCGAATTTACTCTCCTCGGCTCTCTATGGCTTGTTTCTGCCATTTCAACTGGTAGTACTTCCTCTCGCTCAAGTGATTGAGCCATGATCTTTGTTCTGAACTTGTTCAAGCTACTTTCCCACAGACGATGCCAAAATGTTGGTGCAAATTTTGCCAATAGCTTTGAACCGCAACCTTCGCACCGAACTCCTCAGATCTAGATTGATCTGGTTGATTTGATTCCTCTGTCAGTCTCTCGTTCATTGGAAAATGAAACCCCCCGGTTAGAAACGGAGCCGATCGTCTTGATCGACGTCGCGTCTCCGACGGTCTAGTTAGGTATGTGAAGATAATTCCTTAGAGCTCGCAGGAGCTTCTGAGCTATTCTAATGGAGTAAATCAGGAATAATCTAGTGTTTGAACTGATCTGAGAAACTTACCTTTGACGAGTCCTTCCTTTCGTTTATATAGATTTTCCCGCCTATAATGTTTTCAATCATGACCGTCGGATCGTGGCTTCCAATTGGATGGGGATGATCAACTTTTCTTTATAATCTTGGGCGGACCCATAGATTTCTTTGTTGAAACAATCGAACCTATTTAAACTATTATTGAACCGGTGCGGAACCATCTTAAACCAGTACTGGGATATTTTAGTCATAACACAACCTTAACAACATTTACAATTGGTTTAAACCGTCTTCATCAACACCTTCTCTCTCAAACAATGATTTCAAAATTCAAGCTCTTGAAACTTTGACCAATGGTCTCAGAAGAGTAGTTACCCAAATAAAACAGGAGTTAAACTTTCTCCAAGGCCAACTCTCCAAAATTTCTACACAAGCAAATATTAACAATGATGAACAATTCCTTGAACAATTTGTTTCTTACAATGCTGAACAATTACCTGATCATTTTGTCCCTAACCAGGACTTCAACCAATTAATCAATAGCATCCATTTCCAACAATGGCATGTTCGATTTCATCTCGTCATCAATGATTCCTATACCTTGTCTACCATTGCCCTGGTCGACATTGGTGCAGCCTCTAATTGGGGACTGGTCCCTACCAATACTATGAAAAAACTACCCATAAGCTTTTTGGTGCCAATGGCCAAAGTCTAGGTGTCAATATAAATTGTCAAATGTCTGCATCTACAACAATCAGATACGTCTTAAACAAGTTTTTATCCTTGTTAAAGATATCATTACCAATGTCATCTTAGGGCAACCATTTCTTGAGATGATTAAACCATTTATGGTTACTGACACAGGAATAACCACCAATACCCTTGGTAGAGAAATTTGTCATGAATTTTTTGAAAAATCCCAAATACAACCCATTAACCATTTAAACAAAATTGTTTTTTCAACAATACATCAAATTCAAAATCATTATTCATCATTACTTGTTTGCAACATTGCATCTAATGATATTGCCGATTTTTCACAAAGGCATGCATCATTGCATCATTACATCCCTGACTCTACAGCCAAAACCAATACCAAGCCATTGTTGCTTCCAACAAGCCTTACTCCCACATTGTAGCTGATGCCAGCTCCACAACAATATCCAAACCCACAGTACCACCTCTATGGTCCCCTGAAACAATATAGACCAGAGTGACAACTCGGTCCGAAACCAAGTCCAGCCAATCTTTCGGCCAAAGCCAATGCATCACCAAACACTATACCAACTAAAGCTACATACACTTGACTTTCCATCATTAAATTATATGATCATGAAGTACTTCACGATTCACAGAAGGCAAATGAAGGCCTGCAAATGCACGAAGAGTCTGGTGAAAAGAGGCTACCAGCATTATCATCAATAATAATTTTTTAGAGGAAGGCGATACAGAACGACTGGTGGCTCTATCAATTTACCATGATGCGTACATGTGAATGTACATATTGGGTAAAAAAATGATCAATAATCATATGGCCTGAACAATTACTATGAAATCTAGCCCTATCCTAACCCTGACCTTGACTCGGATCCTTTGATATTGTGGGTCCGAAGACCCGGAGTGGTGGAAGAAGAGACTTGTGGGCCCTCATAGTTGAAGAATTGGTGTATGACTCAGAGCCTATGGACATTGGCAGTGATGCCCCTTACTTGGATACACTGTCAGTGTTCGGTGAGAAACTACACTTAGAAGAGGGAAAGCTTAGTTGAAGTACTTGATGCGCTTCCGATCTTGTTTTGAAGGTATTATTCTAATCTAGACTTGTTGATTGACTTGTAAGAGAAAACCCAACTCAATTTGGATCAGTCTGACCAGTCAGTCGACTAGCAGATTATTAAATACGAAAATTCCAATTTTCTTGATTATTTTAAGCCTACTTATTGGGACCTCGTGAATAGAACCCTACCCTAATCATTTGGACTCCAGAGAATGAGGAGTGAGCTTCACAAAGCCATTTCTTGGTAGTTGTGAAGGATCTTTGTCTCAATCATTGCATTTCATCTCCAACTAATTCTCTAAGGTATGTTTTCTCTCTCTCATCCTCTATTCTACTCATTTCTCTCCTCTTTCTTGCTGTTGAGACCATGACTAAGGTGTTAAAACCTTGCAAACACCTAGTAATGTGTTTCCCCTTTCCATTTCCATTAGTTTCCTTCCATTCTTGCTATGCTATGCTTCCATTTCAATCACTAGCATTGCATTTCCATGATTTTCCCCATTCCAACTTGTTTCTTTGATCTAAACTGATGTGTATATATATATATAGCTAGGTCTGATTTGTTGTTGGTTTATGATTCTAATCTACTTCTTATCATTCCCTTAGCTGATTCCCCATTGTTCCTTGCCATTACAACTAATTTCATTTCAATTCTTGATGTTTAGCATATAGAACATAGGGTTTCAATTTGGGTATTCCTAATTAGACCATTAGATTATGTTAAATACTTGCTAGATAGTGTTCTTATACTGTTCCTAACAATCCCTCCAAGTTTCGTATCGATCTGAGCCCCGAAAACTAGGTTTCGGACCAAAAATCACTATTAATCCCGTCACTGTTCACTTGGTCGACTGAGTCAGTCTACCAGTCAGTCGACCTGTAGAGAACATCAACCTTGTATTTGCTTGATTTGCTCCGTTTGAACTCCGATTTGATTGTTTCCTTCTCTAATGCTGCTCATATGTTGTCTAGGTTACAAGCACTGATTTGGGAACTATTCTAAGTGATACTTGGTATTATTTTCGATTCAATTAAGGTAAGGACGGTTATTGTCATAATTACATGATTTATGTGAATCTTGCCGCTATGTTGGAAATGTGGTAGATTTACATTCTTTGAAATATTTTAAACATCTTATGACTGCTGTATACACTTCATAAAAGTAGTACCATATTATATATCATTTTGGATTACCATGCTTACTTATTTTGATAATGACATATGTGATCAATCATGTTACATTATATCTCTTTTTATATGATGAAATGTCAATCATGTATGATACGATGGAATTGAGCATGTGATTAACTAAGTATGGTTTTGGATTGGGGAATGTCCTTCAGACATTTCTATCCTTGGACATCGGAGGGAATAGTATGGGATGTTCTCCGAAGGTGCCCATATTGACACTTTCCTGAATTATTGGATGACATACATAGGACTTGTCTAGATGTGTTGGCTAGGATGTCCTTGTCGTATCAGACCCGAATCGGAAGGGCATTGAGACCGAACGACCCGTGGTAGTAGTGTGATTTGATGGGCACTCAAGACCGGTGAGTTATATCCGTGAGAGGACATAAATCACATTGCGGGATACCCGAAAGGGGCCATTTATTGGTAGGGTTGCAAATAGCTAGACTTGGGCTCATGGGTGCTCAAGACCGGTGAGTCATATCCGTGAAAGGACGTGAGAGCTTCCCGTCAATTTGTGGATGACCAATAGGGTTGGTGAGTCCGGTGAGTAATATCCGTGACTCTAGTGTGAAGGATACCGGAAAGGATCCCGGGATGGGAGGAATGGACATATCTGGATCTAACATGATATGACTGAGTACGATGACTTGCATTGGGCTAGGCTTTACCTTGACATGCGCCAATACTTAGACCAAATGGAGGTGTGAGAGAGCGGTGACTTAAACCCCAGCCATGGATTGTCCAAAGGGATGCAAGACCCAATTCCCACCGGTGCTAAGTGATTGAGACTTACCTAAAGAAGTATGGTGCTATGACTTAAAGCATGTCTACCATAGAGACTAGCATATGTAGAGTTAGAATCATATTTGCATCATCTGTTTCATATCATTTCGCATCATGTTATGTTTTGTATCATATGGCTTATGTTTTATGGAATAAATGCCTTGCTGAGTTCTTTTGAACTCATTCCTTTCTGTGAAATTGTTTTGTTAGATTTCTCTGCAGGTATTGAAGAAGTTGATGGCTCCTACCTCGAGACGGACCAGGACCCCTCATACTACTCTGAAGGTCCTAGTCACTATTAAGGTTACGGTGAAGATACCGAGGGTGGTTACCCTCCGTACCAAGATTAGCCCGACCTTGGTGTGGGAAAGGCCATGCTTAGTTTCCTACGTGTACACCTATGAGGATATCTTGTATAAGACCGAGGAGACCTTAGCTTAGGCCTTTAACTGTTATTTTGGAACCTGGATCTGTAACTTTAACTTTCACCGATGTACTCTTTTAAATTTTTGGATCTATAACTTAACTTTGATTGAAAGGAGTGAATTCCGCTCACTTCCTTCCTTTTGATTATACACTTGGTATCGTTTTATTCCGCACTCTGATTATCTAACCTTATCTTATTCTTGATGTCATTTATTATATGTTTTACCTTGATTATATTGTTCATGATTGTGTTATCGCGTATGTGGGAGGCATGGTTGCTCGATACTTGATCCTTGGGACTGTGGATCACATATCCGGGTATGCCTGGTAGGGTACCGGTTGGGTGGATGTGACAATTACGTCCAGTTCCTAGGATGAGAAGTTGGGAAATCGTTAGTCATGACGACATCAAAGAATGGCCCGTAAGCCATGACGACAATATTGGCACCCTTTTACCTAGGGTAAGGTATGGGTTACCATTAGTATTCTGGCCCTAAATAGTCTAATGAGTCGTATCAGTAAAAGGACAACCTATTCATCATTCTGGTTTAGGAATGGTCCAACCAATATCCAGTTTGGTTAAATAGGATAAACCAATTCTGCCAAATCCCTGCTCAACTTAATTGGGTTAATTATTTTAAACCAAACCAAAAGGGAAAACAATGTCTTTGACACATGGAATGCTCTGGATTGGTTCATCATCAACCAATATTTGCATCCGAAGGTGCAAAGCAATTATCCTCTGAACAATGCAAACACCTAGCCAAGATCAATCAAGGTGGGTCATATCATTTCAAACAATAAGCCAAATGAATCATATCCAAGCCAAAGAACACCAGCTCCAATTTTTACAAAATGAAATCACCTACAAACGTACTGAAGAACATTTGTCTGAACCATTTATCCAAAGACAAATCTAGTTTTTCAAAAATATCTTTGAGAAGGAACTCTGTTATGAATTTCCTAATGCCTTTTGGCATCGAAAGCAACACATTGTCAGACTACCTTACATCAAAGGGTTTTCTGAAACTCAAATACCAACAAAGGCTCGTGCTATCCAGATGACTCACAAACTGCAGAACTGAAATTGATGATTTATTACATAAAAGGCTGATCTGCCCCATTAAATCTCCCTGGAGTTGTGCATCATTTTATGTCAATGGTTCTGCCAAACAAGAAAGAGCTACCCCTTGACTTATTATCAATTACCAACCTTTGAATGAGGTACTCGAATGGATTCGATACCCTATTCCAAACAAAAAGAATCTCCTTTAAAAAATACATCAAGCAACTATCTTCTCCAAGTTTGATATGACGTCTGGATTTTGGCAAATCCAAGTTCATGAACAGGATTGGTACAAGACTACTTTTACTGTTCCCTTTGGTCATTACAAATGGAAGGTAAATGCCCTTTGGTCTAAAAAATGCCCCAAGTGAATTTTAGAATATTATGAACAACATCCTCAATCCTTACTAACACTTCACTTTTGGTCTACATTAATGATGTTCTCATGTATTCCAAATCTATCGAAGAACATATCAAACATTTACACAAATTCCATCAAATCATGAAAAATAATGGATTAATCATTATTTTATGGAAAATGGAACTATTCCAAACCAAAATCTGGTTTTTATGCCACAACATTCACCAGGGAACCATTGTCCCCATTGATAGGTCCCCAGCCTTTGCTGACAAATTCCCTGATCTTATCCTTGACAAAACCCAACTGCAGAGGTTCTAGGAGCCCTGAACTATGTTAGGGATTTCATCCCACAAATTGGATCCCATTGCGAGCCGCTTTATTCTCGGCTCAAGAAAAATCCCACACCATGGTCACTGTACCACACCAAGGCTATCCAAACAATCAAACACCTTGTCAAGACTATACCATGTCTTAGCCTTGCCAATCCTGACCTTCCCAAAATTGTTGAAACCGATGCTTCTGAGCTCAGTTATGGAGGTATCCTCAAACAAATTGATCAAGGGAAAGAAGTACTTGTCCAATACACTTCTGGAGTCTGGAATGCGGCCCAGAAGAATTATAGTACTATCAAAAAGGAAATTTTATCCATTGTTTTATACATTCAAAATTTTGAATCGGATTTACTTAATCAAAAGTTTTTAGTACGTGTTGATTGCAGCGCTGCAAAACAGGTATTGAAAAAAGATGTTCAAAACAAATTTTTGCTCGTTGGCAAGCATTATTGTCTAGTTTTGATTTTGACATTGAGCATATCAAGGGTGAATCCAATTCCATTCTTGACTTCCTAACTCATGAATTCCTAAAGGGTTGCAAGTCTACCAAAACTCCACCTTTCGATACTACCCAACCATACCAATAAATCCCCTCCCATACCTTAGGTGTCTAACAATTTCAAAATACCCCCATCCTTGAGGAATGTTAGCCATCAGACATCTTTGCAAAACAATTTGCTTTTATGAGAATCGTATTGACGAGACCTTCCAGGATATTCAAAAAATCCTTGCAAGGACTGAATGGTGCAGTTTTGATCATGATAATTATCAAGATCTAGTTTCTGACTTCATCCAATTTTGACGATTACTTAGCCAAACTCGGTATCAATTAAGGATGTATACTGCTTAACTCTTCATCATTCATTTCTATGATCATGAAGTGTTTCATGATTCACAGAAGACAAATGAAGGCCTGCAATGCTTGAGGAATCTAGTATAATGTGGCTATTTGCAATCTCATGAATAAAAATGATTGCATGAACAATCCTTCCAGTTCCTAGGATGTGAAGTTGGGAAACCATTAGCCATAATGGCATCAAAGAATGGTCCGTAAGCCGTGATTATATATTTATGTTTCTCATTAGTTTATAAGTGGTTGTGCGAATCGTTGCGAACGGTTTGGCGTTTTGACTCTCCAAAACCCCCGTGAGCGATTTTAGAGAGCCAGATTTGGGGCTTTTTGATCTTGAACGAATTAAATCAAATTGAAGGTACCCTTAGAACCTTATTGCTGCCAATTAGACATTCCCAAAGTTTCATTTCGATTCGATTCAACTTCAAATCGGTAGCGAAATATTGAATTCTCGCCGAAACTAGGTGTGAAACCCAACCCTAACCTAACCCTGACCTTGACCCGGTAACCCGGTTGTTTTTAGGTCCGAAGACCCAGAGTAAAGAAAGAAGCCAACTATGGGCCATCTCAGTAGAAGACATGGTGTTTGACTCTGAACCCATGGATGTTGTTGATGGAGTTCCATACTTGGATGTCTATGTAGATTTGGAAAGGAAGCTGCAGTTGTCTGAAGATGAGATTAGTTGAAGGACTTGGAGTATTATCTGATTTGGTTTGAAGGTATTTCTTCACACTTGACTTGTTACTTGATGTGTATGCAAAAGCCCATAAGATTTAAAGCCCATTTGATCCTCCAAATCCCTGATTATTCCTTACTGTCTACCTTGGTCGACTGACTGATCGAGTGGGCCACTCGACCAAAGGAAGGTGAAATCCGAGAAATTGTAATTTTAGGGTTTTTCACTCTTATTTAAACCCTACTTCGTATTTCTTTGTTACGGCTGCCTCCTAAACACTTTGTGAACGTGAGAACACCTCTCCGAAACTCTCTCTGGTGATTTCGAAGATTCCTCTGCAGATCTGAAACCTCTCTTCTCTGTTCTTACAATTCAAGGTTAGTATCTTCTAAATTATTAATTCTCTTTTCTTGATCTTGTTCTTGATTGAGATCAGGAAGTTGATGCTGCATCCTTGCAACCATCCCTTCGTGATCTCCTTCGTTTGTTTGAGATCTATGATCATCATCATGATCTCAACCCTAGCCGAAGATTTTCTTGAAACCCTAACCCTTGCTTGAGTTCTGGAAACTCTTGTTAACCTCCCATGCGAGGGAAACCTCATGGGTAATATGTTTTCCTATGATTTTCTTATTGCCTTTGGCCAATTATTTAATTTTCTTTCATTTTGTGATCTCAACCTTTTTATGGGAACCATAAGGTTGAAACCCTAAATTCTTGGGTTAAATCAAGAACCCAAATTTTAACCATGACTTGATGTTTTTATCTTCCTATATGATTCTAATACATCCTAGGAAGTTCCCCTTCGAATTTCGGATCTTTCCGACTTCAAACGAGGAAGTTATGGCCAAAGCAGTCTGTACAATTCCGTACTAACTTGCTTGGTCAACTGCTTGGTCGACTGGGCCAGTCTACCAAGCACTCGACCAAAGGAGTCAGTAGCTTCGTTTTTCGCCCGATTTGATTCGTTTGCTCTCTGATCTTTTAAGCATCTTCCCTAATGTTGTATCTATGATTGTTAGGAGTCTATTTGCTAAGTTTGGAGTTGCTCTCTTTGATCTTTGGATCATCTTCTTCGATAATCAATGTAAGGATAGTTAATTCCTTAACTACATGGATTGCTTGTTCTCTGGTTTCTACCTTATGAAACTATGAGATTACTTACTGTTATTGTAATTTAATTCTGATGTCTTGCTGTGAGAACAGTAGCACCTTTTTATATTATCTTTTTCATTATTCATGTTATATGAATTACCTATTATTGCCTAATCTAATTTTGCTTTTACATTCTCTTATATATGATGAACTGTTGGTTGTATATGTTATGACTGATCTGAGAATGTGTTTGCTTAAGTTTGGTTTGGGATTGGGAAGTGTCCTTTTGACACTTATGTCCTTGGACATCGGAGGGAATAGTATGGGATGTTCTCCGAAGATGCCCATCGACGCTTTCCCGAATCAATGGTTGTCATACCTAGGGCTGTCTAGCAGTGTTTGGCTAGGATATACCCCTGTTATATCAAACCCGAATCGAAAGGGTATTGAGATCGAACGACCCGTGGTAGCAATGGGGATTCGTGGGCGCTCAAGACCGGTGAAAAGATCCGTGAGAGGACATGGATCACATTGTGGATACTCGAAAGAGGCCATTTATTGGAGGGTTGCATATGGCTAGACTTGGGCTCATGGGCGCTCAAGACCGGTAACCAACCCGTGAGAGGACATGAGAGCTTCCCGTTTACCATATGTGGATAACCAATAGGGTTGATGAGTCCGTAGTCAGGGACTATTAGGACTCTAGTGGAAAGGATACCGGAAAGGATCGTCAGGGACGAGGAATGGAAGTATCTGGACCTAAGTTGATGAGGTGACGAGTAGATGACTTGCATTGGGCTAGGCTTTTCCCTGACATGCGCCAGTACTTATGCAAATGGTTGTGAGAGAGTGTGTTGACTTAACCCCCTGCCATGGTTTGTCCTGAGGGATGAAGGACCCATTACCAACCGGCTGCCAAGAATACCTTAAATGGGTGAGGGAACCCAAGATATCTTATATGGTTGAGGGTGTGAGCGGACTTTCCCAAAGAAGTACGGTGCTATGACTTAAAGCATGTCTACCATAGAGACCAGCATACATAGAGTTTAGATGCATACATACTTTATCTGTCACGCCCTCCCAGCCGGTATCCTATCTGGCATACCCGAGAGTGTGATCCACAGCCCGAAGATCAGGTATCGAGTGATCAACCTCCCACATAAACAATAACATAATCATGAACAATCATAACAAGAGTGCGGAAGATAAATCATAGATCCAATAAAGAAAGAATGAATCATAAATGAGTCAGAATAATAGATATAATCAGAGTATCAAACAGATAAGTAAAGTGAGGCAAAAATCCCACTTTACAACCAGCGGAAAAGTAGCTCTAAAGAATAAACTAGACAAAACCTAATCCCAGTAGCAAGTACATTGGGTAACTAAATTGTTCTCCACTTTATAGACAACATCCTTGTAAGTGTAAATCTCATAAATGGCACAAGGACGCTTCCACTCAATGGTCGGACTAAGCATCGTACAGAGCATAACCACTCGCGGGATCTTCAGAGTAATTGTGGTAACCGCAATCAGCTTCCTTGAGATATGCCTCTTCGCCTTGCGCTTCTTCATAGGGACCGTCATAGTACTCAAGACTGCAGGATAGTCTAACAACATTATACAATAAAGGAATGAGTTTCAAAGAAACTCAGTAAAGGCGCTTAAAATCCATAATAACATAAATGGCAGGATTCCGAACAAACATAAATGCAATATGATATGAGACAAGCAATGAATGAATGAATCTAACTCTATGTATGATGGTCTCTATTGGCAGACATGCTTTAAGTCATAGCACCGTACTTCTTTAGGAAAGTCCACTCACATCCTCAACCATTTAAGATATCTTGGATTCTCTCACGGATCATTTCACCGGTCTTGAGCAGCCGACTGGTAATGGGTCCTTCATCCCTCGGGACAAACCTTGGCAGGGGGTTAAGTCAACACACTCTCTCACAACCATTTGGTATAAGTACTGGCGCATGTCGTGGTAAAACCTAGCCAAATGCAAGTCTTCTACTTAGTTACATCAAGTCAGATCCAGATACGTCCATTCCTCGTCCCCGACGATCCTTTCTCGGTATCCTTCACACTAGAGTCCTCATAGTCCCCGACTACGGACTCACCAACCCTATTGATCATCCACATATGGTAAACGGGAAGCTCTCACGTCCTCTCACGGGTTGGTTACCGGTCTTAAGCGCCCGTGAGCCCAAGTCTAACCATATGCAACCCTACCAATAAATGGCCCCCACAATGTGATTCCCGTCCTCTCACGGGTTGGTTACCGGTCTTGAGCGCCCATGAATCCCCATTGCTACCACGGGTCGTTCGGTCTCAATACCCCTCCGATTAGGGTCCGACATAACAGACATCCTAGCCAAACACTACTAGACAATCCTAGATATGTCATCCAACAGTTTAGGAAGGTGTCCAGAGGGCATCTCCGGAAACATCCCATAATATTCCCATAGTAGTCCAAGGACGAAGTGTCGAAAGGACACCTCTCCTTTCCAAACCATACTTAAGCATACACATGCATCAATTCATATCATCACATATATGGTAACTTCATATATGGAAAGAAATCAATAATTACAATCACTTGTATATAATTGGTAAGTAAATCATACATAAATCAATTCAACATGAACAAGTAATGCTACTGTAATCAAAGTTATGCAACAAGTAGTATATCATTGTAAGAATCTAATTTAGGAATCATATCTATGATATTCAAATATAGAAACTAGATTCATGCTATCTATGTAATTAAGGAAATAACCATCCTTACCTTTTATAACTCGCAAAGGAATCCTAAGAAATCAAGTAAGATCTCGGCAAACTTGAGAAGAAGGTCCTAAACAAGTATATACAACATATTAGGAAAGATCCCTAACAGAAAAGATACCAAAACATCCAACATAGACCAATTCTGAGTTGCTGTACTCATTGGTCGAGTGGATTGGTCGAGTGGTCCAATCGACCAATCAGTCGACCAATGCAGACAGTAGCCTAAAAAAACAGAGTTTTAAGATATGAAATCCGAATTTGGTGGTTCAAAAGGGTACTAATCAAGGGGTAGACTACATCAGTAGTATTCTAACATATAGGGGACCTCAAAAACACTAATCCAATCAAGATATCAAGATCCAAATTAGGAAACAAAAAGTTACCATAATTAAATCAACCATGGATCTTGATGAATTTGAAATAGAAAACAAAGACAAGAACAATAGGAGGATAGATCTTTGCTTCAGGTAATGGTATCATGAAAACATACATAGATCTTCATGGAATAAGGCTTAGAAGCATAAATCTAAATAAGGAAATAAAACCTACCATATATGTAACTACCATGCATCATGAAGAACACATAGTAAGGTAGAAGAGAACAACTAGAGATTTATAGATTATGGATCATGGAAGGAAAACACAGTAATTAACTACTAACATGATCAACATAGAAGATCCAAAGAGATCAGAATTCAGATTAGAAGTTTAACAAAGATTAGATCATGGATTGATCATGATTCCTTCAAAAGCTTGCAATGATCATGGTTAAGATCATTGTTCTAGCCTCAAATCCTTAGGATGATCATGAGAACATGTTCAGAGATGTTTGCAACAGAGGATGCAGCATCTCTTCTACTGTCTCAACTCAAAAAGGAAAGAAAAACAAAGATGGAGGAGAAGAAGAGAGAGTAGACATACCTTTTGATGCAAAAAGAAGAGTTTCGACGAAGATCCGTCAAGAAAACACCAAGGATGCAAGAGAGATGACTTGCAGAGGTCTTTGGTCCGCTCCGTAGAGTTTGGAGGCAGCAAATACGAAGTGGACTCGAGATTGGACTTAAATAGAGCAAGAACAACCTAATTGCCAAAGACAAAGACTCATTGGTCGAGTGGATTGGTCGATCGGCCCAACCGACCAATCACGACCAATGCCGACAAGAAGACCAAAACAGGGGAATTGAAGGTCCAGATCAAATCCAATCCTAAAGGGGTTTTGCACACAAGTCAAGTGACTTACCTAATAGGTAGAAATGCCTTCAAACCAAGATAGAGAGCACTCCAAGTCCATCAACAAATCAGATCTTCATCAGATTCGGTTTCCATAAATAGAACCTCATCATCAACTTTCATGGATTCAAAGCCGTACACCAAGTCCTCTACTGGGATGGCCCAAAGCTGACTTCTTACTTTACTTCGGGTCATCGGACCTACAAATAACAAGGTTTCCGGGTCAAGGTTAGGGCTGGGTTTTACATTCTCCCCCCTTAAAGAAATTTCGTCCCCCAAATTGAAAGCGTACTCGTGCTTCCAAAGAGGTAAGGAAACTTCTCCTTCATATCTTCTTCCTTCTCCCAAGAAGCTTCTTCAGGGGGTATGGTTCTTCCACCGAATCTTCACCAAAGGAATGGTGCGATTCCGCAGCTGCTTGTCCTTCCTATCCAAGATTTCGGCCGGTTCTTCATCATAGGTCAAATCAGCACTAAGTCCTTCAGTGCTTGCTGCAAAATGTGTTCCGGATTCTCTATGTATTTTCGGAGCATCAAAATATGAAACACATTGTGCACACCAAGCAAGAGGCGGAGGTAATGCTAATCGATACGCAACAGGTCCAACCTTTTCCAAAATCTCAAAAGGTCCAATGTAACGAGGGCTAAGCTTTCCCTTAACATTGAATCTCATCACACCCTTCATTGGTGAGACCTTCAGAAAGACTTTCTCTCCAACTTGAAATTCCAAATCGGTCCTTCTCTTATCAAGATAAGATTGCCTCTCTCGATCAAGCAGACTTAATCCTTTCTCTTATCATATCTACCATAGCACTTGTAGCTTCAATCATCTCAGGACCTAAGACTTTTCTTTCACCTGCCTCACCCAAGACAAAGGTGTCCTACAAGTACGCCATACAAAGCCTTGAATGGAGCCATGCCTATTGTTGCTTGATAACTGTTGTTATAGGCAAACTCAACCAAAGCTAGGTGTTCATCCCAATTACCACCCATATCCACCACACAAGATCTGAGCATGTCTTCCAATGTCTGAATTGTCCGCTTAGATTGTCCATCAGACTGTGGATGATGAGCTGTACTCAAGTTCAATTGGGTTCCCAAGGCCTTCTGCAAACTATTCCAAAACCTTGAGGTGAACCTAGGATCACGATCCGAAACAATACTCAATGGCACACCATGCAGACGAACCACATTATCCACATAAAGCCTTGCTAGCTTATCCAGAGTATGAGTGATCTTCATAGGAATGAAATGGGCTGATTTGGTCAACCTATCAACAATCACCCACACAGGTCATTGCCTTTACTTGTCCGAGGCAAGCTAGTCACAAAGTCCATGGAGATATCCTCCCACTTCCAACTAGGAATAGGAAGAGGCTGAAGTAATCCAGATGGAGGTTGTCGAACGGCTTTCACACGTTGGCAAGTCTCACACTTGGCAACAAAATCATCAACATCCGCCTTTAGACCAATCCACCAAAAATGTTCCTTCAAGTCTTTGTACATCTTGGTGCTTCCCGGGTGTATAGTAAAGACCGACTGGTGTGCTTCCTTCAATATTTCTTTCTTAACTTCTTCATTTGCAGCACGCACGCCTTCCTCTAAACAACAAAGCACCATCCATGGATATACCAAAGTCGGGGTCCGACTCAGATTCGAAGAAATCTTCTCAACTTTGATCAAAAACTCTTGATCGTAACTCTCCAGAGAGCAACAATCTTATCTCTAAGACCAGATCTTGCCGTCATGGCGTAAAGAATAAATTCAGAATTCTCAGGAACGATTTCCAAATCAAAACTCTCAATAGAAGACCACAATGGTAAACTCAAAGCATTCAAATCCAAAGTCTTCTTCTGGTTCTTCCTACTAAGAGCATCAGCAACAACATTTGCTTTCCCAGGATGATACTGAATATCACAATCATAATCAGAGACTAGTTCCAACCATCTCCTTTGTCTCATGTTCAACTCCTTTTGGGTAAAGAAGTATTTCAAACTCTTATGATCCGTGAAAATGGCAATCTTCTCACCGTAAAGATAATGTCTCCAAATCTTCAAAGCAAAGACAACGGCGGCAAGTTCTAGATCGTGAGTGGGGTAATTCCGCTCATAATCCTTCAATTGCCGAGAAGCATAGGCTACGACCTTGCCATGTTGCATCAGTACACAACCCAAACCAATCTTTGACGCATCGGTATAAACTGTCATACCACCGGAACTATCAGGTATAGTCAAAACCGGGGCACTTGTCAATCTATCTTTCAACTCTTGGAAATTCTTCTCACAAAGCGCGACCAAACAAACTTCTCTTCTTTCCCGGTCAACTTAGTCATAGGAGCAGCCAACCGAGAAAAGTTCTCAATAAACCTTCGGTAGTAACCCGCCAATCCAAGAAAACTTCTTATTTCCGTTACTGACTTCGGTCTCTCCCAATCAGCCACAGCTTGGACCTTTTCAGGATCGACACGAATACCTTCGGCTGAAACTACATGACCAAGGAATACCACTCTCTTAAGCCGTAAATCACACTTGCTAAACTTAGCGAACAACTTCTTTTCTCGCAACCTTTGCAAGGTGAAACTTAGATGACTCGCATGCTCTTCTTCGCTCTTCGAATAGATCAAGATGTCATCAATGAAAACAATCACAAACTTATCAAGCACATCATGAAATACTCGGTTCATGAGGTCCATGAACACCGCAGGAGCATTGGTCAATTCGAAGGGCATGACTCTAAACTCGTAGTGACCATACCGCGTTCGGAAAGCTGTCTTGAAGATATCACTAGACTTCACTTTCAATTGGTGATATCCGGACCTTAAGTCAATCTTTGAGAACACAACTGCACCCTTCAACTGATCGAAGAGATCATCGATTCGGCAGCGGATATCTATTCTTGATAGTCAACTTATTCAACTCACGGTAGTCGATGCACAAGCGCATACTACCGTCTTTCTTCTTGACGAACAAGACCGGAGCTCCCCAAGGTGACACACTAGGCTGCACGAAACCTCTATCAATGAGCTCATTCAACTGATTTTGCAACTCTTTCAACTCAGTAGGAGCCATCCTGTACGGAGCTTTAGATACCGGAGCAGCACCAGGGACGAGATCAATAGAGAATTCGACATCTCTCGTCCGGAGGCACTCCCGATAGATCATCGTGGAAGACATCAACAAAGCCGCAGACAACTCGACTTCATCGACTCTTTTCTCCACTATACCCTTGCCTTCAGATGAAGCATCATCCACTAGGGCATAGACTTGCATCAGCGGTCAGATAAAGACCTTCTTACAAACCCTTCTCTTTTCACCCCGAAATTCAAAGACCGGACTTCCACAAATATGGAACTAAATCTTCTTTGAGGAACAAAGGAACACAGCCTTGTGGGCTGTCAACCAATCAATTCCCAAAATAACATCGAAATCCTTCATGTCAAGAATCACAAAATTGGCTTCCAAGTTCTTCTCACCAATCAACACAGGACATTTAGATAACCCCTTATCTAGTTTCACAACAGACCAAGAGGTGTACTAATCAATAAACAACTAGACAACTTCTCAAGGATTAGTTTAGTCTTCTTGATGAATGCAGATGACATGAACGAATGAGATGCACCCGTATCAAATAAGACAAATGCAGAAATAGAAGCGACTAACAATGTACCCGTAATCACATCATGGCTTGGATCCCGCTCAAAGACTGAAATACCGAAAACTCTACCAGAGGGAGGAGCAGGAGCACTCTTCACCATCAAAGGTGGGCAGGCCGCTTCGGACAGGCACGAGCAAAATGACCAGCTTGCTTGCAGAGAAGCAAACAGATTGCTGGATCCAACAGGTGGCTGCAACAGAGGGCTTCCCGAACAAAAGGCCTTGCACTTGCACTTGCTGGGTGGTCGGTTTCCGCCATACCGTCTAAACCGGCCGGGCTGCTGAAAACCCGTGTTCCGACCTACACTCTTAGCCCGAAAGGTAGGAGTGGGGGTAGGGTGTAGGTCTCACAAAACGACGGTCATTACGATCCACCAAACCAGAATTCCTTGACTGCCAAGGCTTTTGCACACGAGCACTTTCCTTCTCTCGTTTCTTCCAACTTCTTCGAGTTCTCGCACCACTTGAGCATAGCTCACTATAGGCTGGACTCGTGAGGTAAGCTTTAATGGCAGACGCAGTCCTTTGAAGAACTTCTTTGCTTTGGCGAGGTCTTCCTTCAAAGAGTCCGGAGCAAAGAAATGAAGCTCCTCGAACTTCTCGTTGGTACTCCAACACGACAGAGTTCCTTGAGTCGGGATCATAAACTCAGCTTCCTTCGCATCTTTTACCGCCTCGGGAAAGTAATTAATACAAAAAGCCTCCTTGAATAACTCCCAAGTTACAACTCCCGCATGCAAACCTTCCAAAACAGACGAGTGGAGATCCACCATGCATCAGCCTTCTTGTTGCAACTTCGTTCAGAAACAAAATCTTCCGAGCTTCCGAGCATTGCAGATGTCGGAAAGCCTTCTCCAACTCACGAAGCCACTTGTTAGGAAACAAGGGGTCCTTGGTAACTCCAAGTGGAAGTGGGTACTTGCATCTTCGTAAAACTCTCCATCAAAGTAGTATGAGGAGTTCCAGCTAAACCTCCCGCATTCAGGATGCGGCATGAGGATTCACATTAGCACCAGCCCGGTCTCATTATGCAGAGTCATGAAACCCACCAACATCCGGTTGAACCGAGCCGCTTGTCGCCGCATCATATTGCCCATAATATTGGCAATATCTCTCAAACTTCCAACATTCGGGCACCAGGGATCTCATGGGTACCCCGATCAACATTTGGTATCCCACCACCTCCATGAGGTACTTCACCACCTCCCCGAGGTACTTCACCACCTCCATGACCACTGGATTCACCACGCCCACTTCTCGCAGTAACCATTCTCGCAAAACCGAGAACATCAAAATACCGAGTTTCAAGATTCAACATAAACCACAAGTCCAAATGATTTGAAAACTTAAATCATGCTCAAATATATCCATATAGTCATCAAACAATATTCCATAAGGCAAAAATCACATTTTCCAAAAATTCAACAGCAAATGAGGTCTCGTGACCATTGGTCGAGTGATTGGTCGATCGACCCAACGACCAATGAGTCGACCAATGCATGTAATGCGAAAATTCGCATTATAAGCCTCATTTTCACATTCCAACCTCATTCTAACTTCTTCCAAAGGTGAGAGAGCTCTAGGGAAAAATCTCCAAGAGTTCCCACAAGTGTTCTTGAGGTGATTTAGTGCTTCAACAATAACACCACAACACACCATCTTCACAAACAAGGTAAACCTCTTAATCTTCCTTCCATTTTCATCTTCTCATGCTTGCATTTCAATAAAACCATGCTTTACTTGTATCCAATGCTAGAAATCATGCTTAGGAATGCTTAGAAACATATTCCTTAGGTTTTAAACACAATGCCATGCATAGACAACAAGTTTTAACACATTGGTGCTCATCTCGCAAAGTTTTATACCGAAATCGATATCTTTAGAAAAATTTCGTTTTCTCTCAAACCGCTTGAAATTTTCGCACGAGATCAAATGCTACATGCTCAAGATGACATTGTAGATAGGTCCATACAAATTGATTTAACCAATTTCAACTTTTCAAAAATCCAATTTTGACCTAAATTGCAAAATCCCCAAATTTCCTTCTTGCTGAATTTTTCGCTTTAATCCAAGTTTTCGATCGATTTTCATCAAACAAACTTCCTAGACATGAAATTCCAAGTATTGCGCACATGCTAGTATGTTCAAATCAAATTTCCCCCAAATTTGAAATTTTCCGAAAAATTACGAAAATACCCTTTTGGCTCAAATCTTAAAATAGCACTAATTGGAATTGTCTCTTGTCTCTTTCACAGATACACTATGCAAAGGGGAGGGCGAGGACGAGGTAGAGGTCGTGGTCGCATCGTAGGTGCTCTTAGGGGCAGAGGTCAGGTTCCTTCCGAGCCTAGACAGGAGGTTAGGAGACCGGACATGTTTGACACACCTCGGGCCGAGTTCCCGTACGAGGCCTACTTCAGCCATCGCAATATCGAGATGGGACGTCTACTTCACTTACGCCAGCTCAGAGCCTTTAGGATTCGGCAGAGGTTCGACACATTGCAGTGGACTCATCTCTTCACCGAGGATCTACCGGTATACCCGGAACTAGTGAGGTTGTTCTTCAGCAACCTTACTTACACAGAGGAGGCTCGAGGCCAAGGACATCCACTTAGACTTGTCCTCAGGAGCAGGGTCTTCCAGACTCAGATTCGCTTCTCTACCCGGACACCGGCTGAGATCTTGCAGGTTCCTTACTATCCACAAGAAGTGTGTGGATACCGCAGGAGCAGATCCGGACAGCCTATCCGATGCCGTACGAGCCGCGAGATATGCTCTACGCTATGGGATAGCCGTCGATGCTTCACTCCGTGGACTAGCGACAGATGACGGGTTCGCACGGATTATCGGTGGCATAGTCGGCCGAAACATCATGCCGAAAGCCGGACATCACCATTGGGTCACAGTGATGGAGGCCTTAGTCATCTACCGCATCTACATGGGCTTCGAGATCGATCTCTCCTACATCATTCAGAGACAGGACATGCTGGACTTAGTTCTGCGGCCTAGCATGCGGAACCTTTGCTATGGGAGGCTACCGACCTTGATCTTCAGGCATTTCGGGGTGAGTTTCGAGGATACACCAATGGACACCAGATCACAGGGATACCCTATTGGGACTCGGACCATTCGTCGATGAGACTACAAAGCAGCCGAGAGATCTCCCGGTCCGGAGGGTGAGGATGATGATGAATCGTAGGATGAGGATCGGGATCGAGGATGGAGGAGAGGATATCGGTCCCGATAGTGATGATCAGGCCGAAGATGATGCAGATATGCCAGGCTGAGCCCGTGCATCACGAGTTTCCTTCATCACACTTCGAGGCGGGTGGCACTTCACATGCAGTTCCGGAGACTTCAGATCTTGGAGCACGATGAGATCGATGACTTCCATGCTAGAGAGAATGGAGGTCGAGACGAGCAGATGTCGAGAGGATGGAGTCACGACAGATAGGATAGAGCATCGTGACTCAGCTAGCAGAGGAGTTCGAGCATACAGAGATCGAGCAGATCACCTAGATAGACCGTACCTTAGGATTTCCATTTATGCATTTCAGATGTAATCGTTGTAAAAACCTTTGAAATTAATGAAGTTCATTTTGTTTCTCTTTAATTATTGTATGTTATGCACCTTTCTTTTCCTTGCATTAGTGACATTTGTTCAAGTATAATTATGGTATGTTATTCGGAAATGTTCCGTTACGCTTCAAAGGTCAAGTTTCTAATTCATGTTCTATTATTCACTTCTAAGAGTAGAAGAGTCATTTCAGATCAATGACTCAGAATGTTCAGTTGTTGTCTTTTGTGGTTAGGATCTCCTCGAACCTTGGGCTCGATACCAATCATCCGCCCTCCCAGCCGTACCCTATCCGCATACCCGAGAGTGTGATCCACAGCCCAAGATCGGGTATCGAGTGATCAACCTCCCACATAAACAATAACATAATCATGAACAATCATAACAAGAGTGCGGAAGATAAATCATAGATCCAATAAAGAAAGAATGAATCATAAATGAGTCGAATAATAGATATAATCGGAGTATCAAACAGATAAGTAAAGTGAGGCAAAAATCCCACTTTACAACCAACGAAAAGTAGCTCTAAAGAATAAACTAGACAAAACCTAATCCCAAAGCAAGTACATTGGGTAACTAAATTGTTCTCCACTTTATAGACAACATCCTTGTAAGTGTAAATCTCATAAATGGCACAAGGACGCTTCCACTCAATGGTCGGACTAAGCATCGTACGAGCATAACCACTCGCGGGATCTTCGAGTAATTGTGGTAACCGCAATCACCTTCCCGAGATATGCCTCTTCGCCTTGCGCTTCTTCATAGGGACCGTCATAGTACTCAGACTCGATAGTCTAACAACATTGTACAATAAAGGAATGAGTTTCAAAGAAACTCAGTAGCGCTTAAAAATCCATAATAACATAAATGCAGGATTCCGAACAAACATAAATGCAATATGATATGAGACAAGCAATGAATGAATGAATCTAACTCTATGTATGCTGGTCTCTATTGGCGACATGCTTTAAGTCATAGCACCGTACTTCTTTAGGAAAGTCCACTCACATCCTCAACCATTTAAGATATCTTGGATTCTCTCACGGATCATTTCACCGGTCTTGAGCAGCCGATTTAATGGGTCCTTCATCCCTCAGACAAACCTTGCAGGGGTTAAGTCAACACACTCTCTCACAACCATTTGGTATAAGTACTGGCGCATGTCGTGGTAAAACCTAGCCAAATGCAAGTCTTCTACTTAGTTACATCAAGTCGATCCGGATCGTCCATTCCTCGTCCCGACGATCCTTTCCGGTATCCTTCACACTAGAGTCCTCATAGTCCCCGACTACGGACTCACCAACCCTATTGATCATCCACATATGGTAAACGGAAGCTCTCACGCCTCTCACGGTTGGTTACCGGTCTTAAGCGCCCGTGAGCCCAAGTCTAACCATATGCAACCCTACCAATAAATGGCCCCCACAATGTGATTCCCGTCCTCTCACGGTTGGTTACCGGTCTGAGCGCCCATGAATCCCCATTGCTACCACGGGTCGTTCGGTCTCAATACCCCTCCATTAGGGTCCCATAACAGGACATCCTAGCCAAACACTACTAGACAATCCTAGATATGTCATCCAACAGTTTAGGAAGGTGTCCGAGGGCATCTCCAAACATCCCATAATATTCCCGTAGTAGTCCAAGGACTGTCAAAGGACACCTCTCCTTTCCAAACCATACTGCACACATCATCAATTCATATCATCACATATATGGTAACTTCATATATGGAAAGAAATCAATAATTACAATCACTTGTATATAATTGGTAAGTAAATCATACATAAATCAATTCAACATGAACAAGTAATGCTACCGTAATCAAAGTTATGCAACGTAGTATATCATTGTAAGAATCTAATTTAGGAATCATATCTATGATATTCAAATATAGAAACTAGATTCATGCTATCTATGTAATTAAGGAAATAACCATCCTTACCTTTTATAACTCGCAAAGGAATCCTAAGAAATCAAGTAAGATCTCCAAACTTGAGAAGAAGGTCCTAAACAAGTATATACAACATATTAGGAAAGATCCCTAACATAAAAGATACCAAAACATCCAACATAGACCAATTCTGGAGTTGCTGTACTCATTGGTCGAGTGGATTGGTCGACTGGTCCATCGACCAATCGGTCGACCAATGCAGAACATAGAGCTAAAAAAACGAGTTTTAAGATATGAAATCCGAATTTGGTGGTTCAAAAGGGTATTAATCAAGGGGTAGACTACATCAGTAGTATTCTAACATATAGGGGACCTCAAAACACTAATCCAATCAAGATATCAAGATCCAAATTAGGAAACAAAAAGTTACCATAATTAAATCAACCATGGATCTTGATGAATTTGAAATAGAAAACAAAGACAAGAACAATAGGAGGATAGATCTTGCTTCAGGTAATGGTATCATGAAAACATACATAGATCTTCATGGAATAAGGCTTAGAAGCATAAATCTAAATAAGGAAATAAAACCTACCATATATGTGACTACCATGCATCATGAAGAACACATAGTAAGGTAGAAGAGAACAACTAGAGATTTATAGATTATGGATCATGGAAGGAAAACACAGTAATTAACTACTAACATGATCAACATGGAAGATCCAAAGAGATCAGAATTCAGATTAGAAGTTTAACAAAGATTAGATCATGGTTTGATCATGATTCCTTCAAAAGCTTGCAATGATCATGGTTAAGATCATTGTTCTAGCCTCAAATCCTTAGGATGATCATGAGAACATGTTCAGAGATGTTTGCAACAGAGGATGCAGCATCTCTTCTACTGTCTCAACTCAAAAAGGAAAGAAAAACAAAGATGGAGGAGAAGAAGAGAGAGTAGACATACCTTTTGATGCAAAAAGAAGAGTTTCGACGAAGATCCGTCAAGAAAACACCAAGGATGCAAGAGAGATGACTTGCAGAGGTCTTTGGTTCGCTCCAGAGAGTTTGGAGGCAGCAAATACGAAGTGGACTCGAGATTGGACTTAAATAGAGCAAGAACAACCTAATTGCCAAAGACAGCACTCATTGGTGAGTGGATTGGTCGACGCCACGACCAATCACCGACCAATGCCGACAAAAAGACCAAAACGGAATTGAAGGTCCGGATCAAATCCAATCCTAAAGGGGTTTTGCACACAAGCAAGTGACTTACCTAATAGGTAGAAATGCCTTCAAACCAAGATAGAGAGCACTCCAAGTCCATCAACAAATCAGATCTTCATCAGGATTCAGTTTCCATAAATAGAACCTCATCATCAACTTTCATGGATTCAAAGCCGACACCAAGTCCTCTGGAGGCCCAAAGTGACTTCTTACTTTACTTGGGTCATTGGACCTACAAATAACAAGGTTTCCGGGTCAAGGTTAGGGCTGGGTTTTACATTATCTGTTCCATATTGCATTGCATCATGTTGTTTTGCCACATGTTATCTATGATGTTATGGATTAACTTGCCTTACTGAGTTTTTTTCAAAACTCATTCCTTTTGTATATTTCTTTTTGTTAGATTATCCTGCAAGTACAGAATATTATGACGAGCAGTACAAATGAGCACAAGCTGATGAAGCATATTACACGCAAAGTGCTGGCAACCATCAAGATTACTTTGATGATCCCCCGGTGGATCAAGCTGTGTACTACTTTTGAGAACGGCATAGAGTTAGAATGGATTCATTGGATTGATGAAGTCCATACTTATGAAGACGTTATCTATAAACTTGAAGCGCTTCATGTTATTTCTTAGTACATTTGTTCCGCTTGTAACCCCTTTTTGGTCAAAGTGAGTTTTTTGCCAAGTGAGCACTTTACTTTACTCTTTTTGATATCATTGGATATCTGGTATCTTTCCACACTCTAATTATACTGATTGTTCATTTCTTGTTTTGAACCTTGTTTATAATATTAAAACTTGATTTATTTCCTGTTTATGATTATGTTATTGTATATGTGGGAGGATGATTTCCTCGATACTTGATCTTCGGGGCTGTGGATCACACTCCCGGGTATGCCAGTTAGGGTACCGGCTGGGGGGATGTGACACTAGGTTTAGAACGGTGGGTTTGAACTAAATTGTCAGATTGGGTTTTGTTGGGAATTCTTTTGAAACCCATTTGATTTATAATTTTTGCCTATTAATCTTCTTATGTGATTAGTATTTTTTTGTGAGTTTAATCACTGACTCAGGTGAGCCGAAATCGTGAAATTAAGAAAGAAATCAAATTGAAAGTTGAGAAATGACTAACCATGTTGTGTATTATTAAGTGCTGATATTTTGGATCCTATTAGTGATATAAATTGCTCTAAATTGTTATCTATTATAATATGTTTGTGTGTGACTTTGCGCCAATAGAAGGTAAGTTAGATGTTGGGTATTTTCCTTTATTTGAAACTTTATATTATGATATGTATACGATATGAGAATGTATGTGATGAATGGTGTTGAATGGAATTATTCTTCTTAGTTGATTTTATCAACTGGGGTTGTGTTCGCCCATTACTCTAGTGACCTCATGTGATGGTATTTAGATTTAAATTGCATAAATGATAGGTGTTTAGGAGTGTTGGGCTAGGAAATCCTATGAGTACTACTACCCTTCCGGTAGGGGTATTGAAGCCGGTTAACCCGTGATGCTAGTGGCTGGGTCCTGGATGTCGAACAGGCCCACTATCATCATGAGAGGTAGGGTTGCATATAATAGATAAGGGCTCCTGGGCGCTAAAGACTGGTAACCAATCCGTGAGAGGACAAGGAGAGCATCATGTCTATTATATGTGTGGACAACCACTGGGTTAAGGAATGGTGTCACATCCCGCAAAATCCACCCAGGGGTACCTTATCTAGATTACTCGGGCGAGTGATCCACAACCCAATAGATCAAGTTTAGGAATGATCATATCCACTTAGCACAATAACTTAATCAAAAGCAAGAACAAATCATATTTTTCAAGTAATTTAATAATAAAAGTCAAGAAAAGAATCTCAGAATAATCACAAAGAACATCAGAGTGCGGAAAAGATACCAATAAAATAAATAATCAAAAAGTGGAATGAGGCGGAAACCCACTCTACAATAGCAATGGAAGGTAGATCAAATAAAAGTAAAGGTTACAACTAGTTCCCAAATGAAGGGGAACAAACTAAACTACGGTCTCAACGAATCAAATAAAATGTCAAAAAGAGAATGGGATGATATCCCATCGCTGGCCCACAAGTGCAAATGGCGAACTACTCCTAATAAGTATCAGTCTCGTACTGATAGTCTTCACCGACGTAGTCACCATGATCAGTAATGTATGAGTCATCAATTTGGTCTTCGTAGTGTTGACCATCATAGTCAACAATAGTAGTACCTGCAGATAAGTCTAACAAAAGATGTTGCAAAAAGGAGTGAGTTCAAAAGAACTCAGCAAGGTAGTTATTCCATAATAACACAGATACATGATACAAAGCATAGCATGATGCAAGATGATATGAAACTAACTCTATATATGCTAGTCTCTATGGTAGACATGCTTTAAGTCATAGCACCATACTTCTTTGGGTAAGTCTCAATCACTCAGCACCAGTGGGAATTAGGTCCTGCATCCATCTCGGACAATCCATGGATGGGGTTTCGGTCACCGCTCTCTCACACTTCCATTTGGTCTAAGTATTGGCGCATGTCAAGGTAAAGCCTAGCCCAATTCAAGTCATCTACTCAGTTGTATCATGTCAGATCCGGATACGTCCATTCCTCCCATCCTGGGATCCTTTCCGGTAATCCTTCATACTAAAGTCAGCGGATATAACTCACCGGACTCATCAACCCTATTGGTCATCCACAAATAGTAGACAGGAAGCTCTCACGTCCTCTCACGGATATAACTCACCGGTCTCGAGCATCCGAGAGCCCAAGTCTAGCTATTTGCAACCCTACCAATTAATGGCCCCTTTCGGGTATCCATAGTGTGATTCATGTCTTCTCATGGATATAGCTCATTGGTCTCGAGCGCCCATCAAATCACACTACTACCACGGGTCGTTCAGTCTCAATGCCCTTCCAATTTGGGTCTGATACAACAAGGACATCCTAGCCAACACATCTAGACAAGTCCTATTATGTCATCCAATAATCCGGGAAAGTGTCGATGGGCATCTTCGGAGAGCATCCCATACTATTCCCTCCAATGTCCAAGGACAAAAATGTCAAAAGGACATTCCCCAATCCCAAATCATACTTATCCAATCACATTCTCAATTTCATCATATCATACATGATATATCATCATATTGAAAGATACGTCATAACATCACATGATTAAGTGTATAAGTAAATAACAAGAATGAATAAACATGATAAACAAGAGTAAATAAACATGATGCTACTATCACAAGGTACCTATAGTAGTCATATGATGTCCAAATACAACCAATAAGCTAAACCTACTAAGTTGTCAACATCAGTGTAATAATCACATAGTCTATGTTATATGGTGATAACCGTCCTTACCTTGAGTCGAGGTGAAGATGATCCAAAGATCAAAAGGGAATGGTCCCAAGGATAGTATTTGCACCCTAGACAATCATAGATAAAAGATTAGAAAAGAAATTGGGAAAATCAGAGGTCGAACGAATCAAATCGAAAAAATACACAATGCAGCCTCAATTGGTTGACTGGCTCAGTCGACCAAGCCAGTCGACCAAGTGAACAGTGTCGAGCTGAATAGTGCATTTTGGTCCGAAACTGATCTTCCGGAGCTCGGATTGCTCCGAAACTTGGAGGGGTTGTTAGGAATAGTAGAAGAACATTATCAAGCAAGTAATTAACATAATCAAATGCTCTAAATAGGAATCCCCAATTTGAAGCCCTAATTTGTATATGTTAAACATCATGTTCTATAATGAAATTGATTGCAATTGCAAGGAACAATAGGGAATCAGCTAAGGGAAAGATAAGAAATAGATTAGGCTCATATGCAAAGAAGAAATCAGACTTAGCATGCTATAAAATTCAATTTAGGAGCTGAAATCATGTTGCAATGAAGAGAATCATGGAAATGCATAGATAAAAATCAAATGGGGGCATAGCATAGGTAGAAATGAAAGGGGTTTATGCAATGGTAAGGATAGAACACATGAAGAGATGGTTGCAAGGTTGCAGCATCATCTTCATGGTTACGACATCAAGTAAGAGAAGGGTTTAGAGTTGAATAGAGAGAGAGAGTGAGGGAATTCATACCTTGAAGATGAAATTAGAGAAGGGGAACAATGATTCTTGTAGAAGATCATCACCCAAGCCAAGGAGGAGCCTTCCCACGTTCCAAAAGAGTCCTAGCAGTAGAATAGGGTTAAAGCCCCGAAGATCCACATAAATAGAACCCAAAATGACCAAACAACTAGATTTTCTCGAGCTTATAATTCCTTTGGTCGACTGGGTTGGTTGATTGGCTCGGTCGACTAGGTTGGTTGACTAGCTCAGTCGACCAAGCCAGTCGACAGTAACTTGGGGGAGGGAATTGGAGGGCTAGAACAACTCAAATTGAGGTGGGTTTTCTCCTACAAGTCAATCAACAACTCTATATCAGGGAATTACCTTTGAATCATGTTTTGGAGTGCATTAGGTCCACCAACTAAGCTCTCCTTCTTTAAGCTGCAGATTCAAAACTAACACTGACAATGCTTCCAAGTATGGAGCACCATCAACAATATCCAAGGGTTTCGGGTCAAACACCCAAGTCAACATTAAGGGAGAGGCTTGGCTTGACTTTCTAGGGTCTTCTAAACATATCTAAGCTGAACTTTGGGTCCCACTTCAAGGTCAAACACAAACAAGCCTTTCTTCACCCAAAACAAATAGGGTGTCCTAGCTAGGTTTGGGCTAGATTTCACAAATGGGGTCCAACAAATGCCTCCTATTAAGGATTCCATTCTGATGCGTCCAGAAAATGTTAAGCCTCCAGATTCTTTATCGATGGCTTGCAAAATAGAGTTAGATATGGCCCGACCATGGGGGTCGGGAAACCACCTCCAAAGCTTAAGTCAGTTGCTGAACTAATCACCAAGGCTCTGGCAAGTTGTAGAGCATACTAATGAATACGTAAATTGGAAAATGATTTAGATACCTTTGGAGTGAGGGGATCACTCATTTATATAGATTTTACCTCCGATTCTCGACCGTTGAGTGAAATTTTGATCTCTATTCATGGTCGTCCAATTGTAGGGTTTCTTCTAGATATTCGGGAGCTCAAGTAGTTACCAATCGCGACACGATTTCCTCACAACTTTGATAATAGTTGTTTCCTACAAGTCAGCTTCGTCTACCGCAAGGTTCGGGAGATCCTACCGGACTGATAACCGAAAATGTGGTGCCTTTAGGATCATTAGATTAGGGTTTGGTGGGTCCCTGGTTATGGTCTAACCTGGCTGAAGATCCTGAACCCGGTCCACGGGTTCGGTGCAATTTTCCTTGTATCACATTTATAGGTGGGAAGGTATCGAACCAAAAGGGCACCAGGCATGAGGGGAGATTCGGACCATATGTAGTACGAGACCGTATGATCTTGCACTGGGCTTAGGCTTATCATTGACACACGCCAAATCTCATACTAAACGGTGATGTGAGAGAGTGATGACCTATACCCCAACCACGGTTTGACAAGACTTTACCCAACAACAGCAGAAAACCCAATAGATGTCTCTTGTTGAGGGAGAGTGACTGAGACCACCCAAAGGAGATTGGTGTTTATACTTAAAGCGTGTCTACCATAGAGACTACATGATAGAGTTAGGAACATCATATCATAATCATACATCATTTTGGCTATATTGTTAATCACATGCTTATTTTATGTTTATGATGTGGAAATGATGGATGAATGCATGACATGGATGTTAGTTAAACTCACTGAGTTCTATGAACTCACTCCTTTATTCGTGTATATTTTTAGACTCCTCTTCAAGTTATGACGGCCTCACTCCCATGGAGGACCCATTGATGGGTGATTACCACAAGGGCATGATCGGAGAAGATATAGATGCACACGACGCTTCATGCTCGTGTCAAGTTTGTTCTTATGGTGTCGCCTTCCACTAGAATGGTCCTTAGAGGTATTCCATTGCAAACGATTTACTATCTCTTCAACTCTGATGTTTATTTGATTAACTTTAGTTAACTTCTACTTTAGTCATTGGATGATTGTAAACAATATTCAGGTTTTGGAATTTAATACTCGTACTTGATTTATTCTTGTCTTTTTAATTTCGTTATGTCATATGTTGTATGGATTTGTCACTGAACCTAGGCTTGTGATGTATCAACCCCACAGGTATTCGAGTATGACCGGATCCGGCTGGGTGGGGTGTGACAAAGTTAGTTCACTTCTAGAAAACAGGACCAACTTCCTCTCTCTCTCTCTCTCTCTCTCTCCTCTCTCAATCTCCAAGTTCTTAGAATAACTTAAGAATGCCCTCCCTCTATTGATGATGATACTCGTTTATATAGCTTGATGGGAGTCGATTACCTGAGGTATTCTTGTTTAGAATTATACTAGAATTCTACCTCTCTGAGGGTAGTTAAACTCTTCTTGGACAATGTTGATGAAGTTGGTCATGGACTCTTTGTGATCTCTCGTCCTTATATTTAAACAAGAGTTGATTTGTGATTAAAATACTTGGCGTGTAGTCTGCTGGTTTTACTCCGGTTCACCCATGCTGGGGTTAAGTTGTGACGGCCTGGTCGGACCACTCCGATTGACCATCGTATCTCTGGGTTCGACCACAACATTTGGTTCAACCCCAACACCTTGAGATTCCATCTCTTTTTAGGTATTTGTATTACGGAGTTTTCTTTGGACAAATCCAATGTAAAAATTTGAATAGAGTGAAGGAGATCAATAAGTCCGTGGAGCTTGTCAGGAAACCTATGTGTGAGATCATTTTAATTGCATTTCATAAGTAATACTATAACTTGAGATGATATTGTTAAAACAAGCTGTAGGTTAATAATCCCATATATCTCAATTCAATTAATTGATAGGGGAAAGATCCTTACCTGGATTCACTTTTTCCTAAATATAGAATTACTGCAGCGGAAGTAATCTGGATTCTCACGTTCACGTTCCTCCACCAAAGTTCCACTGGTTTGATTCCACAATCACTAGAAAAGGGAATAAATTCCACAACCCAAATGCCGTGGAAGGATGGTATGGAAATCTAAAGCAAAGGGAAGGAAACCCTTCTTACATTTCTAAGAGAGAGAGAGATGGGAGCCGCCTTTTTCTTCTGAAAAAACTCACGCACAAATAACTCACTCTTAAGTGATGCGGTGGTTACAAATATATAACCCTATATTTTGTAACCGCCTAAAAGTGATCTTCCAGTTTTGTCCTTGGGCATATAATTTATTAATAAAATAATTAATAAATCCCAACATCTCCCACTTGCACAAGGGCAAGTATTAATCTCTTTGTCACAATGTATCCCAGACACACATGTATATCCCAGATATACATATTCGATATCTCTGCTATGTATCCCAGATACATAGACCTCTTGTGTCCTAGACACACATGTATACCCCAGATATACATATATTGATCTCTTTGCTATGTATCCTAGATACATAGACCACTTGTGTCCTAGACACTAATATCCACAAGTCATACTGGCAAAATGGGTTGTGCGACCGGTGATATACTTGCAAAAAACCTTCCAAGAAGGCCAAAATGGCACATCACTCAAAGAAACACATCAAATAAGCATTAGTATACTACAATGTCCCAAGTTTATTCAAACTCACCAGACTAAAGGTATCTCGATCCCTCTGAGAGATCACCTTCTTGTCCTTAAAATGTTCACTACTGTAACACATACAATTGGTGCCAGCAAACACTTTTAGGGTGTAGTTGAATCAAACCTTTCCTTTCGCCCCAAACCATCACTACACTTAGGATTGACTCCTTTCCTGGTAATGCCCCTTTAGGTGGAATCAATCATGACCATAGGTAACACCCAAAGTAGCCACATCAACCATTTGTTTCATGATGTCGTCGAAAGTCACTAAGAACACTAATGGACCACAAGGTCCAAGACTCACATAATGAAAGGAGTAGGGATCCATCCTTTCATTTCCAATGATCGATCTAAGCACACATAGTATGATGTATGTGTTATGGTGGAGCATTCTATTCACAATAGAATGTATGTCCCTCTCAACACCATACAGGTCTTAGTCTAGTCGCAACCTCTTGCGCCTAACCCAAGTTTCTTTATTGTCGCCACCCTAGCGCCACATAAATACTCGCACCTAGCTCCTATAGGCAACATGAATAGTGGGAACATTCATGTATATTCTTGTCACAATAGAGAAGCTCATCTTGATTCCAAATCAAGGCGACATCATGATTATGAATTGACCTACATAAAATCATTCACAATCCGTCTCATCTCTGCTGCCTCCAAGACGCTAGAGGCGAATGCTCATATGAGCGAGCCATTCTCTTGCCTATTGACATATCTCGTTTTATGCTAGAAGAAACACAATCACACAAAAAGTGGAAAAATAAATGCTGGAATGAACTCATATTACTCAATAATAAGAAAGTTTTAGTACAAAAGTAAGTCACAATCTACGCAAGCCCTAGGATTTTACATGAGAAATAAAAACATTCTTGGCTATAGGTTTTGTAAGAGGGTCAGCTACCATCTGACTAGTAGATATGTGCTTAACTACAACTTTCTTCCTTGATATAATGTCTCTAACAAAATGATATCTTAACTGTATATGTTTGGTCTTCCCATGATACTTGGGGTCCTTGACATAGCTAAGAGCTGTCGTACTATCACAATAGACAAGGGCAGCCTTTTTGGATGTCATCACAAATCCAGTATGTTGTAGGAATCTCCTTAACCAAACAACCTCTTGAACCGCAGCTGAGCATACCACATACTCTGCATCCATGGTCTAGAGGGATATACAAGTCTGCTTCTTGCTACACAACAAAATGGCCCCGCCATTCAGCAAGAAAGCATATCCAGAGGTTGATTTGCGCTCATCAATATCTCCAGCCCAATCAGCATCGCTATAGCCAACCAATCGCAAATCTAATCCTTGGTAACACAGCATGTAGTTACTCGTTCCTCTGAGATATCTCAATATCCTCTTGACTGCTTTCCAGTGCTCTATGCCTGGGTTTGATTGGTACCGACTAACCAAACCCACCGCAAAACAAATATCCAGTCTAGTACACATCATAGTGTACATAAGGCTACCCACTGCACTAGAATATGGAACTCTTTCCATCTTGGTTTTCTCCTCTGGAGTCGTAGGACCCATATTAAGGCTCAAATGCAAACCTTTCTCCACTGGAGTATTAATTGGTTTGCAATTGTGCATCTGGTATCTAGTCAAGACATTGTCAATATAGGTCTCTTGAGATAAACCCATTAATCTCTTTTGCCTATTTTTGACAATCTTGACTCCAAGTACATAGCTTGCTTCACCCATGTCTTTCATATCAAATACGAAGGACAACCATTTATTAATGGTTTCCAATAGCTCCTTGCTATTGTTAGCCATGAGTATGTCATCTACGTACAATGTTAGAATGACATAATTACTATCATATCTCTTGGTGTAAACACAGTGGTCTTCCTCAAGCATGAAAAACCCATTTTCCATCATAGCTTGGTGGAAGTGCACATTCCACTGTCTAGATGCTTGCTTTAAGCCATATATGGACTTCTTAAGCTTCCACACTTTGATCCATATAGATCTCTTCCTCAAGCTCTCCATTGAGAAAAGCAATTTTTACATCCATCTGATAAAGCTCTAAGTCCAACTGAGCAACAATAGCTAGTATGAGGCGGATTGAGGCATACCTAACCACAGGGGAAAATGTTTCCTCATAATCAATGCTCTCTCGTTGGGTGTAGCCCCTTAGCCACTAAACGAGCCTTGAATCTCTCAATAGATCCATCCGCTTTTCTCTTGATCTTGAGAACCCACTTGTTCCCAATTGCCTTTCGGCCATGTGGTAAGTCAACCAAGTCCTAGACATGATTAACTTTTATCGACTCCAACTCTTCCTCTATCGCTTTCAACCATTCCTTTGAACTTGTCCCCGCAAGAGCCTTCCTTCACGCTCTTCGGCTTCATGCTCATCGACTAGAGTCATCTCACAATCGATCTCTTCAGGAGTTACCATGTAGGCTTCATCCTCTATGTCGAAACGTCGACGAGGAACTAGCTCGCTCCCACTACAGTGCAAGTGCATGTCAGATTGCTCACCCTCTAAGGTAGCTATCACATCTGCACTCCCATTCCCACTAAGATCTTCTGGATGAACCCTAGAGTCTGAATCCCTAAAGTGACAAGATCACTATATTGTATCTCAAAGAATTCCATTGATTATTTGTTAACTCCTAAAAGAGATGGAAAATCATTCTCCAAGAATGTTGCACCCCTAGACTCAAGTTTCGTTCTCCTCTCACTCTCATCTAGACCAATGAAGACATGTCCTTTCAAGAGTTCAGAATATCTAACAAAGATACACTTCTTCCTCTGGGTCCAAGCTTCCCATTATGGTGAGAAGTAGAGTGAACATATGTTGCACATCCCCATGCGCGCAAGTAACTCAAATCTGGCTTCCTTCTGGTCCACAACTCATATGGTGTGGAAGGAACCGATTTGGTTGGAACTCGGTTGAGGATATAGGCCACAGTTAGCAAAACATCTCCCCAATATGACATGAGTAGGTTTGCCTGCGCCATCATGGATCTCACCATGTCTAGCAAGGTTCTATTCCTCCTCTTAGCAACCCCATTTTGCTATGGAGTCCCTGGAATAGTAAGTTGCCTATATCCCCTTTTCATCACACCAACCCTTTGAACATATTAGAGAGATACTCTCTAACTCTATCCGTTCTAAGAGTTTTAATCCTTTTATCTAATTGATTCTCAACTAAGCTCATGAATTAGATCTATGAATGTAATGAAATAACCCTGTCTTTTTCTAGATGCACATTCATGGGTCCACACACATCTGAATGGATAAGTTATAGAGGAAGAAAGGCTCTTAATGCCTTTTTGAATGATTTTCTAGTTACTTTTCCTGCAAGACATGACTCACAGGTTGGCAAATTAGATAGTGAACCTTGGCCTAAGAGACCTTCTCTTGCCAACATGTTCATCCTATCTACGCCAATATGTCCTAGTCTAGTATGCCACATATTTGAATCAATACACATAGTATTTTGGCAAACAAAAGCATTACTAGAATTAGATAAATCATCAATTGTATCAATACAATAAAATCATTTTGAAGAAAACCATAACCATAAACTATATCACCTAGATACAAAACCAAAGAATTGTTCTCAAATACAACTAAAAAACCATGTCTCAAAAGAAAAATAACAGAAACAAGATTTTGCCTAATGTCCGGAGCATACAACACATCATGGAGTAATAGCGTCTGGCCACCTCGCAAAACTAATTTGCATGTGCCTATGCCATGAACCTCCACATTTGAGTTGTTCCCCATCGTTATTCTCCTGCTTTCTCTTGAAACACAACGGTATTCCATGAAGCTCGAGCGTTCCCTTGTTATGTGTTCTGTCGCACCTGAATCATTAATCCACAAAGGATTTAGTTCAGCAAGTATAGTAGAACTTGTTACATAACAAGATGAGGTATAACACACAGTACATAACTCCTGCTCAGTGCAATCAAGAGCAAAATGACCAAGCTTTCGGTAGTTGAAGCAAATCAAAGGTGATTTCTTCTTGCTAACACTAGTCCCCCTTGAACGCTTGGGGCCACTTTTGTTTCTGTTTCCACCTTGGTTACTTTGCTTGGATCAAGGAGGTTAAGCTTTTTCCTTCTTGTGCTTGAAGCCTACACCCTTACTAGTGCTAGCTTCAGCAGCATGTACTTCGGTTTGAGCTTGCGTTTCTAGGAGAAAGAGAGAGAGAGAGAGAGAGAGAGAGAGAGAGAGAGAGAGAGAGAGAGAGAGATGGGAGCCGCCTTTTTCTTCTGGAAAAACTCACGCACAAATAACTCACTCTTAAGTGATGCGGTGGTTACAAATATATAACCCTATATTTTGTAACTGCCTGAAAGTGATCTTCCAGTTTTATCCTTGGGCATATAATTTATTAATAAAATAGAAAATTAAAATAGAAAGAAAAAAAAAAAAAAAAAAAAAAAACACACACACACACACACACAGAGATTTAATGTGGTTCACACACTGATATGTTATGCTACGTTCACAAGCAAAGAACAAGAGTTTTTTCACCATGTAGAAAAAAAAACAAAAGGAGATCTCACAACTTATCACCAAGAATGACGTTATAAGAACTCTCACCTAAAAACCCTAATCGATATCAGTGCGAGTCCATCTTCCAAAGCAGGTATAAGAATTTGAGTCAAAGATCTACAACCCTAAACCTAAATGTGTTCCTTTTAAGTGCATTCCACATTTGTTCAAGTAATACAATAACTTTGTGACTATACATATTTAGATGTGTGAAATTAAAAATGCCAACCCTAAACCTATATGTGATCCTTTTTATTTGCATTCCATCTTCGTTCAAGTAATACTATGACTTTAGGATTATATATATTTAGATGTGTGAAAGAAAGAATGCCTTCACATCTGAGCATGTACCCAAGCCTAGACCATCTAGGCACTATTAAAGAAGCATTCATTAAAATATTTTTTCTAATCTCTGTTGGGGTTTAACTTAGAACCTTTCATACGCTTCAGATAATCTGAAATACTCCTTCCAACTTGTTATTGTATCTGATCTGGTCTATACATGTGTGTTCTAAAAGATTCAATGTCACGTCATCAGTGAGTATCAATCTAGCTGTCATCCTAGGTGTTTGTATCATTTTTGTATCTAACATGTACCTTAAAATTTTGCCATACGATAACTTCAAGGGATTGTTCAATTGATAAAACGACCAATGTCTCCCTGTAAGAGGTCAGAGTTCAAATGTCTTCGGGCCAAAGACGAAACTCTGTCTTATATTTAAATATTATGTAACAATTACCCCCAGGAGTAGTCAAAGTGTGTGTAAATTGGGTCATATGAACCTCAATTCCAAAAAATAATAATAATAATAAAAGAGAAAGAAAAAAAATTGGCTTGGAAGTATTATTCCTAGGGATAGCTTGCCACACAAGTCTCAGAATTTACACTAAAATTGAATAATCAAAGAGATTAATTTCTTAAGCATAAAATCAAAATCCTCATTTCCTAATTGTCACCTAATTCATTATTTGGTACATTCTCAATATTCTTGTGGTCAGGCTTCTACCAAGAATATAATAGTGACATTCCTTCAAAATTAAGGGCTTAACCTTAGGTATGTAGGAATTTTGTAAAATCCGATAAATAATATTAGGTAAACCAGATATATATATATATATATAAGATTAAAAAAAAATGAATACCAAAAATTTCCAAGAGTATGAATTTACAGATGAAATGCATACCACCTTTCACCAAATATAGCGGCAGAGCCGACCATTTCTGGTTATGTGGTCTAATGAGATGCATGAAAAATTATCGAGGGGCCTAGGACATGAAGGAAGCACGACTGTAGGCTATTCATCCCAAATCCTTCCTCAAAGAAATTAAAGAAAGAAATGAAAGAAGTGAATATAAATATAAAGTGCAGATGATGCATGATGTCAAAATTTAGTGGGGCCTAGGAGAGATGATAGAAGCACGACTGTAGGCTTTCATCCTCAAGTCCTTCCTCTATGAAATTAATGAAAAATAATAATAAAAACCGAGGCACAAGATAAGCTACATCTTAACCACTTAGGGTTCCCTTTCGGGATCCCTGAAGTGTTAACTAAATACTAAGTAGAGAAAAGATCAAAACATACCATTATGAAAGCTTGTCTTTATTTCTTCAAGAGCATGTTACAAGAGAGAGCTTGTTACAAGAGGGAGCACCATTACACTTGGAGAGCCAAGAAGAGAAAGAAAACTTCACACCTTCACCTTCATCTATTGCTATCCTTCCTCTCCTCATCTCACACTAGCTACTTCTATTTATAGGCAAAGGGAGAGTCCTATTCCTAAGTACACATGTCACCATTTTAAGCTAAGTTATAATGTACTATTACACTTGTCAAGTTACTACAAAGATGGAAGTAAAAGGACTAGGGTAGATTTTTCAGGGTACTAGAATACCCTTAGCCCTTTTTGGTATTTACAATCTTGTCCACTGAGGTGTCACTTTAATGATTAAAGGAATGATTCCATGCAACACCCTCTACGCATGCAGCTGTGTACTCTGCTGTGGACCGTAGATTTGGTATTTCTTCAAGAACCACCCTGTGGCATTCCATGTAGTATAAACTACTGTTTTCCACATTGGTTTGGTTCAGGTGGGTAACCCATATTTTATAGACAGGGTTCTTGCCTAGCATACTTTTATCCTTAGCATGCTCAAGTGTGATAAACACTACGTTTTGTAACCCGTGTTCAGGGTTAGCTGATTTTATACTAGCCTAGCCTAGTTTACCCAATGTTTTTCATGCTTGGTACTAGCATGGATCCTGTTGCAGCCCGGATCGAGGGTTAAGGACAATTATGTAGTTTTACATGGTTGTCCTATGAACCATGTGGTCCTTTATGGATTGGGCCAAAATCCTTGTGGTTTTGTTAAGGTCCACAAAAACCATCCCTAAGTTTAACGTCGTTTGGGTGTGAGACGGATGGTTAGGGAATCACCCCTTTGTTCAATCTACATTTCTAGTAGATTTTGTGATGCTGACGGAGACTTTCCTTTGTTGTGTCTTCGTCGTACTATTTCATATTCAGTGTCTTCTTGTGGGGTCAATGTTCTTTCTTGTTCGTCCTGTGGGTTTATGGGCCCACGATAGCTTCCGCTGTATTGTGTGAATTTTTGTTGGAGGAGAGCTTCTATTTCTCCAAGTATTTCTGTTTTGAAGGCCTCCATTGGTGATTGTGAGCTAGAGCCTGGTGATATTTATTCAACTTGTTGAGCATCGTTTGCTGATGGAGTATCTTGTGCTTTGTAAAGTTGTAGATCAGCTAAGAGGCTTTTGTTCGAAGCTTCTAATCACTGAATTAGTCTATCTTTTGTAGCATTTTCTATTTGTAACTTGCTTATCCTCATAGAACAATTGGCTAGTTGATCCAAGAGTTCCTTGTTTTTGTTCTTGATTGGCTCGCATTGTATACAAGTTGTGTTCCTCTGAGCCATGTTGGAGAAAGAGGGTTGTTGAGGAGGAGCATTACGTAGTTTTGGATCCACGTAATATGTTGGGCCAATCATCGACTTGGCATGGATCTGTGCTTGTTCGAGGGTCTCATATCCCTTGAAGAAAGGAGTGGGATAACCCTTTGTAGCTTCTGCAACATCTTCCCAATCAAGAAAAATGCCAATAGTGTGTCCTTGGTAGACGACGTAGAACTCCGCCTTGCCTTTCTTTGTTCGCAGTTGTCCGTATAGGAAAGCAGCAGCATGTATGGCATTTGCTAATCCTGAGATAGCTTTATGTTGAATGATGCACTTGTTTGCATTGTACCATATGTTGTCCAAACATATTTGCTCTTCATCATTGATCATATAGCCATTGCTATTTTCAAACTTCATGTGAGAGTTTTTGAACAGAATATGTTTTCCAAAGTTTATAGTTTCTGGGGGAGAGGGAATTCTGTGTGGTGAGAAAGAAGGGAATGTGCGAGCTGCACTTTGGTATTTGAATTACCGATTGTTCCCATTATCTTTGGCAAGAACGCCGTTTTTTGTGGTGAGAATGTATTATTCAATAATTGTGAGGGGGTTATCAGAGGAGAAGCTGAAGAGCTTTGTTCTGGAGTTGTATTACTCCTTTGTATGAGATCTTGGATCATATCATCTTCCTGTGTAATCATAAAATAGAGGAGGTTAACCAGGGTCCTGTAAAATTTGGTGTATCCTGGATAGTAAATCAGCAGTTTTGTTATCTACACCTTTTATATGTTCTATAGTAATTTTATATCCTCTATTATAAAAATGGTTTCTTAAAAGAACCCATCTCCTATGTTGTATTTTCCTTTCATTTAAATTATTATATGCTTTGACTATGGCTTCACAGTCAGTTCGAATTGTAAATGGTCAATTTGTTAGGAATATTTCCATACAATCAAGTCCTTTTAATAAGGCCTCAATTTCGTATTCAACAGAGGTCAATGTTTTTATACTAAACTTTCCTGAGTTATACCTACTGATTTCTTCAGTTGATTTAGGGTGTTGTTCTGATGGTTTAATTTTTAAAATGGCTCCCCAACCAGCTTCACAACCGTCAGTTTCTATTATTCGATAATCCTTATCTGTAGGTAATCTTAATGAGGGAATATTTAAGAAAAGATTTTTAATTTTTTGTACAAGAAGAATATCTTGATTATTCCATCTATGTTCTCCATTCGATGAAGTTTTATGGTGTAAAGGTCCTAAATATTTTCCTAAGTTTTGTATAAAAGGTCTAGCTTGATTAGCTAAGCCTAAAAATGATCGAATTTGTGTTATCGATGTTAATTTATCAGGAAAGTCTTGTATTTTTGTGGCAATATGGGGTTGTAACTTAATAGTACCATTGCCTAATTTCATTCCTAAGAATTTAATGTATTGTTTACCAATTTCCATTTTCTTTTTAGAAATAATTATACCATTATTCATAAATTCGGCAAATATTATTTTCAAATGACTTATATGTTCTTGAGGTGTTTTACTATAGACTAAAATATCATCTATATAGACTATATCAAATTTCTTGTGTTTTAAAAATATATCATCCATTCGTCTTTGAAAGACAGATAGAGCATTTTTTAATCCAAAGGGCATTACTAACTACTCGAAATGTCCTAAGGTTGTAGAAAAGGCTGTCCATTCTATCGAGTCTTTATGCATTTTTATTTGATGGAAACTTGATTTACAATCAAATTTGCTAAATATTGTACAATCTTGTATATAACTTAGCAAATAATCTCTTTCAGGTATTTTGTAAGAATCTTCATGTGTATTATCATTTAATCTTTTATAATTTATTACCATTCTAGTTTTTCCTCTAATTTGTTCAGCATGATTATTTACAATGAAGGCTGCACTAGAATGTCCAAAATTTGATTTTTGTATCAATTTATATTCTAATAATTCTTTCATGTGTAATAGAAATTCTTCATTATCTTTAGGTGTATATTTCGCTTGTCCTGTATCTATTCGCATTTCAGGATTAATTATTTCTAATTTACAAATTGGTTTTGTAACATTCCAATGTTTAAGTGAATTATCATTTGCTATGATTTCTAGTTTTTCTAAATTTCTAATTATCTGTTGGATTTCATTGTTTGAGTCAAGACTATAGTATAAAGATTTTCCTGTAATCAGATGTTCAAAATGTTCAGGTTCTATTATGCAGAAGTCATTCATTGTTCATTTTTCAGAAGTTTCTGCAATATGTTCATTATATTGTAATTGAAGTGGAGGTAATCCACATTGAATTCGTGTACAGGCGCATGTATTTGAAGAAATGTTAATGGGTTTTGTTTTTTGAGTTTTGGAAGTCAGCTTAATGATACCACCACGCGAAGTTGCCGACTCTGATTGGGTGATGCGACGGCGTGATGCGCGATATTCATTGGTAGAAACCGTGGGTGTAAGGGTAGAACCATCAAAGAGAAGAAGGGCCTCTTTGGTGATTAGAAGACCCGCATTGTGATTTAAAAAGAAATTTAAGCCTAAAAGCATATCGATAGAAGGGGGCATGTCGGTTTTGATATAAACGATGTCAAGGGGGTAGGAAAGAGAATATTGTTTACAATGGTTGCAAAAGCAATTGTGGAAGGTTTGAGTTGATGAGTATATATATGTGGAATATTATCAATACCATAACTGATCGTGGTTTGTGGGTCAGATATGGGCTGAGTATCATGTTCAGAGATAAAATGGGAAGAAATGAGGTTTTTTGTACATCCTGTGTCAACATGGGCGATAAGAAATATCTCTTTGTTAGTGGAAAGAATTGTTAGTTTGACTTTGACCAAAAGAGTATGTAAAGTTGGTTGAGGTGAACATTGGAAAGTAGGAAATGAAGCAGGGTCAGAGTTTGTGGAATATTCAGTGTTATATAGCTCATTAGGTGGTGATTGAGAATGTTGTTTTAATTGTAATAATTCAGTAATATATTGGACCTGTGATGTTAAGGTATTTAGGGTTGTGTGCGTAGTTTGAATATCAGATTTAATAGTGACGATATCAGATTCGAGGGCTGAAACGCGAGTTTGAAGTTGTGCATTATGTTGGCGAGAATTGGATTCAATTTGTGTTAATCTAAGATTAGAAGGTGCAGTTGTAGTTTGTAGAGCAGGTGTGTTTTGGGTTGAGGTAGGTGAGAGAAGAGTGATATTTGAATATTCGGGTGTTCGTAAAAATGGAGAGGTTTTGCCAGTAAGGCAAGATTTACAGGCTTCTTTATAACATTTGTTACATTGATACCGGTTTTGTAAAGATGGCCAAAAGCCACAGTAGAGACATCCTATTTGTAGGTTGCCTTTGTTGTTTATCCAATTATGAGAACAACTTGTCATTTAATAAATATGGTTTAAATTGATGTTGTGGAATAATTCTTCTATTGGTTTTTGTTCAAGATCTTCTTGTTCTATATCTTCCCTATCATGTATAGTAATTATACTATAAATGCTTTCGGTATCTGAAACATCTTTGTCAATTTCTAATAACACTTGATTTGTGTTTTGTACTAAATAACACTTTAATTGTTGTTTATATGTCCTTCTAGGGTCATATCTTCTAATATGTTTATCTTGAGATAAAAATGGTTTTATAGCTGTAGATTTTCGGATAGAGTAATTTGAATTTGTTTTTCGAGGTTTACTAGTATAGCTATTTTGGCTTTTAGTGGAATTTGTATTGTATTTCGGATTCTGGTAATTTCTATTTTGTTTAGCTTGTTTTCTATAGAAGGGTATATTTCTATTGTATTGTTGTGGGACATACATTATATCACAATAGCTATTATCACCCTTTAATTGTTTTTGTGCTAATTGGTCTGCACATTTAACTTTGAGTGTTTCCATTATAAATTGTATCTTTATACCGAGGCCGTGCATATCTGCTTTATTTATAAGCTCAGCCTTGTCTTTTAAAAAATTATTCCAAGCTTCTAGTATTTGTTGTCCTAATATTCCGGGTAATTTTAAAAATAGTTTGTCAATTATTTCTTTATTAAAATATAATCCAGATTTTATTCCATAATACATGTAATCATTACAAAATTGTTTAATATATCGACAATCTGTTAAAGACATTTGTTCTAATATTTTTAGGGCATCAGCCTGTTCTGTAGTGTTTCCTAAATTTGGGTCTTTTCCAGTGACTAATTGTCCTACATAATTTAAAAAATTGAATGGATTATTTCCTAGATTTATTAAATATTGATATGTGGGTTGATATTCTTGTTTAAATTTTTTCCATATCACTTTAACTGAGTCACCTAAATATGTTTCTAATCTAGCAAATAATTCTTCTGTTGTTAAATTTTCTACATTAAAATTTTTATAAATATCATTAGTAACTCTTTGTTTCCAAATAGCTATAACAGTATTCCATTTTTGTGGATCATGATGTGTTATATTTAATATAGCTCATTGTTCATGATTCTGGAGTATTATCGGTTCATCTGTAGGGTATCTTTGTCCTCTAGATTTCCATTGTGTATTATGATTAAAATTGTTGGTATTTCCCGGTAACCAAAATATATCTCTATGATGTGTAGATGATCTAGGTATATTCATTCCTGATGATCCATCTTCAATATTCATTTTTGTATCACGTATATGAGTATTTTGAGGTGGATTTGAAGCACTAGCTCTAGATTCTTGTGGTTCCATATATTCATTATTTATATTATCTATAATTTCTTGTATATACTCACGTTCTGGATCTATAACGTATTCTGTATTAATAATAATTGATATTTCAGATTCGAATTCTAAGTCAGAGTCATAGGTAGTATTTGTATCGGGTGTTATAACAAGTTCTTTCTATTTTTCTATAGCCTTTAATTTGTTTTCTTGTTCTAACTTATCTTTTTTACATTGTTCTTCTACTAATTTGGTAATTATTGCTATATTATTTGTTAATTTATCTATTGATTGGTGCATTTCTTTTAAAGTATTTTTTATATCCATTTTGTTTTGTTTAATCACTAATTGATTCCGTATCAGTGTCTGTCTTAGGTTGGGTTAGGGGTTGTATAATTTGTGAATTTTATTAAGGTCTTTCCTTTAGCTGTCTGATACATTGAGTGATCAGATGGAGTTATTGTCGTTTGTGTATCGTTTTGCACTATTTGAGAAATGTTCCATGGTAATTCTGCATATTCAAAAGAGTCTATTTTAGGGGGTGTTATGGCTTTTACTCCTTTACTAGCCATATTTTCTACTATATTTTTTATATTTATTTTATAATTAGTGGTTGAATTTTGTATTCCGGCTCCTAAAAATCCTGTATAAATTATAAGATTGTTTCTTGTAAATCATTCATATCCTTTAGTTTGTATTCCTATCTGTATATTATTTATAAAAGCTTCATTATCAATTAACATATCAGGGGTGAAGAATATTAATCCTACATTATTGTTCATATCTATTTCCATTAATTGTATTATTGAATTTGTGTTTTTCCATCGAGAATCATATATTGTTACCAGGGCTTTAGTGCCTAAGTGTTTTCGATTAAGGGATTTTATTCCAACTACAAATATTCCAGTGTGTATTAATTTAATATGCTTTGGTTTTAATAATATTTTTAATTCTTTGTCCACCATTGGTAATCTGATGGTTTGTCCTTCTAAACAACTTACAATTTCTTCATTTTTATGTCTTATAAATACGGTATCTCTTGGGAAGTTTGCTGTATTATATAAGGTTTTAGGGTTTAATAGATTTAAAGCATTATTCTTAAATATTTCTATATTTTCATTTATATCTACAATTTCTGTTATTTTATTTTCTTGTGGGCTTTCGGAAGTTTTGGAGGACTGTCCTACTAGCTGTCTATTAGAAAATCTTCTTATCATTTTACTCATGATTTTTGCACGTAAAATTTAGCTAAGGGTTTTGGTTGTTTGAGTCTATCTATTCCTGTTGTCTTGTTAATATTTAGATTTTCCATTTGAGATAATATATTATTTACTGTAGTTTTCTTTGGTATTAAATCTTGTAATAAAAGTAAATCTTTGTGTAATTGTTCTTTGTTATTCAGAAGTTTTAAATGTAATAGTATAATTACATTATTTTGTTTAATGAGAATTTTATCAGTAGGTTGTCCTGGATCATATTTTGATAAGCCTTTTGTTTCTGGGTGATATTCTTTGGCTTGTTGTAAAATTTGTTGATATATAAGGTTGTCTTCCATAGCCTAATATCCTATTTGTTTAATTATCTTTTCTAAATATTCTAATTTTTCCATTATTTGATCACATCTAATATTTACTTTATCACATCTTTCGTTTAATAAATTAAATATTTCTTTATACTTTATATGTCTATTTTGCTCTTGTTCAAAGAAAAAGATTAGTTTATGTATATCTTCACTTGTTGGTAATTGTTGTAATTTTAATTGGTTTGTTACAGACATAATTTGTTCTAATTCACTTTTTATATAATCTTGATTTTGTCTAAGTATTATTAGTTCATTTTTATAATTTTTATTTTCTTGATCCATTTAGTAATATTCTTCTGAATTATGATAATCTTCAAATAAGCTATCATTTTCTTCATTTACTCTAATTATTTGTTCAAATTGTTTTAATAATATTCCAATTTTTTCAAATAATTCATTATTTTGTTGTCTAAATTCTTTTAGAAGTTGTCTTTCTTCTGGGGTAAGGCCTTGTGGGCCTAAATATCTTGGAGCAATTAATCTATGTATACTATCATAATTATTTCTGATTTGTTGTTTTAATATTACTACCTCATCACTTATATCTTTTTGTTTTTGAATTTCTATTTTCATTTCTTGAGTTTTTATATTTATTGTTTCGATTAAAGTTAAACTTCTATCAAATGGTTCATATCCGTAAGATATAGTTAATTTCATTTTCATATTTTCTATATTTTTATACCAAGGGAGTTCTTCGTCAGGTTGATCGAAATAACTCGAAAACCTATGTATACAATATTTTTGTCTCTTTGATCTTGTGTCTTCTCTTAATTGTGATAATAATTTTGGATTTGTGGATTCTATGGATGACGCTAATTTATCAAATATAAGTTCTCTTATTTCACTGGGTAAAGTTATTCCTTGAATAATAGTTTCTTCAGGGAGTTCAATAATATTTACTGCATGTTTAAAATATTCTAATAAGCTACAAAAAGCTATTTTCTTTCCGTTATTTGTTTGACTATGTTGTAAAGCAGATATATATATTGTGTATGTTTCTACTAGTTTTTGCATAATTATTCTAATTCGTAATTATCACTATCTTCATTATAAATTGCTGTATTTAATTCATTTTGTTTAGGCTCCATATATTGTTTAATATTTCCATAAATTTTTATTAAATAATTAATTTGTTCAAATAATCTATGATTATTTCTTTCAATTTTATTTATATGTTTACTATCTTTTTTTCCTATTACTACTTGATCTTTATTCATAATATTGTAGATTCTGTTATAATTTTGTTGAATTTTCGTTCTTATATAAACAAGTTCATCACCAATATTTCTTTGGTGTAAAATTTCTATTTTAAGTTCATGTTTTTTTATTTCTAGAGTTTCAGACATGAGTAATTCATAGGTATAAGGATCAAATCCCATTGATGAGGGACTTTTATATTTTATTCCTTTTATAAAATTATACCAAGGTAATTCTGTTTCTTTTTTGTCAAAATGTTTTATTGCTAAATATATCACATATATTTGTCTTTGATTTTTAAACTTATTTCTTAATTGTTCTTTTTGTACTAAAGTATTGGTTGGTTTAATAGAAGATGCTAACTTATCAAAGATAAGTTTGCGGATTTCTATTGGAAGAGTTAATCATTGTTCAACATATGGTTGTGGAAGTTCTATAATATTCACAATTGTTTTGTAATATTCAAGTAAACTGCAAAATACTTATTTTATTTGTGAAAAATTATTACAATTATGCAAAAGATGAATATAAACAGTAAATTTATCTACTACTTCCTTCATTATATAAAGTTGACAGTAAAGAAAATTAACTAGAATTCAGAAAAGTAAACTTACTAGTGGCAGGTGAATAGTAAAATGAATAATACTTGTGAATAGTGAATAGTGAATATTGAAACCGGATAAGCGAGTGATCAATAAAGTTGTATATCCTACTCAGTACTACCTTCGTAATTAAGATTTACATATCTTGGCCTGATGCAAAGTTATACTATATGAATGCAAAGATATCGAAGAAGTGGTTTTCTCGTGGTCATTACTGGTATTGTATGGTAAATTTCGTTTGGCGCAAAACACAAAGCCTACATGGCTCCATCTAATTATCAGAACTGAGACTTATAGCCAAGCTCGCTCTACGATGTTCAGATAATAGACTTTCCTTTTGGGCTAGGGGATGCATTCCATAGAAATTGAACCATAACTTCAAAATTTGATTTTAAGAGAAAACGTTCCTTACATAATATCCGGATGCAATATGGATGCATGAAACCACGCTCTGATATATATATATATATATATATATATATATATATATATATATTTATTTATTTATTTATTCATATATCATATATATATATATAACCACATATTTATTTATTTATTTATTTTATTTTATTTTATTTCTATTTTACATTTTTACCAAAAATATAGGAATAAATTACAAAAAAATACGAACCATAAAATATTTGCATCAAAGAAAAAGAAACAAAAATCTCTGACTTCTATTTTATTTGCTCCACTCTGTCATTCTTTCTTCTTCTTTTTTTTTTTTTGGTCGTCTTTTTAATATTTGGTTTTGTTCTTCACAGTTTTCACTTCATCTTTTCTCCCTAGGTTTGGACCCCCCCCTCCCTTTTTTTAAACACCCCTAAATTTGGGGTTCCCCCCCCCCCCTTTCCCCCCATGAAGGTCTCCCGCCCCCCCCCCCCATCGGGGGGGGGGCGCCCCCCCCCCCCCCCCCCCCCCCCCTCGAAGGCATTCATCAATTTATCAATAGCTTCTTGGTATCGGGACAAGGTATTCAATTGGTGGCCTGCCGACTTAGCAGTCAACATTCTCAACATCCCAATCCCCCTCTTCCCACAAGTTGATTGATTCATTTGGCAGCCCACTTCCTCAGGTAAGTTCATTGTCAGTTCGGGTTACCGGTTGGCAACTTCCTTGCCCTGCCCCCCCCTCCCCTGTACCCAACCTTAACTGGCTTCAACTTTGGCATCTCCCCCTACCTCCTCAAATTCTCTTTTTCCTATGGAAAATTGTTTTGGGGAAACTACCAATGGCATATCTGCTCCACTAGAGATGTCACATATAGCTCCGTTGTCAATTATGTGACCATCACACCTTTTCGGCACATCACCTCTTTATCATGTGTCCATTCACCAACCACCTCTGGCATTCTCTTAACCTTCTCCGATTGTGTAATAGCCCCTATATTTCTAACCCGAAATCCGTATTGCAGGTCCGATAACCCGAAGGTCAAGCCGGGTTAAGTTGTGGAGTATCCAGATTGAAGTCCATGATCCATATCTAGAACCCACGGATCTAGATTCTCTTGATGATGAACCTGCCTTGCTGGGAAGTTGGATCTTTGGATCAAGGCATGTGGTGTTTGGAGATGTCCAGAATGAAGGTAAGACCTCTCTCACATGTTGATTTGGGTTAGGTTGAGGTTGGGTGTCAACCCCTTGAGCAAAGCACCCAAGTGACCACCATGTCCTGATTGTGGGGTTTTGCCCTAATTTGCCCTCTATTCATTATAAATAGCAACCCTCGCCCTATTAATGCATTATTATATTCGGGATTGCTATTTTGGACAGTTAGGCGGCAGCGGAGACGTGCTAGAAAGGTGAGCGAAGTGCGGATTGTGATCTGGAACCTTCACCCTTCTGTTCTTGCTGATCTGGTTGAGGTAAGTGAATCTCCATTCACTCCTTCTCTCTCTTCAGCTATTGAATGGGGGTAATTTTGTTCCCTTTTTGGTTGTTGGTTACCCTTCTTGTTACGGTATCTCCTTATTAATGTTCTTGAAAGGATCTTGTCCTAGAATGAATCCTTGCATTCGTATAAAGGATGGATCTATTCAAGGGAAGAAAATTGGGTGACCGTTCTGTGTTAATTTAGGGTTTCTGATCTACCCCTTGGTTATAGACATGTTAGGTTCAAAACTTGGATTGAGATCATCCCAAAACCGGATTGAAAACGGATGATCAAAAGCCTGAGTTTCGGATTGGAAACAGTTTGTTTTTGGGGCAGTTGCTTAAGGGCCTGTTTGGTTGTGTGAGTCCAAGGATTTGAATGGGCATTAAAACCCTGTTTGGTTGGAAAACATGAGCCCATTCAGAAATCTACCCATTTCAAAATTTAGGCTAAAATTGTGAATCGGTCGAGTTCAACAATTAGGGTGAAATGAGTGGGATGAGCATCATCTATAAATACCCCTTGAATGAGCGCATTTCAGATTTAGTTTTGATGGTGTCTCGACTCGAACGGCGTCCTCTTCTCTTCTCTCTTCCCAAGAACGAAAGAAGGTCTCCTCTCGCTCGAACTCGAACGGCATCCTCTTCTCTTCTCGCTTCCCAGAACGAACGAAGGTCTCCTCTCGCTTCCCAGAAGGAACAAAGGTCCTCTTCTCTCAAATAGTCTTCAGTGCGTCTTCCCTCTTGAACAGTCTTCAGTGAGTCTCCAACAGTAGAGTGAACGAAATCTTTCAACAGCAGTCTTCAACACTCCAGGTGAGTTTTTTGTGCAGTTAAGTGCAGCGAGGCCATGTGGTAGTCAGCTCTCCTGTATCTTGCACATGTTCTAGGGCTCCTACTTGTTGTTTTCGAGATTTGTTGAAGTGGGTTTTCTGGGTTTTAAAACAATGTTCTCAACTGATTCAACTTGCTAATTTAGGTAAACATGTTGCCACTAGAAAAAAAAATTTTGATTTTATTGATCTTGGTTAACTCCCTTAACTGACAACATGTCCACCTAAACTATAGAGAAAATGCTCCTGATGTGCATTGAATCACTAAAAAGACCTCCTTGCTATATTTAATTAGAGAGGTAGGTCTCTCAAATTCAAAGTCTCAACTACTATTCTAATATGGTGAACATAATCATAGTTTAGAACATGGTTGAATCTGATGCAATAAGCCAATAATGCTCATGGGGTGCTTCTCTTCAAGTGGAACAATTTTTGTTTTATTATTCAATTAAATCTTGCATCTCCATATTCATGTCATCCCTTGAGTTCTCTTTGTATTTTTGAATTGTGTTCTTAGTTTGCATCGTTTAGCAACCTATTCCACAGAAACAATTGACCAGATCCCCTGTCCCTAGTTTCTTGCTACAAAGATGAGTGATGAGTCTCATTAGCAATAACATCTGACAATGGTGCCAGATGCTCATCCAGTATACAAGCTACGAAAGAAGCAAAACTTGTTGCATTATGAAGACTAAGGCCTTTTTAGGGTGAAGTGATCTAAGACTATAAATCCCTGGCACTCCTAACTCCCTAAACAGCTTGGCTAGTAGAAACTTTGCTTATTTAGTAATGCTACAACTTTCTTTCTTTGATAAAAAAACGAAAGAAAAAAAGTAAGAGCCCTCCTGTTTTGTGGAGTTGCTCAACCGAATTTTTTAGAGTTCTCATAATTTCTAGAGAGAACAAGGGAGAGTTTTTTGTCAATCTGTTGTCGCTATGCCAAGTTCAGCCTCTCCAAACCTTTAGCCCCATGAATATTGAAGACAATCTTTTTTTTTTTTTTTTTCCATAGATTTTGTGTAGTGTTATCTAGAATTTGTTTGAATTCCTCTGTTTGTTGAAAGACACCATTGCAGCCTAATAAGATTGTGATGCGGTATTGTATTTTCTAGCATTCTCTTTTATCTATTTATATCTATGTACTTTCCTTCTATTTTGATTTTTTCCCCATATTTTCCTTTAATTTTCTCCTTTGGGCTGAAAGATTTGAATGTATGGTTTTCATGTATTTGAGCACTCCAAATTTAGCATGATGATGATGATGATGATTTCATACTTGTCTAATTGATGTGTTGGTGTTGTTCATAAATTTTCCTCACCCATTTCTGATGTGGGATCCCTTCCCCTCTTTGTTTTGCATGTTTTTTCTCCTTAGATTGTATCTTCGAGTATTTTGGTACTTTTGTAGTACAACAATTCTTTGTGGTTTTTCATCGCTCATATAATTTTGTTCCATGTGCATCACATTCTATATGTTTAGCAAGTTTTTAAGTGGTTTCTTTAGTAACTGTTTGATGTTTCTTTATACTTATGTGCTTGTTTGTGCATAGTTGCACATTGGTTGGCATTTTTGTAATCTACACATACCTAACTTCGCTTAGGTTCTATTCTTTGTTAGCTTTATAGTATATTCAATATACTAACCATGTAGTGAAGATGGATTGCCTAAAGAACATGCCTTAATTTTCTGCCCAAGGTTTGATTTGATTCAATTATTTCCTTAAAATTGACTAATAGGTGTACCAGTGGGACAACTGATTTCTCATGAGCATCGTTGCTAGTACATATATCATAATGCTAATATTACTAGTATATAGTTGCTTGAAAGCAGGTTGGCTGCTCTAGATTAGCAGTGTTGTATTGGTTATTTTAGGCAACTAAGTTAGTTCATAATATTTGCTACGTTGCACTAGTATAGCATCTGTTCTTTTACAAAGATTTTAGGTATTACTATACCTGGTTGTTTGTGCAATTACAGGATGTCAACTTCTAGTGTTAACGAAAATTCAAGTTCGTATTTGAAGTATACTAATACAAAATGCAAATGTGGGAAGCAAGCCCCAGTTAGGATTGCTGAGTCATCACGAAATCCCAACAGACTATATCAATGTTGTGTAGCCTTTCCTAACGGATGTGGCTTCTTTAAGTGGTGTGAACCACTAGAGCAAGTTAGCACATCCAATCCTGCAATTCTTATGGATACAAGGCCGGAAGAAGATGTAGCGAAGGTGGAGATGAGAGCTTTGAAGAAAAGAGTGAAAGAAGTGGAGAAAAAGCTAGGACTGATCCAAAATGTTTTGATTCTGATTGGGGTAGTACTATTTCTTCAAATGTTAGGAGTGCAATGGTAATTTTAGGACATTATAGTATGTATTTGGATCAATGATTGTAGTTATGCCTAATATTGTATTGAAACCATGGCATTTAGACTATGTAATCTACTATGATTGTAATGAAACATTTTTCTTTGATCTCTTGATTACTACTTTGAAAGGTATTGTGATATGAATACTATATAATTTTAATTTATTGAAATTGATTGAAGACCTCTATTAAAATGGATGATGAGTACCTTAGGAGGTAGAGTGAAGAACTGAGGAGACAGAGGCGGAGGAAAGCCATGATATTTGTCATTATGGGTGTGGCCCTAGCAATGGAAAAGATTCAGAGACTGTTTCTAAGTAGAGCTCCATATCGGGGTGAGACACTTCGTGGCCAATAGAAGACAGAGAGAATCATTGGGGTGTCTGATCGTGCTTGCCGAGAGCAAACTAGGCTTGGTAGAAAGGCATTCTTCAACTTGTGTCAATTGGTGAGGGATAAGGGTGTCATGTTCGATAGTAGGTTTCTTAGTTGGGAGGAACAATTGGTGATGTTTTTGAGAGTAGTTGGCCTCAACCATTCGAATCGTGACCTTGCTCATCAGTTTAGTCATTCTGGAGAGACTGTGAGTCAACACTTCAATTTTGTTTTGAATGCAATAATAAAATTGCATCCGGAACTATTGAGGCCTCCATGCACGAGGGAATATAGAGCTAAATATTTTCCTTTCTTCAAGGATTGCATTGGTGCCCCATAGATGGATCCCTTGTCCCTGCAATGATAGAGGTGGGCGGCCAGAAAAGGTATCGGGATAGGAAGGGAAATGTTACTCAAAATATCTTGGCTGCATGCGATCACAATCACAAGTTCACCTATATCCTAGCTGGTTGGGAAGGTTCAGCCTCGGACTCAAGAGTTTTGGATGACTGCATAAATAGACAAGGACCAAGTCAACTAATGGTACCTGAAGGGAAGTTCTTTCTTGTTGATACTGGCTTCCCTAATCGAAAGGGCTTCTTAAGACCGTATCGATGTACTCGGTACCATTTGAAAGAATGGAGGAACTGTCGTGAATCACCCAAATATTTGAAAGAACTGTTTAACCTGAGACATTCTTCTGTGCGAAATGTCATTGAACGAACCTTTGGTTTGTTGAAAAGGCGTTTTAAGATTTTGAGGGTTCAAGCAGAATATCCTTTCAAAGCACAAGTGAAGATTGTTTTAGCTTGCGTTTTTCTACATAATTTTATACTTAGTCAAAACACTTTTGAAGAAGAGGATGAAGAATTATCTGATGAGGAGGATGAAGAATCAAATTCAAGTGAGGATCCAGAAACCGATGAAGAATCTGATGAAGACCCTCCCATTACCAGTCATGAAGTTCACGATGACATTGCCTTTGATCCAAAACATTTTCGTCATCAGTTTGCTCAAACAATGTGGGATGATTGGGATGGAGGAGGTGATTTGAATGAACTTTCTTAAATGATGTGTCCTGTTTTGAATTACTACTGATGGCGTATCTTAGACTATTTTGATAAGCATTCAGTTTGCTTATTTTTTTTTATTTTTTATGTCATCCTTTTGTATCCCCTCCCCTCTATCTTTGTTGGCACATTTTGGAAGATTGTATTGGCTGTAACTTCACGAATAAAGAAAGTTGTTGTTTGCCCTAACTATTTCTTTACTATTGATTGCATATCCTGTACATTGTGTTTTTTTCCCTTGTGAATTACATCCTCCCCAAAACAGAGCAACATATTGCCTTGCTGATGACGAGCTTGATTGCACATACCCTGCTAGTGATTCTTATGGCAGCTTGGTTGTTTGTGGCTAACCAAGCTTAAGATGAACCAAGATAGAACCTGATGCTAATCAGCTTAACATATTTAACTAGTATAGTTTAAGTTGTTTTGGTTTAGAATCAGCTGCTTGTTTGAAGTTATTACCCATTCAAAACTGCTACCATTAAAAGAGAGCAACCATTGTGAGTAAAATTTGAATTTTGAACAATATGATATTATTACTGGTGTTTTCTTTTCTTTTTTCTTTTTGGGCTTGGAGGTTGTCCTCAGCTTGGTAATCTCCCTAGCATACTGAACATCTGCATAAGGTCAAAGGGTGATTTTAAGTGAGAGATGGAAGATACAGATTAGAAGGTCATAATGGGAGGGGAAAACCAAAACAGAGTGATATTACATCAGCCTATGTTAGTTATATTGGGTTTCTATTTTGATTCATGTAATTTGACCACATCGTAAAAAATTATTCACCTTTTTTTATTAGATGGATGACTTCAATTTAAATAATCAAACAGGAAAGCTGGCACTAGTAAGAGCCAGATTGATTAAGGACCTTTCAAATCTGGTTTAAATTGTATTAATTAGCATAGTTCCTCCATTGAACAACATGCATTGTAAGTCCCTTCAATTTAAGTCTGCATGTGACTAGCACATGACTGTAATTAGTAGTCTTATGCATCCATTATAGTTTCTTAATCAGTCTCATATGTGGTAACTGTGTGGTGAATTGTGTTCCTTTCTTTTTAATGAGTTAAACAGTACTTTGTTGTTTAATACTGTTCATACTGGATAAATATATAGCTACATATAACTTAAATATGCACTTGTAAATTTCAAATTTGTTTTGTTACAACTGATCTATTAATCTACCATAATGATGCTTCTTTTTTGTTTGTTAGATGGCAGAATCACAATCACAATCCCAATCAACTCAACCAAGAAGAAGGGATACAACCAAGTGGTCCAAGGCACACTCGCACTTGTTTTTGCAGACTTTGGTCACCCACCATAGGTCTGGGAAAGGAGGAGATAATGTTCTTAGGCCAGCTCAGTTTGCAGAAATTGCAAACACGATTAATGTAACACTCCAAACCTCATATGTGGTTGATCAAATTAAGAACCATTATAGAGTGTGGAGGGCAAGAATCAAGGCCCTAATGGACCTCATCAAATGCAGCGGCCTTGGGTGGAATGGCGAAGAATCAAGGTTCAATGGACTTGAGCACATGTGGGCTTCCTTTCAGGTATGAACCTTATGATTTTTAATCAATATGTTTCATTGGAAACACTTGTTTTTTGAAATATATTTACATATCAACATGTTTGTATTACATTTCTTGTAGAAAACTGAAAAAATGTTTCGGAAGGACACGCAAGTCCTACCCATCCACTATGAGGTGCTTACGTGGTTTGGCAATGAAATTGCCACAGGTCAAGATGCGGGTCACCCAACTACTGTAGGCATTGATGATGTGGACTTGGCTGACATGACACTAGAGACCGATGGAGAGGGAAGTGCTCAACCAACCCCGAGTGGTCGAAGGTCGACACCTCGAGGTAGGCCAACATCAGAAGCTGCTGAGGGATCTTCAAGTAAGAAGAAGAAGGCCAAGACTACGGTTGATAATATAGTAAGTCCCTTCAAGCAGTTGGCTAATGCCTTTGACATGTTTGTGGAATCGGATTATCTCCCAACTATGTCAAAAAGGCTTACAGAAGCACTCAAAGCAATTCCCTAGCCTCGATGTTCGTCGAAGAATGGCAGCCAAGACTTACTTCATCAACCACAAAGTTGAAGCCCAAGTTTTCTTGGACTATGATGATGAAGAGAAGTTGATAATGTTGGATGAGCTGGTTCCTGTTGCCACTGGATCAAATGTACCCAGAAACTTGTTTGGATAAACTATTTTGTTTAAGTTCTAACTTGATGTTGTATGATGTATTTGTTTTCTTTTGTCCAGATATTTTTCTTTTGGGCTTCTTTCATAAGAAGTGCTTAACTTCTCTATTGCATGAACCCTTTTTTTGGACAATGTGTATAATTTGCTAACATATATTGTAGTAGATGTGTATCCTACATGTCATGTCTTGGGTGTATAATTTCCTTGAGTAGCTTGCTTTATTTTACAGCAGTAATCCTTAAAATCTACAGCACCTGTAGCTACTGAATTCTGCTTTCTTCTACATTAGTTAAGGTTTGCTACTGTTCTCTTCTCTTTAAGCACACAGACTTGGTTGCTGCTTCAGCTGTGGCATTATTTGAGGTACTTGTTCTTTGTTATAGGCAACAAATGATGGAGTTGAACATGACTTCCATTACTGGTAAGTTGTATCTTTCCTGAACTACAAGATTGTGACTTCTTTTTTTATAGATTTTTCTTGGGGAAGTCTGACCTTACAGTCAAAATTTTATTTTGAGAAGGTAACTCTCTTAACTTATTTGATTTTGTTGTTTATGGAGTAGTTGATCAGAAAGGAGTCCAGCCAAAAACCCATTCACTTTATGAAAAGTGAAAAAACAAATGCCCATGGAGAGCAATTGCATTTCCAAGTCCTAACTCTTGTATACTTCAATTCCCATGTCTTTGCTTAATTTTGGTGCTTTGTGGTTTAAAAAGAATCCAAGGGACAGCAACCACTTCATCCCACTATACTTACTTTATGCAGCTGATTGTATCTTCTCCAAGAATCTCCAATTTTTTTTGATTGTGGGTTTTCCTTTAATGGTAATGGCCGGCACCACGCAGAAACAACACAAACCCAAGTGATGTGCCATTCTAGCCTTTTGGGAAGGTTTCTAGTTCGGGGCTCACGCGTGCAAGTATATCATCGGTCCTAAAACCCATTTGCCAGTATGACTTGTGGATGTTAGTGTCTGGGACACAAGAGGTCTATGTATCTGGGATACATAGCAGAGAGATCAAAATATGTATATCCCAGATATACTTGTGTGTCTGGGACACAATGTGATAGAGAGATTGAATGTGTATATCTAGGATATACATGTGTGTCTAGGACACACTGTGATAGAGAGATTAACACTTGCCCTTGTGCAAGTGGGAGATGTTGGGATTTATTAATTATTAATAAATTATATGCTTAAGGGAAAAATTGGAAAATCACTTTTAGGGCGGTTACAAAATATAGGGTTATATATTTGTAACCACCGCATCACTGAAGAGATTCGAGATTATTCAAATGTGAGTTTTCCAGAGAAAGGCAGCTCCCTCACTCTCTCTCCCTCTCTCCAAGAAAATGCAGGAAGGAGTTATTTTTTGGTAGTTTCTTCTCCATTGCTTTAGATCTCCATACCATCCTTCCACTGCATTTGGGTTGTGGAATTTATTCCCTTTCCTAGAGATTGTGGAATCACACCGGTGAAACTTTGGTGGTGGAACGAGGACGTGGATCCAAATAACTTCTGCTACAGATATTCTATATTATTTGGGAAACCAAATCCAGGGAAGGATCTTTCCCCTTCAATTATTGAATTGATTTATATGGAATATAACCTACAGTTTATATACGGGTTTTGGGTCCGATTTCGTTCTACACTACTCCGAACACTTAGGGCTCTGGAGATTATCATTCTTGGGTCAAGAGAGGAGTTTGGGGACTCTGTTAACTACGATTCTACCTTCTACGCATTCCATTTGCACTGCACAGGTAATCTTTCCATAGAAACCCCCTTTTTTCATGGTTTGGATATGAGATTCACCAATGCATTACTTTTTCTAGGTTCTTTATGGTGCAAAACACCTCATTTCTTTTATAAAACATGTCTAGACATAGATCTACTATTCAGTATGCATTTAGACACTCATGGGCATCTCATAGAATATTCTAACCCTCATTTTCTCTCCTTTTTTACAAGAATCAGATTTTCACACAGATGGTTGCTCGCGGAGATAGGAGAGTTCCCATTCGTGGCCGAGGTTGTGGACGTTGTTCGAGGTGACGCCCATGATTGACTACATAGGTCAAAGGAGGCTCAGGAGCTTTACTTTTGCCACTTTGGTCATCGACGGGTTCAGTTGGGTTGTCCCATTGTGACAACAGAGTTAGAGGAGTTTAAAATCCCAGAGAGATTCGTGGCTGTAGGGTGGTGTAACATGTTGAACTTGGAAGACACAACCTATCCCAAGCTTGTCAAGTTGTTCTACAGCAACTTGACCTTCTATAAGGAGCCAACAGGAGAGGCGGGCACAAGACTTATCATTGAGAGCAGGGTGAAGAACACAGATATTCATTTCTCCACTCGGAATCTCACTCACATTCTACAGGTTCCACACATTCCCACAGAGAGGAGATGGATTGAGCCAAGGGGCAAAGTCAGATGATGTTATTTTCTAGGAGGAGAGGGCTTTCATCGATTCCTCCATATGCAACAACGATTGCAGTGGAGTCGAATCATTGACTGAGCTGCTACCATCTTGCAGGGTCATCTCTAGGATCATTACCAAGAACCTGCTGCCCAAGGTAGGTCATCAGAGCGAGATATCCCTTATGCAAGCGTTGATGACTTTTGCAGTATACACCCACTATAGGATAGATTTGGTATACATCATCTAGAATGCCATGATATATAGGGTGACACATCTTGGAGGAGCGAAACTTGCTTATGGAAGGCTGCTAAGATCTTTCAGCACTTTGGAGTTGACTTCGAGGGTGAGGAGGTCTTACCCGTTGGCGTTGGTGGCACCATCGGTCACTTTTTAGTAGCTCAGTTGCATTTACGGGGTGGACCTAACTCACCAAAATTGCTATTTGATCTAGAGTCGGGTGTTGGTGGAGAGGGTACGGATGTGGATTCAAAGGACGATGATCAAGGAGACTCACCGCCACCATCCCAGTTCAAGGTAGGAGGTCCATTTGGGGCTCAGGGTACACTAGAGAGATCACCAACTTCAGTACCTACCGGGGCTGGAGATGTAGTCCTAGGTGAGATACTCACTTGGGTGGAACACCTAGAGCAACATCAAGCAATGATGAGGGGTTAGTTGGCAGAGTGTTTGGACATGCTTTGCTAGCTGAGGCCAGCAGCACCACCATAGGAGTAGTTTAGTCTTGTTTATGCTCATTTTGACTCTGTACAGGCTAACTTAGGATTTAGATTATTCTTTTTCTATTTTTAATTTTTTTAATTTTTAATTTTTTTATCTTATTACCGCTTGTTCATTTCCTACTCATTTTGACTTGTAAAGCATGACTCATGCTTCAGTTTATGTATAACTTATCTTATTAATGAAATTTAGTTATGCTCGTTGCACTTTTAATAAATGTCTTATGCACTTCTTGATGGTTATTAAATGAGACTATGTTTCGCTTAATTTATGGTAACTTATGAGAAAACAACAATTCATTTACTTTATTGTTTCACTTTCTAGTGAAAGGTTGTACCTATTATTCACTTCTAGTATTTTGAATCACTTATGGATCTATGTCTAGGATTGCTCAACTATCACCTGTTTATACTATTAATAACTTCGTAAAACCAATGGCTTTGATACCACCTTTGTCACACCCTACCTGCCCGTATTGGTCCTGTTCGACAACCCGTGGGTGCGATCCGTCACAGGATCCACAATTTTATCATCAATAATAATAAATGCAAGCAACAATAATCGAAAGCAAGAATAAATTCAAATAATCAAATGAAAAGTAATACATGAGTCCAAATATGCCAAGGATGAATCAAGAAAAGAATCAGAGTAATATGTTCCAAAATTGATCGAGTTCAACAGAAGCAAAAGTAATTTAATTAAGTTTTATTCTTGTAGTCCTCTCTTGAGCGAGGGTCTTCTCTTCTAATTTAGCTACGAGGGGAGCCTTCCAACTCTTCTCCACCGACTTCTCGAAGTATTGAGCTATCTGTCTCCTTCTGCCATCAATGGGTGTTATAAGTGCACTCTAAGCATCCGCAAGATGCTTCATGACATACATCTCCGTCTCCCACTGACACCACCACAATCTCTTCACAAGAGTAGCTTCAGTCATACGGAACTTCTCCTGGTCCAGTATACCCATCTATATAATATAATATAACATACAAAGAAAAGGAATGAGTTTTGACAAACTCAGAAAGTAAACAGATCTCACCAACATTTGACAGTGTATCAAGGTAAGCACACACACACACACACACACACACACACACAGGTATAGTAAGCACACACACACACACACACACACACACATATATATATATATATATATATATAATGCAAATAAATGGACGCAGCTATGAATCTAACTATGCAAGTCTCTATAACATACATGCTTTAAGATATAACACCATCCCTCTGGGTAGGTCTAGTCACTCTGATCCCTCACGGACTGGTTACCACTGTTGGGATCTCAGGCAAGGGGTTTTTCCTTGTCAATCAACCATGGCTGGGGTTTAGGTCCACATTCTCTCACCATGACCATTGGCATGAGTACTGGCACATGTCGGCATTTCTAATTCTTTCTAATTCAATGCAAGGTCATATGGTGACATACTACATGTAGTCCAAATACTTCCCCTATACCAACCAACTCTGTTCAGTATCCTTCTCTACCTAGGAATGAGAATCCTCATGGACTAGCTCCATGAGCCCAAACCCTAACATATGCAACCCTACCAATGCATGATCAATAGTGGACCACTGAATCTCTGCACCGCTGTAGGATGAAATAGAGTCAAATCACTATAACCATGGGTCATTCAGCTTCAATTCCCCTACCGAAAGGGTAGTAGCATATATGGGTTCCTAGACATGCAATCTAGAGTCCTAGGTATGTCATCCAGAAACCATGATAGTGTTGGGGGCATTAATAGGCAGTGTCCCATACCACAACCCCTGATATCCCAAGCAATGGATACCTAGTACGGATACCCTCCACCATAGTTACAACACATCATAACTCATCATTGCATAATCAATCATCAACATCCTAAAGTAATTGAAATACATCTAAACATGATCCACATTATATATTCAACTACCAATCATTAAATCATACTATTACAACAAGTTAAAAGAACAATGATGCATGTAAAGATTAAACAGTTCATCATAGTTCATATCATCGCATATATATAAGAGTGTGTCCTTACCTGTAGACATGTAAAAACTAAAGAAATTGCAATTAGACCTCACCCACAACAGTTCCAATAAACCTCAGAGAACACCTAAATATAGATTACAAAGTTACATTAAGTACAAGAGTCAAATCAGAGAAATAACCAACTTCACAGAGCAACTGTGACCCAGCCGGTCGCTTGGGGTAGTTGCTTGGCCAAGCAACACCCAGAAGTGACCGCCCTTGTTTCAGACTACTTCTAAGTCCAACATTTCGACTTTTAATCCCCCAATTTTAATCCTATTTTGGAATGATCTAAATCTGAATTTCATCCTTAAGGAGCCTACAAGACAAGCATGAAATTTGTCAAATCCCCCCAACCAGTACCCTAACCGCAATACCCAAAGGTGTGATTGCTCAAGTCCCACGATAAAGTTTAGGGAAATCATATAACCACATAATGCAATAACATAATCATGAGCAAAGAATAATCAATGTTTACCTTTATTAAGAAATCAATAAAAGGAAATAATCTTGAAATATCATCAGAGCATAATCAGAGAAAATAACTATAGAGTGTAGCGAAAAATAACTCTATAAGTCCAAATGCGGAAGAGTAGATCAAATACTAAATTAAGTCTAAAACTGTTACCTCTGGAATAAACTAAGAACATAAAGAAATATGTTTTATTCTTTTATGGGCTCTTCTTCTTCTTCTTCAATCTTCATCTTCTTTGCCTGGGGTTTATGCTCCTGCAACTTTGGATCAATTTTTAACTCAAGATCCTACCGGCGAATGAAACAATGTCTGCTACTATAAATATGAGTCATCAATGTAGTCCACACCTGTGTACTGGTCATACCACTGGTTATAATCTTCTCCAATGATGTCCATAGCTGTACCATATAAGGATGCGTCCACCGTATTGGCGCATGATATCTCTTCCGAACCTGCAAGGTCATTGAAAAACATATCCCCCAAAGGGTGAGCTCAAAAGAACTCAAGAAGTAGTTCAATTCACAATAAACAACTACAAGCAATTCAAAGCAATCGTAATGCAATGATATGAGACAATGAATGCCAGTATGCTTATAACTCTAAGTATGCTGGTCTCTTTTGGTAGACACACATTAAGATAAAACATCATACTCCTTTGGGTAGGTCTCAAATCACTCTCCCTCATGGCTCTGATGCACGTCTTTTACGTTCTCCGGTAGTAATTGGATCCTACATTCTTCTTAGACATTCCATGGCTGGGGTTTAGGTCAACACTATCGCTCACCACCATTTGTCTGAGTATTGGCATATGCCAAGGTTAATACCTAGCCCAATGCAAGTCATCTACTGAGTCACATCTACTTGGAGTCCGATATCTCCCTTCCATGCACTAGACAGTCAGTTCCGGTATGGTAGCCTCGCTTCTATGTCTATGTAGTCCATTTTGATATCTCCCTCCCTAGAATCACCATCTCTCTCTCAGATACGTAGACTCTTAACCCTATTGGTCATCCACATATGATAAACAAGAAGCTCCATGTCCTCTCACGGGTTGGTTACCGGTCTTGAGCGCCCATGATCCCGGGCTTATCATATGCAACCCTACCAATGAATGGTCCCCACAATGTGATTGGGTTCTCTCATGGGTTGGTTACCTGTCTTGAGTGCCCACCAATCCCCATTGCTACCATAGGTCACTCGGTCTCAATTCCCCTTCTGATAGGTTCAAATATGACTGGTTTTCCCTAGCCAAACTCATATAGACCAAACCTATGTCATCTAGTAGTTACAAAAAGCGCCAAGGGGCACCATAGGAAAGTGTCCCATACCACCTCCACTAGTGTCCAATGACAGAAATGCCAAAATGGCATTCCCCATTCCCCAATCACAACTAAGGCAAACACATTACATTATGATTTCATATATATCACAATATAGTCCAACTCACATTCACATTTTTCATATTCCATAACAGTGTGTATATCATGTCATGAATAGCCTATTGTAATTACAGAAGTAAAACTACAGTAGCTAACACATTTATTTAAGTCCTCACATATCAAAGCATGTATTTGTGCATATTGTGAGTGAATGCACTCACCTTATTTTCAACTTTGTAAACTTCCAAGAAGAGATCAGAGAGCAAGTCCAAAATCACCAAAATAATCCTAAACAAACATGTAAAGAGTATAAGGAGCAAACTGTAATGATCGGAGATGAAACGGAGACAAAACGGAGAAAAGTTGCTGTCACACACACCTTTGGTCAATTGGAACGACCAAAGCTACTGTGTACGGACAGTAACTTCCAACTTTGGTCGGAAACTCATCAAATCACATCGGAACACTCCTAAATTTATAGAAAATTTCTAAAATAATATATAGAGACTATCTATGATGATTTAAACATCAAACAAAGCCTTTGGAATAGATCCTAATAAATCACCAATTAGGCTTGATCTGCGGATTCTCACGGAAAGGCTAGATGAATGGGGATTCATTCTAAAGGTATGAAAATAGTAAATCATGCATTGAAAACAACCTAGGAATAGATCTAACATGGATTAGGATCAGTAACTACAGTAAGAGTAAATCATGGTCTCATGCTAGATCAAAACATTGAATACCACCATATTGCTCAAGGAAAACATAGAGTGAATTCTCATTCACTCTAAAACTATGAGGATCAGAGATTAGGTCATTACAATAGTGTAGTAGGACCTTCTTCACAATCAGAACAAGTAGTAGAAACAGTATAAAGAGTAAATCAAGGAAGTATTGGATTGAATACTAACCTTTTAGAAGAAGATCAATGGAGGAACTTTGCTTGGATGCTTGGAATCAACCTTGGGTTTGAAGAGGAGACTCTAGAGTTCTTCTCATGTTCTCCAAAAGTTAAGAGGCAAAGTGGTTAGGTTTAGTCTGAAGTTACATATAAATAGGACTTCAAAACCTTAAACTTCCAAAAATAAACAATTTTGTCTGAGGCTTGCTTTGGTCGAATGCCTTGTCGATTGGATCGACCAAAGGGTTCCCCCCTTGCAAATTGCTGAATTTTTGTTCCCAAAAGCCAAAACCACCACTTGGGACCTCAACCAACTTAAGAAAGGTCTTACCTAACTTCATAGGACCTTCCGAAGGTGTCAACACTGTACTCAAGGTCCATCATCATTTAGGTTACATCTTCTCTCAAAATCCCACAAGGTTTCCAAGATTGGATCTTCACTTCCAAGTCCATCATAATTTAGGTTACATCTTCTCTCAAAATCACACAAGGTTTCCAAGATGGGATCTTCACTATCAATCTCCCAATTGGTTCTAGGTCAGAGCCAATGGGTTCAACAGAGGGGGTCCACAACTGTCTTCAACTGACTTCGGGTCTTCAGACCTACAACATAGATTTCTAGATTAGGGTTGGTGCATAATTTCACAAAACAAAACCCTAGAATTCTAATGATTCATATTCACATCATCTCCTTCAATCAGATCTATCATTTATTCAGATGCAAAGATCTATTTTCGGACATGATCTAATCAAGATCACTGATGGGAGAATAGAACCATCACAAATAACTGACCATCACCTCAAGGAGAATGGATCCACACCAATCAAAGAGATGAGGAAAGAATATAGAGAGTGTGGAATCAACTTACCTCCGATTGATGTGCTAAACAGATGAAGTGTTGGGATTTATTAGTTATTAATATAATTATATATCCATGGACAAAAATAGAAAATCACTTTTAGGGCGGTTACAAAATATAAGGTTATATATTTTGATAACCACGGCATCACAGAAGTGATTGATTATTCATACGGAAATTTTTTCAAAAAGGTGGCTCCCTCTTTCTCTCTCTCCCTCTCTCCAAGAAATGTAGGAAGGAGAAGTTATTCGAGGATTTTCTTCTCCTTGCTTTGAATCTCAATACCATCCTTCCACACGGCATTTGGGATGTGGAATTCATTCCCTCTCCTCGTGATTGTGGAATTAAACCAGTAACGAGATCGTGGAGGAATGAGGATGTGGATCCAAATTACTTCCGCTGCAGATATTCTATATTTGGGAAAGCGAATCCAGGTAAGGAAATTTCTCCCTTTTATTTCGAGTATAGAGATATAGAACATAACCAAATTAGCATTAGAGCCATGGTTCCCATGGTTCTTTGTTCCTTCCAATTGTTTGTGATTTCTTCAATGGATCCAATGGGAAGATAAAGGGTTTATAGAAACCCACGGAGAATCCAATGTTTAATGGAAACCCATGGAGAATTGAGAGGGTTTTAAAAAACCCTAATTTTTGGGTTCGGATCCAAGTGGGAGGATCCTTGTGATTTCCCTTCTGTAAAAAACGTGCATAATTGATGATCCATGTGAATGAAAGGCAATTGGTTCTCAAGATCAAGAGAAAGGCAGATGGATCTATTGAGAGATTCAAGGCTCGTTTAGTGGCTAAGGGCTACACCCAACGAGAGGGTGTTGATTTTGAGGAAACTTTTCCCCCTGTGGTTAGGTTTGCCTCCATCCGCCTCATACTAGCCATTGTTGCTCAGCTGGACTTGGAGCTTTATCAGATGGATGTAAAAACTGCTTTTCTCAATGGAGAATTTGAGGAAGAGATCTATATGGATCAACCTTAAGGCTTTGAAGTTAATGGACTTGAGCACAAAGTGTGCAAGGTCAAGAAGTCCATATATGGCTTAAAGCAAGCATCTAGACAGTGGAATGTGCGCTTCCACCAAGCTATGATGGAAAATGGGTTTTCCATGCTTGAGGAAGACCATTGTGTTTACACCAATAGATCTGATGGTAATTATGTCATTCTTACACTATACGTAGATGACATACTCATGGCTAAGAATAGCAAGGGGCTATTCGAAACCATTAAGAGACCTATTTTGACAATGTCTTGAACAGATACTAGATGCACAACTGCAAACCAATTAATACCCCTGTGGAGAAAGGTTTGCCTTTGAGCCTCGATATGGTTCCTAACTCCAGAGGAGAAAAGCAAGATGGAAGGAGTTCCATATTCAAGTGCAGTGGGTAGCCTTATGTAAGCTATGATGTGTGCTAGGCCAAATATTTGTTATGCAATGGGTTTGGTTAGTCGGTACCAATCAAACCCAAGAATAGAGCATTGGAAAGCAGTCAAGAGGATATTGAGATATCTTAGAGGAACGAGTAACTACATGTTGTGTTACCAAGGATTGGATTTGCGGTTAGTTGGCTATAGCGATCCTGACTAGGTTGAAGACATTGATGAGCGCAAATTGACCTCTGAATATGCTTTCTTGCTGAATGGCTGGGCCATTTAGTGGTGTAGCAAGAAGTAGACTTGTATATCCCTCTCAACCATGGAAGTAGAGTATGTGGCATGCTCAGCTACGGTTCAAGAGGCTATTTGGTTGAGGAGATTCCTATGACATACTGGATTTTTTATGACATCCAAAGATGCTGCCCTTGTCTACTGTGATAGTACGACAACTCTTATGTCAAGGATCCCAAGTATTATGGGAAGACCAAACATATATAGTTAAGATATCATTTTGTTAGAGACATTATATCAAGGAAAAAAGTTGTACTTAAGCAAATATCTACTAGTCAGATGGTAGTTGACCCTCTTACCAAACCTATAGCAAAGGATGTTTTTATTTCTCATGTAAAATGCTTGGGCGTAGATTGTGACTTTCTTTTGTATTGAAACTTTATTATTATTAAGTAATATGAGTTCACTCCAGCATTTATTTTTCGATTTCTAAGTGATTTTGTTCTTCTAGCATAAAACGAGATATGTTAATAGGCTCTGAATGTCTCACTCACATGAGCATTCGCCTTTGGCACCTAGGAGGCGAGCAGAGATTAGACGGATTGTGAATGACTTTGTGTAGGTCAATTCATAATCATGATGTCGCCTTGATTTGGAATCAAGATGAGTTTCTCTATTGTGAATAGAATCAACATGAATGTTCCCACTATTCGTGTAACCTATAGAATCTAGTGCAAGTACTTTATGTGGCGCTAGGGTGGCAACAATAAAGAAACTCGGGTTAAGCGCAAGAGGTTGCGTCTAGACTAAGACCTATATGGTGTTGAGAGGGACATACATTCTATTGTGTATAGAATGCTCCACTATAGCACATATATCATACTATGTGTGCTTAGCAACCATTGGAAATGAGAGGATGGATCCCTGTTGTGAAATCTAGCCCAAAATCTAACCTGGACACCCTATTTGTTTTAGATAAAGTAAGTGACGTGTAGGTGTTTAACCTTGAAGTGGGAACCTAAGTTCAGTGTGGATATGTTTAGAAGGTCTAAGAAGTCAAGTCAGACCTCTCCCTTAGTGTAGATCTGAAGACCCGAAGTGAAGGAAGAAGACTTTTTGGGCCATCTCAATAGAAGACATGTTGTTTGGTCCAAAACCCATGGAGATTGATGAAGGAGTTCTCTTTTTGGAAACCTTATATGAATTGGAGATGAACTGCACCTTGATGTTTAAGAGCTTAGTTGTTGGACCTAAAGCCTATTTGGACATGGTTGGAAGCTACTCCTTTGTACTAAGAAGGCCATATGTTGAGTTGGGAGAAGCCCATGTGAATTTGATGAAGTTTGGGCCTTGAAGTCACTGACTAAGGCTTGCTGACATCCTTGGTCAACTGGGTGGTCAACTGGCCCAGTCAACCAGCCAATCGACCAATAGGACAGCAAGATTTTGTAAGATCTTCTTTTAGGGTTTTGATGCTCTATATAATAGAACTTCGTGTTTCTTAACCTCCTTTGTTTCTAAAACCACTAGAAAACATGGGAAGCTCCTCTCAAAGCCTTTCTTGGTGTTGTGGAAGATCCTCAAGCATTCCTCCTAGTTTCTAATTTGGTTTCTCTTCAACAAGGTTGGTATTCTACCTATTTCTTCTTTAATCTCTTCTCTCTACTGTTTCAGCTTATTGTTTTGATTGTGAGGTATTACACTATTGTAATTGCCTATTCTTTGATCTCCTTCTATCTTAGAGTGAAACCCCATTCACTCTATACATTCGTTGAAGCCATATGGTGATTCTCCTTGTTTCTAATTTGGTTTTGATAGCAAGATCCTTTCTTATTGTAGCTTTCCATTATAATCAGTATTAGGCATGCTTATTCTTAGTTTTCATTGCTGATCTGTTGTATTCTATCTCTTTGAATGAATCTCCATTCATTCCATTGATGCTATGATCTTTATGTTTGAATTCTTAACCATGATTAGATGATATCTTCATGATCATTCCTTTAATCTGATTTCTCTAGCATATTAGATCTGAATTCATGTTACTATTCATCTCTGATCAATTGCTAATGATCCTCTTGAGTGAATCCTTAAGTCTCCTTTGCATCCATGATTGTTTTCATTGAAAACCATGTTTTTGATCAAAATAGAAAGTCATATTTTCAAAACAGAAAGTCATGTTTCTAAATTAGAAAGTCATTGATTTTGATCTTGGATGGTGTCTAATCCATGCTAGGTAGTCTTAGTATGTTTATGTTGAGTTCCCCTTCGAATTTTAGAGTAATTGGAACTTCAAACGAAGAAGTTATGACCGATTTATGGTTGATGTCACGTATTGTTCAACTGGTCGATTGCTTGGTCGACTGGACCAAGCTACCACCCAATCAACCAAGGCTGATAGCAACTCCAATTTTGCTCTATTTCGACTCCTATCTCTTGGATTTGCTTCTTATGACCTATACATGTTTTCTCAAGCATGTTTAAGTGATTTTGGTCTTGATCTCTGATCTCTCAATTGAAGATTATAAGTTCGGATTACGAGGTGGATATTCCAACTCACAATATGCCTATTAACATGCTTTTATGTATTATGACATGAATGCATGATCTAGCTACTGATGTTTTATCTTCTTTACATCATGATACTTCTGCAACTATAGTAGCATGTTCATATTATGATTTACATATTATAATTGATTATTTATTTATGAGAATGTGATATGGATTATGGTGTGAATATGAATGTGAATGTGATATGTATGGAATCATGATATGATGTGAATGCCTAAGTTGTGGTTAAGGAATGGGGAATGACCTTTTGGTGTTTGTCTTTGGACACTAGTGGAGGTGGTATGAGACGCTTTTCTATGGTGCCCCTTGACTCTGTCTCTGACTTCTGGTTGACATACTTATGATTGGTCTAGCAGTGTTTGGCTAGGAATACCTTGTTATATCAAACCCAATTCTGAAGGGTATTGAGATCGAGTGACCTGTGGTAGCAATGGGGATTTGTGGGCGCTCAAGACCGGTGAAATGATCTGTGAGAGGACATGAATCACATTGTGGGGGCCATTCATTAGTAGGGTCGCATTTAGTAGATTTGGGCTCATGAGCGCTCAAAACCGGTAACCAACCTGTGAGAGGACATGAGAGCTTCCCGTTTGCTATTTGTGGATGACCGATAGGGTTAATGAGTTTGTAGTCCGAGTTGGTTGTAGCCATAAGATACGCTAACTCTAGTGAGAAGGATACCGAAAAGGATCGCTCGGGGCGAGGAATGGACATATTTGGATCTAAGTTGATATAACTAAGTAGAAGACTTGCATTGGGCTAGGCTTAACCCTAACATGCATCAGTACTCAAACCAAACGGTGGCGTAAAAAAGTGGTGACCTAAACCCCGGGAGCCATGGAATGTCCCGAGGGATGCAGGACCCATTAGCAACAGGTAAACCCAAGATATCTTAAAAGGTTGAGGGAGAGTGATTTGGACTAGACCCAGAGGAGTATGGTGCTACGGCTTAAAGCATGTCTGCCAATAAAGACCAGCATACATAGATAGAGTTAAAAGCATACTTGCATATATTGTTTCATATCATTGCATTATATTTGCTCTTACTGGTGTGTGAAGATGCCTATTGTGATTGGATATACTTGCAAAGTTCTTTTGAGCTTACCCTTTCAGGGGACTTAATTTTAGATGACATTTCAGGTTTGGAAGAGAACCCGTGCCATAGTACGGAGGACCTTCAATATATGATGTAGCTCCGGAAGTCTCTAGAGAAGGTTATGACCAGCGAGGTAGCCAGCACACAGGTTTGGACTGCATTGACGGCTCCTATTGACGGTAGTCGGCATCGTCTTGTTTGCCAATGGGATCGTGCGCTAAATGCTGATCTGAAGCTTCAAGAGCATAACCCAAAGGTGAAGAAGATGAAGAATGAAGAAGAAGAAGAGTCAACTAAAAAAGTGGATTAGATTCTCTTGTTTTTTCTAGACTTTTCTTTTTACTTGTATTAGCTTAGAGCTTTGCTTTAGAATTCAATCTACCTTCCACATATGTTTGTGGGGTATACTTCCTCTATACTCTACAGTTGTCTTATGATTTGGTATCTTGTTATCCACATTATGATATTCTTTTGTGATCCTTCTAAGATCCTTTATTGACTTTTATTAGTAAAATACTTGAATACAATGATTTGTTTTTGCTTTTGATTATGTTATTGTGCTAAATGGATATGATCATTCATAAACTTGATCTTGGGGGTTGTGGATCACACCTTCGGGTATTCCAGTTAGGGTACTGGATGGAGGGATGTGACACTTGCTCCTTTCATTCTATGAGTCCTGGACCTTATGGTCCATTAGTGTTCTTAGTGACTTTCGACGACATCATGAAATGAAGGGCTGATGTGGCTACTTTGGGGTGTTACCTATGGTCATGATTGATTTGACCTAAAGGGGCATTACTTTGAAAGGAGTCAATCCCAAGTGTAGTGATGGTTTGGGGGAAAAGGAAAGGTTTGATTCAACTGCACCCTAGAAGTGTTTGTTGGCAACTATATGTGTTACAGTAGTGAACATTTTAGAGACAAGAAGGTGATCTCTCAGAGGGATTGAGATATCTTTTGTCTGGTGAGTTTGAATAAACCTAGAACATTGTGGTATACTAATGCTTATTTGATGTGTTTCTTTGAGTGATGTGCCATTTGGCCTTCCGGGGAAGGTTTCTTGTTTGGAGCTCACGCGTGCAGGTATCTCACTGGTCTCACAACCCATTTGCCAATACGATTGTGGATGTTGGTGTCTGGGACACAAGAGGTCTATGTATCTGGGATACATAGCAGAGAGATCAAAATATTTATATCTAAGATATACATTTGTTTGGGACACAATGTGATAGAGAGATTGAATGTGTATATCTGGGATATACATGTTTCTAGGACGCACTATGATAGAGAGATTAACACTTTCCCTTGTGTAAGTGGGAGATGTTGGGATTGATTAATTATTAATATAATTATATGCCCAGGGACAAACTAGAAAATCACTTTTAGGACGGTTACAAAATATAGGGTTATATATTTTGGTAACCACCGCATCACTGAAGTGATTGATTATTCATACGTGCGAAATCCAGCCCTATCCTAACCCTGACCCTGACTCGGAACCTTTAATGTTTGTAGGTCCGAAGACCCGGAGTGGAAGAAGAAGAGACTTTTGGGCCCTCTTAGTTGAAAACTTGGAGTTTGATTCCGAGCCCATGGACATTGACGATGGTGCCCCTTACTTGGATGCCCTGTCAATGTTCGGTGAGAAGCTGCACCTAGAAGAGGGGAAGTCTAGTCGAAGTACCTAATGCACTTACGGACTCAATTCGAAGGTAATACTCTAATCTAGCCTTGTTGATTGACTTGTAGGAGAAAACCCACTTGAGTTTGAGTTGTTCTAGCTTTTCAATTCCTTGGATCAAGTTTGTTGTACTAGCTTGGTCGACTGGGCCAGTCGACCAAAGGATTCCCATATCCGAGAATTTGATGCTTTTTGAATATTCTCTTCGCTGCTTAAGTGAGCCTCGTGACTTGAACCCTATTTTACTCATTTAGCTTGCTGAGAACGAGGGGAGAGCTTCCCAAGGCACTCTCTTGGTAATGGTGAAGGAATATTGCATCAATCATTGCCAATCATTGTCTCTTATCTTCAAGATCACCTCTGAGGTATGATTTCTCTCTCTTTCTCTCTATTCTACGCATTACCCTTCTCTTACTTGCTGTTGTAACCATGAAGTTGGTGCTGCAACCTTGCAACTATCACTTCAAGTGTTCATTCCTTGCTAATGCTTAAACTTCTTCCATTTCTACCTATGCTATACTCTCATTTTGATTCTTGTATATGCATTTCCATGATTTTCTTCTTAGCATCTTGTTTCTTGTCCTAAACTGATTAGGTTAAGTATGCTAAGTCTAATTCTATGCTAGCATTTGATTGTAATCTATTGCTTAACACTTTCCCTAGCTGATTCCCTAATTTCCCTTGCAATTGCTCTTGGTTTCAATTGAAGACTATGATTCTAGTATTTAGAACTTAGGGTTTCAATTTGGGGATTCCTATTTAGACCATTGGATTATGCTAATTACTTGCTAGATAGTGTTCTTATACTGTTACTATCAATCCCTCCAAATTTCAGTTCAAATCTGAGCCTCGGAAGCTAGGTTTCAGATCAAAATCCACTAGTCAGCCCCGCACTATTCACTTGGTCGATTGCTTGGTTGACTGACAGTCGACCAAGGCAGTCAACCAATTTGTTGTTGAATTGTGGTACTTTTCCGACTTGACCCGTTTGACCTCCGATTTTTCCGATTTCTTCTCTAATCTTTCATCTATGTTTGTCTAGGGTCTGAATAACACCTTGGATCATTCTCTTGTGATTATTGGATTATCTTCATCTCAAATCAAGGTAAGGATGGTTATCACCATATATGCATAGACTATATGAATCTTACACTGACGTTTGCAACTTAGTAGGCTTAGCTTCTTTGTTGTATTTGAACATCATATGACTGCTGTACATACTTTAGGACAGTAGTACCATGTTTATATAGTATTGCTTATCATGACTATTCATTCTTGTCAATTACATTTATAACTGATCATGTGATGTTATGACTTACTTTTCAATATGATGAAGTATCACTTATGTAAGATATGATGAAACTGAGAATGTGATTGGATAAGTATGATTTTGGATTGGGGAATGTCCTATTGGCATTTCTGTCCTTGGACATCGGAGGGAATAGTATGGGATGTTCTCCAAAGATGCCCATCGATGCTTTCCCGGATTATTGGATGTCATGTATAGGACTTGTCTAGAAATGTTGTCTAGGATGTCCTTGTTGTATCAAACCCGAATCGGAAGGGCATTGAGACCGAACGACCCGTGGTAGTAATGTGGTTTGATGGGCGCTCAAGACCGGTAACCAACCCGTGAGAGGATGTGAGAGCTTCCTGTTTACTATTTGTGGATGACCAGTAGGGTTGATGAGTCCATAGTCCGAGTTGGTTGGTCCCATAGGATACGTGACTCTAGTGTGAAGGATACCGAACCAAGCTGGTTGTAGCCATAGGGGAAGTATTTGGATTTGACATGATACAACTGAGTAGATGACTTGCACTAGGCTAGGCTTTACCGTGACATGTGCTGATACTTATACCAATGGTGATGTGAGAGAGCGGTGACTTAAACCTCAGCCATGGATTGTCCCGAGGGATGCAGGACCCAATTACCAAAAGTGAACCCAAGATATCTTAAATGGTTGAGGGAAGAGTGATTGAGACCTACCCAAAGAAGTATGGTGCTATGACTTAAAGCTTGTCTACCATAGAGACTAGCATATATAGAGTTAGAATCATATTTGTATCATCTGTTTCATATCATCTTGCATCATGTTATGTTTTGTATCATGTATCTGTGTTATTATGGAAGTTCCCTTGCTGAGTTCTTTTGAACTCATTCCTTTTTATGCAATTGTTTTGTTAGATTATTCTACAGTACCAAAGGATTTGATGGCACTTACACCGAGACGAACCCCGATGAGGCATACTACCCTCAGGGTACTAGCTATCATGAAGATCACTGTGAAGATCCCGAGGGTGATTACGCTTCGTACCAGGATTAGTTTGACATTGGTGTGGGAGCGGCCGTGCTTGGTCTCATATGTTTATACTTACGAAGATATTTTGTATAAGACTGAGGAAACGATTGTGTAGATTTTTGTATTGTTATTTCCTTTTTCAAGACTTGGATCTGTAACACTTAACTTTGATTGATCTACATTCCACTGCTACTAAGGGAGTGATTTCTGCTCACTCTCTTTCTTTTGATAATATACATTGGTATCGTTTATTTCTGCGCTCTGATTTTATTATTTCTTATACTTATCACGATTTCATTGTGTATCTGCTATAACCTTGATTTATTTTGTTCATGATTGTGTTATTGCATATGTGGGAGGCATGGTTGCTCGATACTTGATCTTCGGGACTGTGGATCACATACCCGGGTATGCCAGGTAGGGTACCGGCTGGGTGGATGTGACAGTACGTGAGATTTCCAAAAAGGTGGCTCCCTCTTTCTCTCTCTCCCTCTCACCAAGAAACGCAAGTAGGAGAAGTTATTCAAGGATTTTCTTCTCCTCGCTTTGGATCTCAATACCATCCTTCCACATGGCATTTGGGTTGTGGAAATCATTCCCTCTCCTCATGATTGTGGAATCAAGCCGGTGATGGATCATGGAGGAACAAGGACGTGGATCCAAATTACTTCCGCTGCAGATATTCTATATTTTGGAAAACGAATCCAAGTAAGGATATTTTTCCCTTCTATTTCGAGTATAGAGATATAGAACATAACCAACACGAAGGATTGGATCTTCTTCACCAATCACACTTTTCTCACCTTCCAACACGTGTTCTCTACCTCCTAACCATCCACAATAGTAATCCCAAATTTAATAATGAGTAAAAAGGTTGAAGTTACTTATTTATAATGGACAGGAGCAAATCAGGGTTCAAAATCTTGCAAGCAAACCTGGTAGTCGCTTGAGGCAGTTGATTGGCCAATCAGGAGCCTTAAGCAATCGCCCCCTAGTATTTCTCAGTACTTGGGTGCTTTGCTCAAAGGGTTGATCCCCAACTCCAACCTAACCCTGTACAATGTGTGGGGGACTTCTTACCTTGACTTCGAACATCTTCAAACACATCTAGACTCTAACTGGTGATCCACTTTCCCAGTCTATCAAGGTTTCTACTAGTTCTTTTTTGGATTCCCAGTAAGGCAGGTTCTTCATTGGTTGAATCCAAATCCATGGTCTTGGGGTATGGATCATGGACTTCAATCTAGATATTTCACAACTTATTCCGGTTGGACCTTCAGGTACTCGGACTTGCAATACGAATCCCGGGTTAGAAATATTGGGATTGTTACAAGGACAGCATGCAAAGGACCGAACTGGTAGAGAAGCTAGAAATAATCCAATTACACTCGAACCATCCGGAGCACGTGACGATGATTGGGTCAGAACAACCCAAACTTTCCAAAAGAGAGTTGATTAAGTTTTTGCAGGACTACTCAGACATCTTCGCTTGGTCGGTAGAAGATATGCCCGGGATTGACAGGAGGGTAGCCGAATAGAAGCTATGGATTCAGAAGGATGCAATCCTGGTCGTCCAAAAGAAATGAAAATTTTCATTGGAAAAGCATGAATCAATCCGTACAAGTGGAGAAACTAGAACGATCGAGCTTCATTGAACCAATTGAGTGCCCAACCTAGCTGGCTAACGTTGTAATGGTCAAAAAAGAAAATGTGAAATGGAGAATGTGCGTTGATTGCACTAACCTCAACAAGGCTTGCTCGAAAAACTACTACCCATTACACTAACCTCAACAAGGCTTGCTCGAAAGACTACTACCCATTACCCCGGATAGATCTACTCATCGACACAATAGCAAGCCATGAAGTACTCAGTTCCATGGACACTTACTTGGGGTATAACCAAATACTAATAAACCAGGATGATGAGAGGCACAATTCATTTATTATTGATTGAGAGAGCCACTACTACCGGGTGATGCCATTCGGGTTAAAAAATGCAGGGGCAACTTACCAAAGGGCTGTGAACAAGATCTTCAAAGATCAAATTGAGAGAAATATGGAGGTATACGTCGATGACATGCTCATGAAAAGCTTGGTTCGATGTGTTGTGAACCTACCAAATGCGGCTAAACCCATGAAAGTGTGCATTCAGGGTATCGTTTGGGAAGTTTCTTGGCTTTATGCTATCTCAAAGAGGGATCAAAGTGAACCCTGAAAATATCAAAGCCTTGGCAGAAATGTAGCCCCCAAGGAGTCCATTCCTCGCCCCTGGCGATCCTTTTCGATATCCTTCACACTAGAGTCAGCGTATCCTATGGCTACAACCAACTCGGACTACGAACTCACTAACCCTATTGGTCATCCACAAATAGTAAACGGGAAGCTCTCATGTCCTCTCACAAGTTGGTTACCAGTCTTGAATGCCCATGAGCCCAAGTTTACTAAATGCGACCCTACCAATGAATGGCCCCACAATGTGATTTATGTCCTCTCACGGGTTGGTTACCGGGCTTGAGCGCCCATAAATCCCCATTGCTACCACGGGTTATTTAGTCTCAATACCCTTCTGAATCGGGTTTGATATAACAGAGACATCCTAACCAAACACTGCTAGACAGTACCTAGGTATGACAACCAATAATCCAGGAAAGTGTCAAAGGGCACCATAGGGAGATGTCCCATACCATTCCCACTAATGTCCAAGGACAGAAATATCAAAAGGACATTCCCCAATCCCAAATCATACCTAATCAGTCACATTCCAATTCAATCATAACATACATAACTACTATCTCATCATATAGAATAATACATAAAGACATGATCAATTGAATAAGTATCCTACATGAGTAAGTATCCATACATGATCAAGTAAATAAAAGAAATATAAGAAGAAGGTCCTACTGTACTTACAACAGTCATATCGTAATTAGAAACTATAATAACAGTAGAAAATCTATGAGTTTCCCAAATTATAAACTAAGATCATGCAATCTAGGTTATTATGGAAATAATTGTCCGTACCTTAATTAGCTTTGAAGATATTCTGAGTGAACAAGAGAATGGATCAAAAGTTAGCGAACAAACCCTAAACAAGCATTATACAATCCTAAAAGAATAGACATCAAACAGATCAAGATGAGCAAAGATATTCCATGCTATCATCCTGGGAAGATTGGTCCAGTCGACCAAGGTAGTCGACCCAGTGAACAGTATGCAGCAGAAATTTGATTTATGATCTGAAACTCATTCTACAAGATTCGAAACACTACGAAACTTGGAGGAAATATCTAAAACAATAATCTAAGACTAACTAGCATAGATTACACCAAACAATGATCAAAACTAATACTTACTAATTTGGAAACATGACTTTCTAATTCGGTAAAAATCATAATTTTCAATGAAAACAAGCTATGAACTCAAGAGAAGAACTAGAGATGATAAGATCTCATTCTAGTAGATTAAAATAGTAGGTTAGGGATAAGAATAATCATGAAGATGTATCTATCATGCTAGAGAATTCAAATCAAAAGTATGATCATAGCTTCATGAAGGAATCATAAGAATCATGGCTAAGATCAAGTATGAAGATCATAGCACCATAAGAATGAATGGAGATTGTAGAAAAGATAATTGCAATGATGCAGTACCTTCTTCATAATATCAGTATAGAGAATAGATCATAGCAAGAGTGGATCAATATCAAGTAAGAGAAATTACTAACCTTTGATTGAATAAACAAGAGAGGAACTTGAGAATTTGCAAGAGTTCTTCATCAACACCAAGGAGAGGCTTTGAGAGGAGTTCTCCACGTTCTCTAGGGGTTTTAGAAACAAAGGAGGCTAAGAAACACAAAGTTCTATTATATAGAGCATCATAAACCTAAACATAGGATGTTAGACAGATTTTGTCACTGTGGGTCGATTGGCCCAGTCGACCCAGGCTGTCAGCAAGCCCAAGTCAAGGAAATGAAGGTCCAACTCTTATCAAAATCAAATGGGTTTCTCACACCTCAACCTGCAACTCACCTAGTATAGAGGAATGCCTTCAAACCAAGCTCTAAGTCCATCAATCATGCTTGAACTTCATCAAGGTGTAGTCTCTTTCCCAATTCCATCAAAGTCTCCAAGTATGGGACACCATCATCAATCTCCATGGGTTTTGGGTCAAACACCATGTCTTCCACTGATATGGCCCATAGTTGACTTCCACTTCTACTTCGGGTCTTCGGACCTACAAACAACAGAGTTTCTGGGTTAAGGTTAGGGCTAGGTTTCACACTCTCACGGGTTGGATACCGGTCTTGAGCGCCCATGAGCCCACGCTCACTACTGCAACCCTACCAATGAATGGCCCCCACAATGTGATTCATGTCCTCTCATGGGTTGGTTACCAATCTTGAGCGCCCACAAATCCTCATTGCTGCCATGGAATGCTTGGTCTCAATACCCTTCCTGCCACATCCACCCAGCCGGTACCCTACCTGGCATACCCGAGTGTGTGATCCACAGCCCTGAAGATCAAGTATTGAGGAACCAACCTCCCACATATACAACAACATAATCATTACAAGATCAAATCAATATAATATCATATAAACAATGAGATCGAGATAAGAATAAGAGAGACAATATAATCAAGAGTGCGGAATTAAATGATACTAGTTTATGAAAAATCACAAGTAAAGAGTATGTGGAGAAATCACTCCCCAAATCGTAGTGGAAAAGTAGTTCGAATATAATTAAAGGTTACAATCCAGTTCTCAAAAGAGGATAGAAAGGGATAAACATATAAGCTAAAGTCTCTTCGGTCTTATACAGTATATCCTCATAAACATAAACAAATGAAACAAGACATGGCCGACTCCGCTCCAGGGTGGGACTAATCCTAGTATGCAGCATAATTCATCGAGGGATCTTTAGAGTAATCTTCGTGATCGCAAGCACCTTGATGGTAGTATGCTTCATCAATGGGCATCTCGTAGTATGGGCTATCAAGTTCTTTTGTTCTTGCAGGATAGTCTAACAAAGCATTTGCACAAAAGGAGTGAGTTCAAAAGAACTCAGCAAGGCAAGTTATTCCATAATAACATAAGTAACATGATACAAACGTAACACGATGCAAGATGATATGAAACAGACAATGCATGTATGAATCTAACTCTATGTATGCTGGTCTCTATAGGTAGACATGCTTTAAGTCATAGCACCGTACTTCTTTGGGAAAAGTCCAATCACTAGGCTCCAGTTGGTGATGGGTCCTACATCCCTCTCGAACAATCCATGGCTGGGGTTTCGGTCACCGCTCTCTCACATCACCGTTTGGTATAAGTATTGGCACATGTGAAGGTAAAGCCTAGCCCAATGCAAGTCATCTACTTAGTCGTATCAAGTCAAATCTAGATACTTCCCCTATGGCACCAACCAACTCGGTTCAGTATCCTTCACACTAGAGTCAGCGTATCCTATGGCTACAACCAACTTGGACTACAAACTCATCAACCCTATTGGTCATCCACAAATAATAGACGGGAAGCTCTCACGTCCTCTCACGGATATAACTCACCAGTCTCGAGCGCCCGTGAGCCCAAGTCTACTATTTGCAACCCTACCAATAATGGCCTCTCATGAGTATCCACAAGGTGATCTATGACCTCTCATGGATATAACACACCGGTCTCGAGCGCCCACAAATCCATATTGCTACCACAGGTCGTTCGGTCTCAATACCCTTCCAAATTGGGTATGATACAACAAGGACATCCTAGCCAACACCACTAGACAAGCCCTAAGTATGACATCCAATAATCCAGGAAAGCGTCCAAGGGCACCATCAGAAATTTCCCATTCTATTCCCATTGATGTCCAAGGATAGAAATGTCAAAAGGACATTCCCCAATCCCAAATCATACGTAATCAATCACATTCCCGATTCAATCATATCATACACAAATGATATTTCATCATATAGAAAGATATATAATAACATGATCAATCATACATGTAATTAACATAATGAATATTCATGATCACAAAAGAATACATAAGTATGGCATTATTGTACTTGAGGTACTTAAAACAGTCATACAATGTTAAGAATACAATAATGAAAGTAAATCTAAGAAGTTCCCAAATTAGAAACAAGATTTGCACAATCTACATAATTATGGTAACAACTGTCCTTACCTTAACTTGAATCGAAGATGGTCCGGATATCAAGGAGAATGGTCCCAAGGTTAGTACTTGAACCCTAGACAATCATAGGTGCAATATTAGAAGAAAAATCAAGCAAATCGAATATCAAACGGATCAAAACAGCCGAATACATCAAAGCTATATTCAGCTGGTTGATTGCTTGGTTGACTGACCCAGTCGACCAGGCAGTCGACCAAATGAACATTAACAGGGCTGAACATGGATTTTTTATCCGAAACCTAGCTTTCGGGACTCGGATCACTCCGAAATTTGAAAGGAATGTTAGGAATAGTAAACCAAGACTATCTAATGAAGATTTAACATATAACAAGGATCAAATCAATAATCCCCAATTTGAAACCCTAACTTCTAAATGCTAAAATCATGTTCTTCAATGAAAATCAATTGCATATGCAAAGGGAAATCAGGGATTCAATCAATAGAATGATGAGCAATAGATTAGAGACAATTACTAACATGTAATCAGACCTAACATTCTAGAGAAATCAGTTTAGGAAATGAAATCATGTTGTTATGAAGGAAATCATAGGAATGCAAGGTTAAGAATCATGTATAAGGAACATAGCATTGATAGAATAGAAATGGGGGTTTATAGAAATCAAAAGAGACAATAGAAGAGGTGGTTGCAAGGTTGATAGCACCTTCTTCATAGTCCCAACAGCAAGAACAAGATGAGATAAGAGTAGATTAGAGAGAGAATGATAGATTACATACCTTGGAGATGATCTTGGGAATGAGAAACAAAGAATATTGTAAGAGCACTTCACCACTACCAAGGAGAGGCCTAAGAGGAGTCTTCCCATGTTCTCAGGAGGTTCTAGCAATAGAATAGGGTCCTAACTACGAAGTCCACTTAAGTAGAGCATAAAATAACCCTAAAATCAGATTTTCTCGTATTTAATAGTCAGCTGGTTGACTGCTTGGTCGACTGAGATAGTCGACCAAGCTAGGACAACAACTTAGAATAGGGAAATGGAAGGCCAGATCAACTCAAAATCAAATGGGCTTCTTCCTAATTCTCAATTAACTAGTCTAGGTCAAAGAATTACCTTCAAATCAAGTCCGAGAGTGCATGAGGTCCATCAACTAAACTCCCCTTCTTCAAGGTGTAGTTTCTTATCAAACACTGACAATGCTTCCAAGTATGGAGCACCATCATCAATATCCATGGGTTTGGAGTCGAACACCATGTCTTCTATTGAGAAGGCCCAGAGTAGAATTCTTCCTCCACTTCAGGTCTTTGGGCCTACAAACATCAAGGTTTCCGGGTCAAGGTCAGGGTTAGGCTAGGGCTGAATTTCACACTTCCAATCGGGTCTAATATAACAGGGACATCCTAGCCAAACACTTCTAGACATGTCCTAGGTATGTCAAACAGTAATCAGGGAAAGCACCAAGGGGCACCATAGGAATGTCTCTATACCACCTTCACTGGTGTCTAATCACAAAATGCCGAAAGGGCATTCCCCATTCCCCAATCACAACCCAAGCAATCACATTCCCAAATCAGTCATTCACAAGCACAACTGATAATACAAAACATAAATAAAAATCATTCATGCATGACTGAAATAATAATTGAATCACATAAACAAGTACTACTATAGTTGAAGAAACTACAGTAGGAATATAATTATAAGAAAGCTAATACAACAGAAATATGATCATGTAATCCAATTCAGTTACAAGTAGACATGTTTATATTAGGTTTATTAGGGATCAACCGTCCTTACCTTAAGCAATCTTCGAAGAATTCTGGAAATAAAGAGGAGAGGTCCAAGACTAGCAAACAAACCCTAAACAAGCATATAACAATCATTATGAATAAGCCCTAAAAGATTAGAAGTCAAACGGATCAAATCGGATGAAGAAACAAGTTACTGTTAGCTTGAACAGCTTGGTCGGCAACCTAGTCCGGTTGACCAACCAGTCGACCCAAGGAACAGTATGGGACAGAAAACCCTAAATTGGTCATAACTTCTTCGTTTGAGGTTTGATTGCTCCGAAATTCGAAGGGGAGTTCCCCAAAAATATGACTATCTAAGAAGGTCTAGGCATCAAACAAGGTCAAAAGGATAGAATCCTAATTGAACCATAGGATTAGGGTTTCATTGTAGACAGTCCATGGATCTCATGGAAATACTAGAGAGAATAATGATTCACTCTAGGGACAAAAAAATAGAAATTCATAATCAATAAAGGTGTTGGGGAGGATCTAGCAAATAAAAGATAAATCATGGTTCCCAATTTGGATATCCTTTCATGAGGGTTACCCAAGAATTTCCCTTCAAAATCAACCAAATGCAAGGGAAGGATGGTAATGGTGTGAGACCTTCCTCACAATCATAAAGATAGGTAGGAAATTTAAGGAAGAGAAATCAAGATCTCAAGTAAGATCAAATACAAGGAACATCACCATATGGCTTCAAGAACATAGAGAGAATCCCCATTCACTCTAAGGCTAAGAGGATTAGAGAATATGCCATTACAATAGTGTAATACCTTCCTCATAATCAAGTAATCAAAAGAAATAGAAGAGAGAATAGATCAAAGAAGAAACAATTCGATTACTAATTGTGGGTCAAACACCATGTCTTCCATTGAGATGGGCCATAGTTGTCTTCTTCCATCACTTCGGGTCTTAAGACCTAAAAGCAACAGGGTTTCCGAGTTAGGGTTAGGGCTGGATTTCACATTCTTCCCCCATAAAAGAAATTTCATCCTTGAAATTGAAAGCATACCTGGGCTTCCAAAAAGATGAGGAAACTTCTCCTTCATGTCTTCTTCCTATTGCTAAAGCATCGATACATGAAACACATTATGAACTCCAGCAAGAGACCCGGAAACCCTCTTGTTTATAGGTCCGAAGACCCGAAGTGAAGGAAGAAGACAATTATGGGCCATCTCAGTGGAAGACATGGTGTTTGATCCCGAACTCCATGGAGATTGATGATGGTGCTCCATATTTGGAAGCTTTGGTAGTGTTTGATAAGAAACTGCACCTTGATGAAGGAGAGATTAGTTGATGGACCTAAAGCCTATTTGGAAATGGTATGAAGGCATTCCTCTGTACTACATAAGTCAATTGATGAGTCGGGAGAAGCCCACTTGAATTTGAAGTGATTTAGGCCTTCATTTCCCTATCTAAGGCTTGCTGTCCTAGCATGGTTGACTGCCCTCGTCGACTGGCCAGTCGACCAGCCAGGCTGCCAGCTGCTGACAGAATCCGAGAATATCTTTTGTTTAGGTCTTTTGGTGCTCTATATATTAGAACTTCGTGTTTCTTAGCCCTCTTTTGTTTCTAAAACCCTTAGAGAATGTGGGAAGCCTCTCTTAAAGCCTCTTCTTGGTGTTTGTGAAGAACTCTTGCAAGATCTCAAGTTTTTCATCTCTTGTTCATCTTCAAGGTTAGAATCTTTTAACTTCTCATTGATTTACTCTTGTATTGATCTAATCTTACAACTGTGATTATGAAGAAGGTATTGCAACCTTGCAAACACCTCTTCTACAGTTTCAAATGATAAGAATGAATCTCCATTCATTCCATTGATTCTTAGCCATGATTCATATGATTTCTTCATGAAGCCATGATCATTCTTTTAAATTGATTTCTCTAGCATACTTGATCTGATTTTACATTAGTAATCATCTCTGATCCTTTGCTAATGATCCTCTTGAGCGAATCCTTCATTCTCCTTTGCATCCATGGTTGTTTTCATTGAAAACCATGTTTTGATCAAATTAGAAAGTCATGGTTTTGATTATTGTTTGGTGTCTAATCTATGCTAGTTAGTATTAGATTACTGTTCCTAAGGTTCCTTTGAAATTTCGGAGTGTTTCGAATGCTGGAAGATGAGTTTTGGATCAAAATTCAGTTTTTGGCTACGAGTATTGTTCACCTAGTTGACTTTCTGGTCTATTTGACCTCCAATCTTCTAGGGCTTTTTCCTAATGTTGTATCTATGCTTGTCTAGGGTTTATTTGCTAAATTTGGACTTGATCTCTTGTTCCTCTGGATTTTCTTCGAATCTATTTAAGGTAAGGATAGTTGTTACCATATTAACATAGATTGCGTGAATCTTAGTTTCTAATTTGGGAATTTCATAGATTATCTGTTGTTCTTATATTTTCTTAATATGATGTTACTGCTGTAAGTACTTCAAGTAAAGTAGTACCTTGTTCATGTGTTTCTTTATTTCTTTAATCATGTATCAATACTTATTCTTGTCATTTATATATTCGATTGATCATGTTCATATGTTGATCTTTCTATATGTTGGAATATCAGTTGTGAATGTTATGGCTGAATTGGGAATGCGATTGTCACATCCTCCCAGCCGGTACCCTAGCTGGGTTACCCGAGGGAGTGATCCACAGCCCAAAAGATCAAGTTTAGGAACGATCATATCCATTTCGCACAATAACATAATCAAAAGCAAGAACAAATCATAATGTTCAAGTAATTTATAATAAAAGTCAAGAAAGGATCTCAGAAGGATCACTATAGAATATCAGAGTGTGGAATAACAAGATACCAAATCAAAAGACAACTGTAGAGTATAGCGGAAATATACCCTACAAACATGCGGAAGGTAAATCAAAATCTAAGTAAAGCTCTAAGCTAATACAAGTAAAGTAAAAGATACGTCTAGAAGAATGTAGAGAAAACTATTCCACATCTTCAATCAGCTCTTCTTCTCTTTCAGTCTTCATCTTCTTCACTTTGCGCTTCCTTATATGGACCGTCAAAGAAATCCGAACCTGTAGAGAAGTCTAACAACAGATTGTACAAAAAGGAATGAGTTTCGAAAGAAACTCAAGAAGGCAAGTTAATCCATAACAACATAAATAACATGCGGCAAAACATAACAAGATGCAATGCAATATGGAAAAGATAATGTATGTATGCATCTAAACTCTAGGTATGCTGGTCTCTATGGTAGACATGCTTTAAGTCATAGCACCGTACTTCTTTGGGTAGGTCAATCACACAACGCCGGTTGGTAGTGGGTCCTTCATCCCTCGGGACAATCCATGGCTAGGGGTTAAGTCAACACACTCTCTCACATCCATTTGGCATAAGTACTGGCGCATGTCAGGGTAAAGCCTAGCCCAATGCAAGTCATCTAGTCAGTTATATCATGTCGGATCCAGATACTTTCCCTATGGCACCGACCAACTCGGTTCCGTATCCTTCACACTAGAGTCACGTATCCTATGGCACCGACCAACTCGGACTACGGACTCATCAACCCTATTGGTTATCCACATATGGTAAACGGGAATCTCTCATGTCCTCTCACGGGTTGGTTACCGGTCTTGAGCGCCCATGAGCCCAAGTCTAGCCATATGCAACCCTCCAATAAATGGTCCCCACAATATGATTCCCGTCCTCTCACGGGTTGGTTACCGGTCTTGAGCGCCCGTGAATCACATTCGCTACCACGGGTCGTTCGGTCTCAATACCCTTCCGATTCGGGTTTGATATAATAGGGGTATATCCTAGCCAAACACTGCTAGACATCCCTAGGTATAACATCCATTGATTCAGGAAAGCGTCGATGGGCATCATTGGAGAACATCCCATACTATTCCCTCCGATGTCCAAGGACAGAAGCATCAAAAGGACACTCCCCAATCCCAAACCAAACTTAAGCAAACACATTCTCAAATCAGTCATGACATACTCAATCAGCAGTTCATCATATACAAGAGAATGTAAGAGCAAAATCAGATTAAGCAGTAATAAGTAATTCATATAACATGAATAATGAAAAAGATAATATAAACAAGTGCTACTGTTCTCACAGTAGGAGATCAGAATTATAAAGTACAAGAACAGTAAACAAACTCATAGTTTCATAAGGTAGAAACCAGAGAGCATGCAATCTATATCATTATGAAATAACCATCCTTACCTTGATTATCGAAGAAGATGATCCAAAGATCAAAGAGAGCAACTCCAAACTTAGCAAATAGACTCCTAACAATCATAGATACAACATTAGGGAAGATGCCTAAAAGATCAGAAAGAAAACGAATCAAATCGGGCGAAAAACAAAGCTACTGACTCCTTTGGTCGAGTGCTTGGTAGACTGGCACAGTCGACCAAGCAGTTGACCAAGCAAGTCAGTACGGAATAGTGAAAACTGTTTTGGCCATAACTTCTTCGTTTGAAGTCGGATTGATTCGAAATTCGGAGGGGAACTTCCTAGGATGTATTAGAATCATATGGGAAGATAAAATCATCAAGTCATGGTCAAAATATGGGTTCTTGATATAACCCAAGAATTTAGGGTTTCAACCTTATGTTTCCCATAAAAAGGTTTAGATCACAGAATGAAAGAAAATTAAATAATTGACCAAAGGCAATAAGAAAATCATAGGAAAACTAATTTAGGTTACTAGAAATATTACCCATGAGGTTTCCCTCGCATTGGAGGTTAACAAGAGTTTCCAGAACTCAAGCAAGGGTTAGGGTTTCAAGAAAATCTTCGGCTAGGGTTGAGATCATGATGATGATCATAGATCTCAAAGAAACGAAGGAGATCACGAAGGGATGGTTGCAAGGATGCATCATCTACTTCCTGATCTCAATCAAGAACAAGATCAAGAAAAGAAAATTAATAATTCAGAAGAGATACTAACCTTCAATTGTAAGAACAGAGGAGAGGTTTCAGATCTGCAGAGGAATCTTCGAAATCACCAGAGAGAGTTTCAGAGAGGTGTTCTCATGTTCACAAAGTGTTTAGGAGGCAGCCGTAACAAAGAAATACGAAGTAGGGTTTAAATAAGAGTGAAAAACCCTAAAAATTACAAATTCTCGGATTTGGCAAACCCTTTGGTTGAGTGCTTGGTCGAGTGGTCCAGTAGACCAATCAGTTGACCAAGCAGAACAACAAGGTTCAAACAAGTTTTCTTCTACGAGTCAATCAAGAAGTCTAGTTTCAAGAAATACTTTCAAATCAAGAATTGGAGTTCATTAGGTCCACCAACTAAGCTCATCTTCTTTGATGCGCAAGCAAGATTTGACAGACATAGTTCAGCAACTTCGGACAGGGATTTGAAAGGTTATATGGGGTCAAATTGAGTGGGATTTTCTCCTGAAAGTCCATTACGAAGTCTAGTTTCGGGAAATATATTCGGATTGAGCATAGGAGTTCATTAGGTATTTCAACTAATTCACCCCTCTTTGGTGCGCAGATTCAGAACAAAACTGATGGCTCTCATGGAAAGGCTAGGGGTAATCAAGATTCACCCTAGGAAAAGAGAAACAAAGAATGCACAATCTGAAAAGGTGTTGGGAAGTTTCCAACAGATAAAAGAACATTAGGGTCTCAGATATGGTTACCTCTCATAAGAGTTGGTTACCTCCCATGAGAGTTACCCATAATAAACTCTCACAAAAAAAAACAACCCAAGATAGATAAAGGAACATCTCATTAATATTTCAAAATCAAGAATGGAAATAGGAAGGGTGTACCAATGAGAGAAAAGAATGTAAATAAATTCAAAGGAAAGAAATCCTAATATCCCATGGGAAGACTAGGGAGAATAAAGATTCACCCTAGGGAATAAAGATAAAGAAATCATAATAAAGAAAGTCTTGGGGAGGATCCAATGAATTAATAGAAAATAGAAGGGTTGCCAATTGGTCCAAGGAAAAAACAAGGATCAACTCCTCAATCATGAGAACACAAGGGAAGGTCATGGTAATAGTATGAGACCTTCCCCACAATCATAATGATAGGTTGAAAATTCAGGGAAAGTATCATCAAGATTGTTGGTGGAATCAAATTCAAGAATCATCACCATATGGCTTCAAGAACATAGAGTGAATTGGGGAATTCACTCTAGGGCTAAAAGAATTAGAGAAGAGGTCATTACAGCAGTGTAATATCCTTCTCATAATCAAAATATCAGAAGTAGAGAAGAAATAATGAATTAAAGAAGAAACGAATTGAATACTAACCTTTTAGAAGAGAAACCGATGAAGAAATATGAACAGATGTTTGAGGGTCTTTCTTGGCTTCGAAGGAGAGGATCTAGGGCTCTTCCCACGTTCTCCAAAGGTTTAGAACATATTGGGATTGAAAACCATGGAGTTCCCCCTCTTTAAATAGCACACAGAGTCCAAGAATTACTAGGATTTCACCAAACTGACCAAACTGACCTTGTTGATTGATTGGTTGCCAAAGAGGAAGTTCTAAGGTCCTTTAACATTCTCTAGAGAGTTAGAAACCTAGTGGGATTGTTTACCACGAAATTAAAAGAAATAAAGCTTTTAAAAACCTTCAAAACAGAAAATTACCAAAATGCCACTGCCTAGACAGCTTGTTCAAAAATAGGGATTTAATGGGCCTAACTTCAATATTTTTGGATGGGCTTCTTTCAACGCATCATACTACTTACCTAGTATGGAGGGATGTCTTCAAACCAGGTCCAACTAAGCTTTAGGTCCATCAACCAAGTTCTTCTTCACAAATGAGTAGTTCAACTCCAAATCAATTAAAGTTTCCATAAGGAAACACCATCATCAATATCCATGGGTTTTGGGTCAAACACCATATCTTCTACTGAGATGGTCCACAAAGACATCTTCCTCATTTTGGGACATTGGATCAACCCTAAGAGAAAGGTCTGACATGGCTTCCTAAGATTTTCAAAGATAGTAAAACTGAAATCACGGTCAAACTTCAAAGTCAACATTAAACAAAACTGAAATCACGGTCCAACTTTAAAGTCAACTTTTAAACTAACCCTTCTTTACCCAAAACAGATAGGGTGACCTGGCTAGGTTTGGGCTGGATTTCACAGCGATTGTTTAGGTATGATTTGGAATTGGGGAATCTCCTTTTGACGTTTCTGTCCTTGGACATCAGTGGAAGTGGAATGGGACATTTCCAATGGTGGCCTTAGACTCTTTCCCAGATTATTGTATGTCATACCTAGCACTTGTCTAGCGGTGTTTGGCTAGGATGTCCCTATTATATCAAACCCGATTCGGAAGTGTATTGAGACCAAGTAAGCTCATGGGTGCTCGAGACCGGTGAGTTATATCCGTGAGAGGACATGAGAGCTTCCCACTTACTATTTGTGGATGACCAATAGGGTTGATGAGTCTGTAGTCCGAGTTGGTTGTAGCCATAGGATATGATGACTCTAGGGGGAAGGTACTAAAAAGGATCACCCGAGGCAAGGAATGGAAGTATCCAACCCTAAGTTGATATAACCAAGTAGATGACTTGCATTTGGGTAGGCTTTACCTTGACACACGCCAATACTTAGACCAATGGTGATGTGAGAGAGCGGTGACCTAAACCCCAGCCAAGGATTGTCCAGGGGGATGCAGGACCCAATTACCAACGGAGAACCCAAGATACCAGAATGATTGAGGGAGAGTGATTTGAGACCTACCCAAAGAAGTATGGTATTATGACTTAAAGCATGTTTGCCAATAAAGACTATCATACATAGAGTTAGAATCATTCATGCATTGTCTGTCTCATATCATTTTGCATCTTCTATGTTTTGCTATCATGTAATTTGTGTTGTTATGGAATAACTTGCCTTGTTGAGTTCATTTGAACTCACTCCTTTTTGCAAATATCTTTGTTAGACTATCATGCACGTACTAACGAGTATGACGGCCAGTACTATGAAGCGCAAGTCGATGATGCATATTATTCTCAAGGTGCTAGCGGTCATGAAGATTATGGTGAAGATTCCTTGTGTGATCATGCTACGTACCAGGATTAGCCTTGTCTTGGAGTGGAAGCGGTCGTGCTTAATTTTTAAAGTTTATGTTTATGAAGACGTTCTTTATAAGACGGAAGAGACCTTAGTTTAGTTGATAGAACAATTTTCCTCTTTCTTTTAGACCTTAGACTTTTGATCTACTATTCAGCTGTAGTTGTTGAGTGATTTTCTGCACACTCTACATTTTGATTATATTGGTATCTTTCTTTCCACACTCTGATTATATTGTCATTGTCTCTATCATATCATAGCCTTTACTTGTTTGAGGTAAGCTAGTCACGAAGTCCATAGTAATGTCTTCCAACTTCCAACTAAGAACCGGAAGGGGTTGTAGAAGTTCAGATGGCGGTTGTCAAACAACCTTCACATGCTGGCAAGTCTCACACTTGGCCACAAAATCTTCCAAATCGACCTTCAAACCAATCAACCAAAAATGTTCTCCTAGATCCTTGTACATCTTAATACTTCCTGGGTGCACTATAATTTCATCAATAGCGGGCACACAGAGTCTTCCTTTAAATAACAAGGCACCATCCTTAGACATACCAAAATCAGGATCAAATCAGGATTCAAAGAAATCTTCTCAATCTTCTCCTTCAATTCCTGATTAGAAGCTTGCTAAGCAACAATTCTATCTCTAAGGGTGGATCTTGCTGTCATGGCTGAGAGAACAAAATCAAACCCTTCTGGAACAATTTCCAATCCAAGTTCCAAAAATCGAAAACAGCAACGGCTGACTCAAAGCATTCAAATCCAATTCCTTTCTTTTACTTTTCCTACTAAGAGCAATAGCAACCACATTCACTTTACCAGGGTGATATTGAATGTCACAGTCATAATCGGAGACCAATTCAACCATCTTCTTTGTCTCATGTTCAACTCCTTTTGGGTAAAGAAGTACTTCAAACTTTTATGATCTATGAAGATAGCAATTTTCTCACCATATAGGTAGTGTCTCCAAATCTTCAAAGCGAAAACAACAGTGGCAAGCTCTAAGTCATGAGTGGGATAATTCGGCTCATACTCCTTCAATTGCCTAGAGGCATAAGCTACCACTTTACCATGTTGCATCAGAACACAACCCAAACCAATCTTCGATGCATCGGTATAGACTGTCAAACCACCGGAGTCATCAGGTATAGTCAACATCGGGGAACTCGTCAATCTATTCTTCAACTCTTGAAAGTTCTTCTCACAAGCGTTGGTCCAAACAAACTTCTCATCTTTCCTAGTTAGCTTAGTCATAGGAGCAGCCAACCTAGAAAAATTCTCAATAAATCTTGTGTAGTATCCCGCCAATCCCATAAAACTTCTTTTTTCTGTCACGGTCTTCGGTCTATCCCAGTCGGAAACTGCTTTCACTTTCTCAGGATCAACATGAATACCTTCATCTGAAACTACATGGCCGAGAAATACTACCCTTGCCATAAAGATTATTTTCTCTCAGTCTTTGCAAGGTGAAACTAAGATGTCTCCTATGCTCTTCTTCATTCTTTGAGTAAATCAAGATGTCATCGATGAAGAAGATCACAAACTGATGCGTCCAAAATCTGCTCAGCTCTTAGATCTCCTGCGTATGATCTGCAAAAACAAACGTCAGATGTGGCCCGACCGCTGGGATCGGGAGTCCACCTCCGAAGGCTAATTCAGTTGATGAACTTAATCATAAATGGCTCTGTTTGATCACAGAGCTAAGGAATGAATAATGAGAATACAATTCAGATTGTATATGTCCTATTGGAATTTATTAATATAATTAATAAATTAAGTGCCCAAGGGCAAATTTGGAAACTCACTAGTAGGGCGGTTACAAAATAGGGTTATATATATTTTGGTAACCACCGAATAATTGAGTGTGATTGCATTACGTAAGTTTTCCAGAAACGGCGTCTCCCATCTCTCTCTCCCTTTCTCCAAGAAACATAGGAAGGAGAAACCTTTTGGAGGTTTACTTCCTTTGCTTTAGATCACTATCCCATCCTTTCCACATGACATTTGGGTTGTGGAAATTATTCCTTTTCCTAGTGATTGTGGAATCTCCCCGGTAAAGCTTTGGTGGTGGAACGAGAACGTGGATCCAGATTTACTTCCGCTGCGAATACTTCAATATTTAGGAAAGCGAATCCAGGTAAGGATCTTTCCCCTGTCAATTAAATTGAATTGATATATATGCAGTATTACCAACATTGGTATCAGAGCCATTGGTTCCCACGGTTCTTTGTTCTTCCCCATTGTTTAATTTAATTGTATGGATCCAATGGGAGGATCAAGGGTTTAATACGAAACCCATGGGAGAATTGTTAGGGTTTTTGGAAACCCTTATGTTTTGGGTTCGGATCCGAATGGGAGGATCCTTGTAAATTTCCCTTATGATTTTTTGCATGAATTGATTATCCATATTGATAGGGTTTTTGGAAACCCTTATGTTTTGGGTTCGGATCCGAATGGGAGGATCCTTGTAAATTCCTTATGATTTTTTTCATGAATTGATTATCCATATTGATAGGGTTTTTGGAAACCCTTATGTTCTGGGTTCGGATCCGAATGGGAGGATCCTTGTAAATTTCCCTCATGATTTTTTGTATGAATTGATTATCCATGATAATTAATTTTGTTTAAAATTTATTGTTGGACTTTTTTGTGTTTTTGAATGATTTTTTTTTTGGTCAAAAAACGTGTTTTTACCGTTTTTGAAAAAAAAAAATCGGTCATGAAAAAAATCAGAAAAAACGTTGTTTTTTTGTCCAATTTTGAATGTGTTTCTATTTACTGGATATCAATGGCTCACAATCTATGTGATGTTTGAGCATTAAAGGCCTAATGGGGCCTAGTGGGAGTTAATGAGGTAGAAGTGTTCTGTGTGAACCACCTCTTAGTATTAACATGATTGCATGTTTTATTTTAATAAAACTGTTTTTTATTTATGGGTCTATCAATCATGTTTTTGCATAGAATGAAACTAGTGTATAAGTCTATACACCTATGTGGGTTTGCATGAGAATTTGATTGAATGTTTTTTAGCATCTCTTTCGGTTTAAGTGCTTATCCCATAGGTTGACTATGCTAGTGTGATTTGTTGTTGCATGAGTTGTGTTTTATGCTAGATTTATTGAACTCATTCTTGTATGTAATAAATCCAGAATAAATGGATGCTACAAAGAGCATAGTTGCTGACCTCACTAAAGGAGATAATCTGAATGAGAGGAATTATGACCTTTGGCACCGAAAGGCGCAATATTTCCTGGAAGAGCAGGATATGCTGAAGACCATAAACTAGACCATGAACCCACCTGAGGAAGGTACCACTGCACAACATCGCAGGGACCTTGATACATACAATGCTTGGAAGAGGAAAGACCGAGTAGCCAGAATTACAATCCTAAGCTCCATGAGGGATGACCTGATGCTTCGTTATGAGAAGCATAGGACTGCAAAGTCTTTGTGGGAGGTTGTGAAGTTCCAGTACGGAGGGACTTCCACCACAAGGGGCCGCCAGCTCGGACTCACCTTTGACGGTTATAAGATGCGCCAGGGTCACACCATGAGGCAGTATATAACCATCATGTCTAACATGATTAGTGAGTTGAGCGCATGTGGGCGCCAGAAGATTGATGAGGAGCAAGTCTCCACAGTCATCAGGTCATTGCCAAAGACTTGGGAGCATATAAAGATCTTCTTGACTCATGCTGATGAGGTCAAGACTTTTGATCAAGTTGCCAAGCACCTTGAGCTTGATGAGGATCGGATGTTGGCCGGTGCCCCTCAAACTATGTATTTGCTGCTGAAGCTAGCACTAGTAAGGGTGCAGGCTTCAAGCGCAAGAGAGAGAAAGCTCAACCTCAGCAGTCCAAGCAAAGTAACCAGGGTGGGAACAAAAACAAGAGTGGCCCCAAGAGTTCAAGGGGGACTAGTGCTGGCAAGAAGAAATCAGGTTTGATTTGCTTCAAGTGCCGAAAGCCTGGTCATTTTGCTCGTGATTGCACTGAGCAAGAGGTATGTATTGTGTGTTATACCTCATCTTGTTATGTAACAAGTTCTACTATGCTTGCTGAACTAAATCCTTTTTGGATTGTTGATTCAGGTAAGAACACATAACAAGGGAACGCTCGAGCTTCGTGGAATACCGTCGTATTCCAAGAGGAAGTAGAAGAATAACGATGGGGAACAGCTCAAGCGTGGAGGTTCATGGCATATGCACATGCAAATTAGTTTTGCGAGGTGGCCAAACGCTGTTACTCCATGATATGTTGTATGCTCCAGACATTCGGCAAAATCATGTTTCTATTATTTATCTTTTAAGACATGGTTTTTGAGTTGTATTTGAAAACAATTCTTTGGTTTTGTATCTGGTGATGTAGTTTAGGGTTATGGTTTTCTTAATAATGGTTCACTATCTGATTAGCCAACCTGTGAGTCATGTCTAGCAGGAAAAGCAACTAGAAAACCATTTAAAAAGGCTTTGAGAGCCTCTCTTCCTTTAGAACTTATCCATTCAGATGTGTGTGGACCCATGAATGTGCATATTAGAAAAGGAGAGTCTTATTTCATCACATTCATAGATGACTATACACGGTATGGTCACATTTATCTAATTTCTCATAAGTCAGAAGCTCTGGAATGTTTTAAGAAATTCATGAGCTTAGTTGAGAATTAGTTAGATAAAAGGATTAAAACTCTTAGAACGGATACAGGTAGAGAGTATCTCTCCAATATGTTCAAAGGGTTATGTGATGAAAAGGGGATATCTAGACAACTTACTATTCCAGGGACTCCACAGCAAAATGGGGTTGCTGAGAGGAGGAATAGAACCTTGCTAGACATGGTGAGATCCATGATGGCGCAGGCAAATCTACCCATCTCTTATTGGGGCCTATATCCTCAATAGAGTTCCAACCAAATCGGTTCCTTCCACACCATATGAGTTGTGGACCGGAGGGAAGCCAGATTTGAGTTACTTGCACGCATGGGGATGTGCAGCATATGTTCACTCTACTTCTCACCAATATGGAAAGCTTGGACCTAGGGGAAGAAAGTGTATCTTTGTGAGATATTCTGATCCCTCAAAGGGCTATGTCTTCATTGGACTAGATGAGAGTGAGAGGAGAATGGAACTTTAGTCTAGGGATGCAACATTCTTGGAGAATGATTTACCATCTCTTTCAGGAGTTAACAAAGAATCATCGGAATTCTTTGAAATACAAGATAGTGGTTTTGTCACTCCAGGGATTCAGATTCTGGATAATGAACCTGGGGTGAACAATCTGACATGCACTTGCGCCGTAGTGGGCGCGGGCAAGTTCCACGTCGACGTTTCGACATAGAGGATGAAGCCTACATGGTAACTCTTGAAGACATCGACAGTGAGATGACCTCAGTCGATGAGCATGAATCGAAGAGCGTGCAGGATGCTCTTGCGGGGTCAAGCTCAAAGGAATGGTTGAAAGCAATAAAGGAAGAGTTGGAGTCGATGAAAGTAAATCATGTCTGGGACTTGGTTGACTTGCCGCCAGGCCGAAAGGCAATTGGGAACAAATGGGTTCTCAAGATCAAGAGAAAGGTGGATGGATCTATTGAGAGATACAAGGCTCGTTTAGTGGCTAAGGGCTACACCCAACAAGAGGGCGTTGATTATGAGGAAACTTTTTCCCCTGTGGTTAGGTTTGCCTCAATTCGCCTCATACTAGCCATTGTTGCTCAGTTGGACTTGGTGCTTTATCAAATGGATGTAAAAACTACTTTTCTCAATGGAGAACTTGAGGAAGAGATCTATATGGATCAACCTCAAGGCTTTGAAACTAATGAACTTAAGCGCAATGTGTGCAAGCTTAAGAAGTCCATATATGGCTTAAAGCAAGCATCTAGACAGTGGAATGTGCGCTTCCACCAAGCTATCATGGAAAATGGTTTTTCCATGCTTGAGGAAGACCACTGTGTTTATACCAAGAGATCTGATAATAATTATGTCATTCTGACACTGTACGTAGATGACATACTTATGGCTAGCAATAGCAAGGAGCTATTGGAAACCATTAAGAAATGATTGTCCTCTGTATTTGATATGAAGGACATGGGTGAAACAAACTATATGCTTGGTGTCAAGATTGTCAAAAATAGGCAAAAGAGATTACTGGGTTTATCTCAAGAGACCTATATTGACAATGTCTTGACGAGATATCAGATGCACAACTGCAAACCAATTGATACTCCAGTGGAGAAGGGTTTGCATTTGAGCCTTAATATGGGTCCTAAGACTCCAGAGGAGAAAACCAAGATGGAAAGAGTTCCATATTCCAGTGCAGTGGGTAGCCTTATGTACGCTATGATGTGTACTAGGCCGGATATTTGTTATGCAGTGGGTTTGGTTAGTCGTTACCAATCAAACCTAGGCATAGAGCACTGAAAGCAGTCAAGAGGATATTGAGATATCTCAGAGGAACGAGTAATTACATGCTGTGTTACCAAGGATCGGATTTGCGGTTAGTTGGCTATAGTGATGTCGACTGGGCTGGAGGCATCAATGAGTGCAAATCAACCTCTGGATATGCTTTCTTGTTGAATGGCGGGGCCATTTCATGGTGTAGCAAGAAGCAGGCTTGTATATCCCTCTCGACCATGGAAGCAGAGTATGTGGCATGCTCAGTTGCGGTTCAAGAGGCTGTTTGGTTGAGGAGATTCCTTCGACATATTGGGCTTGTGATGACATCCAAAGAGGTTGCCATTGTCTACTGTGATAGTATGGCAGCTCTTAGCTATGTCAAGGACCTCAAGTATCATGGGAAGACCAAACATATACAGTTGAGATATCACTTTGTTAGAGATAGTACATCAAGGAAGAAAGTTGTACTTAAGCACATATCTACTAGTCAGATGGTAGCTGACCCTCTTACCAAACCTATAGCCAATGATGTTCTTATTCTCATCTAAAATCCTTGGGCTTGCGTAGATTGTGACTTACTTTTGTACTGAGACTTTCTTATTATTGAGTAATATGAGTTCATTCCAGCATTTATTTTATTCACTTTCTGTGTGATTGTGTTCTTATAGCATAAAACAAGATATGTCAATAGGCAAGAAAATGGCTCACTCACATGAGCATTAGCCTCTGGCGCCTTGGAGGCGAGCAGAGATGACACGATTGTGAATGACTTTGTGTAGGTCAATTCATAATCATGATGTCGCCTTGGTTTGGAATCAAGATGAGTTTCTCTATAGTGAATAGAATTGACATGAATGTTCCCACTATTCATGTTGCCTATAGGAGCCAGGTGCGAGTACTTTATGTGGCGCTAGGGTGGCGACAATAAAGAAACTCGGGTTAGGCGCAAGAGGGTTGCGACTAGACTAAGACTTGTATGGTGTTGAGATGGACATACGTTCTATTGTATATATAATGCTCCACCATAGCACGTATATCATACTATGTGTGCTTAGCGATCATTGGAAATGAGAGGATGGATCCCTGCTCCTCTCATTGTGTGAGCCATGGACCTTGTGGTCCATTAGTGTTCTTAGTGACTTTCGACGACATCATGAAACGAAGGGTTGATGTGGCTACTTTGGGGTGTTACCTATGGTCATGATAGATTCGACCTAAAGGGGCACTACCGGGAAAGGAGTCAATCCTAAGTGTAGTGATGGTCTGGGGCGAAAGGAAAGGGTTGATTCAACTGCACCCTAAAAGTGTTTGCTGGCGCCAACTGTATGTGTTACAGTAGTGAACATTTTAAGGACAAGAAGGTGATCTCTCAGAGGGATCGAGATACCTTCAGTCTGGTGAGTTTGAATAAACTTAGGAAACTGTGTTATACTAATGCTTATTTGATATGTTTCTTTGAGTGATGTGCCATTCTGGCCTTCTGGGAAGGTTTCTAGTTTGGGGCTCACGCCTGCAGGTATATCACCGTTCACACAACCCATTTTGCCAGTATGACTTGTGGATTAGTGTCTGGGACACAGGTAGTCTATGTATCTGGGATACATAGTGAAGAGATCAATATATATGCATATCTGGGATATACATGTGTGTCTGGGACACAAGAGGTCTATGTATCTGGGATACATAGCAGAGAGATTGGATGTGTATATATGGGATATACATGTGTGTCTGGGACACATTGAAAGATTAACACTTGCCCTTGTGCAAGTGGGAGTTGTTGGAATTTATTAATATAATTAATAAATTAAATGCCCAAGGGTAAATTTGGAAACTCACTATTAGGGCGGTTACAAAATAGGGTTATATATTTTGGTAACCACCGAATAATTGAGTGTGATTGCATTACATAAGTTTTCCAGAAACGGCGTCTCCCATCTCTCTCTCCCTTTCTCCAAGAAACACAGGAAGGAGAAACCCTTTGGAGGTTTACTTCCTTTGCTTTTAGATCACTATCCCATCCTTTCCACACGGCATTTGGGTTGTAGAAATTATTCCTTTTCCTAGTGATTGTGGAATCTCCCCGGTAAAGCTTTGGTGGTGGAACGAGAATGTGGATCCAGATTTACTTCCGCAGCGAATACTTCATTATTTAGGAAAGCGAATCCAGGTAAGGATCTTTCCCCTGTCAATTAAATTGAATTGATATATATGCAGTATTTGAGCCTTCTTCGGATAGCCGTCTGATCTTAACGGATAGATCCGTTGAGTGATAGATCCATACTAGGTTGGACTAGTAGATGACTCCTTTGATAATAAGATCGTTATATGGTAGTTATCCATATAATAGTGATAAGCACCAGCCGCAAATGCTGCTACCCATCTCTTTGATGATTAGTCCATTCCGATCATAGCGGATTAGGGCGTGCTTGTTATTGAGTTAGTTTACTTCCTCAGCAAGCTACCTTTTGGACCCGGCCCACTCGGAAGCGAGTTGATTCCTTTCGTCCCGACCGGGGTCAAGGGTCGAACCAAGGATGAACTCGGTTTGATTATATTTTCTCCATATCATGAGCCCCCGAGACCAAGCATTCGGGCAGTTCCGAGGGCTTGGTTTTGAACTCGGTAATCTATCGAACAAAGACCTTGCATAATCCTTAGCTCATTAAATGTCGTATCACATTTAATGCGGCTGTATTGTTTTTTCCTCGAGCATCGTGAATATTTTCACTTTTTGTGGGGGTGACGCCACACGTTCACTGCAGCCGAAATCGTCCTTGCTCACGAAATCGAAACGACGGTTTCTGAACGCTTGTTTTTGATTCGTGAGTTCAAACTTTTGAACCATCTCCAAATCACAATCGTTGATGTTGAGTCCATCTCGATCGTACATGTCCTCGATCACTCGTGGAAGTGCTTAAAAGTGGTTTGTTGTCTTCGTAGGTTTCATTCTCTTTGTCTGGAATTTTGAAACCTTGTTGTCTTCTTTGCGCTCTAACGATCTTCTCACTCTCAAGCATTCTGCTTCGGTGATTCAGTAAGTCTACTGATTCCTTTGTAACCTTTACTTTCATCTCCAGGTTTCTTTTTTTGTTAAAAACCACAACCAGACTTTTATAGTAATGGAAGGCGGTAGGGTTTCTTCTGAAATTCCTCCTGAACTTAGCGCCGGTAAGGGCGACTCTGGTGATGAGGCCTTTGCTTTTGTCCTTCCTAAACAGTCAGATAGTGACAAGAAAACCTTAACTGCTCTTTGGCATGACTTCGAAGAAGTTAGCCAACAGAAAAGAGCAGAAGAAATTGCTGAGGCTCCTTCTGCGCTTCCTGAGTCTGGACCATCCAGAACTCCAAAGGCGACTGCCGAATCCTCTAGGCAGTCCAAACAACCTACCAAGTCCACCGATGGACCTAGTTCTTTTCCCTCCTCCTTTACCAAGGAAGAACCTTCCTTCGGCCATCGAACGCTTCGACTTTCCTTCTGAGTACCATGTTAGAGCCCCCACTCCTGATGAGAGGGTTAATTCGATTCTCCTTGGCGAATTTTCCCTGTATATAGATACTTTGGAAAGCGGAGTTCGCTTTCCTTTCTTCAATACTTTGTTTCCTGTCGTTCTAAATCACTGGGAGATTTGTCCTGGCATGCTCCTTCCCAATAGCTGGCGTCTCAATGTCGGTTTTCTGGGTTTATGCTTTGAACTTGGCATTACACCTTCTCTTCCTCTTTTTGTACATTTTCATGTTCTTTCTCTTTCCCATCCTCCTGGCTGGGTTGTTCTATTCAAGCGCAACAAAGTTGAGCTTGACTGATTGGGCAGCATTCTTGCCAAGGGAACTTGCCCTTCCAATCATAAGGGGTGGCGCAAGCGATATTTCTTCTGCCGAGCGCCTCAATCAGATCTGAACTTCCCGACCACCTGGAAACTATACACTTCATATTCTAAGGGCAACCGGGTCCCTCAACTATCGAAGGAAGACAGAGCAACTGTTAGGAAGATCAAGTCAATTCCATGGTATCAAGAGATACATGGATATGAGATGGAATACACCTCCATTCTTCAATACTGGGGGTTGGCTCAACGTGAGCTTTCTAACCATCACGTTTTGTTTTCTTGAATGTATTGCAAACTTATTCAATTTTCTGACCTTTGTCCTTCTTTGCAGTGCCTCCAATAGTTAATCCAGACAACCTTCGGGTAAAGGTTGCCAAGGCCGTTGTGACTGCAGAGCAACAGTCTCCTCGAGCATTGACTGCAAAACATGTGGCCTCTATGCCTCTTCCAGATCCTTCTTATAAGGGTATAAGAAACTTTAAGCAAGTGGTTGAGGCTTCAGGGAGAGGGAAAAGACCGATGGTCAAAGAGGTCGAAGTCCCCTCTCCCGTCCGAACCAAAAGGAAGCATGACTCGGTCAATGCTTCTGCCCCAAAAGAAATCCAAAAGGAATAAAGATTCTGAGGAGGTCTTCGTCCCTCAATGGTCATTGGTGGTGACAGACCGAGGTCACGCAGACCATGAGAAGGCTGCTGGATGGAGCTCTCTCAGCCTTATGCCTGTCGATCAACAGGCCTTTGAAATCGTGCAAGACGACGCTCTTGTTCGTCTCTCCATGAGGTATTATTTTTCTTGGTTTCTTGCTACTTGCTTTGAAATTTTTCCTGGGATTTTTGATAATTCGCCTGCTTTCCCAAGAATGCCATGCTGAGCAGGCCTTGAGCCGAGTTGGTCATAGCGGCTCCTTGCTGCAAACTCGTGAAGAGAATTTGGCGAAGGCCAATTCTTAGGTGGACCGGCTGAAGAAAGCAGCCGAAGAGTCAAAAGAGGAGAATGACCAAGTCATCAACGCTTTGAAAAAGGATCTGGACTTGTTGATCAGTCGTGCTGCTACTGCCGAATGCGAGGTTAAGAAGCAAAAAAATCTTGCTACTGAGAGTACTGAGACACTCGAGCTTCAAGCCATGGAGAATGAGCGTCTGTAGAAGATGGCAGATCCCAGCAAACCTGAACATCTTTCACAAGATCTTCGAAGGGACTGCATTCGGAATTACCAGAACAGCGTTCCCTTCAGCAATCTGATGACTTCATTCAATCTTCAATCCTACCAAGTAGGGAAGAATGACATCTGAAAAGCTATTCTTGAAGCTGATCCTTCCTTTGACACAACTCCCTTTCAGGGTGTTTGCCACAAGGAAGTCTTTGAGAAGCTTGAGCTGCCTTTTCCCGACTAGGTTTGGGAGGAAGAGGACCCTATTCCAGCAGGTCCAGATATCAAGAAGTTTCTCGATGATTCGCCGACTCTTCCTGAAGAACCTCCAAAGTCTACCTCAGACAAGGATCCTTTGGCCGAAAATGTTAAAGAACAATAGGAAGCTATCTTCTTCTTTGTTTTTTTGTAAGGGTTGGCCCCCCATGGCCTATTGATAATGAAATAGACATTTGCCTCCTTCCTTCTCGAACTCTTTTCAATGATTGCCATAAAGCTCTAATAATACTTGCTCAAAGAATTTTCTTTGATCCCTTCCGTAAAAATGACGTTTTAGGAAAGAGACAAGCTATTATGTAGACAAACTTGACCTTAATTGAAGATGGCGCTCGGGAAATCAAAGGAATATGCTTGGGAGCGTTAATTTGGTTCTTACCGAACCCCTTATGATGCTTGACAACTTTATCTCCCGACTGTTCTCTCTTTATGACGAAGCCCAAACGGTTCCTCGTATTTGCGTACAAATTGTTCTTCCAAGAAATTGGGAATACTCTCTTATTTAATATTGGTGCGACGGTTGGTATTTGGTAGTATCCTCGTATCAGGTGCACATTGCTCCACGTGGAAACTTAGGACAGCCTTTAAGTTTCGAATTTGAAGCGCCGTTATCTCCTGACCTTGATCTTACATTTTTTGAAATTCGAAACGTCTCTTCCATCCTAACCCTTGATTAACTTGGGCTTTCAACCATCGCGTCACTCCCTGTGGCTATTTAAGTTCCTCAAGGGTGCTTCATCTTTGTCCTCGCTATCTGCAAGTCGTTCTTGTCTACTAAATTTGCAAAGTAGTGTTTTGCCTTTGCTGCCTCTGTACTCTTATCCTCCGACGATATCTTGATCAGAACATGAACAAGTGAGTTTTCTCCTCTGTCATTCAGTTTTATCATGAACTTCTTCTTCCTCTCCCTGAGTAATCTCCACAGTAGTTATACTTGGGGTTTACTCATTCCGGAAGTTCCTCGCTGGATATTCTTTGCTGATCTGTTCTTCAAAAATCTAGGGTTTTCCCTTTCCTGCTATATTTTTGGTTAATTTCTTGTACTGACGATGCTTGCTTTTGCTTTGTAGTGCCTCCAAGAATTAAATTGGATAATATTAGGGCGAAATCTTCCAAGAATACTGCTCCAGTGCTGTGAAGGTTGTTCCCTCTTAGGTGATTGCTGTTGGTGAATCTTCTAAATGCGGGGAGATTGTTGTTGGTGAATCTTCTGTTTAGATTCCCACAGCTTCCGTTGATGCTTCTCCCGCGTCTCCTTCGCTGAGGGAGACCGTTTGGTCTTCCGAGGATGTGGCTCCCTCCGTCACTGTTCGCACTGTCGAAACCCCTGTTGGCGCTACGCTTGAGTCTTCTTCCATGATGAAGACCGTTCGGTCTTCTAAGGAAGATATGGTTCCTTTGATCATCGTTCGGGCCTCCAAACCTGACTCTAGTGCTTGTTTGGCATCCTCTTCCAAACCTTCAACCGTGGAGGTTTTCGAGGAGGCCGAGGATTCTGCTTCTAGGAAGCGCCCTCGGTTAAATGATGATGTGTTCCAACCTTCCTGGTCATGGTCACTGAAGAGATCTGACTTGGTGACAGGCGATTTTGACAAGGCACTAGAATGGTGCACTTCTGTCCAAATGCTTGCTGAGAGCACAGCCTTCTCTATGGTCCCGGATAGGGATTTTATAAAGTCCCTAGTGATGTATGTTTCTCTTCATTACCTTTCGTTCTGAAGATTTTTTTTTTTTTTTTTTTGCTCTTGACTAACTCTTGAGTTGTTGCAAGAGCCTTGCTGGTAATTTCCACAATCAAGTGGAAGCAGCCTTTAGACTCAGTAGACTGAGTGATGAGCTTTCCAGGCTTCGGGAAGAATCCAGAGCCAAAGATGTTGAGATTGCTCGTCTTGGAAACAACGCTTGGGAGATTGCTCGAGTGAAGAATTCCGAAAACGAGCGTCTTTGTTCGGATTTGGATGGTGCCAGGGAGAAAATCCGAAAGCTGGAGCAGAAGTTGAAAAACTTTCAGCAGGGGCGAAAGGGTCTGGAGCTGTATCAACGCCACAAAGGCAAGCTGTTACCCTTTTGCCCGAGTCCCTTCCGACTGATGTTCACAGGGCTTGCATCTTCAAATATTTGCAGAGTAAGTCTTTTGTTGACATGCTGAATGCCTATAACTTGCGGCATATCGGGATGGTGAGAACGAGGTATGGGAATCGATACTAAGTAGAAATCCTTATTTCAACACAACTCCCCACCGCGCCAATTGTCATCCCGAAGTGTTTGCAAAGTTGGGACTTCCTCTTCCTGCTTGGGCCAAGGACATGGTGGACTTTCCTCCTCCAGATCTGGATATAATGCATCATCTTGATGACTCTCCTCCTTTGTCTCCTATTAAAGGATTCAGCTATGAAGAGCTTGCCTTGAATGCAGGTCTGATCAAAGGCCAGGCCTCTTCAGAAAAAGCTGGATAAAGAGTATGGAATTGCGGAGGATTTTGTAGGTTGGAGTTTACAGAATGCTTCACAATTCCCGAGGAAGAGAAACAAATGATGAGAGGAACCATGTATCCACGACCAATAGCCATCATATGTATTCCCGACTCTGTTCTTCTTAACTCTGTGTTGCTTCTAACAAAGCTGCTTCGATCTTGTTTTAGAGTTCTTCACAATCACTGATGATGATTTTCCTTCTTGACCGAATGAAGATTGTATCCCAACACTTGTTATCTCATATGTATATTTGATGTAAAGGTTGGCCCCTTCTGGTCATTTAAAGGATCAGGGGTCAGAGGATGGAGGAGAGGATATCGGTCCTGATAGTGATGATCAGGCCGGAGATGATGCAGATATGCACAAGGCTGTGCCTGTGCATCACGAGTTTCCTTCATCACACTTCGAGGCAGGTGGCCCTTCACATGCAGCTCCGGAGACTTCGGATCTTGGAGCACAGATGAGATCGATGACTTCCATGCTAGAGAGGATGGAGGCCGGACAGAGCAGATGTACGAGAGGATGGAGTCACGACAGATAGGATAGAGCATCGGTGACTCAGCTAGCGGAGGAGTTCGCAGCATACAGAGATCGAGAGAATATCACCTAGATAGACCGTACCTTAGGATTTCCATTTATGCATTTCAGATGTAATCGTTGTAAAAACTTTTGAAATTAATGAAGTTCATTTTGTTTCCCTTTAATTATTGTATGTTATGCACCTTTCTTTTCCTTGCATTAGTGACATTTGTTCAAGTATAATTATGGTATGTTATTCGGAAATGTTCTCGTTATGCCTCAAAGGTCAAGTTTCTAATTCAGTGTTCTATTATTCACTTCTAAGAGTAGAAGAGTCATTTTAGATCAATGACTCAGAATGTTCAGCTATTGTCTTTTGTGGTTAGGATCTCCTCGAACCTTGGGCTCGATACCAATCAGCACGCCCTCCCAGCCGGTACCCTATCCGGCATACCCGAGAGTGTGATCCACACCCCGAAGATCAGGTATCGAGTGATCAACCTCCCACATAAACAATAACATAATCATGAACAATCATAACAAGAGTGCGGAAGATAAATCATAGATCCAATAAAGAAAGAATGAATCATAAATGAATCGAATAATAGATATAATCGTAGTATCAAACAGATAAGTAAAGTGAGGCAAAAATCCCACTTTACAACCAAATGAAAAGTAGCTCTAAAGAATAAACTAAATAAAATCTAATCCCAAAGAGCAAGTACATTGGGTAACTAAATTGTTCTCCACTTTATAGACAACATCCTTGTAAGTGTAAATCTCATAAATGGCACAAGGACGCTTCCACTCAATGGTTGGACTAAGCATCGTACGGAGCATAACCACTGCTGTGGATCTTCGTAGTAATTGTGGTAACCGCAATCACCTTCCCGGAGATATGCCTCTTCGCCTTGCGCTTCTTCATAGGGACCGTCATAGTACTCAAGCACTGCAGGATAGTCTAACAACATTGTACAATAAAGGAATGAGTTTCAAAGAAACTCGGTAAGGCGCTTAAAAATCCATAATAACATAAATGGCAAGATTCCGAACAAACATAAATGCAATATGATATGAGACAAGCAATGAATGAATGAATCTAACTCTATGTATGCTGGTCTCTATTGGCAGACATGCTTTAAGTCATAGCACCGTACTTCTTTAGGAAAGTCCACTCACATCCTCAACCATTTAAGATATCTTGGATTCTCTCACGGATCATTTCACCGGTCTTGAGCAGCCGATTGGTAATGGGTCCTTCATCCCTCAGACAAACCTTGGCAGGGGGTTAAGTCAACACACTCTCTCACAACCATTTGGTATAAGTACCGGCGCATGTCAGGGTAAAACCTAGCCAAATGCAAGTCTTCTACTTAGTTACATCAAGTCGATCCGGATACGTCCATTCCTCGTCCCCGACGATCCTTTCCGGTATCCTTCACACTAGAGTCCTCATAGTCCCCGACTACGGACTCATCAACCCTATTGATCATCCACATATGGTAAACGGGAAGCTCTCACGTCCTCTCACGGGTTGGTTACCGGTCTTAAGCGCCCGTGAGCCCAAGTCTAACCATATGCAACCCTACCAATAAATGGCCCCCACAATGTGATTCCCCGTCCTCTCACGGGTTGGTTACCGGTCTTGAGCGCCCATGAATCCCCATTGCTACCACGGGTCGTTCGGTCTCAATACCCCTCCGATTAGGGTCTCGACATAACAGACATCCTAGCCAAACACTACTAGACAATCCTAGATATGTCATCCAACAGTTTAGGAAGGTGTCCAGAGGGCATCTCCGGAAACATCCCATAATATTCCCGTAGTAGTCCAAGAACAGAAGTGTCAAAAGGACACCTCTCCTTTCCAAACCATACTTAAGCATACACATGCATCAATTCATATCATCACATATATGGTAACTTCATATATGGAAAGAAATCAATAATTACAATCACTTTTATAACATTGGTAAGTAAATCATACATGAATCAATTTAATATGAATAAGTAATGCTACCGTAATCAAAGTTATGCAACAGTAGTATATCATTGTAAGAATCTAATTTAGGAATCATATCTATGATATTCAAATATAGAAACTAGATTCATGCTATCTATGTAATTAAGGAAATAACCATCCTTACCTTTTATAACTCGCAAAGGAATCCTAAGAAATCAAGTAAGATCTCGGCAAACTTGAGAAGAAGGTCCTAAACAAGTATATACAACATATTAGGAAAGATCCCTAACAGAAAAGATACCAAAACATCCAACATAGACCAATTCTGGAGTTGCTGTACTCATTGGTCGAGTGGATTGGTCGACTGGTCCAACGACCAATCAACCGACCAATGCAGATAAAGAGCCTAAAAAAACAGAGTTTTAAGATATGAAATCCGAATTTGGTGGTTCAAAAGGGTACTAATCAAGGGGTAGACTACATCAGTAGTATTCTAACATATAGGGGACCTCAAAACACTAATCCAATCAAGATATCAAGATCCAAATTAGGAAACAAAAAGTTACCATAATTAAATCAACCATGGATCTTGATGAATTTGAAATAGAAAACAAAGACAAGAACAATAGGAGGATGGATCTTTGCTTCAGGTAATGGTATCATGAAAACATACATAGATCTTCATGGAATAAGGCTTAGAAGCATAAATCTAAATAAGGAAATAAAACCTACCATATATGTAACTACCATGCATCATGAAGAACACATAGTAAGGTAGAAGAGAACAACTAGAGATCTATAGATTATGGATCATGGAAGGAAAACACAAGAATTAACTACTAACATGATCAACATAGAAGATCCAAAGAGATCAGAATTCAGATTAGAAGTTTAACAAAGATTAGATCATGGTTTGATCATGATTCCTTCAAAAGCTTGCAATGATCATGGTTAAGATCATTGTTCTAGCCTCAAATCCTTAGGATGATCATGAGAACATGTTCGGAGATGTTTGCAACAGAGAATGCAACATCTCTTCTACTGCCTCAACTCAAAAAGGAAAGAAAAACAAAGATGGAGGAGAAGAAGAGAGAGTAGACATACCTTTTGATGCAAAAAGAAGAGTTTCGACGAAGATCCGCCAAGAAAACACCAAGGATGCAAGAGAGATGACTTGCAGAGGTCTTTGGTTCTGCTCCAGAGAGTTTGGAGGCAGCAAATACGAAGTGGACTCGAGATTGGACTTAAATAGAGCAAGAACAACCTAATTGCCAAAGACAAAGACTCATTGGTCGAGTGGATTGGTCGATCGGCCCAACCGACCAATCACCGACCACCAATGCCGACAAGAAGACCAAAACAGGGAATTGAAGGTCCAGATCAAATCCAATCCTAAAGGGGTTTTGCACACAAGTCAAGTGACTTACCTAATAGGTAGAAATGCCTTCAAACCAAGATAGAGAGCACTCCAAGTCCATCAACTAATCAGATCTTCATCAGATTCAGCTCCATAAATAGAACCTCATCATCAACTTTCATGGATTCAAAGCCGACACCAAGTCCTCTCACCGGGATGGCCCAAAGCTGACTTCTTACTTTACTTCGGTCATCGGACCTACAAATAACAAGGTTTCCGGGTCAAGGTTAGGGCTGGGTTTTACATTCTCCCCCCTTAAAGAAATTTCGTCCCCCAAATTGAAAGCGCACTGTGCTTCCAAAGAGGTAAGGAAACTTCTCCTTCATATCTTCTTCCTTCTCCCAAGAAGCTTCTTCAGGGGTATGGTTCTTCCACCGAATCTTCACCAAAGGAATGGTGCGATTCCGCACGCTGCTTGTCCTTCCTATCCAAGATTTCGGCCGGTTCTTCATCATAGGTCAAATCAGCACTAAGTCCTTCAGTGCTTGCCGCAAAATGTGTTCCGGATTCTCTATGTATTTTCGAGCATCGAAATATGAAACACATTGTGCACACCAAGCAAGAGGCGGAGGTAATGCTAATCGATACGCAACAGGTCCAACCTTTTCCAAAATCTCGAAAGGTCCAATGTAACGAGGGCTAAGCTTTCCCTTAACATTGAATCTCATCACACCCTTCATTGGTGAGACCTTCGTAAAGACTTTCTCTCCAACTTGAAATTCCAAATCGGTCCTTCTCTTATCAAAGATAAGATTGCTCTCTGATCGGCGTACTTAATCCTTTCTCTTATCATATCTACCATAGCACTTGTAGCTTCAATCATCTCAGACCTAAGACTTTTCTTTCACCTGCCTCACCCAAAGACAAAGGTGTCCTACAAGTACCGCCATACAAAGCCTTGAATGGAGCCATGCCTATTGTTGCTTGATAACCGTTGTTATAGGCAAACTCAACCAAAGCTAGGTGTTCATCCCAATTACCACCCATATCCACCACACAAGATCCGAGCATGTCTTCCAATGTCCGAATTGTCCGCTCGCATTGTCCATCGACCGTGGATGATGAGCTGTACTCAAGTTCAATTGGGTTCCCAAGGCCTTCTCGCAAACTATTCCAAAACCTTGAGGTGAACCTAGGATCACGATCCGAAACAATACTCAATGGCACACCATGCATTTAACCACATTATCCACATAAAGCCTTGCTAGCTTATCCAGAGTATGAGTGATCTTCATAGGAATGAAATGGGCTGATTTGGTCAACCTATCAACAATCACCCACACAAAGGTCATTGCCTTTACTTGTCCGAGGCAAGCTAGTCACAAAGTCCATGGAGATATCCTCCCACTTCCAACTAGGAATAGGAAGAGGCTGAAGTAATCCAGATGGAGGTTGTCGAACGGCTTTCACACGTTGGCAAGTCTCACACTTGGCAACAAAATCATCAACATCCGCCTTTAGACCAATCCACCAAAAATGTTCCTTCAAGTCCTTGTACATCTTGGTGCTTCCCGGTGTACAAGAAAGACCGACCGGTGTGCTTCCTTCAATATTTCTTTCTTAACTTCTTCGCTTGCAGGCACACACAGCCTTCCTCTAAACAACAAAGCACCATCCATGGATATACCAAAGTCGGGGTCCGACTCAGATTCGAAGAAATCTTCTCAACTTTGATCAAAAACTCTTGATCGTAACTCCAGCAGAGCAACAATCTTATCTCTAAGACCAGATCTTGCCGTCATGGCAGTAAAGAATAAAATCAGAATTCTCAGAACGATTTCCAAATCAAAACTCTCAATAGAAGACCACAATGGTAAACTCAAAGCATTCAAATCCAAAGTCTTCTTCCTGGTTCTTCCTACTAAGAGCATCAAGCAACAACATTTGCTTTCCCAGATGATACCGAATATCACAATCATAATCGAGAGACTAGTTCCAACCATCTCCTTTGTCTCATGTTCAACTCCTTTTGGGTAAAGAAGTATTTCAAACTCTTATGATCCGTGAAAATGGCAATCTTCTCACCGTAAAGATAATGTCTCCAAATCTTCAAAGCAAAGACAACGGCGGCAAGTTCTAGATCGTGAGTGGGGTAATTCCGCCATAATCCTTCAATTGCCGAGAAGCATAGGCTACGACCTTGCCATGTTGCATCAAGACACAACCCAAACCAATCTTTGACGATCGGTATAAACCGTCATACCACCGGAACTATCGTATAGTCAAAACCGGGGCACTTGTCAATCTATCTTTCAACTCTTGGAAATTCTTCTCACAAAGCGCCGCACCAAACAAACTTCTCTTCTTTCCCCGGTCAACTTAGTCATAGGAGCAGCCAACCGAGAAAAGTTCTCAATAAACCTTCGGTAGTAACCCGCCAATCCAAGAAAACTTCTTATTTCCGCTATCGACTTCGGTCTCTCCCAATCAGCCACAGCTTGGACCTTTTCAGATCGACACGAATACCTTCGGCTGAAACTACATGACCAAGGAATACCACTCTCTTAAGCCGGAAATCACACTTGCTAAACTTAGCTAACAACTTCTTTTCTCGCAACCTTGCAAAGTGAAACTTAGATGACTCGCATGCTCTTCTTCGCTCTTCGAATAGATCAAGATGTCATCAATGAAAACAATCACAAACTTATCAAGCACATCATGAAATACTCGGTTCATGAGGTCCATGAACACCGCAGAGCATTGGTCAATCCGAAGGGCATGACTCTAAACTCGTAGTGACCATACCGCGTTCGGAAAGCCGTCTTGAAGATATCACTAGACTTCACTTTCAATTGGTGATATCCGGACCTTAAGTCAATCTTTGAGAACACAATCGCACCCTTCAACCGATCGAAGAGATCATCGATTCTCGGGCAGCGGATATCTATTCTTGATAGTCAACTTATTCAACTCACGGTAGTCGATGCACAAGCGCATACTACCGTCTTTTCTTCTTGACGAACAAGACCGGAGCTCCCCAAGGTGACACACTAGGCTGCACGAAACCTCTATCTATGAGCTCATTCAACTGATTTTGCAACTCTTTCAACTCAAGAGGAGCCATCCCGTACGGAGCTTTAGATACCGGAGCAGCACCAGGGACGAGATCAATAGAGAATTCGACATCTCTCGTCCGGAGGCACTCCCGATAGATCATCGTGGAAGACATCAACAAAGTCGCAGAACTCGACTTCATCGACTCTTTTCTCCACTATACCCTTGCCTTCAGATGAAGCATCATCCACTAGGGCATAGACTTGCATCAAGCAGACAAAAGACCTTCTTACAAACCCTTCTCTTTTCACCCCGAAATTCAAAGACCGGACTTCCACAAATATGGAACTGAATCTTCTTTGAGGAACAAAGGAACACAGCCTTTGTGGGCCGTCAACCAATCAATTCCCAAAATAACATCGAAGTCCTTCATGTCAAGAATCACAAAATTGGCTTCCAAGTTCTTCTCACCAATCAACACAGGACATTTAGATAACCCCTTATCTAGTTTCACAACAGACCAAAGAGGTGTACTAATCAATAAACAACTAGACAACTTCTCAGGGATTAGGTTAGTCTTCTTGATGAATGCAGATGACATGAACGAATGAGATGCACCCGTATCAAATAAGACAAATGCAGAAATAGAAGCGACTAACAATGTACCCGTAATCACATCATGGCTTGGATCCCGCCAAAGACCGAAATACCGAAAACTCTACCAGAGGGAGGAGCAGGAGCACTCTTCACCATCGGGGCAGGTCAAGCAAGGTGCCGCTTCGGCACAGCACGAGCAAAATGACCAGCTTGCTTGCATGAGAAGCAAACAGATTGCCGGATCCAACAGGGTGGCTGCAACAGAGGGCTTCGAACAAAAGGCCTTGCACTTGCACTTGCACTTGCACTTGCACTTGCTGGTGGTCGGTTTCCGCCATACCGTCTAAACCGGCCGGGCTGCCGAAAACCCGTGTTCCGACCTACACTCTTAGCCCGAAAGGTAGGAGTGGGGTAGGGTGTAGGTCTCACAAAACGACGGTCATTACGATCCACCAAACCAGAATTCCTTGATCGCCAAGGCTTTTGCACACGAGCACTTTCCTTCTCTCGTTTCTTCCAACTTCTTCGAGTTCCCGCACCACTTGAGCATAGCTCACTATAGGCTGGACCGTGAGGTAAGCTTTAATGGCAGGACGCAGCCTTTGAAGAACTTCTTTGCTTTGGCGAGGTCTTCCTTCAAAGAATCTGAGCAAAGAAATGAAGCTCCTCGAACTTCCGTTGGTACTCCAACACAGACAGAGTTCCTTGAGTCGAATCATAAACTCAGCTTCCTTCGCATCCTTCACCGCCTCGGGAAAGTAGTTCATACAAAAAGCCTCTTTGAATAACTCCCAAGTTACAACTCCCGCATGCAAACCTTCCAAAACAGGACGAGTGGAGATCCACCATGCATCAGCTTCTTGTTGCAACTTCTGCTCAAAGAAACAAAATCTTCTCGAGCTTCCGAGCATTGCAGATGTCGGAAAGCCTTCTCCAACTCACGAAGCCACTTGTTAGGAAACAAGGGGTCCTTGGTAACTCCAAAGAAAAGTGGGTACTTGCATCTTCGTAAAACTCTCCATCAAAGTAGTATGAGGAGTTCCAACTAAACCTCCCGCATTCAGGATCACGGCATGAGGATTCACATTAGCACCAGCCCGGGTCTCATTATGCAGAGTCATGAAACCCACCAACATCCGGTTGAACTCGAGCCGCTTGTCGCCGCATCATATTGCCCATAATATTGGCAATATCTCCGAAACTTCCAACATTCGGGGCACCAGGGATCTCATGGGTACCCCGATCAACATTTGGTATCCCACCACCTCCATGAGGTACTTCACCACCTCCCCGAGGTACTTCACCACCTCCATGACCACCGGATTCACCACGCCCACTTCTCGTAGTAACCATTCTCGCAAAAACCGAGAACATCAAAATACCGAATTTCAAGATTCAACATAAACCACAAGTCCAAATGATTTGAAAACTTAAATCATGCTCAAATATATCCATATAGTCATCAAACAATATTCCATAAGGCAAAAATCACATTTTCCAAAAATTCAACAGCAAATGAGGTCTCCGTGACCATTGGTCGAGTGATTGGTCGAGTGACCCAATCGACCAATGAGTCGACTAATGCAGGCATGTAATGCGAAAATTCGCATTATAAGCCTCATTTTCACATTCCAACCTCATTCTAACTTCTTCCAAAGGTGAGAGAGCTCTAGGGAAAATCTCCAAGAGTTCCCACAAGTGTTCTTGAGGTGATTTAGTGCTTCAACAACAACACCACAACACACCATCTTCACAAACAAGGTAAACCTCTTAATCTTCCTTCCATTTTCATCTTCTCATGCTTGCATTTCAATAAAACCATGCTTTACTTGTATCCAATGCTAGAAATCATGCTTAGGAATGCTTAGAAACATATTCCTTAGGTTTTAAACACAATGCCATGCATAGACAACAAGTTTTAACACATTGGTGCTCATCTCGCAAAGTTTTATACCGAAATCGATATCTTTAGAAAAATTTCGTTTTCTCTCAAATCGCTTGAAATTTTCGCACGAGATCAAATGCTACATGCTCAAGATGACATTGTAGATAGGTCCATACAATTTGATTTAACCAATTTCAACTTTTCAAAAATCCAATTTTGACCTAAATTGCAAAATCCCCAAATTTCCTTCTTGCTGAATTTTTCGCTTTAATCCAAGTTTTCGATCGATTTTCATCAAACAAACTTCATAGACATGAAATTCCAAGTATTGCGCACATGCTAGTATGTTCAAATCAAATTTCCCCCAAATTTGAAATTTTCCGAAAAATTACGAAAATACCCTTTTGGCTCAAATCTTAAAATAGCACTAATTGGAATTGTCTCTTGTCTCTTTCACGATACACACTATGCAAAGGGGAGGGCGAGGACGAGGTAGAGGTCGTGGTCGCATCGTAGGTGCTCTTAGGGGCAGAGGTCGGTTCCTTTCGAGCCTAGACAGGAGGTTAGGAGACCGGACATGTTTGACACACCTCAAAGCCGAGTTCCCCGTACGAGGCCTACTTCAGCCATCGCAATATCGAGATGGGACGTCTACTTCACTTACGCCAGCTCGTAGCCTTTAGGATTCGGCAGAGGTTCGACACATTGCAAAGGACTCATCTCTTCACCGAGGATCTACCGGTATACCCGGAACTAGTGAGGTTGTTCTTCAAAGAACCTTACTTACAGCGAGGAGGCTCGAGGCCAAGGACATCCACTTAGACTTGTCCTCAGGGAGCAGTGGTCTTCCAGCACTCAGCATTCGCTTCTTACCCGGACACCGGGCCGAGATCTTGCAGTTCCTTACTATCCACAAAGAAGTGTGTGGGATACCCGCAGGAGCAGATCCGGACAGCCATCCGATGCCGTACGAGCTCAGCGAGATATGCTCTACGCTATGGGATAGCCGTCGATGCTTCACCCGTGGACTAGCGGACGGATGACGGGTTCTCGCACGGATTATCGGTCGCATAGTCGGCCGAAACATCATGCCGAAAGCCGGACATCACCATCGGGTCACGATGATGGAGGCCTTAGTCATCTACCGCATCTACATGGGCTTCGAGATCGATCTCTCCTACATCATTCAGCAGGTCATGCTGGACTTAGTTCTCGCGGCCTAGCATGCGGAACCTTTGCTATGGGAGGCTACCGACCTTGATCTTCAGGCATTTCGGGGTGAGTTTCGAGGATACACCAAAGGACACTAGATCACAAGGATACCCTATTGGGACTCGGACCATTCGTCGATGAGACTACAAGCAGCCGAGAGATCTCCCGGTCCGGAGGGTGAGGATGATGATGAATCGGAGGATGAGGATCAGGGATCGAGGATGGAGGAGAGGATATCGGTCCCGATAGTGATGATCAGGCCGGAGATGATGCAGATATGCACAAGGCCGAGCCTCGTGCATCACGAGTTTCCTTCATCACACTTCGAGGGTAGGTGGCCCTTCACATGCAGCTCCGGAGACTTCAGATCTTGGAGCACAGATGAGATCGATGACTTCCATGCTAGAGAGGATGGAGGTCGACAGGAGCAGATGTACGAGAGGATGGAGTCACGACAGATAGGATAGAGCATCGTGACTCAGCTAGCGGAGGAGTTCGGAGCATACAGAGATCGAGAATATCACCTAGATAGACCGTACCTTAGGATTTCCATTTATGCATTTCAGATGTAATCGTTGTAAAAACTTTTGAAATTAATGAAGTTCATTTTGTTTCCCTTTAATTATTGTATGTTATGCACCTTTCTTTTCCTTGCATTAGTGACATTTGTTCAAGTATAATTATGGTATGTTATTCGGAAATGTTCTGTATGCCTCAAAGGTCAAGTTTCTAATTCAAGTGTTCTATTATTCACTTCTAAGAGTAGAAGAGTCATTTTAGATCAATGACTCAGAATGTTCAGTTATTGTCTTTTGTGGTTAGGATCTCCTCGAACCTTGGGCTCGATACCAATCAGTCACGCCCTCCCAGCCTGCACCCTATCCGGCATACCCGAGAGTGTGATCCACAGCCCGAAGATCGTGTATCGAGTGATCAACCTCCCACATAAACAATAACATAATCATGAACAATCATAACAAGAGTGCGGAAGATAAATCATAGATCCAATAAAGAAAGAATGAATCATAAATGAATCGAATAATAGATATAATCGTAGTATCAAACGGATAAGTAAAGTGAGGCAAAAATCCCACTTTACAACCAGCGGAAAAGTAGCTCTAAAGAATAAACTAAATAAAATCTAATCCCAAGAGCAAGTACATTGGGTAACTAAATTGTTCTCCACTTTATAGACAACATCCTTGTAAGTGTAAATCTCATAAATGGCACAAGGACGCTTCCACTCAATGGTTGGACTAAGCATCGTACGGAGCATAACCACTCGCGGGATCTTCGTAGTAATTGTGGTAACCGCAATCACCTTCCCGGAGATATGCCTCTTCGCCTTGCGCTTCTTCATAGGGACCGTCATAGTACTCAAGACTGCAGGATAGTCTAACAACATTGTACAATAAAGGAATGAGTTTCAAAGAAACTCAAGAAGGCGCTTAAAAATCCATAATAACATAAATGGCAAGATTCCATAACAAACATAAATGCAATATGATATGAGACAAGCAATGAATGAATGAATCTAACTCTATGTATGCTGGTCTCTATTGGCAGACATGCTTTAAGTCATAGCACCGTACTTCTTTAGGAAAGTCCACTCACATCCTCAACCATTTAAGATATCTTGGATTCTCTCACGGATCATTTCACCGGTCTTGAGCAGCCGATTGGTAATGGGTCCTTCATCCCTCAGACAAACCTTGGCAGGGGGTTAAGTCAACACACTCTCTCACAACCATTTGGTATAAGTACTGGCGCATGTGTAGGGTAAAACCTAGCCAAATGCAAGTCTTCTACTTAGTTACATCAAGTCGATCCAGATACGTCCATTCCTCGTCCCCGACGATCCTTTCCGGTATCCTTCACACTAGAGTCCTCATAGTCCCCGACTACGGACTCATCAACCCTATTGATCATCCACATATGGTAAACGGGAAGCTCTCACGTCCTCTCACGGGTTGGTTACCGGTCTTAAGCGCCCGTGAGCCCAAGTCTAACCATATGCAACCCTACCAATAAATGGCCCCCACATATGTGATTCCTGTCCTCTCACGGGTTGGTTACCGGTCTTGAGCGCCCATGAATCCCCATTGCTACCACGGGTCGTTCGGTCTCAATACCCCTCCGATTAGGGTCCGACATAACAGGACATCCTAGCCAAACACTACTAGACAATCCTAGATATGTCATCCAACAGCTTTAGGAAGGTGTCCAGAGGGCATCTCCGGAAACATCCCATAATATTCCCGTAGTAGTCCAAGAACAAAAGTGTCAAAAGGACACCTCTCCTTTCCAAACCATACTTAAGCATACACATGCATCAATTCATAACATCACATATATGGTAACTTCATATATGGAAAGAAATCAATAATTACAATCACTTTTATAACATTGGTAAGTAAATCATACATGAATCAATTTAATATGAATAAGTAATGCTACTGTAATCAAAATTATGCAACAGTAGTATATCATTGTAAGAATCTAATTAAGGAAACAAATCACTGATATTCAAATATAGAAACTAGATTCATGCTATCTATGTAATTAAGGAAATAACCATCCTTACCTTTTATAACTCGCAAAGGAATCCTAAGAAATCAAGTAAGATCTCGGCAAACTTGAGAATAAGGTCCTAAACAAGTATATACAACATATTAGGAAAGATCCCTAACAGAAAAGATACCAAAACATCCAACATAGACCAATTCTAGAGTTGCTGTACTCATTGGTCGAGTGGATTGGTCGATGGTCCAACGACCAATCAACGACCAATGCAGATAGTAGCCTAAAAAAACAGAGTTTTAAGATATGAAATCCGAATTTGGTGGTTCAAAAGGGTACTAATCAAGGGGTAGACTACATCAGTAGTATTCTAACATATAGGGGACCTCAAAACACTAATCCAATCAAGATATCAAGATCCAAATTAGGAAACAAAAAGTTACCATAATTAAATCAACCATGGATCTTGATGAATTTGAAATAGAAAACAAAGACAAGAACAATAGGAGGATGGATCTTTGCTTCAGGTAATGGTATCATGAAAACATACATAGATCTTCATGGAATAAGGCTTAGAAGCATAAATCTAAATAAGGAAATAAAACCTACCATATATGTAACTACCATGCATCATGAAGAACACATAGTAAGGTAGAAGAGAACAACTAGAGATCTATAGATTATGGATCATGGAAAGAAAACACAAAGAATTAACTACTAACATGATCAACATAGAAGATCCAAAGAGATCAGAATTCAGATTAGGAGTTTAACAAAGATTAGATCATGGTTTGATCATGATTCCTTCAAAAGCTTGCAATGATCATGGTTAAGATCATTGTTCTAGCCTCAAATCCTTAGGATGATCATGAGAACATGTTCAGAGATGTTTGCAACAGAGAATGCAGCATCTCTTCTACTGCCTCAACTCAAAAAGGAAAGAAAAACAAAGATGGAGGAGAAGAAGAGAGAGTAGACATACCTTTTGATGCAAAAAGAAGAGTTTCGACGAAGATCCGTCAAGAAAACACCAAGGATGCAAGAGAGATGACTTGCAGAGGTCTTTGGTCCGCTCCAGAGAGTTTGGAGGCAGCAAATACGAAGTGGACTCGAGATTGGACTTAAATAGAGCAAGAACAACCTAATTGCCAAAGACAAGACTCATTGGTCGAGTGGATTGGTCGATCGGCCCAACGACCAATCACGACCAATGCCGACAAGAAGACCAAAACAGGGGAATTGAAGGTCCAGATCAAATCCAATCCTAAAGGGGTTTTGCACACAAGTCAAGTGACTTACCTAATAGGTAGAAATGCCTTCAAACCAAGATAGAGAGCACTCCAAGTCCATCAACTAATCAGATCTTCATCAGATTCAGTTTCCATAAATAGAACCTCATCATCAACTTTCATGGATTCAAAGCCGTACACCAAGTCCTCTACTGGGATGGCCCAAAGCTGACTTCTTACTTTACTTCGGGTCATCGGACCTACAAATAACAAGGTTTCCGGGTCAAGGTTAGGGCTGGGTTTGGGGGGGGCCCCCCCTCGCGATTATGAATCATGTTGCTCGTACCTTGATTAATCTCGCTTCTTTCGGATCTTCTGGCAACTTATCATCTCTCAGATATTCCACGATCGGATCCATCCAGCATCGTTCAGCTTCAATATAGGATACCTCCTTCTCCTGGTAACTTGGGAATGTGACTTCCTCTATATAGACCGATAGGGTCTAAATTCTTTTCCTTGGCATTAGCTAGTCTTAATAGCTCATCTACCATCGTATTTTCTTTTCTTGGGATCTGACATACTTTCAGATTCCTGAATTCTTTTGCAATGCTTGCACAATCTCTTGATATTTTTGCAATCGGGGTTCTTTGACACCATACTCCCCTTGTACTTAATTAACAATAAGCTGTGAGTCACTAAAAATAGTTACCTCCGCTATTGCCAATGCTTTCGACAAGCGAAGTCCAGCTATTAGAGCCTCGTACTCTGCTTCATTGTTACTTACTTCAAATGTGAATCTTAATGCATACCGAATAATAAAACCTGCTGGACTTTTCAAAAGAATTCCAGCCCCTGCTCCTTACTTATTACTCGAGCCATCCACGTATACCTCCCAAATGGTCGGAATATGGGTTTGACAATCTCCTCCATTGGTGCAGTAGTTTCTACTACGAAGTCGACCAATGCCTGGGCTTTAATTGTCCTTCGAGGCTTAAAGCTTACTTGGAATTCGCTAAGCTCGACCGACCAAGCTACCATTCTTCCAGACAAATCAAGTTTACGAAGAAAACTTTACAAAGGGGAAAAGTAGTAAATACCTCGATTGGATGAGCCTGAAAGTATGGCCATAGTTTTCTGGCTGCTATCATAAGAGCCAAGGCCTGCTTTTTTATTTGAGAGTACCGTGTTTCTGCATCGAGTAATACGTGGCTGACATAATAGATTGGCCATTGTTTTTTGTCTTTTTCCCAAACGAGTACCACGCTTACTGCCGAGGGGGATGCAAAATATAGTTGCAAAATTTCTCCCTTTTCGGGTCAGGATAGTAACGGTGGTCTTCCCAATGTTTCCTCAGATCTTCGAAAGCTTCTGACACTCTTCAGTCCATTTCGCCTCCTTACTGCCCCTCAAATCTTTGAGTGCTTTGAATAAAGGTAGGCACTTTTCTCCCGACTGTGAGATGAACCGGTTTAATGTGGCTACTCTTCCGTTAAGCATTGCACATCTCGAACAGTCTTGGGCGCTTCCATATCGATCAAAGCCTGTATTTTGGTCAGATTAGCCTCAATACCTCTTTGTGATACCATAAAGCCCAGGAACTTGCCCGACAAGACTCCGAAGGCGCACTTTTCCGGATTCAGCTTTATTTGGTATTTCCCAGTACTGAAAAATACCTCTGCCAAATCCTCAATGTGTTTTGTCCTCGCAGTGCTCTTCACCAACATATGCTTCCACGTTCTTCCCGATCAAGTCTTTAAAAATTTTGTTGACAAACCTCTGATAAGTAGCCCTTGCATTTTTCAGGCCAAACGACATGACTTTGTAATAGAAACTCTCACGATCAGTCATGAAAGCCGTAAACTTTTCATCCTCCTTGTTCATGAGGATCTGGTTGTATTCTGAGTATGCATCCATAAAACTCATTGTTTCATATCCTGCCATGGCATCTATCAACAGATCTATCCTAGGCAACGGATAACAATCTTTTGGACAAGCCTTGTTGAGATCTGTGTAATTTGTACACATTCTCCACTTTCCATTTGCCTTCTTTACCATCACCACGTTGGCCAACCAGACTGGGCATTCTATAGGTTCAATGAAATCAGAGTTCTTCAATTTTTCAACCTCACTCCGAACGACTTCATACTTTTCTATGGAGAAATTTCTCCTCTTTTGAATTACTGGTTTCACCTTCGGATCTATTCAAAGTTTATGTTCTGCAACCTGCCGATCAATTCCTGGCATATCCTCTGCAAACCACGCAAACACATCGCTATTTTGCTAAAGAAAAGACTTCAGCTCCTTCTTGAATTCTTCCAGCTGCTCAGACCCAATATAAGTAATTCTTTTTTTGTTATCGGGATACAGCTGATTTTGTTCCAACTTCTCGACTGGCTCGGGCCTTTGCATCTCTGCCTCGTCCCGATTGTCTAGTACTTCTATTGGTAATGCAATTACCTTCCTTGAGCCCTCCTTATCCTTCAACTATGCTACATAGCATTGTCGAGAAATTCTTTGGTCAGAAGAAACCTGACCAATTCCCATTTCCGTCGGGAACTTTATCTTCAAGTGCTTTGTTGAAACTATAGCACCTAACTTCGATAAGGATGGCCTTCTGGAATGACGTTGTAAGCCGGAAGTTCTCGAACCACCAAGAAATTTACCCGAACAGTAGCCTCTTTGGGGAAGCTTCCAATCGACAGATCTAGCTGTACTGATCCTTCTGCTATTGCGGACGATCCCGCAAAGCCATATAGGTATGTGGATGACGGCTCCATCAAGTCTTCATCCACTTTAAGCTTTTGATAAGCTGCATAAGATAAAAGGTCTACAGCAGACCCGGTGTCAACTAACACCCTATGCACCTCTCGGCGTGCGATTTCTACCTTGATGACTATGGCATCATCATGAGGTAAACAGACGCCTCTTTCATCTTCCTCATCGAAGGTGATCAAACCCTCACCATTCGGTCTTTTACGCTTCTGTGTTTCTCCGGTTCCAACAAACTTGGATTTGGCTTTCAGCTTTTGGAGTGACTCAGGTTTGGGACCTCCAAATATTGTTAGTATGGGTGACCGAGTGGCATCAATCACTTCCTTACCTTTCTTAGATTTAGGAGCCTCCGTCGGTTGTTCTGGACTAACTGAACGTTCCCTTTTGTTACCTGTGTCTCATGGTTCTGCTCATGAAGCTCTGACAAAATTGGACAAATGTCCCTGAGATATCAATCTTTCAATATCCGCCTTTAAATGTCTGCAATCATTGATATAATGACCGTAATCCTTGTGGAAACGACAATACCTTTCTCTATCCTGCTCCCCAAGCTTCGTGGGAAGCTTTGGTGGCCATTTCAAGATATTCTGTCTCTTGATAATGTTTAAGATATCAGCCCGAGGAGTATTTAATGGAGTATACTCACTTTTACCGGGAGATCTTTGCCGCCATGCTTGGTGAGGCTTTCCAACTCAATCACGAACATTCTGCTTTGGCCTCTGCTTGTTCTCAAGGGCCTTCTGTTCTTTTGTAGAGGCCTTATTGTCCCTCTGGCATGCATCCAGGATCTCCATCACCTTTGCCTACTTTTGACACCTTTGCACCACTTTAGCATAAGTGGTAGGCATGTCTTGAAGTAGTAACTCCAAGAGTCGTCGGTTAGTGAGTCCAGTGAACAAAGCAGTTTTAGCTACCTGTTCATCTAGATTCTCTATCTCCATTGTGACCCTGTTAAATCTTTTTAGATATTCCCAAATCGATTCACTTTTCCATTGTCTGATAGTAAACAAGGTCTCCTCGATCTTTTCTATCTAGATTCCACTCTGGAATCGTCCTATGAATTTTTGTGCCAATTCTTCAAAATCCACGATCTTTCCCTAAGGGAGATTCAAAAACCATTTATGTGCTGCACCAGTCAAGGATGAACTGAAAACCCTGCAAAGGATTTCATCAGAATTTCCCACAACAGTCATAGTCTGCTGATAGTAACTGATGTGAGCAGTGCGATCTCCCAAACCATCGAACATGGAAAAGGTTGGCAAATGGAAATTGTGAGGAAATTGATATCCGGCTATGGCCTCGGCAAATGGAGTTTTTCGAATAACCGAATAGATATCATCAGTTATTCTCCCTCTCGCCAATTGTCCGAGTTTTTGATTAATATTGGCCAATTCTTGACCAATATGCGTTGATCAATCTCCAACGACACGATCATTCTCCTGAACCGCACGCTTGATAGTTGGTGAGTGAGTTTTGAATCGGTTGTGCTTCCTTATGGTTCTTCAAACCAATCATCTCTCCTAGGGAGTTCTCTAGTTCTCTTAGGTTCTCTTTCTCGCCTCCGGTCGCCTTCCCGGAAATTCTGACCGACATTCTGGTCATCGATCAATCTTTGCTCCCTTTGTAATGCGCGCCTTCCCGCATCACGATGATCAGGTGCTTGCGGTAACACCACTTGCCTGGTCAACGTACGGAGCGTCTGACTCACCTCCAATAACTGGAGTTTCAGTTGATCCAGTTGATACTGGAGTGGATCTGGAGGATTATTACCTCCCTGTCCACCATCTTCCGGTACTTCAAGAGGTTGAATTCCCTCAGGGATATCTGGATTATTTGCTCCTGGAATTTGAATGCCAACCTCTTGCTGGGCTGCCGCAGCCGCTGTTGCTGCTGCTAATGATCTGGTAACCATGGCTTTCTGAAGCGTTTCCCATAGACGGCGCCAAATGATGCTTCCAAAATCTACTCAGCCCTTAGATCTCCTGCGTTTGATCTACAAAAATAAACGTCAGATGTAGCCCGACTGCTAGGATCGGGAGTCCACCTCCGAAGGCTAAGTCAGTTGATGAACTTAATCATAAACGGCTCTGTTTGGTCACAGAGCTAAGGAATGAATAACGAGAATACGATTCAGATTGTATATGTCCTTTTTCTACCTTGTGGGTAGGTGATGTCTTATATAGAGTGTACCTTCGAATCTCCTTCATTGGATGTATTTGAGCCTTCTTCGGATAGCCGTCTGATCTTAACGGATAGATCCGTTGAGTGATAGATCCGTACTAGGTTGGACTAGTAGATGACTCCTTTGATAATACGATCGTTATATGGTAGTTATCTATATAATAGCGATAAGCACCAGCCGCAAATGCTGCTACCCATCTCTTTGATGATTAGTCCATTCCAATCGTAGCGGATTAGGGCGTGCTTGTTACTGAGTTAGTTTACTTCCTCAGCAAGCTACCTTTTGGACCCGGCCTGCTCGAAAGCGAGTTGATTCCTTTCGTCCCGAATGGGGTCGAGGGTCGAACCAAGGATGAACCCAGTTCGATTATATTTTCTCCATATCACAAACTTATCCAACACATCATGAAAAACTCAGTTCATAAAACCATGAAAACAGTAGGAGCATCAGTCAACCCAAAGGGCATGCTCTAAACTCATAGTGACCATATCTCATTTTGAAGGTTGTCTTGAAAATGTCACTAGACTTCACCTTAAGTTGGTGATATTCAGATCTCAAGTCAATCTTCAAGAACATGGCTGCACCTTTCAATTGATCAAAGAGGTCGTCAATCCTGGGCAGCGCTCAACTTGTTCAACTCCCAATAATCAATGCATAGACACATGCTACCGTCTTTCTTCTTTACAAACAAAACTGGAGCTCCCCAAGGTGATACACTTGGCTGTATAAAACCTCTATCTAAGAGCTCGTTCTATTGGTTCTGTAGTTCTTTTAACTCGATAGGTGTCATTCTATACAGGGCTTTAGATACCGGAGCAACTCCTAGGATTAAATCAATCGAAAACTCCACAACTCTATCAGGAGGCAATCTTGACAAATCATCGGGAAAAACATCCATGAAGTCACAAACTACCTTGACTTCCTCAAGCTTCTACTCTTCCTTGTCCTTGTTTTCAGGTTAAGCACTTTCCACTAATGCACAGACTTGCATCATTGCAGTCAAAGTATTCTCGCTAACACTTCCTTTCTCACCTTGAAATTCAAATACTGAATTTCCACCAATCTGAAATTGAATCTTCTTTGAAGAACAAAGAATCATAGCTTTATGGGTTGTCAACCAATCCATTCCCAAAATAACATCAAAGTCCTTCATATTAAGGAAAACTAAATTGGCTTTCATATCCTTCTCACAAACCAAGATAGTTGATTCTTCTAACACCTTATCTAGTTTCACGACAGATTTAGTAGGGGTACTAATCATTAAACAACTAGATAAGTTCTTGGGTGTCAAATCAGTCTTTCTAACAAATGCCAATGATATGAATGAATGAGATGCACCCATATTAAATAGTACAAATGCAAGTATAGAAGCGACTAGCAATGTACCTATCACAACTTCATGGTTTGCATCCAGTTCAGTACCAATGATACTGAACACTCTTCCAGACGGAGGGGCAGGAGCACTCTTTGTTACTGCGGCAGACGGAAGATTCATCTTCTGAAGGCAAGCATGAGCAAAATGTATGATCTACTTACAGAAAAAGCAAATGGGTTCTCTTGGCACAATTGGAGGTACTGCCACTGGAGGCTTCTAAGTCACCGGTCTAGGATTCACATTCACTGGCCTAGTAACTTTAAAAATTATGCTTGTCTGCTCCCACTAAACTGATTGTGCTAGCCGGCCTATGCGTATCCTGAACTCTGGCCTACACTCCTAGGTTGAAAAGCAAGAGTAGGATAGGGTGTAGGTCTAATGAATCTCCTTTTCGGGTGATCAACCAATCCAGAATTTCTTTGCTGCCAAGGCCTCTGCACACGAGTGCTATCCTTCTAAGTCTCTTCTAATTTCTTTGCATTCTGAACAATCTGGGCATAGCTTTGAATAGGGTGAACAATTAGATAAGCCCTGATTCCAGGTCGCAATCCTTTGAAAAACTTCTTTGCCTTCATACGAACAGGTCTCATAGACTCATGGGCAAAGAAAAAGAGTTCTTCAAATTTCTGTTGGTAGTCAAGTATAGATAGAGGTCCTTGAGCAAGAGCCATGAACTCAGCTTCCTTAGCATCCTTCACCGCTTCTAGGAAATAGTTCTTACAAAATGCATCCTTAAAAATTTCCCAAGTAACCACACTCGCATGTAGATCTTCAAGAATCGGACGGGTGGAGGTCCACCAGGCATCGACTTCATGCTGGAGCTTATGTTCAGCAAACAGAATCTTTTGAGCTTCAAAACACTGCAGGTGGCAAAAAGCTTTCTCTAGTTCCTACAGCCACTTGTTCGGAAACAGAGTGTCCTTAGTGACGCCAGTAAAAGTAGGCACATGCAATTTCAAAAAATTCTCCATTAGTTGAGTATGGGGAGTTCCTACTAACCTTTCCACATTAGGGACAATGGCATGAAGATTTCCATTAGCAGTAGTACGAGTCTCATTATGTAGAGTCATAAAACCCGTCATCATCTGATTAAATTGCGTGGCTTGCTGCTACATGATATTACCCATGATGTTAGCAGTATCCCGAAAACTTCCTACTTCCGAAGCACTAGGTGGATCAGTAGCCGGTCGACTATTCCTCGAAGTCTGCTGCTCAGGGGCACCATCAAAGTGTGGTTCCGTCAGCAACTCTTCAATTGTCATTAGGGTCAGCACCAACACTACGATTCCTTAGGGTAACCCTTCTGCAAAAATCGAAAGGAATCAAAAACACCGAAAATCGAGGATTCGTCAATATCCACTTGAATCAAATGATGGAAAATTCAAATCAGGCTTACAATCATCAATATAGCCTTCAAACAATCATTCATGGGTAAAAAATCACATTTTCCCAAAATTCAACAGCAACTGGGCCTTTTTTAACCTTGGGTCAATTGGTTGGTCGACTGGCCCAGTCTACCCACGCACACAGGGCGCGAATTTCAGGCTTTTAAGTCACAAATCTTCATTCTAAACTCATTCCAAACATTCAAAACTTGAGAGAGAGCTCTGGAGAAAATGTTTTCTAGGGTTTCTAAGGATTCCAAGGCTTGCAAAAGGCTTCAACAACTATTCTCCATCAACTTTGATCAACATACGCAAGTAAGATCTCTTCTTTCTTCAAGCTCTTCAATGTCATTTACCAACAACATGATTTTCTTTAAAACTATGAAATACTTGCTGTTATTGGTTAGAAACATGCCTAGGTACATTTAGAAACATGCTCCAACAACTTTCCATACAATGCCATGTCTTAATAGCAAGATTTCACGCACTTGTACACCAATTTCACTATTCACACAATCGAAAATCCCTCTTTTGAAAAACTTCAATTATTTTCCAACCGCAATGAATTTTTACACCAAATCAAATCCCACATGCTTGATATGATATGGTAGTTGTGTTCATGCACTTCGATTGAAACAATTTCAAAATTTTCAAAAATCCACTTTCGACCTAAAATGCAAAATCCCATTTTCCTTGCCGAATTTTGACTCTTAGACCATGAATTTGATAGATTTTTCTCAAACAAACATTCCTAACATGTTAATCCAAGTATTATGCACATGCTAGTATGTTCAAATTTCAATTTCGTCAAAATCAATAATTTTCAAAAAATACGAAAATGCCCTTCTTGCTGAATTTTTCGCAAGAACACTAACATCAATCTTCTTTTTCTCTTCTTAACAGATATTCTCATCATGCCACCATGAGGATGACAGATAGACGGCAGGAGAGGTAGAGGAAGGACTAGAGCACCACTCCTAGAGGCACAAGAGGATGTCATTCGTTCAAATCGCTTTGTCACACCTCAGGTAGAGTTCTTGTTTGAGGTTTACTTCAAGCATTGCCATATAGAGTACGAACAGTTACTGCGTTTACAACAGCTTAGGTGTCACATCCCTCCAGCCGGTACCTATCTAGAATACCCGAGGTGTGATCCACAGCCCCAAAGATCAAGTTTAGGAATGATCATATCCATTTAGCACAATAACATAATCCAAAGCAAGAACAAATCATAGTATTCAAGTATTTTAGTAAACAAGTCAATAAAGGACCTTAGAAGGATCACAAAAGAATATCAGAGTGCAAAAATAACAAGATACCAATCAGAAGAAAATGTAGAGAATAACGGAAATATACCCCATAAACATATGCGGAAGGTAGATCGAAATCTAAAGCAAAGCTCTAAGCTAATACAAATAAAAGGAAAAGTCTAGAAGAAAAGAGAAATCTAATCAACATCTTCCATCGGCTCTTCTTCTTCTTAATCTTCATCTTCTTCACCTTTGGGTTGTGCTCTTATAGCTTCAGGTCAGCATCTAGCTCACGATCCCATCGGCGAACAAGACCATGCTAGCTGCCGTCAATAGGAGCCATCAAAGCAGTCCAAACCTGTGTGCTGGCTGCTCCACTAGTCATAACCTTCTCCAGAAACTTCCGGAGCTGCATCATATAAGGAAGGGTCATTCGTACTGTGGCACGGGTTCTCTTCCGGACCTGCAAGTCATCTAAAAACAAGCCCCCGAAGTAAGCTCAAAAGAATTTAGCAAGTATATCCAATCACAATAAGCATCTTCACACACAATCAATGGCAAACATAAATGCAATGATATGAAACAATATATGCAAGTATTCTTTTAACTCTATATATGTATGTCGGTCTTTATTGATAGACATGCTTTAAGTCATAGCACCATACTCCTTTGGGTGGGTCTCAAATCACTCTTCCCTCAACCATATAGGTATCTTGGGTTCTCCGGTGGTAGTTGGGTCATGCATTCTCTAGGACATTCCATGGCTGGGGTTTAGTTCACCGCTCTCTCACATCACCATTGGTCTGAGTATTGGCACGTGTATAGGGTAAATCTTAGCCCAATGCAAGTCATCTACTTAGTTATATCAACTTAAGGTTGGATACTTCCATTCCACACCCCCAGCAATCCTTTCCGGTATCCGTAGACTTGAGCTCATGGGCGCTCAAGATCGGTGAGTTATATCCTTGAGAGGACATGAGAGCTTCCCGTTTGCTATTTGTGGATGATCAATAGGGTTAATGAGTTCGTAGTCCGAGTTAGTTGTATCCATAAGATACGATGACTCTAGTGGGAATACTTGCAACCCTACCAATGAATGGCCCCCACAATGTGATCCATGTCCTCTCACGGATATAACTCACCGGTCTTGAGCACCCATAAATCCCCATTGCTACCATGGGTCACTCGGTCTCAATACCCTTCCGAATCGGGTCTGATATAACAGTGTACTCGTAGCCAAACACTTCTACACCAAACCTAGGTATGTCAACCAATAGTCAGGGAAAGAATCAAGGGCCACCATAGGAAAGTGTCCCATACCACTTCCACTGGTGTCCAAAGACAAAAAAAAGTCAAAAGGGCATTCCCCATTCCACAAATACAACCTAGGCATTCACATCATATCATGATTCCATACATATCACATTCACATTCGTATTCACACCATATTCCAAATCACATTCTCATTAATCAATAATCAATTCTAATATGTAAATCATAATATGAACATACTACTGTAGTTGCAAAAGTATCATGATGTAAAGAAAATAAGACGACAATAGCTAGATCATGCATTCATGTCATACTACAAGAAGGCATGTAAATAGGCATATTGTGAGTTGGAATACTCACTTCGAAATCCGAAGTTATAACCTTCAAATAAGAGATCAGAGAACAATTCCAAAATCACCTAGAAAAGCTTGAGAAAACATTTATAGGTCATAAGAAGTAAATTCAAGAGATAGGAGTCAAAACAAAGAAAAAATGGAGTTGCTGTCAGCCTTGGTATTGGTTGGTCTACTGGCCCAGTCGACCAAGTAAACAGTACAAGACAACAAACCTTAAATCGGTCATAACTTCTTTGTTTGAAGTCCGATTACTCCGAAATTCGAAGGGGAACTCCACATAAACATACTAACTAAGACTATCTAGCATGGATTAGACACCATCCATGATCAAAATCAATGACTTTCAAATTTGAAAACATGACTTTCAAATTTGATCAAAACATGGTTTTCAATGAAAGCAAGCCATGGATTCAAAGGAGAATTTAGAGAGAATAGGATTTCACTCTAAAGGAACATTAGCAATAGATCAGAGATAAGAACTATCATGAGAATGGATCAAACATGCTAGAGAATTAAGGTTAAACATGCATTCATGAAGACATCAATGTCTTCTTCTATAAAATCAAATATGGAGATCATAGCATCATTGGAATGAATGGAGATTCATTCAAAGACATAGAATTTAGTAGATCAGCAATATAAACTGAGAATAAACATGTCTAACATTGGTTAGAAAGGAAAACTACAGTAAGAAAGGATTATACTATCAAAACTAAATTAGAAACAAGGAAGATCACCATATGGCTTCAAAGAATGCATAGAGTGCTTTCACTCTAAGACACAAGGAGATCAGAGAATAGGCAACTACAGTAGTGTAATACCAACCTTGAATGAGAGAAACCAAAATAGAAACTTGGTAGAATGCTTGGGGATCTTCCACAACACAAAGAGAGGCTTTGAGAGAGGCTTCACACATTCTCTGGAGGTTTAGAAACAAGAGAGGTTGAAAATCACGTAGTCCCATTAAATAGAGCATCAAAAAGCCTAAAAGAATATCTTACACAGATTTTGTCCCTGTTGGTCGACTAGCGTAGTAGACCACCTAGTCGACCAAGGCTATCAGCAAGCCTTCGTCAAGGACTTCAAGGCCCAAACTTCGTCCAATTCAAATGGGCTTCTCACAACTCAATATATGACTCACCTAACATAGAGAAATGCCTTCAAATCATGTCCAACTAGGCTTTAAGTCCGTCAACCAAGTTCTTAAACAACAAGGTGCATTTCATCTCCAATCAGACAACATTTCCAAGAAGTGAATTCCATTATCAATCTCCATGTGTTTTGGGTCAAACACCATGTCTTCTATTGAGATTGTTATTCTCAGATTGACACTGAGAGGGGGGGTGAATCAGGTGTCATCAAAAATTCACCACAATGTGGCTGGGTCTACCAGACAGTGCACCACTCGTAGCTATCAACTGCACAAGGACACGTTCACCACACACCACAATGTGGCTGGGTCTACCAGACAGTGTACCACCACTCTGCAATCAAGGCACTCCAATATGTGCAACAAAGAAAAATAAACAAAAAACGCAATGCACCAGAGTTTACGTGGTTCGGCCAAATTGCCTACATCCACGGAGTAATACCCTACCTAGGGTTTCGTATATTACTCAATACACTCCTAGATATTTTGACTGCTACAACAGTCCAAGAACACCAATCCCTGCTATAGTCTAAAATGCAATTCAGACAAGGGCACCAACCCCAACCCCCTAGACAAGCTCCAACTTGCTAGGTCACAATGTAAACCAATAATTCAAGTTCCCCAAATTACATTCATGATCGAGGTTCTTCATCATTAAACATAACCTAGAAAATAATAGACAATAACTTGTGAATACGGGTTACCTCAACTTGTGTAAGATGCATGGTAACAATACTTGTTTCTCTTTTTCTCCAACTCTTTTCTTTTTTTCTCTTTTCAATCTTTTTCAGTTTTCTCTCTTTAAAAAAACCATACAACCATGTTCTCTTCTTTTCTTCTGCTGCTTCTTCTTCCTTCTCTTTCACTGTCTTTCTTGTTCAGCAAAACAAAAAGACTTCTTATTCCCAAGCTTCAGATATCCAAACCCAACCAACATCTTCTAGTTCGACCTCCACGCTCTTCCCAAGCTCCTCAAAACATCCTTCCTCTTCTGCTGGAGTTTGCTCTCCTTTTATTGATTAATTAAACTCAGAGTTTGAATCAAACTCAGAGTTCCTATCTGACTTAAACAAAGAGTGTTTTGACATACAAATTGGACTAACTTAGAGATCTCCAATGAACAATCCCACCATTGGATTTGAAGATCAAGAAGTTGTGTAGCTCTCCTCCAAATATCGGCTCAATCGGACACTGGATGACCATCCGATGAAGAGGTTGATCAAAACTGGACAGAGACCCTCAAAAACGGGATTCTTGAGAGACCCTCAAAAACGGGATTCTTGAGTTTTCTTTATTTGAATTGGATTCTTTCTCTCGGAACCTTTTTGTGTGTTGCTGTACCATAACAAAGCCCACTTAAGTTGCCAACAATGATAACACCTTCATTTTAGGCCAATGGAACAACAATCTCCCCCTTTGGGATTGTTGGCAACTCAACCACCTTTTCTCTTTTCTCTCCCCCTTTGACAACAAGTACAAAGGGTGCTTTGTGCTCCCCCTACCATAGAGCTCCCCCTACATAGACTCTTCCATAGGAGTGCCCACCGCACCTTCCTATCCTATGGAGAGATGATGTTCTATGTATTTTCTCACTTACTCCCCCTTGGAGCCACAACCCCAAGCTTTACTCTTAATCTCTCAAAACTATGTTTGGACAGTGGTTTTGTGAAGATATCACCCACTTGATTTTCTGTGGGAACAAACTCCAAGCTCACTTCACCTTTTATCACTTTTTCTTTCAAAAAGGGATATCTTATATCAATATGCTTGGTCCTAGAATGTTGCACTGGATTCTTGGAGATATTGATAACACTCATGTTATCACACTTGATAGCTATAGCTTTATCACATTTGATGCCAAAATCAAAAATTTGTCTCTTCATCCAAATCACTTGAGTACAGCTGGTTGCAGCTACTATATATTCAACTTCTGCTGTAGACAAAGATATAAAATCTTGCTTCTTACTATGCCAAGCAACCAAACTTCTCCCCAAGTAGAATGCACCTCCACTAGTGCTCTTTCTGTCATCAATGCTTCCGGCCCAATCTGCATCTGAGAAGGCTGCAAGTGTGAAGTCTTTAGACTTAGGATACCATAACCCATATTCCATAGACCCTTTTAAGTACCTAAAAATCCTTTTCACTGCTTGTTGATGAGTCTCCTTTGGGTTTGCTTGAAACCTTGACACAAGACACACTGCTTGTAAAATGTCTGGTCTTGATTCTGTTAGATATAAGAGACTCCCAATCATAGATCTATAGTGAGTTTAATCAACTGAGGGGGACTCATCACTTGAGCTCAACTTGCATCCAACCACCATAGGAGTTCCCACTGGTTTGCAATCTTCCATCATGAATTTCTTTAACATTTCCTTAACATACTTTATTTGAGATATGAATATACTACTTGCCATTTGATTTACTTGTAAACCCAAGAAGTAGGATAACTCTCCAAGCATGGACATTTCAAATTATGTACTCATCTTCCTTGCAAAACCTTGACAGACTTCATCACAGTGACCTTTAAAGATGATGTCATCCACATACACAACAACTACCAATTTCTACAATCTTCAGCCATGACATAGAGGTTGATGTCCACGGTTCCTTTCCTTAAACCTAATTGTAGCAAGTAAGTGTCAAGTCGTGAATACCAAGCTCTTGGAGCTTGTTTCAAACCATATAATGCTTTCTTGAGTTTGCATACCATATTTGGATCATCACCTATTTCAAATCCATCCAGCTGCTCAATGTAGACTTGTTCTTCTAAATCACCATTTAGAAAGGCTGATTTAACATCCATTTGATAAACTTTAAACTCCTTAAAGGCTGCCAAAGCTAGGTACATTCTAATGGATTCCAACCTTGCCACTGGAGCTAAAGTTTCATCAAAATCTATCCCTTCTACTTGAGCATATCCCTTACACACCAATCTGGCCTTGTTTCTGACAACTTGTCCTTATTCATTCATTTTATTTCTAAATACCCACTTGGTACCAATAACATTCTTATCAGTTGGTCTAGGAACTAGTTCCTAAGTATTGTTCTTTTCAATTTGGTCAAGCTCTTTATTCATTGCTTTCACCCAATTTTCATCTTTACAAGCTTCATGGACTGACTTGGGCTCTTCTTGAGATATCAGTGAGAAAGTAGTCTTCTTTTTCTTTAGCTTTCTTGTTTGTATCCCTTCATCTAATGTGCCAATGATTTGATCAGGAGGATGCACTTTGTTCCATTTGTTATCCTTGGGTCTTCCATCTCTTTCTGGTTCAACACCAGACTCATGTTCATCGGACTCTACTCCATGTGGAGTCTCATTTTCAAACTCTTCATTATCTTCAACATTGTCCAAGGTCGAGTCCTCAGTTGCAACAAATTTGGGCTGAGGTAGATTTTCATCTATCTTCACATTTGAGCTTTCTACACCTTTTCGAAGTCTTTTGTTGAAGCACCTGTATGCCTTGCTCTTAGAAGAATACCCCAAAAATATACCTTCATCAACCCTGTCATCAAACTTTCCCAAATTTTCTTCCTTTCTCTTGATGAAACATTTGGACCCAAAAACTCTAAAATGTTTCACAGTTGGCTTCCTGTTGTACCACATTTCATATGGAGTTTTTTATTTATTTGGTCCCACCATGCACCTGTTTAAGATGTAAATTGAACTGTAGACTTCTTCTCTCCAAAACATTTTTGATATATTACTTTCAGAGAGAATTGTTCTTGCCATCTCTTGAACAGTTCGATTCTTTCTTTCCACTACTCCATTTTGTTGTGGAGTCCTAGCAACTGAATGTTGGATTTTTATGCCATGCTCACTACAAAATTCTAAAAATTTTCTCCATGTATATTCCTTACCTTGATCTAATCTTAGGCATTTTATAATCTTCCCTGTTTCATTTTCAACTAGCTTTTTGAAAGTTATAAAGCTGTCCAATGCCTGTGTCTTCTCTTTTAGAAAGGATACCCAAGTCATTCTTGTGCATTCATCAATGAAAAGCATGAAGTACCTTTCTCCTCCAAAAGCTTCTGTTCTCATAGGACCACATAAGTCAGTGTGAATTAAATCAAGGGAGCTGCATATGTGATACTCCTTAGGCTTGTAAGTGGCTCTAGTTTGCTTCCCTTTTTGACATGGACCACATACATGATTTGAAGGCCTTTTAATCTTTGGAAGATCTTTTATAACTTCCCTTTTACTGAACTTGGCAAGATTCTTGAAATTTATATGCCCCAATCTCCTATGCCATAACAAGCTTTCATCCTCTTGACTCACCATGCACCTGTTTGATAAGACATATAAGTTTCCGGTTGTTCTGGTTCCTAAAGCCACTGCTTTGCCATTTTTTGGCTTCTTGATTTCACAACCTTCTTTAGTGAAAAGAATTTCATATCCACCATCACAAATTTGGTTCACACTAAGAAGATTGTGTTTGAGCCCACTCACATATAGAACATTATTGGATTTTAACTTTCCTTCATCCAGCTTAACTGAGCCTCTACCTTCAATCTTGGCCCCATCATTGTTGTCAAATCTCACTGAACCACCTTTCACTACATCAAGGCTTGAGAACCTATTCTTGTCATCTGTCATATGTGTGGAACACCCACTATCAAGAATCCAAGGTGCCTCACTACTATGAGCCTTGAAAACTGTTTGAACTACCAAGGAATTTATCATTTTTCCTTTTTGTCCTTTCTCAACCCAAATTGCTTTATCTGATACATCAATAGGTTCCCTCGGTTTTCTTTGAATTGTTTGTGCATGTCTTTGAGCTAGCTTTTTGGGAAGGTTTATCTCCTTCTGTGAAGGAAGAGCAGTCCAACAATACCTTGCAATATGTCCCAACTTGAAACACCTGAAGCATTCTATTTTAACCTTATCCAATGGAGCAAATCTGTTTATGTTTTTGAATGCCACAACCTTGTTTTGTCTTCTACAGTTTGCCACTTTATGTCCAAAGTTGTTGCATCCATAACAATACCCATTAAAGCCTTGACCATTAAATGTTTTATGATAAGCTCCAGTATAGCCTTCTTTACTCATCTTTGGCTTGGTCTTCCCAATATATGGATTCTTTTGGTGCTCCTCATCAAGACTCATTGGATTTGTTGTATTTCTATTTCCATTGGTCTTATTTACATTTGGACATTCCCCCTTTGAGTATCCAAGACCAGTTTTAATATGAGGTGACCTCTGAACACTCAAGATCTCATCTAGTACCTTATCTCTTCCCCAAGTAGAAGTAAAATGAGTAGTCCCTGTCACTTGATTTTCAACTGTCTTGTCCTTAAAGTTCAATATAACTGAAGTGGATGATGTGGTAGCTTCTAAATAACTCCTCTTTTGTTCTCCTTCAAGTTCTGATCTTAACCTTCCAACTTCTTTCTCAAGTTCTTCACACTCTTTACACTTGAGAGAGAGGCAAGATGATGAGTCATTTATAACATGCTCCAATTCACTAATTGTGACAGTCAACTACTTGATTGTTATCTCAGAATTTTCAAGTTGATTCTTCATTTCTCTATTTTTCTTCCTTTCCTTTTTGAGATCAAGCAAGGCAAAGTACAACTCACCAACATAATCAATTTCACCTTCAATGTCTTCATTATCATCAGACTTTTCTTTAGTTTGAGGTGATTCATCATCTTCAATAGCCATAAATAAAACCTCATCAGTTGAGTCACTGTCTTCCTCTGATTCTTCTTCAAAGGAGTAGCATTCATTCTTAGTCAAAAGACTTCTCCTTTTGAAATGGCTTTTCTTTTTCTTTGGTGAGAATTTTTTCTTTCCCTTCCTATCATTTCTCTCTTCCTCCTCATCTATGTTTCCTCTCTTAGGACATTTAGAGGCAAAGTGTCCTATTCCACCACAACTGAAGCACTTAAAAGGTGCTTTTCCCTTGTGTTTACCTGTTTTTTTCTTAAACTTTCTAGCTAAGTAAGCTATAAGTTCATCATCAGAGTCTTCAGATTCTTTTTCTTCTTTGACCCTTAGCTTCTTCATTGCTTTGAATGTTGCTTCCTTCTCTGTGAACTTGTCATTTTCAGTTCTCATCTCATAGGTTTTAAGTGTTCCATGTACTTCATCAAGAGTGATTGTATCCAAGTCTTTGGCTTCTTCAATGGCCGAGACTTTGGAGTCATATTTGGGAAGCACAGATCGGAGAATCTTTTGACATATCACAGAATTTTCAATTTTTTCTCCAACTCCTCTGATGGAGTTTACAACCTCATATACTTTGACCATGTAGCTGTCCATGTCTTCTTCTTCAGTCATCTTAAGACTTTCAAATTGTGCTATGAAGATTTGCAGTTTGGCTTTCTTAACTTTGATGTCCCCTTCATAGATGCTTATCAACCTGTCCCAGACTTCTTTAGCTGCATCACAGTCCATTACTTTAGCCATGACTTCTTCATTCAGCCCAGACATGATAGCATTTAACGCCCTGAGATTGTGTGCATAAGCCCTTTTTGCCTCATTGTCTATAAGCGGAGCTACTGATTCCTCATAGCCATTAATCACAAACTGCCATACATCATACCCTAGAGATCCAATGTATATCTGCATTCTTCTTTTTCCAAAAAACATATCATGTACCATCAAAAATAGGAACTTTCCCAAAGTCTTTGGAGCTGCCTTCACTTGTGGCCATTCTTACAAACTCTCTGATCAAATCCCGAAGTGGTTACCCTTCTCTTCACGGGAACCTGGCTCTGATACCAATTGTTATTCCCAGATTGACACTGAGAGGGGGGGTGAATCAGGGTCTTCAAAAATTCACCACAATGTGGCTGGGTCTACCAGACAGTGTACCACTCGTAGCTATCAATTGCACAAGGACACGTCCACCACACACCACAATGTGGCTGGGTCTACCAGACAATGTACCACCACTCTGCAATCAAGGCACTCCAATATGTGCAACAAAGAAAAATAAACAAAAAATGCAATGCACCAGAGTTTACGTGGTTCGGCCAAATTGCCTACATCCACGGAGTAATACCCTACCTAGGGTTTCGTATATTACTCAATACACTCCTAGATATTTTGACTGCTACAACAGTCCAAGAACACCAATCCCTGCTATAGTCTAAAATGCAATTCAAACAAGGGCACCAACCCCAACCCCCTAGACAAGCTCCAACTTGCTAGGTCACAATGTAAACCAATAATTTAAGTTCCCCAAATTACATTCATGATCTAGGTTCTTCATCATTAAACATAACCTAGAAAATAATAGACAATAACTTGTGAATACGGGTTACCTCAACTTGTGTAAGATGCATGGTAACAATACTTGTTTCTCTTTCTCCAACTCTTTTTTTTTTTCTTTTCAATCTTTTTCAGTTTTCTCTCTTTAAAAAAACCATACAACCATGTTCCCTTCTTTTCTTCTGCTGCTTCTTCTTCCTTCTCTTTCACTTTCTTTCTTGTTCAGCAAAACAAAAAGACTTCTTATTCCCAAGCTTCAGATATCCAAACCAACCAACGTCTTCTAGTTCGACCTCCACGCTCTTCCCAAGCTCCTCAAAACGTCCTTCCTCTTCTGCTGGAGTTTGCTCTCCTTTTATAGATTAATTAAACTCAGAGTTTGAATCAAACTCAGAGTTCCTATCTGACTTAAACAAAAAGTGTTTTGACGTACAAATCGGACTAACTTAGAGATCTCCAATGAACAATCCCACCGTTGGATTTGAAGATCAAGAAGTTGTGTAGCTCTCCTCCAAAAATCGGCTCAATCGGACACTGAATGACCATCCGATGAAGAGGTTGATCAAAACTGGACAGAGACCCTCAAAAACGGGATTCTTGAGAGACCCTCAAAAACGGGATTCTTAAGTTTTCTTTATTTGAATTGGATTCTTTCTCTTGGAAACTTTTTGTGTGTTGTTGTACCATATCAAAGCCCACTTAAGTTGCCAACAATGACAACACTTTCATTTTAGGCCAATGGAACAACAGAGATGACCCACAAAGACTTCTTCCTTCACTTTGGGTCTTCGGATTTACCCTAAGGGAGAGGTCTAACTTGACTTCCTAGGACCTTCTAAACATATCACACTGAACTCAGGGTCCCACTTCAAGGTCAAACACCACTAAGTCACTTCTTCGTCCAAAAAAGATAGGGTGTCCAGGTTAGGGTTTGGGCTGGATTTCACATTCTCCCCCCCCCCTTAAAAAAATTTCGTCCTCGAAATTGGGAGAGTACTAGGCTTCCAAAAGACAGTGATACTTCACTTTCATCTTGACTTCCTTTCACAAAATTTTCTTTGGGGGTAGCTTTTTTCCCACAACTTCTTTCAAACAAAACTAGGCAAACTCATACAGCAAGGAATAAATCAAAACAATGCATAAGAAAGAATAAATCAATAGTAGGAGTCTAAAGCTAAGAGTAACGTACCAATCACAACATCTTGATTTGGTTCTAACTCACTTTCAAATATGCTATACACTTTACTGGCAGGAGGGGCTTGAACTGGCTTCACAACTAAAGCAGCTTGACGACTTGGTTTATGGGGGCTAGAGACTGGCGGGATGTCCTATCTGTTGATAGAATTAACAGACAAGTTCTCTCTGTCTTACAGGTTGCACTGGCGTTGAAGGTCTTTGATTTACTGGCCTTGGGTTTGCAGAAATCTACCCGAGGTTTGCGTTCCCAACACCTTGTCCCAGGTCTAGGGTTGAAAAGTCGAGGAGGGATATGGTTCAGGTCTAGTGAACTTCCCGTCAGTTCTTTCAACATAGCCAGAACTTCTACTAGGCAGGGATCTCTGATGACTAGACTTCTCTCTCTTGGCTTCTTCAACTTCCTTCACATTCTGCACTATCTGAGCATAGCTCTCAATCGATAAGATGGTAAAATATTCTTTGATTGAGGGTCTCAGTCCTTTGAAGAACTTCTTCGCTTTAGCTCTATCTGCCTTCAATGATTTTGGAGCAAAGAAGAACAATTCCTCAAATTTCTGTTGATACTCAAGTACAGAGAGGGGACCTTGCGTGAGAGCCATGAACTCCAACTCTTTCACATCCTTCATAGACTCAGGGAAAAATAATCTTACAAAATGTTCCCTTTAACATTTCCCAAGAGATACCATCAATATGCAAAGCTTCAAGGAAAGGACGGGTTGAGTTCCACCATGAATCAACTTCATGCTGGATCTTCTAATTGGCGAACAAGATCTTCTGTGCTTCAGAGCACTGCAAATTTCTAAAAACTTTATCTAATTCCTTCAACCACTTCTTAGGGAACAGAGTATCTTCGATCACTCCAGTAAAGCTCGGGACTTGCAGTTTCAAAACACTTTCCATCAATCGGGTATGAGGAGTTCCAGCTAGTCTCTCAGCATCAGGCACAGTAGCAAGGTTAGGGTTTGCTTGGGCAGAAGCACGGGTCTCGTTGTGCATAGCCATAATCCCAGTCAACATTTTATTAAACTATGCACTTTACTGTTGCATCAAATTCTTCATCAGATTCGCTATATCTTGAATACCAACCAATTGAGGAGCACCGGATGGATTACTAGTGGCTTGGCCATTCGGAGGGTTCAAAGCTTCAACACCTAGAGGAGGCACCACGGTTCCTTCTTCCAGCCATTCTGATAAACCAACAAAAGTCAAAAATCCACGAAAATTTAACCAAACTCAAAATCATGCTCCCAATAGGTCAAACACACTTAACTCAACTGCACAGGCCATTAAAAATCCAAACAAGGCATCAAAAATCAAATTTTCTCAAAAATGGCCAAAACAACAAAAATCACCTTGCTTCATCTCAAACTCACTTCTAACTCTTCCAACTTCGAGTTTTGCTCTGGAGAAAAGGTTCCCTAGGGTTTTCTAAGGCTTCCAAAATTTGCACAAGGCTCCAACAACAACTCTTTGATCCATCACAACAAGTAAGCAACTTCCTTCTTCTCTTTCTTTTCAAACATCATTTACCATTACTATGTTTTTCTTTAAAACTGAGATTTGCTTGCTGTTCTTGGTTAGAATCATGCCTAGGGATGTTTAGAAACATGCTACAACCATTTTCCACATAATGCCATGTCTTAACAACAAGATTTCACACACTTTGCACCATTTTCAAACCAAAAGGATTTTTTCCCTCAAACCACTTCCTACAAGAATGATTCAATATGAGGAAGATGCTCATGCACTTCATTAGGCCAAAATCCAACTTTCGAAAAATCATAAACTTAGCCCAAAAGAGGATTTCTTCTTCTAAAGTTGCTGAATTTTCATGTCCACACTACAAAATTGATGGATTTTCTTCAAACAAACCATCCTAGCATGATTATCCAAGTCTTATGCACATGCTAGTATGTCCAAATCGTAATTTCGACAAAATCAAAAAATTACGAAAATGCCCTTCCTTCATTCAAACAAGCACAAGAACTAATCCAATTGCAAACTTCGAGTCTCAACAGGTTCACTCTGCCTAGAGGAGGTAGGAGGGAAGACAGGGGTCGAAGACACGTTTCACGGCTAGTAGTTCTATAGGAGGATCTTTTCACAACTTTCATCCTTGCTGAATTTTTTTACAAAATTCAAGGGTTTCGATGGATCTTCTCCAAACAAACCTTTTTAACATGTTAAATCAACTCTTGTACACATGCTAACATGCCCAAATCACAGTTTCCATCGAAAACAAACTTTTCCAAAAAGTTACCAAAATGCCCTTCTTCACCAAATATTGCATTGCTTAACTTCCTTTACTCATGTAATGCAAATCTCAACTTGACTCTTGAGATTCCCATCAAACCACCACGAGGAAAAGCACATAGGGGTTAGGAGAGGTAGAGGTGAAGATCATAGTACAATTCTTATGCCACAAGCAGAGATAATACAAGGATAAGGAGGCAATGGTCCAAATTCTAGATGAGGTTCAGGATCAGGATGAAGATGAGGAGGAGGAGGATCAAGAGATTCATCAGGTGAGGAGGAAACTATTCCAGCTCAACAGCTTTGAGGATGGAGGTCCATCACATTCAACTTTCGAGGCACCGGGTGTGGTTTCTCAGTTGTCGGTAATAACTTTCCACCCAAGAGAGGGTAGAGGCTCAACAGGAGAGTATGGGACACATATATACACTATAGAAGGTCGATTTACACGACTAAAGGAAGAGTCCCGGGCTATGAGGGATCATCTCGATTCTCAGGAACAATTACCTAAACAGATAGTACTAGGATTTTCTTCTATGTCATCACAGATGTATTTACTTTCAGACTTGTAAAAATCTCTTATGTGATTAATGAAATTCAGTTTGTTTCACTTGTGTTATTGTACATTATGCATTTTCTTTTGTTACATTAATAATTGTTCAATGTTTAGTTATGATTCATAACTCATAACGACTACTCACGGCCATTACTCCCAATGACAACTTAAAACAACAACTCCCGACTCAGATTCGTACAACGACACATGATGACAACACGACTCAGACTCATATGACAACTTACTCTTGACAACATCTCACTACAAAAACTTACTCACTAAGACAACTCACAACGACCACTTTCAACTCAAGACTCGACTCATAACTATAACCCATAACCACAACCCAAGTACAAATCATAAACTTCAATTACTGTGTATTATTCAAACTTGTATATTATGCTTCATTCATTCAAGTTTCTAATCCAAGTTCTCTATTTTTCACTTCTAAAAAAAAATTTGAGTCACTTCTGGATCTATGACTCAAGGATGCTTCATTACTGTGTTCTATGATTAAGATTGTCCAAAAACTTGGGCTATGATACCATTTGTCACATCCCTCCAGCCGATACCCTATCTAGAATACCCGGAGGTGTGATCCACAGCCCCAAAGATCAAGTTTAGGAACGATCATATCCCTTTAGCACAATAACATAATCAAAAACAAGAACAAATCATAGTATTCAAGTATTTTAGTAAACAAGTCAATAAAGGATCTTAGAAGGATCACAAAAGAATATCAGAGTGCGGAAATAACAAGATACCAATCAGAAGAAACTGTAGAGTATAACGGAAATATACCCCATAAACATATGTGGAACGTAGATCGAAATCTAAAGCAAAGCTCTAAGCTAATACAAATAAAAGGAGAAGTCTAGAAGAAAAGAGAAATCTAATCAACATCTTCCATCGGCTCTTCTTCTTCTCAATCTTCATCTTCTTCACCTTTGGGTTGTGCTCTTATAGCTTCAGGTCAGCATCTAGCTCACGATCCCATCGGCGAACAAGACCATGCTAGCTGCCGTCAATAGGAGCCGTCAGAGCAGTCCAAACCTGTGTGTTGGCTGCTCCACTAGTCATAACCTTCTCCAGAAACTTCCGGAGCTGCATCATATAAGGAAGGGTCCTTCGTACTGTGGCACGGGTTCTCTTCCGGACCTGCAAGTCATCTAAAAACAAGCCCCCGAAGGTAAGCTCAAAAGAGTTTAGCAAGTATATCCAATCACAATAAGCATCTTCACACACAATCAATGGCAAACATAAATGCAATGATATGAAACAATATATGCAAGTATTCTTCTAACTCTATATATGTATGTCAGTCTTTATTGACAGACATGCTTTAAGTCATAGCACCATACTCCTTTGGGTGGGTCTCAAATCACTCTTCCCTCAACCATATAGGTATCTTGGGTTCTCCGGTGGTAGTTGGGTCCTGCATTCTCTAGGACATTCCATGGCTGGGGTTTAGTTCACCGCTCTCTCACATCACCATTGGTCTGAGTATTGGCACGTGTATAGGGTAAATCTTAGCCTAATGCAAGTCATCTACTTAGTTATATCAACTTAGGGTTGGATACTTCCATTCCACACCCCCAGCAATCCTTTCCGGTATCCTTCCCACTAGAGTCATCGTATCTTATGGATACAACTAACTCGGACTACGAACTCATTAACCCTATTGGTCATCCACAAATAGCAAACGGGAAGCTCTCATGTCCTCTCAAGGATATAACTCACCGATCTTGAGTGCCCATGAGCTCAAGTCTACTACTTGCAACCCTACCAATGAATGGCCCCCACAATGTGATCCATGTCCTCTCACGGATATAACTCACCGGTCTTGAGCACCCATAAATCCCCATTGCTACCATGGGTCACTCGGTCTCAATACCCTTCCGAATCGGATCTGATATAACAGTGTATTCGTAGCCAAACACTTCTAGGCCAAACCTAGGTATGTCAACCAGTAGTCAGGGAAAGAATCAAGGGCCATCATAGGAAAGTGTCCCATACCACTTCCACTGGTGTCCAAAGATAAAAATGCCAAAAGGGTATTCCCCATTCCACAACTAAAACCTAGGCATTCACATCATATCATGATTCCGTACATATCACATTCACATTCCTATTCACACCATAATCCAAATCACATTCTCATTAATCAGTAATCAATTCTAATATGTAAATCACAATATTAACATATTACTATAGTTGCAGAGGTATCATGATGTAAAGAAAATAAAACGAGAGTAGCTAGATCATGCATTCATGTCATATTACAACAAGGCATGTAAATAGGCATATTGTGAGTTGGAATACTCACCTTGAAATCTGAACTTATAACCTTCAAGGAAGAGACAATTCTAAAATCACCTAGACAGGCTTGAGAAAACATGTATAGGTCATAAGAAGTAAATCCAAGAGATAGGAGTTGAAACAGAGCAAAAATGGAGTTGCTGTCAGCCTTGGTCGATTGGTTGGTCTACTAGCTCAGTCGACCACCCAGTTGACCATGAATAGTACGCGACAACAAACCTTAAATCGGTCATAACTTCTTCGTTTGAAGTCTGATTACTCCAAAATTCGAAGGGGAACTCCACATAAACATACTAAGACTATCTAGTATGGATTAGACACCATCCATGATCAAAATCAATGACTTTGTAATTTGAAAACATGACTTTCTAATTTGATCAAAACATGGTTTTCAATGAAAGCAAGCCATGGATTCAAAGGAGAATTTAGAGAGAACAGGATTTCACTTTAAAGGAACATTAGCAATAGATCAGAGATAAGAACTATCATGAGAATGGATCAAACATGCTAGAGAATTAAGGTTAAACATGCATTCATGAAGATATCAATGTTCTCTTCTATAAAATCAAATATGGAGATCATAGCATCATTGGAATGAATGGAGATTCATTCAAAGAGATAGAATATTGTAGATCAGCAATAGAAACTGAGAATAAACATGTCTAACATTGATTAGAAAGGAAAACTACAGTAAGAAAGGATTATACTATCAAAACCAAATTAGAAACAAGAAGAATCACCATATGGCTTCAAAGAATGCATAGAGTGAATGGGCTTTCACTCTAAGACACAAAGAGATCAGAGAATAGGCAATTACAGTAGTGTAATACCTTCCTCACAATCAAAACAATAAGCTTGAACAATACAGAGAAGAGAGTAGAGAAGAAAGAGGTAGAATACCAACCTTGAATGAGAGAAACCAAAATAAAAACTTGGTAGAATGCTTGGGGATCTTCCACAACACCAAGAGAGGCTTTGAGAGAGGCTTCACACGTTCTCTATAGGTTTCAGAAACAAGAGAGGTTGAAAATCACCTAGTCCCATTAAATAGAGCATCAAAAACCCTAAAAGAAGATCTTACACAAATTTTGTCCTTGTTGGTCGACTACACCCAGTCGACCAAGGTCATCAACAAGCCTTAGTCGGGGACTTCAAGGCCCAAACTTCTTCCAATTCAAATGGGCTTCTCCTAACTCAATATATGACTCACCTAGCATAGAGAAATGCCTTCAAACCATGTCCAACTAGGCTTTAAGTTTGTCAACCAAGTTCTTAAACAACAAGATGCAGTTCATCTCCAATCAGACAAAATTTCCAAAAAGTGAACTCCATCATCAATCTTCATGGATTTTGGGTCAAACATCATGTCTTCTATTGAGATGGCCCACAAAGACTTCTTCCTTCACTTCGGGTCTGCAGATCTACACTAAGGGAGAGGTCTAACTTGACTTCCTAGGACCTTCTAAACATATCCACATTGAACTCAGGGTCCCACTTCAAGGTCAAAGACCACTAGGTTACTTCTTCATCCAAAACAAATAGGGTGTCCAAGCTAGGGTTTGGGCTGGATTTCACTTTAGGACTTTTTCGGATCCGACAGAGGTTCGATGTCATGCAGTGGACTCATCTATTCACTGCAGACCTTCCAGTATATCCTGAGTTAGTGAGGTTTTTTCTTCAGCAACCTAACATCTTTCAATGAGGCTAGAGGTCAGGGTTCTTTTCATCTGATCATTGGGAGTCAGTCCGAGAGACACGGGTCAAATTTTTTACGAGGACACTAGCTCACATTCTGCAAGTACCATACTATCCACATGAGTGCAGATGGATACCTATGGGTGCGGATGTAGACTCCTTTCTTCTTCGCTACGAGCTTCATGAGATTTGTGCCACTCTTTGGGATGATACAAGGTGTCACAGTCCATGGACTAGTGCTAGGATGACACCATCTACTAGGGTCATTGGTCTCATTGTGGGCCGGAACATCATACCAAAAGTCGGACATCACCATCGGATTACAGTGATGGAGGCTTTGGTGATTACCGCATTTACATGGGGTTCGAGATCGACTTGTCCTTTATCATCCAGAACACCATGATAGAGATAGTAGAGCATTCAAGTAAGTGGAACCTTTGCTTCAGACGGCTTTTGACACTCATCTTCAGGCACTTTCTGGTAAGGCTAGAGGATACAATTGAGCTTATTGGAGATCTGGGTTATGCCATTGAGACAAGGACTATCAATCAGATGCAGCTCAGTCATCCAGAGAGATCTATGGGTGAGGATGATGATGAGGATGACGATGACAATGCGGGTTCAAAGGATGAGGGAGATGCTAGTCCAGATACTGATGACCGGCCGGAGATGACATAGAGATGCATGAGGCTGATTCAGATCATCGTGAGATTCCCACATCATCACACTTTGAGGTCGAAGGTCCTTCACACACAACTCCAGACACACCTAACTTGTATGCTCAGATGCTTACTATGACTTCCATTCTAGAGAGGATGGAACTCAAACAAAAGCAAATGCACAGTAGACAGGAGAGGATGGAGGCCCAGCTGACTCAGGTCATGGAGGATTTTCGAGTACTTAGAGAGCAGAGACAGTCACCTAGATAGATTGTACTTAAGATTTCCTTTTATGCTTTATCAAATGTAACTTATTGTAGAAACTTCCTAATATTAATGAATTTCATTTTGTTTCACTTTGTTATTGTGTATTATGCATTTCCTTTTATTGCATTAAGTCATGTTTGTTAAATTATAATTATTGTGCATTATTCAACGAACATATTATGCTTCATTTATTAAATTTCTTGTCCAAGTTCTCTATTATTGACTTCTAAAAATACTTGAGTCATTTTTGGATCTATGACTCAGGAATGTTCCATTATTGTTTCATGTGGTTAGAATTTCCTTGAACTATGGGCTCTGATACCACTCTGTCACATCCACCCAACCGGTACCGTATTTGGCATACCCAAGTGTGTGATCCACAATCCCAAATATCAATATCGAGGAAATCATCCTCCCACATTTACAATAATATAATCGAGAACAAGATTAAATCAAAGTTAACTATATTAATCAAGAGATTAAGATAAGATTCAAGAGAACAATACAACCAGAGTGCGGAAAAATGATACCAATAGAATAAATCAAATGTAGAGTGTAGCGAAAAATTACTCTACAGTAGTAGCGGAAAAGTAGATCAAAAGCAAAAGAAAGATTACAACCGGTTCCCAAAATGAAAGGGAAAAGAAAAGAAGGAAACAAAACTAGCACATGGGGTGCAACTAATCCTGATACGATACTCCTTCACCATGGAATTCTTCACCGTCGTAGTCACCGTAGCCAACACCTTGGGCACAGTATGAGTCATTCAGTTTGGGCTTCGCAGTACTGACCTTCATAGTCATCAGTACCTACAGATAAGTCTAACAAAGATGTTTGCAAAAGAAAGGAGTGAGTTCGAAAGAACTCAACAAGGCAGTTCATTCCATAATAACAAAATAAGACATGATAGCAAATCATGAAGGATGCAAAATGATATGAGAAAGACAATTCATGTATGATTCTAACTCTATGTATGCTGGTCTATATTGGCAGACATGCTTTAAGTCATAGCACCATACTCCTCTAGGTAGGTCTCAAATCACTCTCCCTCAACCATCTCGGTATCTTGGGTTCTCCAATGGGTCCTACATCCCTCTCAGATATTCCATGGCTGGGGTTTAGGTCACCGTTGTCACATCCACCCAGCCGGTAGCCTACCTGGCATACCCGAGTGTGTGATCCACAACCCCAAAGATCAAGTATCAAGAAACCAACCTCCCACATTTACAATAACATAATCATGAACAAGACATAATCAATGTAACATTATATAAACCAAGAGATCAAGATAAGGTGAAGAGAATAACAATATAATCGAGTGCGAAAAAGAATGATACCAATATAATAATCAATGTAGAAAAATCACATGTAGAGTGTGCGGAAAATCACTCCACATAACATAGCGGAATGTAGCTCGAAACTAAAAGAAAAGATTACAACCAATTCCCAAAATGAAAGGAAAAGAAAGGAAGTAAACAAAGTAAACTAAGGTCTCTTCTAACTTATAAACACAACTTCTAAAAGTATAAGTCTCATAATCCAAATAGCGAGTAACTAGCACATGAGTACGACTAATCTTGACACGATACGTTGTCACCCATGAGTTCCTCACTTTCGTAGTCACTGTAGCCACCAGCTTGGGAGTAGTATGTGTAATCAGCTTGTGCTTCATAGTTTTGGTCGTTATAGTCGTCAGTACCTGCATGATAGTCTAACAAAGATATTTGCAAAAAGGAGTGTGTTCAATAGAACTCTGCAAGGCAAGTTATTCCATAGCAACACAAATAACATGATAGCAAAACATAGCAGATGCAATATGATATGAAACAAACAATGCATGTATGAATCTAACTCTATGTATGCTGGTCTCTATTGGTAGACATGCTTTAAGTCATAGCACCATAATTCTTTGGGTAGGTCTCAAATCACTCTCCCTCAACCATCTCAGTATCTTGGGTTCTCCAGTGGTAATTGGGTCCTGCATCCCTCTCGGACATTCCTTGGCTGGGATTTAGGTCAACACTTTTTCACATCACCATTGGTCTAAGTATTGGCGCATGTCAAGGTAAAACCCAGCCAAATGCAAGTCATCTATTTGTTTATATGAAGTCAAAGTTAGATACTTCCATTCCTCCCCTCACGGGATCCTTTCCGGTATCCTTCTCACTAGAGTCAGCGTATCCTATGGCTACAACCAACTCGGACTACGGACTCATCAACCTTATTGGTCATCCACAAATAATATAAGGGAAGCTCTCATGTCCTCTCACGGGTTGCACACCGGTCTTGAGCGCCCATGAGCCCAAGTTTACTACTTGCAACCCTACCAATTAATGGCCCCCACAATGTGATCCATGTCCTCTCACGGGTTGGTTACCGGTCTTGAGCACCCACAAACCCACATTGCTACCAAGGGTTACTCAGTCTCAATACCCTTTCGAATCGGGTCTGATATAACAGGGACATCCTAGCCAAATACCGCTAGACAAGCCCTAGGTATAACAAACAATAATCTGGGAAAGAGTCAAAGGGAACCATAGGAAATGTCCCATACCACTTCCACTGATGTCCAAGGACAGAAACGTCAAAAGGACATTCCCCAATCCCAAATCATACCTAATCAATCACATCCCCAATTCAGTCATAACATACACAACTGATATTCCATCATATAAAAAGATCAACATGTAAACACGATCAATTGAATATGTAAATTACAAGAATAACGTCCATACATGATCAAAGTAATAAGAATAATACATGAACAAGGTCCTACTGTATTTGTCACGCCCTCCCAGCCGGTACCCTATCTGGCATACCCGAGAGTGTGATCCACAGCCCGAAGATCAGGTATCGAGTGATCAACCTCCCACATAAACAATAACATAATCATGAACAATCATATTAAAAGTGCGGAAGATAAATTATAGATCCAATAAAGAAAGAATGAATCATAAATGAATCGGTTAATAGATATATCGGTATCCGGTGTGTGAGGCAAAATCCCACTTTCCCGGTGCTCTGGATCTAATAAAATCTATCCCGTGCTGTCTTGGGTCTTTGTTCTCCACTTTATGCAACATCCTTGTAGTGTAAATATCATAAATGGCACAGGCGCTTCCACTCGTGGTCGGCTGCATCGTCGGGCTCCACTCGCGGGATCTTCGGGTTTGTGGTACCGCATCCCTTCCTGGAGTATGTCTCTTCGCCTTGGCTTCTTCTGGGCCGTCTGTACTCGGTACTGCGGGATAGTCTAACACATTGTACATGGTGGTTTCAGCTCGGTGGCGTTAAATCCATAATAACATAAATGGCGGGATTCCACAAACATAATGCAATATGATATGAGCAGCAATGATGAATGAATCTAACTCTATGTATGCTGGTCTCTATTGGTAGACATGCTTTAGTCATGCCCGTACTTCTTTGGGTCCACTCACATCATCAACCATTTAAGATATCTTGGATTCTCTCACGGATCATTTCACCGGTCTTGAGCGCCGTTGGTTGGGTCCTTCATCCCTCGGGACAACCTTGGCGGGGGTTGTCAACACACTCTCTCACAACCATTTGGTATGTCTTGGCGCTGTCGGGTAACCTGCCAATGCAGTCTTCTACTTAGTTACATCAAGTCGATCCGATACTTCCATTCCTCGTCCCCGACGATCCTTTCCGGTATCCTTCACACTAGGTCGGCGTATCCTATGGCCCGCCAACTCGGACTACGGACTCATCACCCTATTGATCATCCACATATGGTCGGAGCTCTCACGTCCTCTCACGGGTTGGTTACCGGTCTTAGCGCCCGTGGCCCAAGTCTAACCATATGCAACCCTACCAATAATGGCCCCCACAATGTGTTCCTGTCCTCTCCGGGTTGGTTCCGGTCTTGGCGCCCATGATCCCCATTGCTCCCGGGTCGTTCGGTCTCATACCCCTCCGTTGGGTCCGACATCGGACATCCTAGCCAAACACTACTAGCAATCCTGATATGTCATCCACGGTTTGGGGTGTCCGGAGGGCATCTCCGGAAACATCCCATAATATTCCCGTAGTAGTCCAAGCGGTGTCAGGACACCTCTCCTTTCCAAACCATACTTAGCATACACATGCATCAATTCATATCACCACATATATGGTAACTTCATATATGGAAAGAAATCAATAATTACAATCACTTTTATAACATTGGTAAGTAAATCATACATGAATCAATTTAATATGAATAGTATGCTCTGTAATCAAGTTATGCAACAGTAGTATATCATTGTAAGAATCTAATTTAGGAATCATATCTATGATATTCAATATAGAAACTAGATTCATGCTATCTATGTAATTAAGGAAATAACCATCCTTACCTTTATAACTCGCAGGAATCCTAAGAAATCAAGTAGATCTCGGCAAACTTGAGAGGGTCCTAAACAAGTATATACAACATATTAGGAAAGATCCCTAACGAAAGATCCAAAACATCCAACATGACCAACTCGGAGTTGCTGTACTCATTGGTCGAGTGGATTGGTCGCTGGTCCATCGCCTGCTGCGGTGCCTCGGTTTTAAGATATGAAATCCAATTTGGTGGTTCAAAGGGTACTAATCAAGGGGTAGACTACATCGTAGTATTCTAACATATAGGGGACCTCAAAACACTAATCCAATCAAGATATCAAGATCCAAATTAGGAAACAAAAGTTACCATAATTAAATCAACCATGGATCTTGATGATTTGAAATAGAAAACAAAGACAAGAACAATAGGAGGATAGATCTTTGCTTCGGTAATGGTATCATGAAAACATACATAGATCTTCATGGAATAAGGCTTAGAAGCATAAATCTAAATAAGGAAATAAAACCTACCATATATGTAACTACCATGCATCATGAAGAACACATAGTAAGGTGAAGGAACAACTAAAGATTTGTAGATTATGGATCATGGAAGGAAAACACCTAATTAACTACTAACATGATCAACATAGAAGATCCAAGAGATCAGAATTCAGATTAGAGTTTAACAAGATTAGATCATGGTTTGATCATGATTCCTTCAAAGCTTGCAATGATCATGGTTAAGATCATTGTTCTAGCCTCAAATCCTTAGGATGATCATGAGAACATGTTCGGAGATGTTTGCACAGAGATGCGCATCTCTTCTACTGTCTCTCAACTCAAAGGAGAAACAAGATGGAGGGAGGAGAGGTGACATACCTTTTGATGCAAGGAGTTTCGCGAAGATCCGTCAAGAAAACACCAAGGATGCAAGAGAGTGCTTGCGAGGTCTTTGGTTCGTTCCGGAGAGTTTGGAGGCAGCAATGCGGTGGACTCGGATTGGACTTAAATAGAGCAAGAACAACCTAATTGCCAAAGACGCCTCATTGGTCGGTGGATTGGTCGGGCCCGGTCGACCAATCGGTCGACCAATGCTGCCAAGCCAAACGGGATTGAAGGTCCGGTCAAATCCAATCCTAAGGGGTTTTGCACACAAGTCAAGTGACTTACCTAATAGGTAGAAATGCCTTCAAACCAAGATAGAGAGCACTCCAAGTCCATCAACTAATCAGATCTTCATCAGGATTCAGTTTCCATAAATAGAACCTCATCATCAACTTTCATGGATTCAAGCCGACACCAAGTCCTCTCTGGGATGGCCCAAGCTGACTTCTTACTTTACTTGGTCATCGGACCTACAAAAAACAGGGTTTGGGGTCGGGGTTGGGGGGGGTTTTTTAGGTTTTTGGGTTTTTTGCGGTAGTAATATCATATTAAGAAAATAGAAGAACAACAGGGAATCTATGAAGTTCTCTAATTAGAAACTAAGATTCATGAAATCTTTGTTAATATGGAAACAACTGTTCTTACCTTAAATAGATTCGAAGAAAATTTGGAGGAACAAGATATCAAGTCCAAAGTTAGCAAATAAACCCTAAACAAGCATAGATACATCATTAGGAAAAAGCCCTAGAAGATTGGAGGTCAAATGGATCAAATCGGACGAAGAAAACCAATGTTGTTCTGCCTGGCAGTTTGGTGTTGTTGACCAGGTAGACAGTAAGCAGCCAAATTGAGAATTTTGATCCGAAACTCATCTTCTAGGATTCAAAACACTCTGAAATTTCAAGAGAACATTAGGAATAGTAATCTAAGACTACCTAGCATAGATTAGACACCAACAGTGATAATATATATATATATATATATATATATATATAATACTCTCTAATTTGATAAAAAAAACATAGTTTTCAATGAAAACAAACCATGAATCCAAAGAGAAACTAGAGAGAACAAGGATTCACTCTAGATGAATACCAACATGAGAGTAGATCTATCATGCTAGAGAATTCAAAACAATAAGATTAAATCATGCTTTCATGAAGAATACTATGATCTCTTCTAAAAATCAAGTATGAAGATCATAGCATCATTGGAATGAATGGAGATTCATTTTCAACCTTAGAGATTGTAGAAGAGGTGTTTGCAATGTTGCAATACCATCTTCATAATCATAGCAATAAGATTAGATCAATACAAGAGTAAATCAAAAGAAAGTTAAGAGATTACTATCCTGGAAGATGAACAAGAGATGAAGAACTTGAGATCTTGCAAGAGTCCTTGAACAACACCAAGGAGAGGCTTTCAAAGAGGCTTCCCACGTTCTCTAGAGGTTTTAGAAACAAAAGAGGCTAAGAAATATGAAGTCCTATTAAATAGAGCATCAAAAACCCTAAACAGAAGATCTTCTCTGATTTTGTCAGCAGTTAGTCAATTGGTTGGTTGACCAAGCTTGACAGCAAGGCCCAGATAGGGAAATCAAGGCCCAATCCTCTTCAAATTCAAGTGGGCTTCTCCCAACTCAACAAATGACTCACCTAGCATAGAGGAATGCCTTCAAACCATGTCCAACTAGGCTTTAGGTCCATCAACTAAGCTCTTCTTCATCAAGGTACAATTTCTTCTTCTCAAACACTGCCAAAGTTTCCAAGTATGGAGCACCATCATTAATCTCCATGGGTTCTGGGTCAAACATCATGTCTTCCACTGAGATGACCCATAGTTTCCTTCTTCCTTCACTTCGGGTCTTCGGACCTACAAACAACAGGGTTTTCGGGTCAAGGTTAGGGCTGGATTTCACAACTGCTCTCTCACATAACCATTGGTTTGAGTTTTGGCGCATGTCAAGGTTAAGCCTAGCCCAATGCAAGTCTCCTACTTAGTTATATCAAGTTAGAGTAAGATACTTCCATTCCTCGCCTCTCGCGATCCTTTCCTATTGGTAATACTCCAAAATAGTTCAATTCAATTAATTGATGGGGAAAAGATTCCTTACCTGGATTCGCTTTCCCTTTTGTGAAGTATTCACAGCGGAAGTAAATCTGGATCCACGTTCTCGTTCCACCACCAAATCTCTACTGGGATGATTCCACAATCACAAGGAAAGGGAAGTATTTCCACAACCCAAATGCCATGTGGAAAAAAGATGGAAGAAAGATCTAAGGCAAAGGAAGGAAACCTCCACTAGGTTTCTCCTTCCTGCGTTTCTTGGAGAGAGGGAGAGAGAGATGGGAGCCGCCTCCTTTTCTTGGAAGACTTACGTAATGTAAACACACTCACTTATGCGGTGGTTACCAAAATATATAACCCTATTTTGTAACCGCCCTAATAGTGAGTTTCCAAATTTGCCCTTGGGTATTTAATTTATTAATTATATTAATAAATTCCAACATTTCCAGTATCCTTCTCACTAGAGTCAGCGTATCCTATGGCTACAACCAACTCGGACTATGGACTCATCAACCCTATTGGTCATCCACAAATAGTAAACAGGAAGCTCTCATGTCCTCTCACGGGTTAGTTACCGGTTTTGAACGCTCATGAGCCCAAGTCTACTACTGCAACCCTACCAATGAATGGCCCCCACAATGTGATTCATGTCCTCTAACAGGTTGGTTACTGGTCTTGAGCGTCCACAAACCCCCATTGCTGCCATGGGTAACTCAGTCTCAATACCCTTCCGAATCGGGTCTGATATAATGGGGACATCCTAGCCAAACACTGCAAGACAAGCCCATGATGTCCATAGGAAATGTCCCATACCACTTCCACTGAAGTCAAGGGGTACCATAGGAAAGAGTCAAGGGGTACCATAGGAAATGTCCCATACCACTTCCACTGAAGTCCAGAGACAGAAATGTCTAAAGGACATTCCCCAATCCCAAATTATTACTTAAGCAATCACATGCCCAAATTAGTCATTCACATACACAACTGATATCTCAATACATAGAAAGATAATCATTCATACATGATCAATTAAATAAAAGAAATACATAAATAAGACCCATTGTACTTAGATCACTTACAGCAGTAATAGAAGTAATAAGAATTATAAGAACATCAATAAACTCAAGCAAATCACAATTAGAAACTATAGATCATGCAATCTAGGTTATTATAGAATTAACCATCCTTACCTTAAATAACTTCGAATAATTCTGGAGGATCAAAGAGGATAGGTCCAAGGTTAGCAAACAAACCATAAACAAGCATAAATAAGTCATTAAGAACAAACCCTAGAAGATTAGAGGTCAAACGAATCAAAACAGACGAAGAAATCCATTACTGGCCGCTTGGGCTGATTGGTTGGGTCAATTGGTCTAGTCGACCCAATGAAAAGTACAAAGCAGAATTTTGAATTTTGATCCGAAACTCATCTTCCTGGATTCAAAACACTCCAACAATTCAAAGGAACCTTAGGAACAATAACCTAAGATTAACTAGCATAGATTAGACATACAATGATCAAAATAGTAGGTTCCTAAATTGATCAAAAACAAGGTTTTCATAGAAAATAGTCCGTGAAATCAACGGAGAGGCTAGAGAGAATGAGGATTCAATCTAGAAGAATAATAACAGTAGATCAAAGATAAAACTAACATGAGAACAGATCTATCATGCTTTAGAAATCAAAATAATGGAATGATCATACATTCATGAAGATATCACATGATCTCTTCTTAAAATCAACTATGTAGATCATAGAAGTGTTGGAGTGAATGGGGATTCACTCACAACTACAGAGATTGAAGAAGAGGTGTTTGCAAGGATGCAATACCATCTCCATAATCACAGCAATGAGAAGAAATCAATATACGAGTAAATCAATAGAAGACTAAGAGAGACTACTAACCTTAATGAGGAGTAATCATCGAAGAACTTGAGAATTTGCAATGGATCTTCCACACACCAAAGAGAGGGGGCTTGAGAGAGGTTCTCCACATTCTCCAGAGGTTTTAGAAACAAAAGTGGCTAAAAACCACAAAGTCCTATTAAATAGAGCATCAAAACCCTAATCAGAAGATCTTACACAGATCCTGTCAGCAGTGGGTCAATTGCCCCAGTCGACCCAGGCTGACAGCAAGCCCAAGTCAGGGAATTGAAGCACCAAACCTCAATATTTTCAAATGGGCTTCTTCCAACTCATTAAACAACTTACGTAACAGGATGCCTTCAAACCATGTCCAAATAAGCTTTAAGTCCATCAACCAAGCTCTTTTTCATCAAGGTGCAGTTTCTTCTCCAACTCTGACAAGGTTTCCAAGTATGGAACTCCATCATCAATTTCCATGGGTTCTAGGTCAAACACCATGTCTTCTAATAAGATGGCCCATAGTTGTCTTCTACCTCCACTTCGGCTCTTCGGACCTACAAACACAGGGTTTTCGGGTTAGGGTTAGGGCTAGATTTCACACAACTGTAGGTTCACAAACTGAGGAGTCTTGAAGTACTCCTCTAGCACCCTCCTCCTCACCTCTTCGGGTGCTTCCCAAGAAGATGAAGATGCACATTTCAGCAGCTCAACCACCTCTTTCAAATCCTTATTTTCTTCGTCTAGCTGGTCAAGAAGGGTGGTCTATTTGTCCAAATCCGAAGAGGCCTTACCAAGCTCCCTAGGGATTTAGATTTCCCCTTGTATTTGTCTTGATTCTCCCTCAGCTTGGAGTTCTTACCCTTCAAAGCTTCAACATCTTTTCAGTGCCCCGAGCTCCAACTTGTCCTGGTGGGAGCTATGGTTCATCTACTTGCACAACTCCTGCGAGAGTTTCAGCTCCCCGGCCTGATTGAGCCATTCGATCCGCAACCTCCACAAAGCAGGGGTGCCCCCAGCCAGGGTACCTGAAGAAACAAGGAGTCAAATAAGGATCAAGGCAACACAAAAAAGAATTAAGCATTTTACTTGTAAGCATTTGGGAGAAGCTCTTTGTCCCAGGAATCTCTCAGATACTCCCAGTCAAATGGAAGAGTAGTGTTCTCAATCCAACTCCGGAAGTATCCGGAGTCACGAACACGGAGTCCCAAGCCATTAGGTCCTAGTGGGGGACAAAGGCACCTGATGGCTTAGATGATGTCGAGGCAACAGGCCTCTTAGCATGTTTTTGAGGTGGGGCCTGAACATTATCTAGAGTGGGCGCGACGGCTATCTCAAAAACCTTTGGGGCATCGCTCTTCTTGGAACTTTTGGCTGGGGGTGGAGGCTTGACAATGGCAGCAGCGACTTCAACAGTCAGTTTTGGCTTTTGAGGACGCTACTTGGCCCGAGCAAGGGTGACCACCCCACTAGAAGCAACTGTCAGAGCATCTAGTGAAACTCCCTTAGGCATTGCAAATGGAAAGGTGATCGGTTAGATACAAGTAAAATAAATAAAAGAGAGAGAGAGAGAGAGAGAGAGAGAGAGAGAGAGAGAGAGAGAGAGAAGAAAATACATTCATTAAGAGATGGGCTCACTCGGCGAGAAACCCCACAGCTGCAAGACAGGAGTATATTCCATGGTGTATCCATGTACAACACAAAAAATCTCCCTCAACCCGATTTATCTCCCGGATGATCTCCATCTCTTCCTAGTCGGGTCAAACAGGGTATTTAACATGTCAAGCTTCTCCCTCATCCTCTATTGGAAATCACAAATGAAAGGGACGGGAGAAGAAGACCAGCAGAACAAGAAAAAATCCCTCCACTTTTTTTGTGGTGCACGGGTGGGTCTCGTGCTTGATGAAGTTGCCCTAGTACTCAAGCACCCAGGAAGGCCTTTTGGCCAAATAGTACCAACCTTGTTGCTAGTGAGGGCGAAGCATATAAAAGTAGTGGAAGAGATGGAAGGTCCGGACAATGCCTAGATTGTTACAAAAACCTACAAACCCCATGACATTACGCCAACTGTTCGGGCTGAGGTTGGCCAGGAAAATGAGGAAATGGTTTAGAACCTCCACAAAGAGAGGATGGAAGGGGAACCATAGCCCCCCGATGAAGGCGTCAAATACAGAGAAAGAATCCCTTGGGAGGATGGTTTGTCCTTTCATCCTGAGTCGAGAGACAAACCTCATACCCCTTAAGAAAGTTGAAGTAAGAAACCGACTCAATCCGTGGGAGTAAGGGTACATGGATAAAAGTCAGGACCCGAGGTACTTTGGACGTAATCAACGTGCCAAGGAGTACGGGGCTTGTTTTGGGCCCGATCCAAGGCAACGGCACTTAACCTCTTCCTATCAGGCTTTGGAGGGAAGGGGCCATGAGACCCCCTCAGGCGTTGGAATGGAGGACGAGGAACCGAAGCTTTGGCTTGAGAGGAAGGGCCAGCGCAAGAGGTAGAAGGAACGGTGGTTTCATTCTCTGGATCGAAAACATCCCGTTCAGAGGGGTCAAGACCTTCATCAGTCCGGATGGACAAAGATCCCGGTTGACCCCAAGATTCAACGAAAGACTGAACTAGGTAGAGCACCTCATTAAACTCCTTCGGGTCATCTTCAGCAGGGCTTTACATTGGGGATCGGTAGGACAAATCCTTAGAGGACTGCTCATGCAAGTCCTTGAGATGGTCATCTGCGAGGCAAACAACTCCCATTTGGTCACTGTCACCCTCGCTCGCATAACCTTGTCAAGCAAGGTGGGATTTATTCCTAGGATTCTTCGGGAGATCAAACTTATAACTACGGTCGGGGTCCAAGCCACATTTCTTAACATATTGCAAGGAGGAAAATTAAGACTTACTAGTCAAGAAAACACGCAAAAGCAAACAAAAATAAGGAAAGGCTGGGAGCTGAGTCAAGAGTAGTCAAAGCGATGTGTGAAGTACTTGCAATGGAGAAATGAGGGGGGGGTATTTATACCTCTGGAAGATGTGGAAATGATCTTAATTGAATGGATGGAAAATGGTACGATCAACGGTCAGAGTTGTGAGATGATTGAGTTACTCGGGGGAGTCATTATGACTAACTGTCATATGACGTGTAATCATGCAACTGGGAACTCAACGGTCGCATACCCATTATGTGGCTCGAGAAGCACAGTACAATCATTGGAACATCGTAATAATATATGTCTCGATGAGAACTAACCCACTTGATGATAACCCTCGTTGCACAGGCTAGGGGGCTAATGTTACAAATAAGATACACAAGTGTGGATACACACAAGTACATGATCGGTTTGTCACTCGGCCTATCTCCTGGCTAATAGGTCAGGACTGATCCCTCTTGAATGAAACCAATAAGGAATGCCACACCAATGCTAAGGCAAAAAAGGACATGTCAACATGAATGGAAACTCCTATCGGGTGTTCATCCCAAACGCAGCTAGATGAGCAAGTGTGCGGGATCCTGTCGGCTCTAAGAAAGGTAACCCAACATTATTTAACAAGGTCTCAATCCTTAGGTAAGAACAAACTTTTTTGAATAATCTATGAGCGGAATTAGCTCGGAATCCTAGTTTGATCCCCGACTGACTTAACCATCGGAGGCGGTTGCCTGGCATCCTAGCCAGCCTGCGTCTATCTTCTTTTGTAGGAGGCATCCTTCTATTAGTCGAGACGTGGATCGGGTTTAAGATGCAACATTTCCTAACAAAGAGGAAAATCTAAAGCAAATTACACATACATCCTCTAATTTATCATGCCTTGTGTTAGAATAATGAGATTCGGAAATTAAGTGACAACTCCAATTTTTAAGCATTTTTTTTCAATATTTTTCTCAATCATAAGAAGAGTTAGCAAGGGCAAATATGTGTTGTTATTTAAAATTTATAGTAGATTGGGCATAGTGAGATGTTTATTTATTTTTTATTTTCATCATGAAACTAGTTAGAAAGGACTTGGGGCCAGGGGATGGAGGTTTGGAGTGTTGGGATTTTAATTTGCGGCAGCCCTACTGCCTGCAACGAGCGGCCAAGATTTCACCACTTATACTATGTTGCATCTAACGGTCTAAATCAAAAGTAAAAAGGGTTGTTAAATATAAATTTTAGTTTTTACATTTAAGGGTTTTAATTTTTTTTTTAAATTTAACAAAAAAGCCCTTGGTTCATATCTGACTCTAAAGCCTCATTCACCCATCTTTCTTCTTGTGGTCTGTAACCACATCCAAATCACATTTGAGCTCAAATCGACAACCTACAGGCTTCATTGAAAATTTTATTTCATATGAAAGCTATCCAAATCATTTTATTCTTTAAAATTTTCATTTCGATTGGACACCATGGGTTTCGCTTTTGATCTTGCTAGGGATTTCATCATTTGGGTTTGGACGGAAGTGGAGTAACTTTTCCGATAGACGAAATTAAGCCGAGGTTGTGTCGATTTTCAATCAAATGTTTGCCTCTTAATTGCATTTAGGCCTCAGACAGATTAGTCATGTTCTGATGCTTACAGAAGAAATAAACTTTGTAAGTTGCTTGAGAGACCTTGGGTCAGCAGCAACTGGTAGGCAGGTTCAAGATTTTACTTGGAAGCCCTCTCATCTCTCTCAAGCCAATTTCTCCCTTAAAGAAGCAGGCAGCATGAGAAACCAATCTCTTTTGTAATTCGAGCAAATAAATGGTATCTCTAACTTGTCATTAACTTAAATCAAGTTTGGTTTAGATTCTTAGGAAAATCCCTAAAGCCAGAATATTTGATCCTCATATCCTCCATGAAAGATAGGTTATTAACCGACATTGATAATTTGGTGGCCTTCCAATGTAACCTTGGTTGATTCGAGCTCAAATGTGATTTGGATGAGGTTGCAGGCTACGAGAAGAAAGATGGGTGAATGAGGTTTAGAGTCGGATATGAACCAGGGTCTTCTTTTTGCAAATTAAAAAAAAAATTATAACCCTTAAATGTAAAAAATAAAATTTATATTTACCAACCCACTTTTTTACTTTCGATTTAGACCGTTAGATGCAACATAGTATATGTGGTGAAATCATGATCACTCGATGCTGGTAGCAGCCTGTTGCTGCACAATCCTGTTCGTCCCTTCAGCCGGTTGAACCTACAAAGATGAGCTCGACCGTGGAGGTCGAGTTTTCACCTTCGACGATCTAGTTAGAAATCCGACTAAGGAAGGCAAGAAAGTAATGAACAATAATAATACGAATAGTGATGGCTCTATTCAGCATACCTTTCTCTTGTGTTCTCATACCTTTTTATAGCCTTTCTTTGTATGAGTTTGAGTGGGACTCAAACCCTAATTAGGTTGCGATCAGAATCTTAGTCCTTGAGTCCTACTCGAACATGAGTAGTAGAGTCCTGGTTGAATACTATTTCTTTGGCTAGAATCTTATTCAGATTTACCTTATTATTCAACCTTTGTATTTATCCAACCGACCTTGACTTGGTAGATCTAACTTGGTCCGAGCTGGTCGGACTAAGTTCAAACCGAACTGGTTTAGTCGCTCTGGTCGAACTGGGTTTAAACTGAACTGGTTCAGGTTTATTTATTCTTTCCTCATCATAAGCCCCCGAGTCTCTGGAGTCCGAGCTTTATCTTGCTTGGGCTTTAGAGATTTGGTGACCGAACACATCCACACTTCCGACCTCTGTTACTTGTGTGTATTCACAGCCTGGCATTGGAGGTTTTATGGCTGACATCATCTGACAGGGTGTTGCGCCGTAAAATATGAAACGACGGCGCACGTTCTTTCTGCACGTATTTTCTGTAATGACACGTGGCCTGGAAATGATGACCCTCCATAATGACTTTTTGGGATATTTAAGAGTCTGAGAAGAATAATCGTTTTGGTTCCAAATTGCTAGCGTTTGATTGGAATCTTCCTGAAGGGCCTTTATACGTGGTCGTTGGATGTGGAAAACTTTTAAAGTCAGTAGATTAGAAGCGTTTTGTATTCCTCCCTTTTCTTCCGTTAGATCTGGATTTGTTAGGGAGTATATAAATTTGAACTTCCTTTTCTCTTTCACTTTTTACTGTATTCCTTGTTGCATCTGTGGAGAAGACGAAGGCTGCAGGATTTTCAAGATTTTATTTGAACCTTCACGAAGGCTCTGTTCTTAGATTCCTCTTGCAAGTGAGTTCATATTCTCTTCACGAATCTTTTGATGGTCTTTGTTTTTTGTTTTGTGCTGTATTCTGAGTATATTTTCTTTTTCCTTTTGCTTGGAATCTGCTTGTCATTTTTTCCATTTATGCCACTGTAATCGTAGTTTAGTGATGGGTGTTAAAAGGAAAGTTGTTAGACCCTCTGAAACTTCTTCCGGTCCTTCATCTTCTGAGCCTGAGATTGTTCGACCTGGGGATGGTGAGGCTTCTTCTTCTAGGTATAGTGATACTGAGAGTGGAACCTCTATTGATCCGAGCTTATCTCCTAGTACTCGTCCGAATTTTCTTAGTAACGATGAGTTTAGGTCTTTAAGTATTCGAGCTCGGTTCAGTACCAATAGGACAAGATGGTTAAACAATCTTTCTCCATCCGAACTTGCCTTTGAGAGAACTCGACCTAAGACTTCCGAACATGTAGATTTTGATCCTAGTAGTTCTGGTCCCGGCTTCTTCCCTTCCGAGCTCACTGAGAGTGAGCTGGAGCTTATCCGAGCTCGATATGCTATTCCTGATAATTTTGTGATCAGGGTTCCAGGTTTTCATGAACGTGCTCACTTACCTCCTCAAGGTGAATTTGTTGTGTATGAGGATGCCTTTGTTAGTGGCTTTAGGCTTCCCGTGCACCCAGTCTTCGTTGAAACTCTCAACCAGTTTGGGATGTGCCCAGGGATGTTAGCGCCAAATAGTTGGCGCAACATAATCTGCTTTTGGGGCTTCTGTAAACAAAAAGAGGTCGGTGTGATTCCGACCATAAATTTGTTTCTTCAATTTTTTATGTATAAGAAACCGGAGCAGGATCGTTGGTTCTATCTTTCCAAACGAACTGCTCTGCAGTCTGGATGGGAGGGTAACTTTGTTGGAACAGGAATTCTTCCCTCAAATACTAAGGGTTGGAGGTCTAGATACTTTTTTGTTTTTTCTGAGAATCTCCTTCGGGAGCAATTACATGTTGCATGGCCATCCTGATCAACTCGCCTAAGGATGAGATTGCTTTTCTCATCTCAACTTGTTCCTTTTGAACTTCGACAATTTGATGCGTTGTCGCGTATTGATTTGCTTGAGTGTCTGGAAGAATTGGAGAATCTTGCTGAATCTGGAGTTCGGGAATTTTTTCCATTCCAAACTGGTCGACCTCCTTTTCTCCGCCAGACACCTCTTCGATCACCAAACCTAATCTCGTCTTCATAATAGCTTTTTGATTAGGTTCCCACAGACGACGCCAATTGTTGCTGCACAATCCTGTTCGTCGCTTCAGCCGGTTGAACCTGCAAAGATGAGCTCGACCGTGGAGGTCGAGTTTTCACCTCCGACGATCTAGTTAGAAATCCGACTAAGGAAGGCAAGAAAGTAATGAACAATAATAATACGAATAGTGATGGCTATATTCAGCATACCTTTCTCTTATGTTCTCATACCTTTTTATAGCCTTTCTCTGTATGAGTTTGACTGGGACTCAAACCCTAATTAGGTTGCAATCAGAATCTTAGTCCTTGAGTCCTACTTGAACATGAGTAGTAGAGTCCTGGTTGAATACTATTTCTTTGGCTAGAATCTTATTCAGATTTACCTTATTATTCAACCTTTGTATTTATCCAACCGACCTTGACTTGGTCGGTCTAACTTGGTCCTAGCTGGTCGGACTAAGTTCAAACCGAACTAGTTCAGGTTTATTTATTCTTTCCTCATCACAGCCGTTGCTGCAAATTAAAATCCAGAGTGTTGGAGATTCAAATTCAGCTCTTAATTTTATCATCCATAATAGAAGACTACCACCACTATATTAGCATTCAAAAAGTGAGATATTTGTAATAGAATTTTTTTTAGGAAATGTTAATGAAATAGTTGGCAAAAAAGTAAGGAGTATACATGTAATTTGCTTAAAACTTTATTTTCAATACACATGAATTAGCCAAGATATTTAAAAAAAAATTCCGGTAAAGAAGATATTTAAGATAGTGGTCAACAATATTGATTGATCAATAATGAGATGCTAAGTGTTAATTGGATTCAGTTGTTAATTTTGAGTGGTAGTAATTAAGCACCTAATAAATTTGCTTTCGAAGTATTTCCTATCAAATCATCTAAAAAGAGACCAGTAATTGAATTTCAATGGTCATGGTAATAAAGAATGTACAGTAGTTATACTTTATTGAGCAGAATATACTTGCTGTACCAATGTCAATGGTACAAAGACACATAAACATGAACAGACACGCACAAACATGTGGCTGAGGGGACCCACGTTCTAGGCATGCAGCACCATTTCATCAATGCACAACGTCCAATGAATGTACCATTAATAGGATATTAAATTGTTACCGGTGAAAAAGAATAAATGATCAGAAGGGCAGAATCCCATTGACCGTTTTCAACATTCACCACCAATCTCTGTAAGCTGACCCCACATAGTGGAGGGGTAGAGAGATGCAACTCCTCTACTTACTAGTTTTCTACATTTTACTATTGTGAGTGCGCTGCCTCAACAACATACTGATTTATTAGTGTTAACTACGATGTGTATAACTCCAAGGAATATAACTTACGCTTATGTGATGATATGCTTCCTAGTGAAGACTCTCGTCATTCTAATATCTAATTGTGTATAGAAGTTCATAATCCACGAATGAAAAGTCAGTATGGGTATTTTACATTTTCTTGAGTGGCTTCTTTACTACTAATAGCTTTGGATGGCTTAGACTCTGTTCACTTTTTGGACGGTGACATTAGCTGCTTTATGAAGGACCTATCCAAGGTCCGACGTATCGGTTGGTGTCGCCGTGTCGGTGGCCGGCGACACCACCGAAACCTCGAAAAGTCGGTGACTTGTCGACGACATTTAGCGGGCGAGAGTAACTTCAGTTTAGACGGTTGTGCACAGTGCACCGTCGCAGAGGGCAGACCAAGAGAGAGAGATCAGACTGAGGGAGAGTGGAGAGAAGAGATTGCACTGGAGAGAGAGAGAGAGAGAGGGAGAGATTGCAGACTGAGGTTGCAGCCTTCATTTTACGTAGGTAAGGAGAATAGACAGGGTTCCATACTTCCATTGCCCAATGCTGGGAACAAATGAATCTACATCTGCGATCGAACAACTTTCCTCTTCTGATCGATCAACAGAAGGGTTTTGAATCTTTGATGACATCGACCCAGTGATCTAGTCAAGCGCCAGGCTTTGGAATGAACTTCGACGGCCTCGGGAGAAAAAGATCTTCTTTGCTTGATAGAAGACGAAGTCGTTGCATGCATGAATGCCGCTTCGATTTCGTTCAGTTCTGCTCAGGCTTGCAGCGGTGGAGGAGAAGAGTTGGAGAGGGAGAGGTCGCAGAGAGAGGTCGCAGAGAGAGATTGCAGAGAGGGATCGCAGAGAGGGATCGCAGAGAGAGATCGCAGAGAAAGGTAGTCAGGTGACTCAGGTCATGTGGGAGAAGAGTTGCAGGCTTGCAGCGGTGGTGGAGTCGTGGAGAAGAGTTGGAGAGAGACAGAGCAGAGAGGGTTTTCGATTAGTTTTGTTACCGGCGAACGGAGAGAAGACCGGAGTATTCAGTCCGTCGAAAATTTGGAAGAGCTGCGGCTTGTATCAGCTATTTTCTTCCTCTCTTCCGGCGGTCGAACACACCAGCAGCGGTTGTACTCATGCTGTCAGCGACAAAATAGTTGATTTCGTCGACATTTCGAAAGGTTCGACGAAAAAGCACCGATTTCCGGCGATTTTCTGGCGACAAGTTGTAACTTTCGTTTCGATGGCCAGTGTCATGTCGCCCATGTCCGACATGGCGATATATCACCGACATTAAGTACCGTGGACCTATCAGGGTTTAAATCTTCAGTGGCGAACACTGTAGCTACCGCTACCAGGGAGCCGCCACATGTTTCTTAATATATCTCAATAATATATCTCAACCATTCAATAATTTAAGTACTCAGTCCCTGTTAAACCGGCCTAGTTTAGATGGTCTATCGATCAAACCATCGGATGAAAGCTCGATTGACTCACAAACCCTCTTGTCTCCATCCACTTCCCACAACTTCGCTATCGTCCATTCTGGCAGGCATCTGGTGGCATTCAATTGCAGGAATCATCATATTGGAATTGGAGTTGCATGGCTTGCCCTCTCATTTAGTAATTAGTATCGTTCTTACTAAATGGGTCTCACTAGTGAAAAAAAAAAAAAAATTTTTTTTTTTTCAAAAAGTGTTTTTTACTGTGGGCCCCACAGATGTTTGTGGTCAGGAAGCATCGGGGGAGTTCCACGTCGGGGTCGCTGATCCGGACTTTTATCTTCTCTCTCAGTTAATAAAATTTTCAACTTTTGGTAGAATCTATGGCTTTTCCAAGTCATGTTGTCATGGAATTTCAACAGGATCATCAACGAATGCACAATTAGAAGATGGATAAACCTGATGAAACCGCTTTGGTTGAGAAAGATGTGGATTTTGCTTCGTCGTTAGTGAGGGTTTGATATCGACTTAAACCTCAGATTAGGTCCTTGGCTGGAAATTGAAGGTTATGAATGTCCCATGGTAGCGCTGTTAGTGGAACTGATGCTGGTGTTAAGGTTTATATAAGTAATTTATCTGTGGTCTCAGTCTATGTTTCAATGATTTCAAGAAGTTTTGAAGGCAAATGTCATCTAGAGGAGGTTGGAAATTCATCGGATGATTTTGCGGCAATTAAAGATAACGAAGGAATGGAAGCAGTGGAAGACACAAACGAGAGTGATTTTAGAAATCATAAATATGTAAGTCTAAAGCTTTGAAACCAATGATACTCAAGTTTGTGAAGCTGAGTAAAACTATAGCCTTAGAAGACGAATAGAAGAACAAGATGACGGCGACAGACATGATGACAACAACGTTGAGGGAAGAGGGGTTTGTAAGTCGAAGCGAGTAAAGAGGGAGTGATTTTTAGGTTTGGTTAGATGTTTTGGTTCGATTGTTGAACTGGATCAATTAGATTCAATTAGATTGGCTTAGAGATGGGTACAATTTTCAAACTATTGAACGATTGAGATATATTATGAAACATGGCGGCTCCCTAGTAGCGGCTACTGGATGGCCGTTACATTGGTCGCCGCAGAAGATTTAAACCCAACCTATCATGCATAACTTCTTTCGTATCATTTTGATGCAATATGGTGCACTATACAAGCTGTTTTTGATATCCTCTTGTTGGTGTCAATCATGCCATAGAGGTAGATCTAACTAAACTGATTAATTCTAGTCCGACTGGATTAACTTCTTTGTGCTTGTCTGAGATTCTGTTCGCCTACAATTGATTTTGAAGCTTAAAGTTAAAAATGGAGCCAATCAGCTTGATCGGCGATCCATCTCTAACGACCAAGCCAGTGGAATTCAAATTGAAAGAAACCAAAACACACCTCCCAATCCCCAAATTTCATGTTGGCTTCTCAATCTTGCACTGTTATGAGTAGATATAAGGAATTTGCGAAATGTGCCTTCTACCCATTGAGATTTTGGAGAGTTCAAAACTGGTTGTCTTGTGTAGCCATAAATAGTCTGTTAGTGTTCACTATAAGTTCAAAACTATGAGTGTATAAAACTAAGAAATATGATTGTAATAGGATTAGATTGTCCATAACCTTATGGCACAACGACAAAACATTTCATAACTCCATTATTGCTTTACTTTCACAAAAAAATCCTAAAAAATGTTAAGTCTAATCAAAACTCAACCTTGACTTGGCATCATAACCCTAATCTAGAGCCACCCTGACTAGATCATAGAACTAAAATTTCAAGTCTAAATCAGCTTTGAGCTTTGGCAAGACAGGGTGGCTCAAACCATCAAGGTTACACTTACACTGCTAATGGTAGTGATATGGAGAAAATATAATCGAACCGGGTTCATCCTTGGTTCGACCCTCGACCCCGGTCGGGACGAAAGGAATCGATTCGCTTCCGAGTGACCCGGGTTCAAAAGGTAGCTTGCTGAGGAAGTAAACTGACTCAGTCAACAGGCACGCCCGAATCCACTATAATCGGAATGGATTAATCATCAAGGAGACGGTTAGCAACATTTGCGGAAGATACCAATTGTTATTATATGGATAACTACCATATAACGCTCATATTATAAAAGGAGTTATTTATTAGCCCAACCTCAAACGGATCTATTCGTTAAGATCTGACGGCTATCCGAACAAGGCTCAAATACATCCAACGAAGGAGATTCGAAGGTACACACTATATAATACATCACCTACTCACAAGGTAGGGAAGACACATACAATCTAAATAGTATTCTCATTATTCATTCTTTAGCTCTGTGCTCAAGCAGAGCCGTTTATGATCAGTTCATCAACTGACTTAGCCTTCGGAGGTGGACACCCGACCCCAGCGGTCGGGCCACATCTGACGTTCGTTTTTGTAGGTCATCCACAGGAGATTTAAGGGCTGAGCAGATTTTGGACGCATCATTTGGCGCCGTCTGTGGGAAACGCTTCAGAAAGCCATGGTTACTAGATCAGCAGCAATAGCTGCAGCAGCCCAGCGAGAAGCTGGCGTTCAACTCCCTGGAGCAAATAATCCTGATATCCCTGAGGGAAGTCGACCTCTTGAAGTATGGGAGGATGGTGGTCAGGGAGATAATAATCCTCCTGATCCACTCCACCGGGAAGGCGCCCGGAGGCAAGAAGGAGAACCTAGGAGAACTGAAGAACTCCCTAGGAGAGATGAGCGGTTTGAAGGACCGCAAGGAAGCACAACTGATTCAACGACAAGGTTGGGTGTAGGAGTACGAACTCACTCACCGACTATCAGGGGCGCGGTTTGGGAGAATGATCGTATCGTCGATGATCGATCAGCACATATTGGTCAAGAATTGGCTAATATCAATCAAAAACTCAGACAATTGGCGAGAGGGAGAATAACTAATGATATTTATTCGGTTATTCGAAAGACTTTGTTTGCCGAGGCCATAGCCGGATATTAATTTCCTCATAATTTCCGGTTGCCAACCTACGTTCGATGGTTCGGGAGATCCCATCGCTCATATCAGTTACTACCAGCAGACTATGGCTGTTGCGGGTAATTCAGATGAAATCCTTTGCAAGGTTTTTGGTTCATCTTTGACTAGAGCAGCTCAGAAATGGTTTTCAAATCTCCTGTCGGGAAGGATCGTGGACTTTGAAGAGTTGGCACGAAAATTCATAGGACGATTCCAAAGTGGAATCCAGATTAAAAAGACCGAGGAGACCTTGTTTACTATCAGGCAAGGGAAAAGCGAATCGATTCAGGAATATCTGAAAAAATTTAATAGGGTCACAATGGAGATAGAGAATCTAGATGAACAGATAGCTAAAACTGCTTTGTTCATTGGACTCACTAACCGGCGACTCTTGGAGTTACTACTTCAAGACATGCCCACCACCTATGCTAAACTAGTGCAAAGGTGTCAGAAGCAGGCAAAGGTGACGAAGATCCTGGATGCACGTCAAGGGGACAACAAGGCCTCTACAAAAGAATAGAAGGTAGGTGAGAACAAGTAGAGGCCGAGGCAAAATGTTCGTGATCGAGTTGGAAAGCCTCGCCAGGCATGGCAGCAAAGATCTCCTGGCAAGAGTGAGTATACTCCATTAAATACTCCTCGGGCTGACATCTTAAACATTATTAAGAGGCAGAATATCTTGAAGTGGCCACCAAAGCTTTCCACGAAGCCTGGGGAGCAAGATAGGGAGAGGTATTGCCGTTTCCACAAGGATTACGGTCATTATACCAATGATTATAGGCACTTAAAAAGCCGATATTGAAAGATCAATATTGCAAGGACACTTGTCCAATTTCGTCAGAGGGAGATGAATGGAACCGCGAGACACAGGTAACAAGAGGGAACGTTCAGTAAGTCCAGAACGACCGACCGAGGCTCCTAAATCTAAGAAAGGTAAGGAAGTGATCGAAGCCACTCGGTCACCCATATTGACAATATTTGGAGGTCCCAAACCTGAGTCGCTTCAGAAGCTGAAGGCTAAATCCAAGTTCGTTGGGATCGGAGATACGCAGAAGCGGAAAAGGCCGAATGGTGAGGGTTCGATCACCTTCGGTGAGGAAGACGAAAGAGGCGTCTGTTTACCTCATGATGATACCATAGTCATCAAGGTAGAGATTGCTCGCCGAGAAGTACACAAAGTGTTAGTTGACACCGGGTCTGCTGCAGACCTTTTATCTTATGCAGCTTATCAAAAGCTTAAAGTGGATGAAGATTTGATGGAACCGTCATCCACGCACTTGTATGGCTTTGCGGGATCGTCCGCAATAGCTGAAGGATCAGTACAGCTAGATTTATCAATCGGAAGCTTCCCTAAAGAGGCTACTGTTCGGGTAAACTTCTTGGTGGTTCGAGAACTTCCAGCTTACAACGTCATTCTCGGAAGGCCATCCCTATCGAAGTTAGGTGCTATAGTTTCAACAAAGCACCTAAAGATAAAATTCCCGACAGAAATGGGAATTGGTCAGGTTTCTTCTGACCAAAGAATCTTCGACAATGCTATGTAGCATATTTGAAAGATAAGGAGGGCCTAAGGAAGGTAACTACGTTACCAATAGAAATACGAGACGATCGGGACGAGGTAGAGATGCAAAGGCCCGAGCCATTCAAGAAGTTGGAACAAATCCAGCTGTATCCTGATAATGAAAGAAGAATTATTTACATCGGGTCTGAGCAGCTAGAGGAATTCAAGAAGGAACTAAAGTTTTTTCTTCAACAAAATAGCGATGTGTTCGCGTGGTCTGCAGAGGATATGCCGGGAATTGATCGGCAGGTTGTAGAGCATAAACTTTGGATAGATCCGAAGGTAAAACTAGTAATTCAAAAGAGGAGAAATTTCTCCATAGAAAAGCATGAGGCCATTCGGGGTGAGGTTGAAAATTTGAAGAACTCTGGTTTCATTGAACCCATAGAATGCCCAGTCTGGTTGGCCAACGTGGTAATGGTCAAAAAGGCAAATGGAAAGTGGAGAATGTGTACAGATTACACAGATCTCAACAAGGCTTGCCCAAAAGATTGTTATCCGTTGCCCAGGATAGATCTGTTGATAGATGCCACAGCAGGATATGAAACATTGAGTTTCATGGATGCATACTCGGGATACAACCAGATACTCATGAACAAAGAGGATGAAAAGTTTACTGCTTTCATGACCGATCGTGAAAGCTTCTACTATAAAGTCATGCCGATCGGCCTGAAAATGCAAGGGCTACTTATCAAAGAGCTGTCAACAAAATATTTAAAGACCTGATCGGGAGAAACATGGAAGCATATATTGACGATATGCTGGTAAAGAGCACTGCAAGGTCAAAACATATTGAAGATTTAGTAGAGGTATTTTCAATATTGTGGAAATACCAGATGAAGCTGAACCCGGGAAAAATGCACCTTCGTGTCTCGTCGGGCAAGTTCCTGGGCTTTATGGTATCACAAAGAGGTATTGAGGCTAATCCGGCCAAAATACAGGCTTTGATAGACATGGAAGCACCTAAGACTGTTCGAGATGTGTAATGCCTAATGGGAAGAGTAGCCGCATTGAACCGGTTCATCTCACAGTCGGGAGAAAAGTGCCTACCTTTTTTCAAAGCACTTAAAGATTTGAGAGGCAGTAAGGAGGTGAAATGGTCTGAAGAGTGTCAAAAAGCATTCGAAGATTTGAAGGAAACACTAGGAAGACCACTACTCCTGTCCCAACCAAAAAAGGGGGAAATTTTGCAACTATATTTAGCAACATCCCCCTTGGCAGTAAGTGTGGTGCTCGTTCGGGAAAAAGACAAAAAGTAGTGGCCAATCTATTATGTCAACCACGTACTATTCGACACGGAAACGCGATATTCGCAGATCGAAAAGCAGGCTTTGGCTCTTATGATAGCAGCCAGAAAGCTATGGCCATACTTTCATGCGCATCCAATCAAGGTATTTACTACTTTTCCCCTTAGAAAAGTTCTTCGTAAACCTAATTTGTCTGGAAGAATGGTGGCATGGTCGGTCGAGCTAAGCAAATTCCAAGTAAGCTTTAAGCCTCGAATGGCAATCAAGGCCCAAGCATTGGATGACTTCGTATTAGAAACTACTGCACCAATGGAGGAGATTGTCGAGCCTAGTATTCCGACCATGTGGGAGGTATACGTGGATGGCTCAAGCAATAAACAAGGAGCAGGGGCAAGAATTCTTTTGTAAAGCCTAGCAGGTTTTATTATTCGGTATGCGTTAAGATTTGCATTTGAAGCAAGTAATAATGAAGTGGAGTACGAGGCTTTAATAGCTGGACTTCGCTTGTCAAAAGCATTGGCGATAGCTTTTGAGGTAACTATCTTTAGTGACTCGCAGCTTATTGTCAATCAAGTACAAGGGGAGTATGGCATCAAAGAACCCAGACTACAAAAATATCAAGAGATTGTGCAAACTTTGCAGAAAGAATTCAGGAATCTGAAAGTATGTCAGATCCCAAGAAAAGAAAATATAATGGCAGATGAGCTATCAAGACTAGCTATGCCAAGGAAAAGAATTTAGACCCTTTGATCTATATAGAGGGAGTAACATTCCCAAGCAATTAGGAGAAGGAGATATCCAGAAGATCCATAAGAGACAAAATTAATCAAGGTATAGGCAGCACGATTTATAATACAGAATGGAAGGCTATACCGAAGGTCCTATGCTGGACCCCTCTTAAGACGCTTGGGTCCCAAAGGATCGAAAATAGCTCTAGCAAAGGTTCATGAAGGAATTTGTGGGGCTCACATGGGCGGTCGGGCTCTGGCCCACAAAATTTTGAGACTCGGCTTGTATTGGCCGAAGCTCCAACAAGCTGCTATGGAATATGTTCGTCGGTGTAGCAATTGCCAGATCCATGCTATGGTATCAAAAAGACCAGCTGAAACCTTGACTTCGATTCTAGACCCCATCCCTTTCACAATGTGGGGAATCGATATCATGGGAAAATTCACCAAGGCATCCGGCGGAAGAAAATATCTAATAGTAGCAATTGATTACTTCACCAAATAGGTCGAGGCTTGTGCTCTGGTGACCATCACTGAAAGAAAGGTGGAGAAGTTCGTGTTAGAGTCTATCATTTATCGGTTCGGGATGCCAAAAACACTCGTGACTGATCATGGCACACAATTCGATAATCCACAATTTGAACAATTTTGCAGTACATATCTGATCGAGCATCGTATGTCATCAGTAGCATACCCCCAAAGCAACGGCCAAGTAGAGGTTACAAACCGAACATTACTTGAGGGGATAAAGAAGAGACTCGAAGCTGATAAAGCTTTATGGGTCAAAGTGTAAAATCCACCCCTATCCTAACCCTGACTCTAACCCGGATCCACTGTTGTTTTTAGGTCCGAAGACCCGAAGTGGTGGTAGAAGAGACTTGTGGACCCTTTTGATTGATAATTATGAGTTGGAGTCTGAGCCCATGGACATTGACAATGATACCCCTTACTTGAGTAGATTGTTGGTGTTTAGTGAAAATCTGCACATCGGAGAAGAGTGATTTAGTTGAAGTACCTAATGGACTCCCGTGCACAATCCGAAGGTATTTCCCGAAACTAGACTTCTTGATTGAATTGTAGAAGAAAATCCCATTCAATTTGACCCTGTATAGCCCTCCAAATCCCTATCCGAAGTTGCTAAACTAATTTTGATTTTCTGTTGAATTCTGTTTTGGTCGATCCTCTTTGGTCGATGCCATCGACCAAAGACCATCGTCCAAAGTTTCCCAGACTCTAAGTTAATGATTCTTTGGAATATTCCCTATTCTATTTATACTAGCCTCGTGTTTTGAGCCCTATTCCAATCATTATCACTCCTGAGAACATGGGAGAGCTTCCCAAAGCACCTCCTAGGCTTTTTTTACGAAGATTCCACCAAAAATCATTGTTAATCATTGTTCCTTGCATAGTACCGCCGACACGGGGTGAAATGTCGAGGTGTCGCCAGGGGGCAACACGACACCCCCTGGCGATACCGACTTTACAATATGTCGACGATATATCGCCGGAAAATCGGAGATATATCACTGACAGTCGAAAAAGTCGACACCCCTGCGTTTGCAGTCTGCTCCTTCAACCATCAACAACCAGCAGCAAGCCGTGATGAACGGTTCAGCGTGATGATTAAGGCCGGCTAATCGAGATCCAAAAGGAAGTTAAGGAACACAGAAAACCAACTAGATTGAGAGGTGTTACAGGCTTACAGCAAGAGAAGACGAAGAAGAGAACCAAGAACAGGTAGGGTTTGTGTTTGCCTAATTTGCCTTCTATCAAGTCCGATCATGGGAGCTTCCTATGTCTGAAACCGGCCGACCAGACTCAGACTCAGAGTCACCAACCGGATTTGTTCACAGAGCCTCTAGACGAAACCCTAGGCCACAACTTCTGCAGTTCTGCTACTTTCCTTCTTCCTCTGCACGGTTTCTCTCTTCTCTGTCTCTGCCCTTCTAACTCTCTCCGCCTATCTCCTTCGGCGCTTCTTGATGATCCACAAGTCGGGCAACATGTCTGACATGTCGCCGGTGTCGCCAGACGACGACACAGCGACACCAGGCGACATGGGCATCATTGGTTCCTTGTCTCCGTCAACAACTACAAGATATGATTCATCACTCTCACTCTCTATTCTATTCTTTTCTATTCTTTCTATCCCTCTTCTTGCTGTTGAGACCTTGGAGATGGTGTTGCAACCTTGCAACCTTGCAACCATCACTCCAAGTGCTCACTCTTGCTTAACCTATGATCCTCTCACTTGTCCATTGATGCTATGCTCTCATTTCAAGCCTTGCATATGCATTCTTTGATTTTCTTCTTAACTTCATGCTTTCTCGTCTAAAACTGAGGTATATAGTGTGCTATGTATATGTTTATCACTAGCATATGATCCTAATCAAATTCCTATAAGTTCCCCTAGCTAATGCATGCCTTTCCAATGCAAATGCAATTGATTTCAATCCATGCCATGATGCTTGTCTATTGAACTTAGTAGTCTAATTTGGGGCTTTCTATTTAGACCATTGGATTGTGTTAATTCCTTGATTTGTAGTGTTCTCATACTGTTCTTAAGCATCCCTCCAAGTTCCGGATCGATCCAAACCCCGGAAGACCAATTCCGGACCAAAATCCCCAAAACCCATTATGCAGCCCTGAAGACAATTTTGGTCGATCATCCTTGGTCGATGCCATCGACCAAGAGCATTGACCAAACTTGTTGCTGACAGCAACTTCAACCATTCTTGACCCGTTCAACATCCGATCTTCCCGATTTCTTCTCTAATCTATTATTTATGTTTGTTTAGGGTCTTAACACTACTATTGGATCATTCCTTGGTAACTCTTGAATCGTCATCAACTCAACCTAAGGTAAGGATGGTTATTGCCATAAACACATAGACTGTGTACTTAATGGTTTGATGCTTCTAACTTAGTGAACATAGTCTCTTAATTGCTTTTGAATATCATAGGACTACTATACATGTGTTAGAACAGTATTAATGGATTTCATATTCTCTTGTTATAAGGATTTATTATTCTTGCTACTTGTATAAATGATTGATCACTTTGATAATATGATTTAACTTTTATCATGATGATGTATCAAATGTATGAGATATGATGGACTTGAGTATGTGATTGCCTAGGTATAACTTGGGATTGGGAAGTGTCCTATTGACGCTTCTGTCCTTGGGCATCGGAGGGAATAGTATGGGATGTTCTCCGAAGGTGCCTAACGATACTTTCCCGAGTTATTGGATGACATACATAGGATTATCTAATTGTGTGGCTAGGATTGTCCTTGTCGTGTTAGACCCAAATCGGAAGAGCATTGAGACCGAACGACCCATGGTAGTGTATGGTTTGATGGGCGCTCAAGACCGGTAACCAACCCGGGGGAGGACATAAACCATGCTACGGATACCCGAAAGGGGCCATTTATTGGTAGGGTTGCAAATAGCTAGACTTGGGCTCACGGGCGCTCAAGACAGTAACCAACTCGTGAGAGGACATGAGAGCTTCCCGTCTATTATTTGTGGATGACCAATAGGGTTGATGAGTCCATAGTCCGGGACTATGCTAACTCTAGTGTGAAGGATACCGGAAAGGATCGCCCGGGGCGAGGAATGGACATATCTGGATCTGACTTGATATGACTAAGTAGATGACTTGCATTGGGCTAGGCTTTACCTTGACATGCGCCAATACTTAGACCAAATGGTGATGTGAGAGAGCAGTGACCGAAACCCCAACCATGGATTTGTCCGAGATGGATGCAGGACCCAATTCCATGACTTGAGACCCACAAAGAAGTATGGTGCTATGGCTTTTAGCATGTCTACCTTGGAGGACTAGCATTCGTAGAGTTAGAATCATACTTGCATCACATGTTTCATATCATATTGCATCATGTTATGATTTGTACTCATATGGTTATGAATTATGGAATGACTGCCTTGCTGAGTTCTTTTGAACTCATTCCTTTTGTGCAAATGTTGTTAGATTTTCCTGCAGGTGCTGAAGACTCTGATGGCACACTCTACGAGACGGACTTTGATCCCTCATACTACCCTCCAGGTGGTAGCTACAGTGAAGATCAGAGTTATGGTGCCAAAGAGGATTACTCTATGTACCAGGGTTAGCCCCACTTTGGTAAGGGAGCGGCCGTGCTGGGCTTTCTTCGTCCACACTTCTAAGGAGATAATCATTAAGATAAAAGAAACCCTTGCTTAGTGCCCCATTCCCCTGGATTTTGTTGAACATTTGGGATATGTAATTAACTTTCTTTGAGTTACTCTTTAGACATGGGATTGTAACTTAACTTGGTTTTTACTACTTTTCCGCTGCCATTGAGAGAGTGACTTTCACTCATTTTCTCATTCTTATGATTATACTTATACACTTGGTATCATTTATTTCCGCACTCTGATTATTTGATCTTATCTTATTCATGATATATGTTATTTATTGCTTTTACCTTGATTATCATTGTTCATGATTGTGTTATCGCGTATGTGGGAGGCATAGTCCCTTGATGCTTGATCCTTGGACTGTGGATCACATTCCCGGGTATGCCAGATAGGGTACCGGCTGGGTGGATGTGACACGAAGAATTGCACAACATTCTGTGGGCCTACCGAACTACGGTTCGAACTCCCACAGGAGAAACTCCTTTTAAACTGGCCTACGAGTCTGAAGCATTGGTGCCTGTCGAGGTAATGGTTGGAACACTACGGGAAAGAGAGTTCAAGGAAAAAGCAAACGAACAAGGATTGCTAGATAGCCTTGAACTATTAGATGAAGTTGGGAATTCATGAAAGTCAGTCACAAGCGGCGTACAAAAGCAATAGCACGAACTCAACATTATCAAAGAAGGATAGTGTCACATTACAATTCCCGAGTGAAGAGTCGTCGGTACCAAGTGGGAGACTTATTATTAAGGAATACCTTAGCTTCAAACCCACGCCACCAGAGGAAATTGGACCCTTCATGGGAAGGCCCATATATGGTAACTAAACCGGTCGGTTCAGGAGCATATAAGCTGAAGAACATGCCAACAAACAAAGAGATGGATCGTTCGTGGAATGCTAGACACTTGAAGAAATATTAACCTTGAGAAGATTATCATTTTCATTCATGATGTAACAGCATTCAACTCAATCAATACAATTCTCCGTTTTCAACACACTATCTTTTGATTGGGGGCAACACACAATACTCTAGATCAGATCCAACGACAATATCAAAAGGCATCGGTTTAAAACCCATGTGGGACCTTCTACAAGGCGTCGGTTTAAAACCCGAGTGAGACCTTCTCAAACTTATTGAATTTCTCCGGAAATCCTTAAGTAAAGGCATCGGTTTAAAACCCGTGTGGGATCTTCTATAAGGCGTCGGTTTAAAACCCGAGTGAGACCTTCTCAAACTTATTGAATTTCTCCGGAAACCCTTAAGTAAAGGCATCGGTATATAACCCGTGTGGGACTTTCTACAAGGCGTCGGTTTAAAACCCGAGTTAGGCCTTCTCAAACTTATTGAATTTCTCCGAAAATCCTTAAGTAAAGCATCAGTTTAAAACCCGTGTGGGACCTTCTACAAGGCATCGGTTTAAAACCCATGTGGGACCTTCAGTCACATCCCGCCCAAATACACCCAGCCTAAACCCTATCTGGGTTACCCGTGGGAGTGATCCACAGCCCAAAAGATCAAGTTTAGGAACGATCATATCTATTTAGCACAATAACATAATCAAAAGCAAGAATAAATCATTGTATTATGATAAGTTAATAATAAAATTCAAGAAAATATCTCAGAAGGATCATTAAGAATATCAGAGTGCGAAATAACAAGATACCAAATCAAAAGACAACTGTAGATTATAGCGGAAATATACTCCACAACATATGCGGAAGGTAGATCGAAATCTAAGTAAAGCTCTAAGCTAATACAAGTAAAGTAATAGATAAGTTCAGAAGAAGCAAGAGAAATCTAATCCACATCTTCTGTCGGCTCTTCTTCATCTTCTTCACCTTGCGCTTCCTCATACGTACCATCAAAGTATTCCTAACCTGTAGAGAAGTCTAACAAAAGATATGGTACAAAAGGAGTGAGTTTCGAAAGAAACCCAGTAAGACAAGTTAACTCATAACAACATAAATAACATGCTGCAGAACATAACAAGATGCAATGCAATATGAAACAAATAATGTATTTATGCATCTAAACTCTATGCATGCTGGGGTTAAGTCACCGCTCTCTCACATCACCATTGGTCTAAGTACTGGCGCATGTCAGGGTTAAGCCTAGCCCAATGCAAGTCATCTAATTAGTTACATCAACTCAGGTCCAGATACGTCCATTCCTCGCCCCTGGCGATCCTTTCCGGTATCCTTTCCACTAGAGTCCTAATAGTCCCTGACTACGGACTCATCAACCCTATTGGTTATCCACATATGGTAAACGGGAAGCTCTCATGTCCCCTCATGGGTTGGTTACCGGTCTTGAGCGCCCATGAGCCCAAGTCTATCCATATGCAACCTTCCAATAAATGGCCCCCACAATGTGATTCCCATCCTCTCACAAGTTGGTTATCGGTCTTGAGCGCCCGTGAATCCCCATTCCTGCCACAGGTCTTTCGGTCTCAATACCCTTCCGATTTAGGTCTGATATAACAGGGACATCCTAGCCAAACACTACTAGACAGTCCTAGGTATGACAATCAATGATTCGGGAAAGCGTCAATGGGCAACCCCGGAAACATCCCATACTATTTCCAATAATGGCCAAGGACAGAAGTGTCAAAAGGACACCTCTCAATCCCAAACCATACCTAATCAAACACATTCTCAAATCAGTCATGTCATATCCAATCAACACTTCATCATATAAAAGAGAATATAAAAGCATAATCAAATCATTAAACAATATAGTAATAAGCAATTCATATAAGCTTGAATAATGAAAAAGAAAACATAAGTGAAGTGCTACTGTACTTACAATAGTATATCAGAAGTATAAAATACAAGAACAGTAAATAAACTCAGAGTTTCTTAAAGTAGAAACCAAAGAGTATGCGATCTATGTTATCATGAAATAACTGTCCTTACCTTGATTATCGCCGAAGATAATCCAAAGATCAAAGAGAGCAACTCCAAACTTAGCAAATAAACCCCTAACAATCATAGATATAACATTAGGAAAGATACCTAAAAGATCAGAGAGCAAACTAATCAAACTAAGCGAAAAATGAAGCTACTGCCTTCATTGGTCGAGTGCTTGGTCTACTGACCCAGTCGACCAACCGAGTCAGTACGGGTTGCAGAAACTAGATTGGTCATAACTTCTTCGTTTGAAGTCGGATTGATCCAAAATTCGAAGGGGAACTTCCTAGAATGTATTAGAACTATATAGGAAGGTAAAATCATCAAGTCAAGGTCAAGAGATGGGTTCTTGATTTGAACCAAGAAACTAGGGTTTAAACCTTATGGCTCTCATGAAAAGGCTATGATCACAGGATGAAAGGGAATAAATTGCTTGGCCAAATATAACAAGAAAATCATTGAATAATCAAGTTTAGATTAATCTAAACATTACCCATGAGGTTTCCCTCGCATGGGAGGTTACCAAAGGTTTCCAAAAATCAAACAAGGGTCAGGGTTTCAAGAAAATATTCGGCTAGGGTTAAGATCACAATGATGATCATAGATCTCAAAGAATAGAATGAGATCATGGAATAGATGGTTGCAAGAATGCAACATCTTCTTCCTGATCTCAATCAACAACAAGATCAAAGAAAGAATAATTTAGAATTCAAAAGAGATACTAACCTTGAATTGTCAGATCAGAGATGAGAGGCTTCAGATCTGCAGAGGAATCTTCAAAATCATCGAAAAGAGTTTTGGAAAGGTCTTCCCACGTTCTCTGGGTGTTTAGGAGGCAGCCGTAACTAAGAAACTCAAAGTAGGGTTAAATAGAGAGTGAAAAACCCTAAATCGAAGATTTTCTTGGATTTAACACACCATTGGTCGATTGATTGGTCTACTAGCCCCAATCGACCAACCAGTCGACCAATGCACAGTTCAGCAACTTCGGACAGGGATTCGGAGGGCTATACAGGGTCAAATTGAGTGGGGTTTTCTCCTACAAGTCAATCGAGAAGTCTAGTTTCTAGAAATACCTTTGGATTGAGCACGGGAGTTCATTAGGTACTTCAAATAATTCACCCCTCTTTGATGCACAGTTTCTCACTAAACACTGACAATGCTTCCAAGTAGGGAGCACCATCAACAATATCCATGGGTTTCGGGTCACACAATGTCTTCTATAGAGAGGGCCCATAAAGACTTCTTCCTTCACTTCGAGACCTTGGATTTACCCTAAGGAAAGGTTTGACATGACTTCCTAAGGCTTTCAAAAGGTAGCAACATTGTTATCAAGGTCCAACTTCAAGGTCAATCATTAAACTAACCTTTCTTCACCCAAAACAGATAGGGTGTCCTGGATAGGTTTGGGCTGGATTTCACACCTTCTACAAGGCGTCAACCTTTACATCAAATGTACATATGAGATAACAAGTGTTGAGATACAATCCTCATTTGGTCAAGTGGAAAAATCATCATCGGGGATTGTGAAGAACTCCAAAGACAAGATCGAAGCAACTTTGTTAGAAGCAACACAGAGTCAAGAAGAACAGAGTCGAGAAGACATATGATGGCTATTGGCCATGGAGACATAGGTCTTCTCATCATTTGGTTCTCTTCCTCGGGGATTGTGAAGAATTCTGTAAACTCCCACCTACAAAATCCTCCGCAATTCCATACTCTTTATCCAGTTTTTTCTGAAGAGGCTTGGCCTTGGATCAGACCTGCATTCAAGGCAAGATCTTCATAGCTGAATCCTTTAAGAGGAGACAAAGGAGGAGAGTCATCAAGCTAATGCATTATATCCGGATCTGGAGGAGGGAGGTCCACCACGTCCTTGGCCCAGGCAGGAAGAGGAAGTCCCAGCTTTGCAAACACTTCGGGATGACAATTTGTGCGGTGGGAGTCGTGTTGAAATAAGGATTTCTCCTTAGTATTGATTCCCATACCTCATTCTCACTGTCCTGATATGCCTACAAGTTATAAGCGTTCGGCATGTCAACAAAAGGCTTACTCTGCAAATATTTGAAGATGCAAGCCCTGCGAACATCAGTCGGAAGGGACTCGGGCAAAAGGGTAACAACTTGCCTTTGTGGCGTTGATACGGCTCCAGACCCTTTCGCCCCTTCCGAAAGCTTCTCAACTTCCCGCTCTAGCTTTCGGATTTTCTCCCTGGCACCATCCAAATCCGAACGAAGTTGCTCGTTTTCAGAATTCTTCACTCGGGCAACCTCCCAAGCATTGTTTCCAAGACGAGCAATCTCAACATCCTTGGCTTTGGATTCTTCCAGAAGCCTGGAAAGCTCATCACTCAGTCTACTGAGTCTAAAAGCTGCTTCCACCTGATTGTGGAAGTTACCAGCAAGGCTCCTGCAACAACTCAAGAGTTAGTCAAGAGCAAAAAATCTTCAAAACGAAAGAAGGCAAATGGATAGAAACTTACATCACCAAGGACTTCATAAAATCCCTATCCGGGACCGTAGAGAAGGCTCTGCTCTTAGCAGGCATCTGGACAGAGTGCACCATTCTAGTGCCTTGTCAAAATTGCCTGTCACCAAGTCAAACCTCTTCAGCGACTAGGAAGGTTGGAACACATCATCATTTAACCGAGGGTGCTTTCTAGAAGCAGCACCCTCGGCCTCCTCGAAAACCTCCACAACAGTTGGAGGATTGGAGGAGGATGCCAAACAAGCACTAGAGGCAGGTTTGGGAACCCGAACGATGACCGCAGGAACCACATCTTCCTTAACCGAACGGTCTTCATCATGGAAGAAGACTCCAATGAAACGCCAGCAGGGGTTTCGGCAGTGCGAATAGCTACAGAAGGAGCCGCATCCTCCTTGGGAGACCAAACGGTCTCTATCAATGAAGGAGACGCGGGAGAGGCACCAGCGGAAGCTGCAGGAATCGAACTTTAGAAGATTCACCAACAGCAATCTCCCCGTGTTTAGAAAATTCACCAACAACAATCTCCTCGCATGGAACAACCTTCGCCAGCATTGGAGCAGTCTTCTTGAAAGATTTCACCCTAATATTATCCAAGTTGACTCTTGGAGGCACTACAAAGGAAAAGAAAGCATCTTTAGTACAAGATCAACCCAAAAAAAAAAAAAAGGAGATAGCTTCCTATTGTTCTTTAATAGTTTGGGCCGAAGGATCCTTGTCTGAGGCAGGCTTTGGAGGTTCTTCGGGAAGAGGCGGTGAATCATCAAGATACTTCTCGATATCTGGATCCGCTGAAATAGGGTCCTCTTCCTCCCAAACCCAGTCTGGAAAAGGCAGCTCAAGCTTCTCAAAGACTTCCTTGTGGCAAACACTCTAGAAGGGAGTTGTGTCAAAGGAAGGGTTAGCTTCAAGAATAGCTTTCCAGACATCATTCTGCCCCGCTCGTAAGCTTGAAGGTTGAATGGAGTCATCAGAACGCTGAAGGGGACGCTGTTTAGATACTTCCGAATGCAGTCTCTTCGAAGATCTTGTGAAAGATGTTTAGGTTTGCTGGGAACTGCCATCTCCTTCAGACGCCCATTCTCTATGGCTTGAAACTCAAGTTTGTCAGTACTGTCGGTAGCAGGCATTTTCTGCTTCTTAGCCTCACGCTCAACAGCAGCAGCACGACTGATGGACAAGTCAAGATCTTTTTTCAAAGAGTTGACAAACTTGTCATTCTCCTCCTTCTACACTTCGGCTGCTTTCTTCAGCCGGTCCACCTCAGAATTGGCCTTCGCCAAATTCTCTTCGAAGCCTTGTAACAAGGCCGTTACGACCAACTCGGCTCAAGGCCTCCATGTGTTGGTAGAAGTTCAGCACGATGTTCCTGAGAAAGCAAGCAAATTATCAAAATCCCAGGAGAGATTACAAAACAAGTAGCAAAAGACCAAGAAAAATAATACCTTGTGGACAGACAAACGAGAGAGTCGTCTTGCAAGGTTTCAAAGGCTTGGCGATTGGCAGACATGAGGCCGAGAGAGCTCCACTCGTCAGCCTTCTCATGGTCTTGTGTGACCTAGTTTGACACCACCAATGAGCATTGAGGAACGAAGACCTCCTCAGAATCTTTGTTCTTTTTGGATTTCTTCGGGGCAGAAGCATCGATCAAGTCATGCTTCCTTTTGGATCGAACGGGAGAAGGGACTTCGACCTCTTCCACCATCGGTCTTTTTCCTCTCCCGAGGCCTCAACTATTGGCCTCAAGTTTCTTATACCCTTATAAGAAGGGTCAGGAGGAGGCATAGAGGCCACTTGGTCTACAGTCAATGCTCGGGAGACAGTTGCTTTGCAGTCACAACGGCCTTGACAGCCTTAACTCGAAGGTTGTCTAGGTTAATTCTTGGAGGCACTGCAGAGAAGGACAAAAGTCAGAAAGTTGAATAAGGTTGCAGTACACTCAAGAAAAATGAAACATGACAGTTAGAAAGCTCACATTGAGCCAGCCCCCAATATTGAAGAATGGGGGTGTATTCCATCTCAGAACCATGTATCTCTTGATACCATGGAATTGACTTGATCTTCTTGACAGCTGCTCTATCTACCTTGGATAGTGGAGGGACCCGGTTGCCCTCAAAATATGAAGTGAACAGTTTCCAGGTGGTCGGGAAGTTAAGGTCTGATTGAGGCGCTCGGCAGAAGAAATACCGCTTGCACCACCCCTTGTGATTGGAAGGACATGTTCTCCTGGCAAGAATGTTGTCCGACCAGTCAAGCTCAACTTTGTTGCGCTTGGAAAGAACAACCCAACTTGAAGGGTGAGAAAGAGACAGAACATGAAAATGTACAAAAAGAGGAAGAGAAGGTGTGATGCCAAGTTCAAAATATAAACCCAGAAAGCCGACGATGAGACGCCAGCTGTTGGGAAGGAGCATGCCAGGACAAATCTCCCAATGATTTAAAATGGCAGAAAACAAAGTATTGAAGAAGGGAAAGCGAACTCCGCTTTCCAAAGTATCTATATACAGGGAAAATTCGCCAGGAAGGATCGAATTAACCCTCTCATCAGGAGTGGGGGCTCTAAGGTGGTATGAAGAAGGAAAGTCGAAGCGTTAATGGCCGAAGGAAGGTTCTCCTCAATAAAGGAGGAGGGAACAGAACCAGGTTCATCAGTCAACTTGATAGGTTGTTTGGACTGCTCAGAAGATTCGGCAGTCGCCTTTGGAGTTCTGGATGGTCCAGACTCAGGAAGCGCAGAAGGAGCCTCATCACTTTCTTCTGCTCTTTTGTGTTGGCTAACTTTTTCGAAGTCACGCCAAAGAGCAGTTAAGGTTTTCTTGTCACTATCTGACTGCTCAGGAGGGACGGAAACAAAGGCCTCATCACCAAAATCGCCCTTACCGGCGCTATGTTCAGAAGGAATTTCAGAGGAAACCCTACCACCTCCCATCACTGTAAAGGTCTTGTTGTGGTCTTTGGCAAAAAAGATATCGGAGACGAAAGTAAAGGTTACAAAGGAGACAGTAGACTTACTGAATCACCGAGGCAGAAGGCTTAAGAGCGAGAAGATCGTTAGAGCGAGAAGATCGTTAGAGCGCGAAGAAGACGACAAAGTTTCAAAATTCTAGACAAAGAGAATGAAACCTATGAAGACAATGAACCGCTTTTAAGCACTCACACAGATGATCGGGGACGTGTACGATCGAGATGGATTCAACATCAACGATCATGATTTGAAGACGTTTCGAAAGTTTGAACTCACAAATCAAAACAGACGATGCAGAAACCGTCGTTTTGATTTCGTGAGCAATGATGATTTTGGCTGCAGAGGACACGTGGCATCACTCCCATGGAAAGTGAAGACATTCACAACGCTCGAGAAAAAAGCAATACAGCCGCATTAAATGCGATACAACATTTAATAAGCTGAGGATTATGCAAAGCCCTCTTTCAACAGATTACCAAGTTCAAAACCAAGCCCTCGGAATTGTCCGAACGCTTGGTCTGGGGGGCTCGTGATACGGAGAAAATATAATCGAACCGGGTTCATCCTTGGTTCGACCCTCGACCCCGGTCGAGACGAAAGGAATCGACTCGCTTCCAAGCGGGCCAGGTTCAAAAGGTAGCTTGCTGAGGAAGTAAACTGACTCATTCAACAGGCATGCCCGAATCCGCTATAATCGGAATGGATTAATCGTCAAGGAGACGGTTAGCAACATTTGCAAAAGATACTGATCGTTATTTATGGATAACTACCATATAACGCTCATATTATCAAAGGAGTTATCTATTAGCCCAACCTCAAATGGATCTATTATTAACGGATCTATTCGTTAAGATCTGACGGCTATCCGAAGAAGGCTCAAATACATCAAACAAAGGAGATTCGAAGGTGCACACTATATAATACATCACCTGCCCACAAGGTAGGGAAAACACATACAATCTGAATCGTATTTTCATTATTCATTCTTTAGCTCTGTGCTCAAGCAGAGCCGTTTATGATCAGTTCATCAACTGACTTAACCTTCGGAGGTGGACTCCCGACCCTAGCGGTCGGGCCACATCTGACGTTCGTTTTTGCAGGTCATCCACAGGAGATCTAAGGGCTGAGCAGATTTTGGACGCATCAGGTAGAGATGCAAGGAGTTTCTAATTTGCTATAAAAAATATTAAAAAAAAAAAAAAAAACCCGGGGTCCAACATATAAAATCTTCCCCATAAGGATTATTCTAGATCCACGTAAGTTGGTGGAACCACCTCAATGGAAAAACATAAAGAGGCTAGGTGCTAATTCCCAGTAAGTGTGACAAAAAAAAATTTCCAAATAAGAAGAGGGCTTGAATGTTATTTAATGAGGGGTAGTATTGATATATTCAATAGGGTATTGAAATCATATATATATATATATATAGCCGGGGGAGGGGGAGAGGTGTAGCGTGGATGGAAGGTTATGTGGTGGGGAGAGGGATGGCGTAATTAAAACCACACATGATGGTTGACAGGAGCAGCTGTTGTTGAAGGATTAGAAGGGGAATATTTGGGAGGATGAAAGGGAATTAGAAGGTATGTGGAATTAGGGTTTACGATGTTAACAATTTGAAAGCAAACAAACAACCCTTTCAAACAACCCTTTGTGGGATGGGTCACTCAGGTCAATGCACTCCATTATTGCTTTGTCCTTCTCAATATCTCCCGAGAATCTATCACCATTAAAACTTGTTTATCCCACGAAATTTTGAAGAAACCAAAAACCACTTGAGAGTTTGAAACCCCAACCCACCTGATTGTGTAAAATTATTAAAAAAAGTCCATGAGTAAAATAAAAAGCAAACAACCAGAGAAAGAGAGAAAGTGATCAGAGAAGCGAAGACAGTGGGGGGAAAGGAATCACTTGGGAGTGTCTGTTTCTCTATCTTGTATTTTTTTATCCCGTCGTCTCCGGGGAAAGAAGTCCATGGTCCATTCTTTTGCTGCTTTGCGTGTTTTGACCATAGATCAATGGAGAAAAGGAAGGGAAGAGAGAGAGAAACAGAGACGCACAGACAGAGACTAGTTTGAGTGTCATTTTCTGCGATATAGTCTCGAGGAACGCAGACCCAAATCCATCCCTCTCCTTTCCATGCCTTTTTCAAATTTTTAATTCATCTTTCATTGCGTAACAACATACATATCCCATCTGTTTCCCTATCCGTCTTCTATCCCCTTCTTCGTCCCTCTATTTTCCTCTGTCGAGCATGTCTGTTTCTTAAAGAAGAAGAAGAGAAAAGACCAGAAGAATACTGTGCCTATCTGAAAATCGCTCTGCAATTCTCTTCTTCTTCTTCTTTCACTCTCTCTCTCTTAAATCTGAACTCCTCCTGAGCATACCCAGGCGCTCCTCCATCTCACTTTCTTCTCCCCTTGATAGAGTAAGGATAAGTAAGGAGGAGAAAGACCCACTTCATCAAAAGCTCAGATACCCAATTCAGTTTATCTTTGGAACTGGAAAAACAGTGGTTTTGTCTGAATCGAGCAAAAAAATTCCCCTTGGGGTCGACAATGTTTGTAGAGTCCTCTTCGATGTCAGCTCCTGATCTATCCTTGCACATTAGCCCACCTAATAGTGCTCCTTCCTCCATGTACAATAGCAACAGCAAGCCGGACAACAGGTTCGATCTTCGGCGACGACCGGAAGGTTTGAGGTCAAACGGTGATAGCTCATCAGTGAGAACAGATCCACACACACAGCTTTTACTGACAAATCCAAGAAATGGGTTGGAATCTGAGAACTGTTGGAGGAGAAACTTCATCAGAGGAAGTAAAGAAGATGAAATAGTAGAACTACATCAAGAGCAGCATCATCAGTTTCTTCACCATCTTAACAGCAGAAACCGACTCACTAATCAAGGTGCCTCACCACTTCATGATGTGTCAGAAGGCTTGAGACCGATCAAAGGGATTCCCATCTATCACAGCCGTTCATTCCCTTTTATGCCTTTAGAGCATTCAAGAGAGAACGATCCTTCAAAGATGTGTTCGTACCCAATGTCGTCTTCTTATCCTTCTTGGTCTTCGTCATCACCACCTTCTGCTTCTTCCTCTTGTTCTTCTGCTTCTACTTCTACTGGCTTTCTACCTGGAGGTTTGGATCCCATGGCAATCTTAAACTCTGGACCCAACTCCTCTTCTTCATCTCCAACAGCTTATCGGATAGCGGTGACTTCTTCTATGTTAAATGGATTTTCGTCGGATTCATTCAAATCTCAGCAACTACTGCACCATCAATACAACCTACACCAACACAACCTCCAGTATCCCCATCAGCAGTATGGTTTGGGGCCTTCAGAAGGTTCTCATGGAATGATTAGATCAAGATTCATGCCAAAGCTGCCGGCAAAGCGGAGTATGAGAGCGCCGCGTATGCGTTGGACAAGCACCCTTCATGCTCGCTTTGTTCACGCAGTGGAGCTCCTTGGCGGACATGAAAGTGAGCATTTTTACTGTCTTTACTGCTTAGTTCTTGATTTTTATCTAATTTTGTACTTTATAAAGGAAAAAGAACATTAGAGATCTTCGGTTTTTGTTTGTTTGTTTGTTTTTTTTTTTCTAAATATAATTAGTATCATAATTATTTGTTTGGTTTTCAGGGGCTACTCCAAAATCCGTTCTTGAGCTCATGGATGTCAAGGATCTCACATTAGCTCATGTGAAAAGTCATTTGCAGGTATTGTTAACTGCAAAACACCTTCCGTTTTTCTCCTTTCGTTCTCTCTCGGATACTCTCTTTCTCTTACCGGTCAGATCAAATCTATTAGTCTGGCACAGTATCCGATGAATGCTGAGGCTGAATGAATGAATGAACAGTCTGGTTTTGTTAGGCACGACAACTTCTTCTTTTAGAGAGATCCAGAGAAAGACAGAACGAGAGAGAGAGACTGCGTACGGGAATGATAAGGGGAAAAGTAGTCATCATTTCACAATAATACAGATCATTACTGATCCTTACCAAACATCAACCTCGTGGTTAATGAAGAAAAACAAAAAATAAAAAAAGCACAGAGAGAGAGAGGAAACCATCTGATTCGGTTTGGGAATGGCTTTTTCCTGATTTCTTTGTTTATTGTTATTTCTATTTCTTTTGGGGAAACGAGGGCTCTTTGGCCTTTCCATTTTTATTTCTTATTTTTTTAACCCTCGTTAACTGGTTCGCTTTTCTTTCATTTTCACTTATTACTTTTGTTATACTTTGCCTTTGCAGATGTATCGAACTGTTAAGACTACTGACAAACCTGCAGCTTCCTCAGGTAATTCGTATTGTTTAGCCTTCACCTTGTTTTAGCAGCCTTATCTCTTCTCTCCTCCTCTATTTCTTTCCATTTTGAGATCCTTTCTCTTCTTCTTCTTCTCTCTCTGTGGTACCTAACCACACACATACACAAAAACAAATCTCTCTTTCTCTGACCTTATTACAAGAATTTATCTTTTCCGTTTTCTCTTGCAGGTCAATCAGATGGGTCTGGAGAAGAAGATATCATGCCAGCGTCGGGTGATCTTAGTTTACCACGATTAATTGATCATCAAGGAGGAGCATCAGATGGATCTATACACAGAGACACAGATTACCCATCTACAACCACCACCACTTTATGGAGTAACTCTTCAAGGTAGTCATCCCTCTTTCTCTCTCTCTCTCTCTCTCTCTCTCTCTCTCTCTCTCTCTCTCTCTCTCTCTCTCTCTCTCCCTCAGAACCCAGATGCTCTTTGTGCACGTGCTCTTTTACTTACAGATATATTGATGAATGCTTCTCCTTTTCCCTTTGCATGGGTAAGCTTGGCTTAGAAATGCAGCCCATGTCTATATATCTTCAGTTTGTGAAGAATAAAAGATCTCTTCTGGCAGCCTTTGCTTTTCCAGTTTCTCTTTAATTATCTTTCTTTTTCAAGTTTCTATGGAGAATAGCTTCCATACACATAAAAGCAAAACACATACAACATAAAGGGTTTCCCAACATAAAACGTTCTGATTGAAGAAAAGAAAGGAACCTGAAACGCTTTTCTCTTCTTCTCCTTTTAGCTAGCTGTTAATATCTACATATATTTTAACCAAAAAAAATATATATCTACATATATATTTTAGTACTCTAACAAGGTTCTTATTCTCTTCACGAGGAGATTGCATATATAACCAAAAAGACCTATCCCTTGATTTCCATTGCTCCCTTTCTTTACTATATTATAATTATTGCACGTTGTCACGTAGGATCTCATGAATTGTATAGTAAAAAGTTATGACCTAGATCACTTTGATAAAATATATTAACCTGGGGATTAGATTATCATACTGTTTTGATTCTTGAAGTACAGTTTACACCAAGATATTCCTTAATCACAATATTATATAGAAGATTGCTGTACTGAAATCATATTTAAGATCTCTCAGGTGGAAGATCTCCTCCTGTTATAGGGAATCTAATCCAACTGCAGATTTCCTTGTTAAGAAAGGCATCAAATCTGGGCTACTTTAGTGTATTTGCGTTCTAACATTAAGAGTGTGAGAATAAGAGGGATATTCTGATATTAGCTAATTTGTTAACCTCTTCAATAGTAAGTATCTTTACAATTTTTGTTTGATAGTGGATTGGATCCTGCAATTTGGTATATATACAATGGAAACTAAATGAATTTGTTTGGGCTATTGGCATTTTTCCAGATACGTTTGATTAAGATTTCTGGATCTCTATCTCTATTATTTTCCTATTTTATGAGCTCTACTTTCTTTTATAGTTCAGCTAATTATGATATAAAGTACAACAATAATGATAACAAGATGCCTGCTCCCAACTTCATGGGTCAATACATGAATATTTGTCTTTCAATGAGGTGATATTAGATACAAGACCTAAGCTATGCATATTCTTTCTTGTCACTCCTCTTAAGGTAATCTTAGGTTAGCCCTAGCTCTTCTAATTCCTTCAATCTTGATCAGATTGCTTCTCCTCATAGGGGCATTGACAGGCCTCTGTTGAATGTAGTTGTGCCACATCAAATAATTTTCTTGTAGCTTATCATTTGTCGGAGCTACACCCAGATCAATTCTAATATGATCTTTCCTTATCTTATATTCTTAATAGTTTTGTCATTTATCCATCTTAACATCTTCATTTCTACTATATTGAGTCTATCTATATAATACTTATTATTATTTTTTTGGTAGAACTATATAATATTTATTAATAGCCCAACACTTTGCACCATACATTATAATTGGTTGTATTATAATATAGAGTGCCGTGGAATATTTAGCCTTTTATTTACTTTTCTTTTCTGCTTCAATAGAATTACTCAAATCAAATAGGTACCTTTAGCCGTGTTTAACTAATAATTGAAAGGAAACCATAAATTGCGTAGAAAGGGAAAGGTTAATATTACTAAAAAATCTCTATTCAAACAATTGGAGGGTCGAACGTAGCAAATATATCATTAACAAACAGAAACGGCTTCTTTTGAAGGACAAAGTAGCAATAAAAAAGTATACATTCATATAATCTCTTTTTATCGTCTCTTCCAACTCAGATTTCTTCAAGGGAATTAATATGTATTCTACTACTGCCCATTTTCATTGCATTCCTTGAGGAGAGGTGGATTAGGAACACTTTTAGGGGTTGGTCTGTAGAAAATATGATTTCACTTGATTATAGTAATTATACACTGTAAATACAAGACTTAGATGTACAAATACAAGAATACAAAGAATAAATTATATCTACATATAAGGTGGCTTATCCTTACATGCCCCTACAAGTGAAGAACGCCTTGGACAGCAAGCTTGTCATGTAGGAAGAGAAACCGAGGCCTAAACAGTTCCTTGGTTAAGGCATCGCAACCTGAACAGCTGTAGAGACAAAGCGAAGAGAGACATTTGCTAGACGCAAGTTCATACACATAATGAAAATCTAGTTGCAAATGTTTAGTGTGTGGGAGTAGAAAATAGAATTCATCGTGAGTAACGTAGCACTCAGATTATCACAAAGGATTGTAGAAGCAGTCGGCAAGAAGACTTCCGTTACAGTAAGAAGGGATCTAATCCATATAATTTCAGTTGTAATAGAGGGAATAGCACAGTATTCCGCCTGCTCCATTGAAGGCCGTGATACCGTACATCGCCTACAAGAGCTCCAAGAGATCATGAGTAGGAGAGAACAAGGCGTACTTTTACCGGCTAAACTATATGACTAGATGTCTCAAAATCAAATCCTGTCCTCTGGTGATCTAATAGCAACCAAGCGCAGCTTTATAACATGGGATGGTTCCATCTGATATTCGTTTAATACGAAAGACCCATTTGCAGTCCACAACACTGATGAGGAGAGCGGGAACTAAGGTCCAAGTGCCATTCTGGGATAATGCAATCAACACAAGAGATTGCAGAAGGCATTTTGATAATTTCGTCAGAGAAAACAAACTGATACCATTTAGAGAATGTGATTTCAATTGATTATTACAGACTCAGATTACAGTGTTTATAGACAGCTGTAAGTACAAGACTTAGATGTACCAATACAAGAATACAAAGAATACAGTATGTCTACGTATATAGTGGTTTATCCTTCACATGGTCCAGTTAAAACTGTAACAGTAAGGTAGCTTTTGGAGTTACCATTTGTCACCTTTGGATGGAACAGAACCTAGAATTAAGCTACAAGATCCAGAATGACTTAATTTACTTTCTTCCCTCAACTCCTCGCCCTACTTCCCTAACCAAGCATAAAATTCCCAAGGCTACACGAAAGAAATACTTGACATTGGGAAGTACAGGCCATTTCAAAGTTTGTCTTGACTTGAATTTGAAAAGAATAAAAGAACGAAAGAGAGTTTCATCTTCAGTACTCATGGTTGTAATCTAGCTTTGATTGTATTCTCTTCCTCATGCAGACAAGAATATCAAGGGGCGTAACAATTGGATTACTTTTCCTCTTTCGTGTAAGCCAAACTTTTTACCTTCCCTCCTTCCCAGATTTGAGCAATATATATATATATATTCTCTTAAAAGGCTGCTTCTTCACTTTTTATTCCCAAGTATTTTCTTATATTCAACTTCCTAATTGGTTCAAGAATTCTTGGACACAGAATAACTGACTTGAGATAATTTCTCTCGATAAAGATAGGGAGAAAGAATTTTAAGAGAACAAAAAATTGATTTGAAATTTATTCTCAAGGTCGTTCTTCCTAAACGAATATAGGGTAGGCTTGTTGGCGCAACAAGGTAATGGTATAACCACTCACAAACAGTTGTATATAATTCTCACAAGAAGGAGGTTTAAAAAAACACTACAACAAAGAAACACTCTTCTAATTTGAAAAATGAAAGCTTACAAAAGACGTGCTACGACACTTTTTCTCTCCACTATTAACTCTCTCTCTCTTCAATCTCTTTCTGCTCATGTGTATCAAAGGTGTTTCTACACTTGCTTCTTCTCTTACTCTCCGTCTCTCCTTCCACTAGCTCTCTTTCTTCTATTCTCTAATTTTCACGCACATACTTTCACAATAGCAGTTCCATTCTATTTATAAGATTCTTAACCAACTCTATCTTCTACTGCCTCTGATCTTTCCTCAAGCTTCTACTATGTTTCTGAACCGACTTTGTTGCTCAACCGCCTATGCATCTTCTACAATCCTCTTGAAGATTCTGCAGCATTCTACTATCTTCATCAAGCTTCTGAACTGAACCGACTTCATCTCTTCAACCGCCTCTGCATCTTCTACCTTCTAGTCTTTGCTTTGCCGACCTTCCAAGTCAGTGTTTGACTTCAACACTCCCCCTCAAACTCAACATGTCATGCCGAGTTGTGCTTTTAATCTCTTGAACACTTCAGTCTTGAGTGGCTTTGTAAAAATATTTGCAATTTGATCTTCAGTTTGACAGTATGCCAGCTTCACATTGTTGTCTTTCACATGCTGTCGTATAAAATGGTACTTCGTGTCAATGTGCTTAGTTCTGCTGTGGGCCACTGGATTCTTCACGAGAAAGAGTGCTGACTTATTGTCAATGTATATGGTTGTAGGATCCTTTTGTGGATGATGCATCTCTTGCATAAGATTCCTCAACCATATTGCTTGGCATGTACATAATGCTGCTGCAATATATTCTACTTCACATGATGAAAGCGCCATAGTTGATTGCTTCTTTGATGACCATGAAACTGCTACAGATCCAATAAGAAATACATACCCTGAAGTACTTTTTCTTGTATCTAGGTCTCACCCATAATCACTGTCGGTGTAGCCAACTAGTCTTGGATTATTTGACTGGGTATAGAACAGACCTTGAGAAGTTGTACCTCTTATGTACCTTAGAATCCTCTTTGCTGTGATGAAGTGACATTGCTTTGGTTCTTCCATGTATCTGCTAACAACACCTACTATATACATGATGTTTGATCTTGTGATAGTTAAGTACCTTAGGCTTCCAATCAGGCTTCTATAGAAAGTAGGATTGACATGCTCTTCTTCTGAATCACGTCTCAGCTTCACATTTGTATCTGCTGGTGTTTCTATTGCCTTGCAATGATCCATCTTGAACTTCTTGAGTACTTGTTCTGCATACTTCTTCTGTGAAATGAAGATTCCTTCATCTGCTTGCGTTACCTCTATTCCAAGAAAACATGACATCTTTCCAATATCTGTCATCTAAAATTCTCGTGTCATGGCTTTCTTAAAGTCTTCGAACATACTTGGATTATTTCCTGTGAAAATCATGTCATTCACATAGAGACAAATGAACATGATATCTCCATCTCCATTTATCTTTGTATATAAGGTGTGTTCATATGGACTCTTTGTGAAGCCGTTCTGCTGGAAATATGCATCAACCCTCATGTTCCAAGTCCTTGGTGCTTGCTTTAAGCCATACAATGCTTTCCTTAGCTTGTATATTTTATCTTCTTGGCCTTTCTTCACATATCCTTAGGGTTGCTCAATGTATACTTCTTCTTCCAGGTATCCATTGAGAAAAGCTGATTTTACATCCATCTGATAGATTCTCCACTTGTTCTGAGCTGCCAAAGCAATCAGAAGTCTAATGGTGTCAATCCTTGCAACTGGTGCAAATACTTCATCATAATCAATACCTTGTTGTTGCTTGTAGCCTTTTGCAACAAGTCTTGCCTTGTTTTTCTCAACTTTTCCTTCTTGATTTGTCTTCGTCTTATACACCCACTTTACTCCAATTGTCTTGTGTCCTTTTAGCAAATCAGTGAGCTCCCATGTATCATTTTTCTTGATGGCTTCTATTTCTTCATCCATGGCTTTTTGCCATTTCTTTTCACGAGCAACTTCTTTATATGTGATTGGATCACATTCTGCTAAAAGGCAAAACAATGTAAAATCATCTATCATTTGTATTGGTTCAGAAGTGTTGTAGATATCACTAAGGCTTCGTGTTCTTGTAAGAGCTTCTGTTGAGGAGCTACTGCTGTCTGGAGTTATTGGAACTGGACATGGTGGAGGAGTCTAACTTGGATCTTCATTCTGCGTCGGTGCTTGTTCTTGAAGAGCTTCTTCATTTTCCAAAAATGTTCCTTTGACATTCTTTTCTTCTTCTTCTGTCCACTTCCAATGATCTGCTTCATCAAAATCAACATCTCTTGAGATTATAAGTTTCTTGCTAATTGGGTTGTAGAGTCTGTAGGCTTTTGTTCTTGCATCATAGCCTATGAAAATATGCTTTTCTCCTCTATCATCTAGCTTTCTCCTTTTTTGCTCTAGCACATGTGCATATGCAATGCATCCAAAGATTTTGAAATGACTAACACTGGGTTTGTACCCGGTCCATGCTTCAAAAGGTGTCTTGAACTTGACTCTTTTAGTTGGGCATCTGTTAAGTAGATAAACAACAAATGCTACAGCTTCAACCCAAAAGACTTTAAGTAGATTCTTACCTTTCAAGATGCTTCTCACCATGTCGAGAATTGTGTTATTCTTCTGTTCTGCGATTCCATTTTGTTGTGGAGTATAAGCAGCTGTGAGCTGGTGCAAGATATCATTCTCTTTGCAAAAATTTTCAAATTATCTTGAAGTATACTCACCTCCTCTATCTAATCTGAGAGTCTTGATATGATAGCCACTTTGCTTTTCAATCAGTGCTTTAAACTCTTTAAATTTGTCTAAAGCATCTGATTTTTCTTTAATGAAATATACCCAAATACTACGGCTAAAATCATCAATAAAGGTAATAAAGTACCTGTGACCTCCAAGTGATGCAACCTCAAGTGGTCAAACTATATAACTGTGAATCAGCTGCAAAAGCTTTGTTGCTCTTCTTGACTTTCCAACTTCAAAGCTTTTTCTGTATGACTTTCCTCGAATGCATCCTTCACAGATTTGATTTGGATGATCAATCTTTGGTAAACCATTCACCATCTTTGATTTCCACAGTAATTTTAAGCCGTTGAAGCCAAGATGCCCAAACCACAAATGCCATAACCATGAGTCATTCTTAATGATGAAGTTTAGGCACTTTACCTTTTCTTCTTTGATGTCCAAAGTAAATAGTCTATTCTTAGACATCTTTACTCTTGCAATCAAATCTCCAACCTTGTTCATAATAGTGAGTGTGAAATTCTAGAGATAGATCTCATACCCTTTTCTAGGAGTTGTCCAAGACTTATTATGTTGCTTTGTAGTCCTGGAACATAATAGACATCTGTGATGAACTTGTGGTCTCCATTCTTCGCCTGGATCATTATCTTGCATTTTCCTTTGACTGGAATCTTAGATGAATCACCAAACATGACTTCTCCTTGGACTGTCTCGTTCAATTCTGTAAAATATTCCTTGATGCCACACATGTGATTACTTGCGCCGGTGTCAAGGAACCAGGTATGCTCCTGTTCTTTTCCATCTCCTCTATAGGTCAGCAACACTGTGGATTGATCATTCACCACTTCTTTAGCAAGGTGAGTCTTTTCTTCAATCTTTGGTTCAAGCTTTTCCTGGCACTCATAGCTGAGATGACCATACCTCTTACAATTATAGCATTGATATTGGGATCTTTCATTTCTTTGAGAATAAGAACCACGTCCTCTTGATCTCCAACCTCGACCTCTTATATTGGATCGTCCTCGATCATAATTATTTTGTTCTCTCCATCCTCCACGTCCACCATAATTGCTATAGTTGCTGCCTTTGAATATTTCTCGTCCGCGACTGCTTCGTCCACGATTTCCTAGTCCTCGTCCTTGATTTCTGCTACTTGAACCTTCATCTTTTATGGATAATTTACTCTGTAGAGCTTGATCCAAACTTTCACCAAGATTTTTATTTCTATTTATCCTTTTCTCGTGAGCTTGGAGAGAACCCATAAGCTCATCAATAGAGATTGTGGATGGATCCTTAGATTCCTCAATCGCCACCACAATATGTTCAAATTTTGGAACAAGGGATCTAAGGATCTTTTCCATAATCCGGACATCATCTAATATTTCTCCATTTCTCTTCATTTGATTACTAATAATTTGAACTCGACTAAAGTAATCAAAAATAGACTCAAATGTACTCATTCTAAGAGTTTCAAATTCAGCTTTTAGAGCTTGAAGGCGTACCTTTTTTGCTTTATCCACGCCTTGATAGGATTTCTGCAGAATATCCCATGCCTGCTTTGCTGATATGACATTTGAAATCTTTTCGAACACTGATTCGTCAACACCTTGATAAATGAGAAATAGAGTTTTCTTGTCTTTCCTTCTTAAATCCTTCAACGTACTTTTTTGTGCATCGGATAGGGCTACTTCTGCAGCTGATTCTGTATAGCCTTCATCGACAATCTCCCACAGATCTTAAGATCCAAGCAGTACCTTCATCTGAATGCTCCAATTATCATAATTGGATTTTGATAATTTAGGAATCTGAGGCTGGATCATATTCGCCATCCCATATCAAGTTGATGCTTCAGATCAACTAGAATCGAACAAGGCTCTGATACCACGTGTTGGCGCACAACAAGGTGATGGTATAACCACTCACAAACAGTTGTATATAATTCTCACAAGAAGGAGGTTTAGAAAAACACTACAACAAAGAAACACTCTTCTAATTTAAAAAAGGAAAGCTTACAAAAGACGTGCTACAACACTTTTTCTCTCCACTATTAACTCTCTCTCTCTTCAATCTCTTTCTGCTCACGTGTATCAAAGGTGTTTCTACACCTGCTTCTTCTCTTACTCTCCTTCTCTCCTTCCACTAGCTCTCCTCACGCATACTTTCACAATAGCAATTCCATTCTATTTATAAGATTCTTAACCGACTGTTTCATCTGAAACAGTCGGTTTACTTTGAGCCAACTCTATCTTCTACCGCCTCTGATTTTTCCTCAAGCTTCTACTATGTTTCTGAACCGACTTTGTTGCTCAATTGCCTCTGCATCTTCTACAATCCTCTTGAAGATTCTGCAGCATTATACTATCTTCATCAAGCTTCTGAACTGAACCGACTTCATCTCTTCAACCGCCTCAGCATCTTCTACCTTCTAGTCTTTGCTTTGCCAACCTTCCAAGTTGGTGTTTGACTTCAACAAGGCTATAGGCTTTTAGGAGCTCAATGCATAGCAAAAGTAAGACCCCTAGTAGATTTGTTTAAAGTGACACTATTACAATAGGGCCCAAAGTTACTTTCACCATGTTGCCGTTCAACATTTTAATTCATGCTCTATAGTTGAACGTAAACATGCACTTTCACATTCAAGTATATCGTTAGAAAAAATGTTCTCGGAGGGAAGAGTGCACCGCACCACAGGCACCTAGACACAAAAAGGATGACGATATGATTGACATGTCATATGAAGGAAGAAAATTCCGCCACATATGATACGAACATAGGTGCTCTTATAAGTCTTCGAGTGTAGTGGGGCCATGCATCTTTGGAGATTTGACAACCAATAATATTCAGAAAAATTACATGATTAGCCACTTTTAGGTTCTCTTTCAAAACTAGCCACTCAATGTTTCAATGAACTAAAATGAATAAAAAAGTTAAGGTTTACAAAAATAGCCAAAACAATATCCTTTCCTCCTTTTGGACAATGTTACCCCTAAGACTAACCCTCCACTCCCCCCATCAGGCAAAGATATGTCCCGGTAATCCTCTTGTGTCACCATTGATTGGAGACCACCACTGATCAGAGACCATCCTCTCTCGTTATCCCTTATCCTCATCTTTTCAACTGAAGATCATTTCATTTTCTTCCTGACACCCTAACAAATAAACCCCAACTGCTCCTTCCTCTTTTCATTTTTTTTTTTTTTTTTTTGCCATGATCAAAGACTCCGTTCCCCTATTATTTTCTCATAAGTTCCACAATGAAAACACTAAAATAGCAGAGATTCTCTTTGAATCAATTTGGGAAATGGACTAGATCACCCTTCAATTGAGTCTCTTTGTTTTTTGTTCCGCTAACTTCAGTTAGAAAGGTTATTTCACCTCCCCCTTCAACATAGTCAGTTGTTGTAGTGGTGGCATCAAGCATGATGCCGTTGCCTCTACCCAACTTTCAGAGAAATTAATGATAAAATTTGGACATCTTCCAATGTTTGCTAGCTTCTCTTTTATTCTCCATTTCTTGATTTGTTAGGTGAGAAATTATGTTGATTCAATATTTGATTTTACTTTGTATCATTTAAGGTACTTGGAGAGGCTAGGGTTCGAGACTTGGACTGTATTTAAGATATTCGATTCTTGGTGGTAATTGCAGGTCAGAAACTAAGGAATGATAGACACTACATATTGTTGTCTCTATAAACCAAAACTTAATATTGTTTGAAATATGATACTCTTCAGAGAAGAAGACAAACTAACAAGAGGCTATATACATGGAAAGAAAGAAGAAGCAGAAGGTGGATTGGAAATAAAGACATAGGTGTTGTAGTTGAAAGCAAATATGCAAATTAAGGAGGAAGACCAGGGAAGGACTGGGTTTTTCGGTTTGGTCCGATTTATCAGGAAGGCGAGATGTGATGATTGGGGAAGTGGTCGACCAGAAAAAATGCAGAAAACATAAAATAATTAAAAAAAGGAAATTGGACATGTTGGAATTTATTAATATAATTAATAAATTAGTTGCCCAAGGGCTAGCACCGTGCTTTTCCTTCCCCACTTTCTCTATTAGTATCCTCCCCCAGTTCGAATCCCTCTCCATCCGCGAGGTCATAAGTCTGGAAACTCACAATTAGGGCGGTTACAGAATATAGGTTATATATTTATAACCACCGCATTAGTGATAGGGTGTGATTCATTCGTACGAGATTTCTTCCAGAAAAGAGGCGGCTCCATCTTTCTCTCTCTCTCTCCTAGAATCGCTGGCTTGGAGGTTTCCTTCCTTGCTTTAGATCTTCTTTCATCTTTTATTCCACAGGCATTTGGGTTGTGGAAATACTTCCCTTTCCTTGTGATTGTGGAATCATTCAGGTAGAGATTTGGTGGTGGAACGAGAACGTGGATCCAAATTTACTTCCGCTGCGAATACTTCACAAAAGAGAAAGCGAATCTAGGTAAGGAATCTTTCCCCCATCAATTAATTGAATTGAACTATTTTGGAGTATTACCAACATTGGCATCAGAGCCATTGGTTCCCACGGTTCTTTGTTCCTCCCCATTGTTTAATTTCAATGAATGGATCCAATGGGAGGATCAAGGGTTTATTGAAACCCGCAAAGAATCCAGGGTTTAATACGAAACCCATGGGAGAATTGATAGGGTTTTTTTGGAAACCCTTATTTTTTAGTTCGGATCCGAGTGGGAGGATCCTTGTGATTTTCCCTAATGAAGATTTGCATGAATTAATAATCCATGATGATAATTTTTGTTTAAGATTTAATGTTGGATTTTTTTTCATGTGTTTTTAGATGATTTTTTGAAAAAATAAACATGATTTTCTGTTTTTTTGAGAAAAAAAATATTATTTTTGTTAAATGGGGAATTGACGTCCGTGTACTAGACGGATTCTGAGACGGTGAGCCGTCTCAAAATCCGTCTGGTCACATAAGCCAGACGGACTCTTAGACGGTGCGCCGTCTCAGAATTTGTCTGGTCACAGAAGCCAGACAAACTCTCAGACGGTACGTCGTCTCAAAATCCGTCTGGTCACCGAATGCCAGACGGATTGTCCGTCTGGTGAGACGGTAGTTTTCTGGGGAGATGGACTCCCAGACAGAGAGCCGTCTCAGACGGATTGTCAGATGGTGATCCGTCTGAGTTTTTTGTCCAGTTTTGAATGTGTTTCTATTTACTGGACATCCATGGCTCACAATCTATGTGATGTTTGAGCATTGAGGGCCTAGTGGGAGCTAATGAGGTAGAAGTGTTCTGTGTGAACCACCTGGAAAAATACTAAACCGTTCGGGGTGAAGTTGAAAAATTGAAGAGTTCTGGTTTCATCGAACCAATTGAATGCCCAATCTGGCTGGCCAACGTGGTGATGGTCAAAAAGGCAAACAGGAAGTGGAGGATGTGTACAGATTACACAGATCTCAACAAGGTTTGCCCTAAAGATTGTTATCCGTTGCTCAGGATCAATCTCTTGATAGATGCAACTGCAGGCTATGAAACATTGAGTTTCATGGATGCCTACTCAGGATATAATCAGATCCTCATGAACAAGGAGGACGAAAATTTTACGGCTTTCATGACTGATCGTAAAAGTTTTTATTATAAAGTCATGCCATTCAGCCTGAAGAATGCAGGAGCTACTTATCAAAGGGCCGTCAACAAAATTTTCAAGGACTTGATCGGGAAGAATGTCGAAGCTTATGTTGACGATATGCTAGTAAAGAGCATTGCAAGGACGAAACATATTGAAGATTTAACAGAGGTATTTTCAGTATTGCAAAAATACCAGATGAAGCTGAATCCGGAGAAATGTGCCTTCGGAGTTTCGTCAGGCAAATTCTTGGGCTTCATTGTATCACAAAGGGGTATTGAGGCTAACCCAGCCAAAATACAAACTTTGATTGATATGGAAGCCCCCAAAACTGTCCGGGAGGTGCAATGTTTAACGGGGAGAGTAGCCACTTTAAACCGTTTCATCTCACAGTTAGGAGAAAAGTGTCTACCTTTTTTCAAGGCATTCAAAGATTTGAGGGGCAGTAAGGAGGCAAAATGGACCAAGGACTGTCAAAAAGCTTTTGAAGAACTGAAGGAGACGTTGGGGAGACCACCGCTATTATCTCAACCCGAGAAGGGAGAAATCTTGCAGCTATATTTAGCAACATCCCCTTCGGCAATCAGCGCAGTACTCGTTCGGGAAACGGACAAGAAGCAATGGCCAATTTATTATGTCAGCCACGTACTACTTGACGCGGAGACACGGTATTCTCATATCGAGAAGCAGGCTCTAGCTCTTATGATAGCGGCTAGGAAACTATGGCCATATTTTCAGGCTCATTCAATCGAGGTATTTACTACTTTTCCCCTTAGTAAAGTTCTTCGTAAACCTGATTTGTCTGGAAGAATGGTGGCATGGTCGGTTGAACTCAGCGAGTTCCAAGTAAGCTTTAAGCCTCAAACGGCAATCAAAGCTCAAGCACTAGCCGACTTTGTAGTGCTGCACCCATGGAAGAAGTTACCGAACCCACTATCCCGACAGTGTGGGAGGTATATGTGGATGGTTCGAGTAACAAGGATGGAGCAGGGGCTGGAATTCTCCTGAAGAGTCCGGCGGGATTTATTATTCGATATGCATTAAGATTTGCATTCGAGGCAAGTAATAATGAGGCAGAGTACGAGGCCCTAACATCTGGACTTAAACTTGCAAAAGCATTGGCGATAGCAAATGTAACTATTTATAGTGACTCCCAGCTTATTGTCAACCAAGTACAAGGGGAGTATGGCGTTAAAGAACCACGGTTACAGAAATACCAAGAGATTGTGCAAGCATTGGAGAAAGAGTTCAGGAATCTGAAAGTATGTCAGATTTCAAGAAAAGAAAATACAATGGCAAATGAGCTATCCCGATTAGCCAATGCTAAAGAAAAAAATTTAGACCCTTTGGTCTACATAGAAGAGATAACATTTCCAAGTTATCACGAGAAGAAAATTTCCTATATTGAAGCGGAGCGTTGCTGGATGGATCCAATAGTCGAATATCTGAGAGATGATAAACTACCAGAGGATCCGAAAGAGGTGAGATTAATCAAAGTGCGATCAGCGCGATTCATTATACAAAATGGAAGGCTTTACAGAAGATCTTATTCTGGACCCCTCCTGAGATGTTTGGGTCCCGAGGGATCAGAATCAGCTCTGGCTGAGGTGCATGAAGGAATTTGTGGTGCTCACATGGGCGGTCGAGCCCTGGCACACAAAATTCTAAGGCTTGGGTTGTCTTGACCTAAGCTCCAACAAGTTGCTATGGAATATGTTCGCCGGTGTAGCAATTGTCAAATCCACGCTACAGTATCTAAAAGCCCAGCTGAAACCATGACTTCAATTTTAGATCCCATCCCTTTTGCGATGTGGGGAATCGATATCATGGGCAAATTCACCAAGGCGTTGGGCGGAAGAGAATATCTTATAGTAGCAATCGACTACTTCACCAAATGGGTCGAGGCAACCATCACTAAAAGAAAAGTGGAGAAGTTCATGCTCGAGTCAATTATATATCGGTTCGGGATGCCAAAAATAATCGTTACCGATCATGGCACCCAATTTGACTATCCACAATTTGAGCAATTTTGCGGAACTTATTTGATTGAGCATCTTATGTCATCAGTGGCATACCCCCAAAGCAATGGTCAAGTAGAGGTTACAAACCAAACATTACTTGAGGGAATAAAGAAAAGACTCGAAGCTGACAAAGCCTTGTGGGTCGAAGAATTACAGAATGTACTGTGGGCCTACCGAACTACGGTTCAAACACCCACAGGAGAAACTCCATTTAAGTTGGCTTATGGATCTGAGGCATTGGCACTTGTGGAAGTAATGGCTGGAACACTACGGTCAGAGAGTTCGAAGAAAAAGCGAACGAACAAGGACTGCTTGATAGCCTTGATTTGTTGGATGAAGTTCGTGCAAAAGCAATAGCACGAACTCAACATTATCAACGAAGGATAGCATCACATTATAATTCCCGAGTGAGGAATCGTCAATACTTAGCAGGAGACTTGGTATTGAGAAATACCTTAGCTTCAGATCCACGCCATCAAAGGAAATTGGACCCTTCATGGGAAGGACCATATATGGTTATTAAACAAGTTGGTTCAGGAGCTTATAAGCTAAAGAACATGACAACCCAGAAAGAGTTGGATCGTTCGTGGAATGCCAGGCACCTGAAGAAATATTATCCTTGAAGATTATCATTTTCGTTCATGATGTAACAAATTTCAACTCAATCAATACAATTATCAGTTTTCAACATACTGTCTTTTGATTGGGGGACATCATACAACACTCAAGAACAGATCCAGCGGCGGACAAAATCAAAAGGCATCTGTTTAAAACCCGAGTGAGTTCCTTCTACAAGGCATCGGTTTAAAACCCGAGTGAGTTCCTTCTCAGACTTATTGAATTTCTCCGGAAATTCTTAAGTATAGGCATCGGTTTAAAACCCGAGTGAGTTCCTTCTCAGACTTATTGAATTTCTCCGGAAATTCTTAAGTAAAGGCATCGGTTTAAAACCCGAGTGAGTTCCTTCTCAGACTTACTGAATTTCTACGGAAATGTCTAAGTAAAGGCACTGTTCTGAACGGCTAAGACCTATTGCAACAATGACTCAAGTGATTGACAAAGTTCAAGATGAAGTTAATTCTTTATTTCTTTAAACGACCAGAAGGGGCCAACCTTTACATCAAACATACATATGAAACAACAAGTGTTCGGGTACAATCTTCACTCGGTCAAAAAAAAAAGAAGTCATCATCGGTGATCATTAAGAAGTTAAACAGGATCGAAGAAGCTTTGTCAGAAGAAACACAGAGTCAAGAAGAAACACAGATTCAAGAAGAAGAAGAAGAAGAACGAGGTCGGGAAAACATATGTTATCATTTGTTTTTCTCCCTTAGGGATTGCGAAGCATTCTGCAAGTACAAAATCCTCCGCAACTCCATACTCTTTATCTAGCTTTACCGGAAGAAGTCTGATCTTTGATCAAACCTGCATTCAAGGCAAGCTCTTCATAGCTGAATCCTTTCAGAGGAGAATCGTCGAGATGATGCATTATGTCCGGATCTGGGGGTGGAAGGTCTATCGCATCCTTGGACCAGGTAGGAGGAGGAAGTCCCAGCTTTGCAAACACTTCAGGATGACTATTGGCGCGGTGGGGAGTCGTGTTGAAATAAGGATTACTCCTTAGTATCGATTCCCATACTTCGTTTTCGCCATCCCGGTATGCCTGCAAGTTATAAGCGTTCAACATATCAACAAAAGGCTTACTGTGCAAATACTTGAAGATGCAAGCCCTGTGAACATCAGTTGGGAGGGACTCGGGCAAAGGGATAACAGCTTGCCTTTGGGGTAACGCTTCAAACCCTTTCACCCCTGACTTCCCTGCTTCCCGTTCCAGCCAACGGATCTTCTCCCTGGCATCATCCAAATCCAAACGAAGACGCTCGATCTCGGAATTCTTCTCTCGGGCAATCTCCCAAGCTGGGTTTCCAAGACGAGCAATCTCAGTGTCTTTGGCTTTGGAGTCTTCCCGAAGCCTGGAAACTTCATCACTCAGTCTACTGAGTCTAGAGGCTGCTTCCACTTGGTTGTGGAAGTTACCAGTGAGACTCCTGCAATAACTTCAGAGATAGTCAAGAGCAAAAGAAAAGTCTTCAGAACAAAAGGTAATGAAGAAAAACTTACATCACCAGTGATTTTATGAAATCACTGTCCGGGATCGTGGAGAGGGCTCTACTCTTGGCAGGCATCTGAACAGTAGTGCACCATTCTAGTGCCTTGTCAAAGTCGCTTGTCACCAAGTCAGACCTCTTCAACGAACAAGAAGGATGAGCTACATCATCAGCCAACCTAGGGCGCTTCCTAGTGGCAAAATCCTCCAGCTCCGGAGAAGGAAAGGAGGAGGATGCCAAACAAGCTCTAGAGTTGGAAATAGAAGCGGCACCGGTAGGGACCGCATCTTCCTTAGATGCCAACATATTTGCCTCAGATGCTCGAAGGGTCTTCATCAGGGGAGACCGAACGGTCTCTTCAGGCAGAGGGAGCGTGGGAGAAACATTAGCAGAAACTATGGGAATCTGATCTGAAAATTCACCAACAACAGTCTCCTCACGTTTAGAAGATTCGCCAACGACAATCACCTCAGAGGAAGCAACCTTCGTCGGTACTGGGGCAGTTTTCTTGCAAGAATTTGCCCTAATAAAGTCCAAGTTAATTCTGGGAGGCACTGCAAAAACAAAAAAGCAGTGTCAGTACAAGAATCCAACAACAAACAGAAAAGGGAAATCCCTAGATCTCTGTTGAACATGAACTACTCAGAACATTCATTATAAGTAAACCCCAAGTATGAATACTGTGGAGTTTACTCAGGGAGAAGAAGAGATTCGTGACATAAACAGAAAAGAAGACTTACTCGTTCAGATTCTGATCGAAGATAGTGTTGGAGGACAAGAGTACGGATACAGCAAAGGAAGACGGAATGTCGTTTTGCAAATCTATCAGACATAAATAACTTTCAGAAAGCGAGATAAAAATGAAGTACCCTTGAGGGGCTTAAATAGCCTCAAAGAGGGATGCGATGGTTGAAAGCCCAAGACAATCAAGGGACAGGATGGAAGGAACGCTTCGAATTCCTGAATATGCAGGATCAACGGTCAGAAGATAACGGCACTTCAAATTCGAAATTCGAAGGTTGAACAAAGTTTCCACGTGGAACAGTATGCACCTGATACGAGATACTGCCAAGTACCAACCGTCGCACCAGCATTAAATAATAGAGTATTTCTAACTCCTTAGGAGGAGCGATTGGTATACGAATACAAGAAACGTTTGGGTTTCGTCAAGGTTTCGTCATAAAAGGAGCAATTGGGAGATAAGAGTTCATATGGCATACAAGGTCTAGCAGTAGACCAAACACATCTTTCCCGAACGCGTTTCCATGATATCCCGAATGTTAAGGTATGAGTTAATCTACATGATAACTTATATTATTCACATATGGTTCTTAAGACAATTTTTTGAATATGAGATGAGGAAGTATTAAGGCAATCATTGGAAGAGTTCGAGAAAACAAAGACTGATTTCCATTTCATTAAAATTGTGGAGGGTCAACCCTTACAAAAGAAAGAGGAAAATAAGGAGATGGTTTCCTATGTTTCTTCCTCATTATTGACCAAAGGCTCTTCCTCAGGATCTTTCTCCGAGGCAGGTTGTTGAGGTTCTACGGGAAGAGGCGGCGAGTCAGCAAGATACTCCTCAATATTTGGGTCTGCTGGGATAGGATCCTCCTCTTCCAAAACCCAGTCGGGGAATTCCAACTTAAGCTTCCAAAAGATTCCCTTGTGACACACCTCTCGAAAGGGAGTTGTGTCGAAGGAAGGGTTAGATTCAAGGATCTTTTCCCATACGTCATTTTGCCCCGCTCGGTAAGCTTGAAGGTTGAAGGAGCCCATCAATTTGGTGAAGGGGACGATGTTCAGATACTTCCGAATGCAGTCCCTCCGAAGATCTGGTTTAATATGTTCGGGTTAGCTGGGAACTGCCATCTTCAACAAGCGCTCATTATCCAAGACTTAAACTCGAGGCTCTCGCCAAAAGCAATAGCCTCATTTTTATGCTTCTTGGCCTCGCGTTCGGCAGCAACAGCACGAGTAATTGACGAGTCAAGTTCCTTCTTCAAGGAATTCATCTCTTCATCGTGCTTCTCCTTCAACTCATCGGCTATTTTCTTCAGCCGGTCTACCTCAGAATTGGCCTTCGCCAAATTCTCTTCGCAGGTTTGCAGCAAGGAGCCATTGCGACCAACTCGGTTCAACGCCTCCATGTGTTGATAAAAGCTCAACACGGCATTCCTAGAAAGACGAGGAGAAAAGCTCATGAGATACTACAAAGCAATTGGTGGAAGATCAAGGAAAATAGTACCTCGTGGAATGAAGAACGAGAACGTCATCCTCCAGGGCCTCAAAGGCCTGACGATCGGCAAGCAAAAGACCGAGAGAGCTCCATTCGGCAGCCTTCTCAGGATCCTATGTTGCCCTATCTGTCCGCATCAGCGTCCATTGAGGCACGAAGATCTCCTCAAAATCTTTATTCTTCTTGGATTTCTTCGGAGCAGAAGCATCAGCTGAATCGTGCTTTCTTTTAGTTCGAATGGGAGAGGGGAGGTCTACCTCTTCCATTGGTCTTTCCCTCTCCCCGAAGCCTCAACCACTGGCTTCAGGTTCCTAATACCCTTATAAGATGGGTCTGGAGGTGGAGCAAAAGCTACTTGTTCTATAGTCAAGGCTCGAGGAGACCGTTGTTCAGGCGTCACAACAGCCCTGGCAGCTTTCATCTGAAGACTTTTGGGATTCATTCTTGGAGGCACTGCAAAGAAGGACGAGAGTCAGAATTGAAAAAATTCACAGTATCGTCAAGAAAGTGAAACGAAGCGGTTAGGAATCTTTATTCCATGTATCTCTTGATACCATGGAATTGACTTGATCTTCCCAACGGCCGTTTTGTCTTCTTTGGATAATGGAAGGACCCGGTTACCCTCAGAGTATGAAGTGTACTATTTCCAGACGGTCAAGAAGTTAAGATCTGATTGAGGCACTCGGCAGAAAAAATACCACTTGCGCCATCCTTTATGATTGGAAGGGCAAGTTCCTTTGGAAGAATGCTACCCGTCCAGTCAAGCTCCACTTTGTTGCGCTTGGAAAGCACAACCTAGCCGGGAGGATGGGAAATAGAAAGAACATGAAAATGTACAAAAAGAGGAAGAGAAGGCGTGATGCCAAGTTCAAAACGTAAACCCAAGAAGCCGACGATGAGACGCCAGCTATTGGGAAGAAACATTCTAGGACAAATGTCCCAATGATTCAGAATGGCTGCAAACAAAGGATTGAAAAAGGGAAAGTGAACACCGCTTTCTAATGTATCAATATACAGGGAAAACTCACCCGGAAGGGTTGTCGACTCTCTCATCAGAATTGGGAGCCCTAAGATGGTACGAAGAAGGAAAGTCAAAACCCCACATGGCTAAAGGAAGATTTTCCTTATTATAGGAGGAAGCAACGGAATCAGGTCCACTAGTGGATTTGGTAGTTTGTTTTGACTGCCCAGAGGACTCGGCAGTCATCTTAGGAGTCATGGATGGTCCAGACTCAGGAAAGGCAGAAGAAGTCTCAGTTTTTTCTTCTTCTCGTTTTTGGCTAACTTCTGCGAAGTCACGCCAGAGAGCAGTTAGGGTTTTCTTGTCACTATCCGACTGCTCAGAGGGAACAGAAACAAAGACCTCATCACCACTATCGCCCTTACCGGTGCTGGGCACAGGGGAAACGTCAGAAGAAACCCTACTGTCCTCCATTACTGAGAAATATGACTGTGGTTTCTAGAGAAAAAGAAACCTAGAGACGAAAGTAAACTTTGCAAAGGAGTCAGTAAAGTTACTGAATCACTGAGGCAGAAAGCTCGAGGATGAGAGGATCGTGAAGGCCCGAAGAAGACGACGAGGTTTCAAAATTCCAGACAAGCAGAATGAAACCTACGAAGACAGCGAACCGCTTTTAAGCACCCGCACGAGTGTTCAAGGACGTGTATGATATAGATGAATTCGGCATCAACGATCGAGATTTGAAGACGGTTCGAAAGTTTGAACTCACGAATCCAAAGCAGGCGCTCAGAAACCGTCGTTTTGGATTGCATGAGCAACGATAGTTTGGGCTACAAAAGGACGCGTGGCATCACCCTTACAATGCTCGAGAAAAAAAGTGACATAACCGCATTAAATGTGACATGACATTCAACGAAGAACCCAGTTAAAAACCAAGCCCTCGGGATCGACCTAACGCTTGGTCTGGGGGGCTCGTGATACGGATAAAATATGATCGAACTTGGTTCATTCTTGGTTCGACCCTCGACTTCGGTCGGGACGAAAGGAATCGACTCGCTTCCGAGCGAGCCGGGTCCATGAGATGGCTTGCTGAAGAAGAAAACTTACTCAACCACAAGCACGCCCTAATCATCGACTTTCGGAATAGGTTAATCAACCTGATGACGGCTAGCAGAATTCGGCGGCTGACACTCATCGCTATCATACGGATAACCATCAGATAACAGTCGGGTTATCCTAGGAGTCATCTACTAGTCCAAACTAGTAGAAGTCTATCACTCAATGGATCTATCAGTTAGGATCCAACGACTATCCGAAGAAGGCTCAAATACATCCAATGACGGAGATTCGAAGGTACACTCTATATAAGACATCACCTACCCACAAGGTAGGGAGGGACAAAAAATCACTCAAATGCTTACTATCTAAATCGTATTCCTGTTATTCATTCCTTAGCTCTGTGCTCTAGCAGAGCCGTTTGTGATTAAGTTCATCAGCTGACTTAGCCTTCGGAGGTGGACTCCCGATCCCAGCGATCGGGCCACATCTAACGCTTTATTTTGCAGGTCATTCTCAGGAGATCTAAGGGCTGAGCAGATTTTGGACGCATCAACTTGCAACTGTTTTTTCCCTTAAAAGAATTCATAATCTACTACCACTCATGCTGGAAATATTTATCAGTGCAAGGAATTTGTCAGCACTTCTAAAGAATGCAATGTCAAAGATAATGGGCAATGTAGCATCAAAGAGTAGGCCATGTCAAAATTTGTGAGTTCAACCTCTATAATACTATTCTCCTCCTCTGTGAGTGAATATCTTCTGTAATTGTTCATACTTAGTGTGAATCTGAATGTTTCCCAGGGCATTTCATTCTCCATTAAACTAGATTTCTAGCTGCTGGAAAAATTTACTGAACTGTAGCATTCTTTTGGATTTCTAGTTCTTCTGAACAGTAAGGATTAGAATGGCTTCAAGAAGTGGAAGAGGAAGAGGGAGAGGACCTATTCATCGACCATCATATCAGAGTGATATCGAAGATTATTCAGAAATAATTTTTTCAGATGATGAAGGAATAGATGTGCCAGATGAATTTGAAGATAAAGCACACGAAGGCAATGGTAACACACTTGTAGGTTGGGTGCTAGTAGGGAAGCCTTACCAAAGACAAGCCATTTTTGAAGCTCTTGCCAAATCTTGGAACCTTGTTAAATCACTAGAAATCACACAAATGACAGGAGATCAGTATAAGTTTCAGTTTGAATATAATCAAGACATGTTCAATGTTATTGAAGAATCACCTTGGGGCATTGGTGGTAACGTGCTTATGCTAGAACCATGGAGAGATGACAAACAATGGGCATTCACACACATCGACTTCTGGTGTCAATTTCATGATATACCAACTGATCTGCTAAATCTAGAATTTGGCTTTCAATTAGTAGCTTTGATCGAAGAACCAGGTAGGGGGATGATTATAAACGAGACATAGTGGGGAGAGAGGGTTTGCTTCTTCAGATGCCGTATTACCATTGATCGAAGGAAACCCCTAAAATCATCAATCCCGGCAAGAAGACGATCAGGGTCGGTGGATCATATCTTGATTAAATGGGAAAGACTTCCCATGTACTGCTACGGGTGTGGGATGTTAGGGCATGAAGAGGAAAGATGTCCACACTTGTTTACTACTCAACATCAAAGAAGAACTTTCAACCGAAGAGGATCAAATCTGCGAGCAGCACCACCTGAGAAGAGAATGATAAAAAAAGCAATATCCCTTTATTATGCATTTTCAGATCATTACAGACGTAGAAATCCAAATATTGCAACGGAAAACGTCGCCGCACCGGAGAAGGAGAAGAAAACACAGCACCGACCATCTCTGACACGGCGTCCTTAGTGCCAGTCGCTCAAATCTTCAACTCCATTTCTTAGAGCATGCATAGGGGACCACAATCGGCCAGAGAGAGCAACACAACAGTACTATCAACCCAGACTGATGCTCCGACCCCACCCTACAACAGATCATGGAGATTGCCCAACCCAACCTAGTGGGTAATCTCTCCTCTCTCTCCTCTGAAACGGCTGCCTCTCTCTCCAATCCTGAATTCCACCGCCTCATATCATCTTTACTCCCAACCCTAGCATCTGTCTCCCTCATTAACCCTTATCCTTCTCAACTAATACCCAATATGTCCCGACCGAATTTGAACCCAATACCCACAAGCCCAAGCCCAAGCCCATTTTCCTCCCCACTAAATTCCCCACCCGTAAGCCCACCTTCACCTAATATACAATCTACCCAGCCCACTCACATTCCCAAAATCAAATAATGCTACCAACCCAATTATCCATCTCACACTTTACCTAGAACTCTGAAGCTTATCTTCACCAGAATACACATGTTAGTAAAATTCAAAATTCCCACATCATAAATTAGAATGTGAACGTTGCTTCCCCTCTCTCAATCGAAGCCAACTTTCAAAATTCTTTCTATTTTGAGAGTGAAAGTGCTACTCAAGGCGAGATGGAAATGCCTAATGAGAGTACAAATAAGAAAAAAAGAAAAGGCTCTCATGAATTAGCCTCTCATAGTGGTCAGGAATAAGAGGAGGAAGGTGATCATTTTTTACAACTTAACCCCGTGGTGCGTGGTGGAGACCAGCATCATGGGTCACAATAATAATCATCTCTTGAAACTGTAGGGGTCTGGCGAGCCCCCCTTCAATTCGAGCTCTCACAAATCTCACCAAGAAGTGGAAACCATATATTTTGTTATTGATGGAGACCAAGATTAGTTTAGTTGAAATAGAAAAAAATAAGGAAAAAAATTGGAATGGAATGCAGCATAACTGTGGATCCTTTAAGAATGGCAGGGGGATTGGCATTATTCTGGAATGGTGATGTTAAGATGGAAATTATGGAATCAAATAGAAGAATGATTGACTGTTTCATTACTTTCAAGAAACAACAATCTTTTCTAACTCTAGTATATGGGGATCCCAAAAAACATAAAAGAAAATCAAGTGTGGGAGGCATTGACCAAAATGAGTGAAGGAAGACAAGGGAATTGGTTGTGTGTAGGTGACTTCAATTCATTTCTTTCTTGGCAGGAAAAAAGTGGAGGTGCATGTACAGGCAAGAAAGACGTATGGACAATTTCAAGAAATGGTGAATGGCTGTGGGTTCAAAGATTTAGGCTCACATGGTGCAGCCTATACCTGGAGTAACAAAAGAATTGGTGCAACTAATATCCGAATCAAGTTGGATAGAGCTTTGGGTAATTCTGAGTGGCTTTGTAATTTTTCAGAAACAATAGTACTTGTGGAGACTGCAGTATCTTTTAATCATGCCCCTTTGGTGATTGATTCGAATGGGAGACCTAGGAGAGGCCCTCGCCTTTTTCAATTCGAAGCTATGTGGCTGAAGAATCCAAATTGTGAAGCTGTAGTGAAGAAAGCATGGTTAAGAGAACCGGATACCCCACCTCCCTCACTGTTATTCAAGAAGTTAGGTGGTGTCAAGAAGACCTCAAAGAATGGAATCAAAATTCTTTTGGCAATATTCATACTCAAATTGAAAATCTCAAGAAGAAGCTTTCTCAATTACAAGGTAATCGAGTACAAGAAGCTTCTCAAATCAAAGAGAATCAAATGTCTAAGGAATTGGAACAATTACTAGCTTGTGAGGAGACATTATGGAGACAAAAATCCAAGGTTGATTGGCTCCAAGATGGCGAGAAAAATACATCTTTCTTTCATGTAACGACAGTGGCAAGGAGAAGACATAACCGAATCTTTAAAATAAAGAATGATGATGGAGATTGGTGCTCCAATGAGGAGAATATTTACAGCTTGTTTGAAGCCTACTACCAAACTCTCTTCACATCTGAAGAGGTAGAAGATATAGATCTCACTTGTGTACTTCAAGGCATTCAACCAAATGTTTCAGAGGAACAAAATTCTATGTTACTTGTAGCCCCTTCCATTGATGAAATGAAAAGTGCCTTGTATGCTATGGGTCCATCGAAAATCCCTAGTGTTGATGGTTTCCCTCCTCTATTTTTCCAAAATTCTGGGAACTAAACCATGACGAATTGTTTAAATTCATGTGTGATTTTTCCTCATCAGGTTTCCTCCCCGAGGGTACAAATGATACCTTTCTATGCTTAATACCAAAGAAGGGATGCTCCTGAGCTTGTGGAGGACTTTAGACCAATAAGCCTGTGTAGTGTTGCAGTGAAGGTGGCTACCAAAGTGCTAGCATCCAGACTCCACTCCCTATTACTTGATCTTGTTCCTTCAGCCCAGATGGCCTTTGTGAAAGATCGACTCATCTCAGATAATATATTTATGGCTCATGAAGCTTTCCATTTCATTAGAAAGAAGAAGAAAGGCAAGAAGGCAATGTTGGCCCTCAAACTGGACATGAAAAGAGCATATGATAGAGTTGAATGGAGGTATGTTGCGGCCATTCTTACTCAGCTAGGGTTTAATATTAGATTTGTTGATTTAATATTAAATGTGTTATCATCTGTGAAATACTCTTTTTTAATCAATGGATCTGAGTAATTTATGGTAACCCCGAAAAGAGGGCTAAGGCCCTTTATTACCAGCACTTTTGGTACTGTGTTCACAAGGCCTGACTCAGATGATCACACGTGGAGAAAGAAGAAGTGAAATTAAAGGAATTCGCATAAAGGGAAGAATAGATCCTCTCACACATTTGATGTTTGCCGATGATTGTGTACTTTTCTTTGAAGTAAACCTGAAGAGTGTCCATGCTTTGAAAGAAGGAATCAATGCTTATTGCAAAGCTTCAGGCCAGATGATAAACTACAACAAGTCCAATGTATGTTTTAGCCCTAATACTTTGCAAAGAGTGAAGAGGTGGTTCTCAAGAATTCTGAAGGTATCCTATGGAAATGGGCCAACCAAATATCTAGGTCTTCCAACAGATTTTGGGATATCTAAAGTGGCATTATTTCACTCCCTTAGTGATAAGATTCGATCCCAAGGATGGACACACAAGCTCTTGAATCAAACTAGTAGGGAAGTAATTTTAAAAGCTGTGGCTCTACCATCTTCTATCTATGCCACCTCTCACTTTAAAATTATGAACTCCATCCACAATAATAGGGCTGCGAGATTCTTTTGGGGAGGGACAAAGGAAAAAGCGAAAATACATTGGATGTCTTGGAAAAGATTGTGCAAGGAAAAGGCCAAGGGGGGAATGGGTTTCAAAGATACATTAATGAAAAATAAAGCTATGCTAAGCAAGGTAGCTTGGAGACTTCTCTCTCAACCCGATGCATGTTGGGCTCAATTCCTCAAAAAGATCTATTTCCCAAATACAACATTCTTGGAGGCAAGGTTGGGCAATAATCCATCTTGGGCATGGAGAAATATCATTGAAGGTAGAGAAGTACTCAAAAAAGGGCTTATTTGGAAAATAGGAATGGGAGACCATATTGATGTGTGGAAAGATCCATGGATTCCTACACTTAAGAAGTTCAAAGTTCTTTCTAAAAAGCCGAATGATTGTGGGGTTTCAAAAGTGGCAGACTTGATAAACCAACAATCAAGAACATGGAACAACACAAAAATCATTAGATGGTTTTCTCCTGAAGAGGCTAGTGCAATCTTAAACATCAAGTTGGCATTGTTTCCTAATGAAGATGCTCTAGTTTGGGGCTGCAGTAGAGATGGTAGATTCTCAGTGAAGAGTGCCCATAAAGTACTTATACAACATCAAGAGGAGGAAAGGAAGATCCCGTCTACATCTAAAACTCATAGTTGGAACGAGTTCAGTGACGAACATTGGAAAGAGATATGGAAGTGTAAAACATGGCCAAAAATTAGGAACTTTTTGTGGAGGGCGTGCAATGAATGTCTTGCAACTACATCTAATCTAATTTCCAAGAAGTACTTTACATTGCAACTACATCTAATCTAATCTAATTGGAGTAGATGCATTGAGTGGAGAATGCGGTTTGGATGAGGAAACAACTTCCCATGTACTACTACATTACCAATTTGTGAAGAGTGTATGGTTTGGTTCTCCTCTCTCTTGGAGAATCTCAGATGATAAATGTAGATCTCTTCAAGAATGGATATCCATTTTGGAAGGAATTCAGCAAATAAAGCAAGCAAGATGCAGAAAGTATGAAAATTTCCAGTTCCTTTGTAGTGTGGTGGTTATGGAAAGCTAGAAATGACCGGATCATGGGAGAAAGGAGTTGGAAACCTCAAGAAGTGGTTGAGAAGACAGTCTACTCCTTGCAAGAGTTTTGGGACATCCAAAAATCAGCAATAATAGCTTCAGAAAGAGGGGTTGGATATGAAGAAAATGTTCCGTTTATTTGGGAACCCCCTCCAAGAGGTTTTGTGAAAGTTAATACAGATGCATCATGGATTGCAAGAACAAAGAAGGGCAGTGTAGGCATCATCATTCGAGATGCCAAGGGAAAGCTCTTGAGTGCTTCATCATTACCTGGAAACTATAATTCTGCTGAGGAAGGAGAAATTCTTGCTTTCAGAGTAGGACTATTGGAGGTGCTTGCATGCGGATATGAGTCAATTCTAATTGAGTCGGACTGTAAGCAGATAATCAGGTATCTTGCAGGTGAGATTCAACCCCCGATGATAGTGGAGCCTCTGATCCAAGATATATATTATTTAATGGATAACTTCATACATTGTATCCCTGCCTTTATTCCTAGGAGTTCTAATGTAATTGCAAATCTCTTAGCCAGGAAGGCCCTTTCGGTTTCGGGCCCGAAAGAATGGCCATCTTCCATTGCGTGGTTGGCGGAACTATGTCCCCCCCCCCCCCCACACCCATTGCCCGCTTTGAATAAGATTGTTGTTTACCAAAAAAAAAAAGAGTAGGGTGTTTAATCAAATGTTCATATTGTTTCGGCATTTGACATACTTATTTGGCAAAGGGCTTGCCTTATCATGAAGCAAAGACATGGAGTGTATGGATTGAGAAGGAGCATGAAGAGAGAGAGAGAGAGAGGGAGAGAGAGGGAGAGAAAGAAAAAAAAAAAAAAAAAAAGGAAAAGGCTAGTCTGTTTTGCTAGCACATAAAAATTGACCAATAGACCAAAATGGAAGACTCCATTCTTCTAAAATGCCAGAACAAAGAAATAGAGGCATTACCAAGCGTGCACATTAATGCACACGGCCGGGGGTATGGAAGAGAAAATGTTACTATAGATGATACGGTTAAGGTTATAGCCATATAGGGCAAAACTGATAGTTTGACATTACTTGTTCCTGCAATTAAGATTTTGCTTTAGTTTAGAAGCAGAACTGAACGGATCTATGATTGGTATCCCCAAAAGTCCATTCTGATGGTGAATTTGGGATTTTTATTTGCGGCAGTGGCTGCTGCCGGCTGCCAATGGTGGAGATCTCGCCACGTCTGCAAAAGAAAATTCAACAGTGTAGGATTAAGAGTCGGGGGTTTAATTGTAAATGTGATTTTTTATTTTTACATTGAAGGGTTTTGAAAGTTAGTAAATTTACGAAATGAAACCCTCGTTCTACCCAACTCCAACGTCTTCTCTCGTCTCTGGGCGACTGAAGTCATCCTGCAACGGAGCCCTAAAAACAACGACCCTCATTTACCAGCAGAAAAAACTAATGAGAAGATCTTGGAGGCTTTTACGCGTTGTTACAATTTCTTTATCTTTAAAAAACACGTTTTGGCTCTTGGGTTCCATGTGATTGATTTCGAAAACGAAGTGTAACTCTGTGTGAGTGAAAGCGTTGCAGAGAAAAGCTGCGATTCTTGGCTGAGACGATGTGGAGAAGGTGGTTCTAATCGAGATGTAGACGGTGTTCATGAATTTCAATTTGTTCTTGACTGAGAAAATGACTTGGTTTTGAGTATTTGACGGTTCATTTTCTATAAATGGTTCTTGATTAGGTTTTCATTGGTGGAGACGAGAATTTCCAATTCAAAATGAACGGTTGTTCGCTTCTTTTGAAGAATCCTAGTCTTTTCTTTTGGCTTTTGTCCTGGCTTTTGCCCTTCTTGTGCTGTCACGATCTTTTGGGGGTTTTCCTGATTGCTTTGTATCTGGTTCAAGAACAAGCAGAGGAAACAATAAAATACAGTGTTATCCTCTGTTTATGAATGTTCTTTGGTTCGTTTTCTCTGATTCTCTCATTGTCTAGCCTTTCTACTTAGAATGTCCTCTGTTTTGTCTAATTGTTCATCAAATAAATTTTGGGAGATGCTATGTAGTTATAGTGCTTTCAGAATTTATAAACGTGTTGAAGTTTTCAAGCTGAGGTCGTCCCTAAAATGTTAAGAGTTTTTACCGGAGTCGGACAGTGAGATTGGTTTTGAAACTCTTAATTCTAGCCAGAGCTCGATGGCTAGCAAAAGTAACAGTAGTTTTTATCGCCTTTCATTGGATGCTCTTGAAATCCTAGCGAAGATGCCATTTCAGTCTCCAAAGAATCTCAACTTGAAGCCTCACAGGTCGTCTGATTCTGCCTGGGAAGCTATACGTTTTGCTTCTTCTGGCCGAAAAGAAGGGTTAAACTATAGATTTCAAGCTTTGTTCGTACTATTGGGAGTGGCAACCTTGGGAAGGTCTACCTCTACCTACTTAGGAGCGAAGGGAGCGGTTTTTACGCCATGAAAATGGTGGATAAAGAAACCTTGGGAAGGTCATTTGTTTTTAGGTCTCCGTTGCAGGATGATTTTAGTCGCTGGAGACGAGAGAAGACGTTGGAGTTGGGTAGAACAAGAGTTTCATTTCGTAAATTTACAAACTTTCAAAATCCTTCAATGAAAAAATAAAAAATCACATTTACAATTAAACCCCTGACTTTTAATCCCACACCGTTGGATTTTCTTTTGCAAACGTGGTGAGATCTCCACCATCGGCAGCTGGCAGCAGACGCTGCCGCAAATAAAAATCCATTTGATGGGCCTTGTGAAGGATGCGATATGCTTACAGATTCATGATGGAAGCCTTTTAACTTTTAACCACGCTAGCCCCCTTCGGGCAGACGATTGGTTGCCATCTCCTTGACTGATGTGGATAGGGTTGGGTGCATCTAGAATGAGAGTCAGTGAGAAGATAGATTCCTATATATTTTATAGTAGAAAAATGACAATTTTGTTTTATGCTACACAAAATCTCTAGTTCAATTTAATTTCTCAAATTTGTCATTATTGATATTGCTTTCCTCCAAAATCCGGTCATGGTTGCTTCTTCTTTTCTATGAAATTACTTTCAGCATTAGAGAATCTTGGCGGCAAAGTAATTCAAGTGATATGGATGGACACAGACCTCCAACCTTATCCTCTCAGCAAAGATCTGGACACCATGTTGAGGTAAAGATCTACTGTTCATGTTCATTGTACAATTCACTCCCTTGTGTTCACATTTTCAGTTGCGAACATGAGATAACATGTATTTCATCCTCGCAGGAGAGTGACTGCAGCCAGTCCAAAAGCTTTGTTGGATCCCGTTTGGACATCAAGAATCCTAACTTGGAATTTACACTAGGAAGACTGGGTTGGCACAACGAAGAGCATGATTGAAATGATTAAAAGGTTTTCCATCATTTTTTAATGGCATCCTTGAATGATCCAATATCTTCATGGATGACATATAGAGAGTATGTATAGACGTATAGATATGGTCAGGAACAAAGAATCCACAGGTTTTGAGTAGGAAACCAGGGAAGGGGAAAGAAATAGTTGTTTCTCACTGATTCTTTGTGTCTCAGTTGTATCAAACATGCACTTCTGTTAGGTTTTTGGTAAGAAGTGAGGTTTTCTGTAAGTGGCTGAAGCTGCATTTAACGTTGAGCGGATGTCATTCCAAATTGAAGCCATGAAAGAAAAAGAAAGAATGGTGGAGAAAAGGCAAGAAAGGAAGGGAATTGTTATGTTGCACCACGTAGAAGGCTTTACTATTCTCCTTTTTCTAAAATGTCTACTCCTTAGGGACTTATTGCAATTTAGTAAACCTTCCCTTAACATGTATCTTTTCTTATATTCCTAGGGCAGCAAACTCTTGCAGATGCCTAGCCAGGAAGGCCTTGTCCTTACAAGGACAGATTGGCCGCTTTCTATTCCAGGGCTTCAATCGGTTTGTAACTCTAGGACTTTGTGTTCCTCCTTGGGATGAAAGTATTTTAACCAAAAAAATAAATGGCCTACTCCTTTACCATTACTCTTGTTGCCGCACAATCATGTTTGTCCCTTCAGCCGGATGAACCTGTAAGAATGAGCTCGACCGTGGAGGTCGAGTTTTCACTTCCGACGATCTAGTTAGGAATCCGATTGAGGAAGATAAGAAAGTAATAAACCATAAGAATTTGAATAGTTATAGTTCTATTCAACATACTTTTCTCTTGTGCTCCCTTACCTTTTTATAGGTTTTCTACGTATGAGTTCGTCTCGAACTAAAACATTACTTGGACTACAATACAAACTTTAGTGATTGAGTCCTACTCAAATATGAGTTATTGAGTCCCAGTCGAATACTTTGTCTTCGGTTATCAATCTACTAGGATTCACTTTGTTATCCTGCCTTTACACTTGTATAACCGACCTTGACTTGGTCTGTTCGACTTGGATGTATCCGAACTGGTTCGACCTCGGTTTATCCGAACTAGTTCGAGCCATTTTATTTATTCTATATCATAAGCCCCCCCCCCCAGTCTCTGAAGTCCGAGCTTCATGTTGTTCGGATTTTAGAGATTTGATGGCCAACATGCTTGTACTTCCGACCAACATAACTTTGAATCTTTTGTATCTGAGAAATCTAATTTTTAGATTAGGATTTTCTGAAAAGTATAAGAACCTACTGTTTCTCTTTCACTTCATTTGTAAAACTTTTATTTCTTGGTTTACAGGATGGTTGTATGATATAGAATAAATAAAATGGCTCAAACCAGTTCGGATAAACTCAGGTCGGACCAGGTCGGATAAACCTAGGTTGAACCAGTTCGAATACACCCAGGTCAAACAGACCAAGTCAAGGTCAGTTATACAAGCGTAAAGGCAGGATAACAAAGTGAATCCTAGTAGATTAATAACCGAAGACAAAGTATTCGACTGGGACTCAATAACTCATATTTGAGTAGGACTCAATCACTAAAGTTCGTATTGCAGTCCAAGTAATGTTTTAGTTCGAGATGAACTCATACGAACAGGATTGTGCAGTAACAATTGGCGCCGTCCGTGGGAATCTTGATCAAAAAGCCATCGTGCAAATCAGATCAGAAACACTAAATCAACCTCCAAATAATAAGGAGGTGATCAAATTCCCTTGTGAGGTAATACTACCTTCAAATTCTCTTTTTGAGTAATCCACTCATAAGGTATGTCGTACGTTCCTCTTCTCTTTAAAATAATAATTTTTCATGAAGATTGGGGAATTGTTTATCATTACATTATTCCCAAATCGAAATTGCCAAACGAATTAACATAATTCGGTGTGGGAACTTGGTCGGTTTTCTGATATCGATCAATTCATTGAGTGCATGTTTTGTAAAATTATATTACCAGAACGAAAGGTCAGGATTACGTGCCATTGTTTAAATTACCTTTGGAATTTACATAATTATTTTGCCAATTCACACTAACGTGATTGATTGAGATTCAAGCCATTCAACTATTCTCAATTTCTGTCTTTTTGCCAAAGCATGTCACAATAAGGTGATTAGTTATTACACCCAGATTTTTATCTCCCCTAAAGACGGGATGTGGAAAGTGGAAGCAGACCTGAGACATCGGTGATCGAACTGCAACTCCATGCCAGCAAATTCCTCTTCAAGATCTCTCGGCCGTCGGATCTGGGCATAAAGCATGCGTAGCTTTCCTTGATACATCCCAAGTTAGTGTTCCGGCGAGAATAGCCGCCATCACAATTGTCGACGACACCAATGCAAAACCTTCGGCGAAATCTCTTCCTAATATCACACCGTAAACTTTGATTCCAACAATTGCCACCAAATAAAGACTCGTCAGGTTCGCAAGAACCGTATCTGAGATCCCCATCTCTATGCAAAAAAAAAAATCGCCTTGTACCGGAGCGAAGTTAGTGCGACAGACTGGGCAGATTGTGCTCTTAGAAAACCAAGCATCGATGCAATCGGGATGAAATGCATGGTCACACTTGGAAAGCAATCGGATGTTATCGTCGTCTTCGAATTCGCGGCGCTTTCCAGAGTTCCTTTACCCAGTTTGTGATCCTTCACGTACGAGTAGGGGAAAGTTGGGAAAGCCTCTATCACAGCCGGATCGAGACCTCCTCGACTTCTTCTTCTCGACGCTCCACCTTGCACGCCGTTAGGGTTGTCGATAATGGGCTCAGATCGCTGACGTATACATATGATGAAGAAAGCCACGAAGGAGAAGAAGGGGGATGGCGAGTAAGAAACCCATTGAAGAAGAGTCGGAATTGCCTCCATAAATTCCATCCAGAGACGGAGGTTAAAAAAAAAAAAAAAAAAAAAAGGCACTCCTAGGAAGTTGTTTCAATGTGTGATGTTCATAATTCTGTGATGATTTTGGGGAAAGTCACTCCTAGGAAGTTGCAATCTTCTTCCTCTTTTGATGAATCAAAACTTCGGTTCCTTTAGATCCAGAGGGCCTCTTGTGTTTTTTTTTTGACCAAAGATTGGAAAACAAAACAGTACACCCAAGGCGAAGAGGATAAAGAAAGCCATGATACAGTTTCATCATGTTCACGTTATACCGAGCTTCATGAGGGACCCATAAATAGAGATGAGTTCTCTTTTGAGTCACATATGAAAGTTAAGGTTTCTGGTGCTGAGGTAATGGATGATGTTGATCCACAAACTCGTTCAAGTGGGGTCAATTTATCAGTTGGGAAAAATACTAATGAAGCCTCTCGTGCGGCTGTGACTTCAACCAAAGCAGGCATTGAGGTCAATGTTAATCATGATGGAAAGGCCACAGCGAAGATTAAGGAGAAGAGGAAAATTCCGGCGTCACGTTCAAGTGTGTCCAATCCACAGGCATCTGAAATCCACAAAGAACCAAAATGCTAATCAATATACCAGTGGTGGGGATGCTTCCATGAGTCCTGACAAGGATAGAGTGTATCTAAAAGAGAAATTGAGGATTTTTACTGGTCAAGAAAAAGAGATTGTTAATATATATCGTCGTTCAAATGCAGCTACTGTATTGCATGAGAAGGACACAGTTCAAGGATCTGTTGTTTCTATTGTTTCTGAAAAGGATGACACTACACTACAAGTACACTACAAGAAAACGGATTTACAGCGGCACTTCGGGTAAGACTACAGTATCGGCGATGTCGATATATGTCTTTATAACGGCGTTTTTTTAGAAACGCCGTCGTATGTCCATTCACTTCTTACCACCACCTCACTCCAACTCTCTAATCTTTTTAACGGCTTTTTTTCAAACGCCGTTATATGTGTTTTTTAACGGCGTTTCCACAAACGCCGTTGTATGTGTTTTTAACGGCGTTTGTGGAAACGCCGTTATATGTGTCTTTTTAACGGCGTTTATAAAAACGCCGTTGTATGTGTCTTTTTAACGGCTTTTCTAAGAAACATTATCGTTCCGTTTATCACGGCGTTTTCGTAAAACGCCGTGGTTGCCCTAATTCACTCCCGCCTCTTTTTCACTTTTGGAAGATGGGGAGTCGAATAAACCCACTCATTCTCCCGCTTTTAATTTCCCGATCGCTCTCTATCTCTGCCTCACTCACGCTCTCTTACTCTGTTCCTCTGGTTCGCTACCTCCATCTTTCTCACTCTCTGCCTCCAGCTCTCTCGCTCTCGCTTTTTGCCTCAGCTCTCTAGCTCTCTCCCTCTGGTTCACTACCTCCAGCTCTCTCGTTCTCTCCCTCTGGTTCACTGCCTCCAGCTCTCTCGTTCTCTCCCTTTGGTTCGCGCTTTCGCCAGCTCTGTCTCTCGCTCACGTTTTCTCTTGCTGCCTCTGGTTGCTCATGCTCGCAGGTCTCTCTCGGTCGCGCTATCTCTCCAACCCTCTTAGCTCAAAGGTTATTAGAAGATGAGACTTCAGAGTCGGACATCAGAAAAGGGTATCTGATTTGCCGTCGCCGTATCTGCAGTAGATAATCTACTTTGCAAAGATCGCAATCGGACTTCAAGCACTTGCTCTCATTTGCTGGTAAATTTCTCCTTTCTAAGCTTTGGGTTTTTTGGTAGATCTGTGCTCTACCTTCTAATCATTGGGATTTTGGGTTTTTCTTGTGGGGGTATAGATCAACAATGGCGATGAATTTCTTTTATGCTTCAATTAGTTTTCTTGTGGGGCTCTCGCTCACACTCGCAGGTTTTTTTTGTTTTTGGTTCTGTTTGATGAATGTTGTAAACCTGCTTGTTATATCACCTCTAATTCTTTTCATTGTCTCTAGCAATTGGAGCAATATTTTCTGCAACCGATTCTGTTTGCACCCTGCAGGTATGTGAAGTTTTAAGAATCAGTCATCGTTGTTTTCATAATCTCCTTGTCTGTTGCCATTTGAGATGAACCTTCCCCAGCAACTGGCATTAGAAGAGGAACTTGAGTCCCTGCTTTAAAATCTGTACTAGCACATCTGATTTCAAGTGTCACAGGGGATCCTAAAACAGATTCAAAAGCTTGTAAAATCTACGTTTTGCTATAGTATGCGCTTGACGGTTAAGCGCACCGTCCGAATCTAATCGGAGATCGGACGGTGCGCTTTATCCCTGGATTAAAAAATTGTAAACCTCATTAAATGGATGGTTGGTGCTGACGGTTCGGTCCAAGAAACGACCCAACGGTCCGAGTTGGGCGGTTCGACTGATATTGGGTAAGCAAGTAAGTGACGTATTGGTATTCCATACCAAATAGTTAATAAGTTGTACATACGATTTGAAAAATCCCAAATACTTTTTCAAAATGTAGGAAGCGGGTTACTCTCGTTCATTTCAAAATCAAAAACAGTCCCAAACCTCCATCGATTTTAGTCGCAGTCCCAGAGGAGAAGAAGACGACGAGCAGGCATCCCAGAGGAGAAGAAGAAGACGACGAGCAGCATCCCAAAGGAGAAGAAGAAGACGACGAAGCTTCGTTCCAGGGTTCTTGAAGAAGAAGAAGCAAACCTAGGGTGCTTCCCAGTTTTGATCGAAGCTGAAGAGTTATAGGAATTAGAAAAAACTTCAGTGACTCCAACATGATCGGTGCCTTTGGTGAGTTTCAGCAATTACTGCTCCTTGTCTTTGAGTTTGTCTTCTCACAGATCACAACCATAAAAAAGGTCCCACGCTTACACAATTTCAGAGGTGGTCTTGAATCCAAACCCACACGGAAGATAGGGAGCTCTTTATCTACCTAACAGTCTAGATTTCTCCCTCCAGGCCAACCAATAGATCCACTTCTTCCCAGGTAATCTCAATTTCTTTCTTCTTCTGAATCGAACTTTTACTTCTTAATTATCGATAAAGCTTTCCTTTTGAGTTATATTTTGTTTTGTTAGTGTACTGAAAATCTGAAGTACAAACCTATTGGATCCTATCTCATGTCGTTCAATCCTTACGCAGAAACAGTTCGAGAAATGGTGTGATCTTCTTTGCGAGGGAGCAGTTCTAAAGTGGGAGAGAGTATATTGTCCATACCAGGATTGTTCATCGTTGATCCTGAATGAGTGTGGAGAGAGTAATGTTAAGAAAACTAAATGCCCTAATTGCAAGAAATTGTTGTGTTATCTCTGCAAATTCCATGGCATGAAGGTGTTGATTGTGGAAGAACAGTGAAGATAAGGGAGAGGAATGATATTCTGTTTGCTGAGCTTGTTCAGAAGAAGAAATGGACCAAATGCCCTATCTGCAAACACTGTGTGGAGCTTGTTTCTGGTTTGCATCTAATTCAACTCCATCCTTGCTTTAATTTCTTCCAATTTATTTCAGTATTAGTTTGTTGATGGGTTTTGAAGGGTTCTTCTTCAATCTTGCAACTCCAATTAATTAAGATTCAAACTAGATTAAAGAAACTAACATTGGCTCCAGCAATTTGTTATTGGAGAGGATCTAGATCTTGGAGTCGGTGGGGAATTCTTGAGTCAGTATAGCTTCTCCGCCATATGTGGCAGCGGTGATTGAACACACCCGATGATATCAACAATTGTGAAACAGATTAATTGTTAAAGCTTTCCTTCTTCCCGGTAATCTCAATTTCTTTCTTCTTCCGAATCGAACTTTTACTTCTTAATCGATAAAGCTTTCCTTTTGAGTTTTATTTTGTTTTGTTAGTGTACTTGAAAATCGAAGTACAAACCACTCGATCTTTGATTTTTCCTTCTAAACTTTATATTTTTGGAGAACCCTTTAAGTTGGTCAGTAATTGAATCAGTTCTCTCTTAATCTCCTACCCTTTTGGCTGGAAAGGGGAAAAAAGAACAATCTAGCTTTTGGGTATGTGTTTTTGGTGTTATTTCTTTGCTTTCTTGTGGTATTTGTGTATTCATATGTTGTTCAGTATAGTAGAATGACTTGTTGTGTTGTCAGTATCATATTTGAACTATTGCCCGGCTGCTTTTGGTTGGGATTTGGTTTTTCGTGGTATGAATCTCGAAGTGGAATAGCCCCATTTCCCCCCCTTCTTGCTTCTGTTAAGGATAAAGACTTGAGTTTGTTGTAAATTCAAATTCAAACATATCATACGAGACATGGACTTGTGTTATTTAGTCTTTGTACCATGATAGGATTGTGAGAGACTAAGTATTATAAATAGATAACTCTTCTTCCTGGATCAATCAACAGGAGGAGTTTCCGAGACAGAGTTCTATTCTCATAGCTGCTATCTTCGAAGGTTTAGCTCTGGAACTCCTATATAAGATTTATTGTTCTTTTCATGAGCTATAGTTACCAAATCCTTATACCCTGTTTGGCAAGTTGCTAGTTTTCGGTGTTTGATATTGTTCCTGAATTTGGGGATGAGAACGTCTTCTGAATAGCTGTTGACTTAAATGTTGTCCTGGATTCTATGATATAAACTAATTCTTGGTAGATAGCCTATACATTGGTATTGAGATCAATTATGAATCTTATTGGTGCCCATATGATCATAGTTATCAAGGCATCCAAACTCTTGCTTCTTGGACCCTCTCCACTACCATGGTCACTTTGCCTGCCACCTTGACGACTATGCCCATGATTTTGTCTTTAAACTCCCTCAGTGATGAAGTCGTATGTCTGTTGGTCAGTTTTATAATGGTCTTGTTGCCAAAACTGACAATATGTAAATTAATGAAAAAGGATCCATGATGCTTAAATGGCTTAACCAAAATGAGATTGTACTAGTTGGATTTTAACTAATTTTCGCTGCAGGCATAATGAGTGTGAGATTCGGCTTTTATTTGTTCTTGCACCGCCATCAGCTCCACTTGGGTAGATGCTAGGGCCATAATGATCTCTGATCTTTGAGGTATGCCTTCAAGCTCACTAGTGTGTTTTTCATCTTTTGTTCAAGAAGGTTTCAACTTCCAAGTTCATGCATCATCTTTAGTCTTCTTGTTTGTTTATTCGTCTTGCATTGAATCAAGAGAAAATAATGAGGGACAGAATAGAGAGAATAAGGTTAAATAAGATAGGGAAAAGAAGGGGAAATCTGAGAAGAACTAGACTTGAAGAAGGGGAAGAGGGAGAAGAACACTCATAAGAAGAAAAATAAGAAGAGGAGAGATAGAGGTGAAACACACAAAGCTAAAGCTTCAATTCATTTATTTTATTCCATCCTCAATAAGCTGATTACAAGTGCTTAAATGGTAAAAGAGACATTCTTTAGTACAAAACAACTCTAATAGGACTCTTGGTAATTTAAAAGTAGCTTACGAAAAGAAAAGTCACCATATGGCAAAGTCAGATAATCTACGGGTGCAAGAAGCTCACATTCATATGGTATTCTCTTGTCATTGCCAACGTCCTGTTGTGCTAACCAAAACAGTCTATGAATTCTGAAACCTTTGTAGTTGTCACGGAATGTAGGCAATTCAAGGCTTTTTAGACTTTTTTTATATTTTATTTTTACTTTTTTTCTTTCCTCCCTCATATTTTTTATTTTTGGGGGGTGGGTGTGGGTTGAAACGAAGGGGACAAGGCATCATCTAGGCATCAACAAAGTGCCTAGACACCTAGGTGATGTCTTGCAGCTGTCAAACATCGACGGCAGAAAGCTGGATTCTTCTAATTTTATCACATAATCTAATAGAAGTTTCATTTACCAAACGGAACCACTCCGTTTCAGAAGTTTCATTTACCAAACGGAATGGTTCCTTTTTAAACGGAACCAACCCGTTTTAACATAGACAAAACGGAATGGGTCCTTTTTAAAAGGAACCACTCCGTTTCATAAGACCCAGTGTTAAAACGGAATGGTTCCTTTTTAAACGGAACCACTCCTTTTGAGAGGTTTCATTTACCAAACGGAATGGTTCCTTTTTAAACGGAACCAACCCGTTTTAACATAGACGAAACGGAATGGGTCCCTTTTAAAAGGAACCACTCCGTTTCATAAGACCCGATGTTAAAACCGAATGGTTCCTTTTAAACGGAACCACTCCGTTTGAGTTTCATTTACCAAACGGAATGGTTCCTTTTTAAACGAAACCAACCCGTTTTAACATAGACGAAACGGAATGGGTCCCTTTAAAAGGAACCACTCCGCTTCATAAGACCCGGTTAAACCGGAATGGTTCCTTTTAAACGGAACCACTCCCTTCGGTTTCATTTACCAAACGGAATGGTTCCTTTTTAAACGAACCAACCCGCTTTAACATAGACAAAATGAGGGGCCCTTTAAAAGGAACCACTCCGCTTCATAAGACCGTGTTAAACGGAATGGTTCCTTTTAAACGGAACCCCCGCTTCGGGTTTCATTTACCAAACGGAATGGTTCCTTTTTAAACGGAACCAACCCGTTTTAACATAGAAGAAAAGGAATGGTTCCTTTTTAAACGAAACCAACCCGTTTTAACATAGACGAAACAGAATGGGTCCCTTTTAAAAGGAACCACTCCGTTTCATAAGACTCATAGATGAAACGGAATGGTTCCTTTTTAAACGGAACCATTCAGTTTTAGAAGACTCATTTACGAAACGGAATGGTTCCTTTTTAAACGGAACCAACCCGTTTTAACATAGACGAAACGGAATGGGTCGCTTTTAAAAGGAACCACTCCATTTCATAAGACCCAGTGATAAAACGGAATGGTTCCTTTTTAAACGGAACCACTCCGTTTCAGAAGACTCATTTAAGAAATGGAGTGATTCCTTTTTAAACGGAACCAATCCGTTTTAACATAGACGAAACGGAATGGGTCCGTTTTAAAAGGAACCACCCCGTTTCATAAGACTCACAGACGAAACGAGCTGGTTCCTTTTTAAACAGAACCACTCCGTTTCGGAAGACTAATTTACCAAACGGAGTGGTCCCTTTTTAAACGGAACCAATCCGTTTTAAAATAGACGAAACGGAATTATTCCGTTTTATAAGGAACCACTCCGTTTTATAAGACCCATAGACGAAATGGAATCTTGCCTTTTTATACGGAACGACTCCGTTTCTTCATCCTCTATAGATAATACGGAATGGTTTCTGTATAAACGGAACTACTCCGTTTCATAAGACCAATAGATGAAACGGAATGGTTTCTGTTTAAACGGAACGACTCCGTGTCATCATTCCGTTTAAAAAGGAACGTAATTTCAAAGTATGTCCATTTCCTCCAAAGTGTGTTCTAAACAAAAAGACATCACATTTGACGGCTTTACTCACTTTGTTCATTGGAGACAAGTTAAATTTAAACTGTATTTGAAACAAAATATTTAAAATGTTAAATGAATTAATTTAAGCTTTATAAGAAATGCGGATCACATAGAACATAGGAGGCATTTTTCAGTTGGCTAATCCAATTTTCAAACTCTACAGGTGATCTTCCTCTACATCACATTTCTCATGTACATTTGACTCCAAACATCTAAAATGATAAATTTGTGGGATTTCATAATTTTTTACAATCGAAAGTGTATGAAAGTGTATGAAGGCAATGTAGGTCCATGTAGGTCCATGGCAAACAACTGCAACCACATAATTTGTTAGATAGGCAGTGGTGAGAACCATATCACTCATTCGCTCTAATATTGAGATGGGACATTACACGCAAAAATTAAAGCATAAACAACTTATTACAAATGAGTTTTGTTTCTTTCCAACACACCATTTTGAACCCATACACCTCTAGGGCAAGGTACAATCACAAGTACCACATACAACTTGCCATTGTTATTATTCAAAATCTTATTTTTCATGGTAATTAGTTGAAGGGAGAAGTTTTTTTAGATCCACTAGATAAGAATGTAGATTACAAGATAAGCAGGTTTCAAACTAGTTTCACAACCAATAAGATTTGAAACCTGCTTTAGTCTTTTTGAGGTGACCAAAGAAATTAAGAATTAATCAGAATCTTCTTCATTATCCTCAAAATCAGAATCACCAGCAGGTTCTTCCTCGCTCTCTGAATCACTGATCACATATGTGGTCTTACCCCGAGTAGCCCTTTGTGGTGTTGGCCTAGATGGAGGTGGCACAGCATCAACCTGAACCTCACTCTCCCCATTGGAATCTTCAGAAGAAAGACTCAATCCTTTAGTAGTGCTTATTCCTCCAACCCTGCCCATGACAAACCCACTCTTCTTGTTAAATGGGGAGGCTCTCATTTTCCTTACTTTCTTCTCAGGTGACACCCCTGCATTTTCAACAGGCTTCAGAATCTCTATTATTAGCTTCGGATTTAACAGAGTAGGTGGTTTGTTGGCCTGTCCACGCTTCTTTGTGGTGGCATTGGCTTTACTGGCACCCCTCTTTCCTGGTTGTTTCTTCCCCTGTGCCGGGGGTGCTTTGGTTGCTTCTGTCTCCATTTCTGTGAAAAGAAAAATAAAGGAGAAGTTATAATGGGAGTCTGTATTATGGGAGGAACCAAAATTATTCTACTGAATTCTAGAATCAATGTGGTACCTGTTGACAGTTCTGGTGAGGATTCAAGATTATATGCTGCCAATTGATCTTTTAGATCGAGAATTTCATCATCATCACTATCAACCGATTTGACCTTTCCTTGCTAGAAAGAATAGAAAACTACAACAACCAAAGCATAAGATTACTCCTTGGCAATCAGAAAATAAGCGTCACAAATGACAAACATGGGACTCGAACCTTCTTCGCAGGAGCTTTCCTTGTTCCAGCTTTGGCTTTGGGTTTCACTCCCTCAGGAACAGGAAGAGGAACATTCTCCGTCACTAAAGAATCCAATCCAATATCGGTTCTGCAAGCATTATTTAAATTAATTTACATAACCTTGGGGTAAGGTGATATGAAGATAGATGTACCTTTCTTTTCTCGTATAATTCAAGCCTTAAATGAAAGAATTCCTCAAGAACTGCATTGACAGACAAGAAAAATTATAGTAACAATAATATATTAAGTATAATACTGCACTATGTAGAGGAGTGTAACATTCTTACTCTGCTCTGGGGTGTTTGCTTCTTTCACAAAATTCCTCTTGAAAGAGCAAAACAGAATCTTCCGTTGGCCTGGTTTCAGACCATCCACCATAGACGGGATTGATCTTTGCAGATCAGCCATGGAAAACAATATCAGCTCCTTGTTGACAAAATCACTGTACTTTATTAGCTTCTCTTTCTGATCAAGGTAAGTACCAGGCTGCAAAACAAGAAAGAACGGCAACATCATAATTTGGTGGATATACAATTCCTAACTTCCAAATGCTGTTAATTAATATCTTTACTTTTTCAAAGTCGTCAATGTGGATCACTGAGATGATTAAACCTCAAATTGCCTGAGCCAGCTCTTCCTTGCTTCAATCTTCTTCTTGCTGAATGCAAGCTCGATGGCTTCTCCATCTTGCTCATCTGCCCATAAAAAATCCTTCTTGTTCTTCTAAAGATCTTTGAAATATTCCTTGCCTTCTTTTGATGTGCTAGTACCCAACCCCTGCCCAGATAACAAAATGTGATTATCATTGAGATGGGACATGAAGTCAAAATGATTATTAAAACAGGCCAATTGCATACCTTCCAGTAACACATTTGATGAACCTTCAAGTGCTTGACGCCATGGATAAACTATTCTCTCAAGGTAGAAAAAGTATATAGACCGAAAGAGAAGAACAAACCCTAATTAAACGTCACTAATCCACTCCTTTACAACCGAATGACAAATCCCTGACCTAATAACTTCTACTCAGTTGCACAAATCCTACTTAGACATCAGCTGCATTTAAAGATTTTGCCAACCACATATGAGCACTAAATATTTTCTTTGCACAACAATTTGAGTAACTCTTGGCTTTTCCTTCATCCTCTTCTCTCCTTACATGATCACCAATTATCCTATGTTGATAGCAGAAAAAGAATCAAAAAGTGCAGGAAGTATTACTAATGTACAGTGAAGAAATGATTCAAGCCAGTCAATTTTACCCAACGCAATCACTATAGAATTATTCAGCCAAATGCATCCATCTTTTGTACTTCAAAGAGCACATAGACCTTTAGACTTGGTATAAGACTTGGTAAATTTGAATTCTAGAACTTAGTCTGGAAAAGGAGCCTTCCGTTGTGTTTATTTTTGTGCATACATTGATTTTGCTTATTATTTTCTTATTTTTGTTGTCTTATCCATTATTTCATTATCTGTATAAAAATAATGGATAAGACAACAAAAATAAGAAAATAATAAGCAAAATCAAAGTATGCACAAAAATAAACACATCGGAAGGCTCCTTTTCCAGACTAAGTTCTAGAATTCAAATTAAATGGTATAACTTGTCAAAGGCTGTATTTCCTTGGTAAGGAACAAGAGGAAAAGCAAAAGGGGGAGGAGATATAGCAAGGCAGGACTAGTTTGAATCAATACCATTTAGGATCAGGGCCCGTAAGCTTATAAGTGACCTGACCTCATCCATTGCTTTCAACTTATTCCTCCCAGCATTTAAGACCTATCTAATTGAAGGAATTAATTAGATCTCATAGCCATGCTTCATGCCAAAATAAGGGATACAGAAATGGCTTTGAATGAAGATCCCTTAGGTTTTCTAATTCATTATCTTTTGTAAAAAGTTATTTTCCTCTCCAGCCAGACATCAAATGAATTCATACTTCCCATCTAATTCAAAAAGATACTTTTTGCTTTTCTCCAGCTAGGAACCTCATGAAATAGAAAGAGATGCAATGGAAAAAGAAGCAAAGATAGTACCCAACCAAAAATAAAGTGATCGAGGCTTGTGTTTGGCAAGAATTCATAGACCAGGAGCTTTTCTTTTCTATGCAAACTAAAGCCCAGGAGCCGTACAAGATTCTTGTGCTGCAACTTGGCCAATAGCACCACCTCGTTCTTAAATTCTATTTCACCTTGTCCAGAATTCATAGAAAGCCTCTTCACAGCAATTTCTTGTCCGTTCAAAATCTTACCCTGTATACCATATTCTATTAAAGGATACTGGCAAAAGTTTGATGTTGTATGGAGTGATTACCACCCCCACCTTTGAGAATTCAATACGCAATCTTCAACAATGTAAATTAGTGGTTCCTTTTTTTAGTTGCATCATAGTTTTGCATCATTACCTAGAAGACAGGACCGAATCCACCTTGTCCAAGCTTATTCAAATCAGAGAAGTTGGATGTGGCAGCTCTTATTGTAAGAAAGCTGAATTGTAAGGACTGCACCATGCTAATCTGACTGAAATCTTAAAACACACACCCAACCCCAATAAAAGGGGGGAAATCATCACTAAAAGTGCTTTGATGAAAACATGCTGACAACTTTGTTAGTAAGCATAGGTGGTCAAAGCTTTATCTTTTCTTTGAAACAGACTACTTCTCTAGGGAGTGGAATATGTTTCTTCCAAGAGATAAATAAGTCAATTTCTCCAAAAAAAAAGTGCTCTGATGAAAACATGTTGACAATTTTGTGCTGAGCATAGGTAGCCAAAAGATAGGGATTTATTTAGTGAAAACAATCCATTACTAACATTTCTTGCATGCCAAATGTTTGGAGACATGGACAGCTGAATAAAATGTAAAAGGTAGAAAAGGATTTGAACTACAGTTACCTACCATTAGTATCACTCCTTGGCTTTCTCCGCTTACGTAAACATATATAGATGACAAAAAGAAGTATAATTCCAGCTATTGTTGCCAGGACAACAGTTACAATAATGAAAACTGTTGATGAATTTGTCCCATTCCCTGCAAAACCAAGATGTTTATTTTCATCTATGATCTATGCCATTGAGTATATATTCAGGAATGTTTACTATATATTCCAAATACATCCTTTACTTTTTACCCATTGAATATTTGAAGAGGAGATCATCATGTTTAGAAAATACAATCTAGTAATTGGAACTATAGCAAAGGATATCCATGCATACACCAAGTAAACTATGTTGAAGCTATGAGTAAACACAGCAGAATAGTCTTTCAGAGATAGAGAACTAGGCATGTAGAGCTTGGCACACATTCACACCATCTCAGATGACCATTTCATGAGATTTCAAAGAGTTCTGTTAATCTCATTGAACACAGAGGGAGCCGAGGATGAGGTAAGACACTGCTGTGAATATCACTTGCTGCCACCAACTACTTCTCGTGCACTCGAGCTAACTACCAACAGAAAACAAATGACTTGAAAATTGAAACAGCCGTCTTAATAGAAAGATTAAAATATATATATATATATATGAAGCCAAGTTCTCTCTAGTCTAAGCATCCTGAGTAAAAATGACTTGAAAATTGAAACACTTATAACAACCATACCTGGTGGTGGTGAACCTGGTTGTGGTGGTGGCGCTAGTGGCCCTAGTGGTGGAGGCATTGGTGGGTTTGCAGGATAAAAAAAATTATAGATTTTTTTTTTTTTTTTTTGTTTTTTTTTTTTTTTTTTTTTTTTTTTTTTTTTTTTTTTTTTTTTTTTTTTTTTTTTATTTTTTTAATTGTTTTTTTCTTTTTTTGTGTTGGTGTTTTGTTTTTGGTGGGGGTGTTTGTTGCCTTTTTTGTGGGGGTTTGGTGTGTTTGATTATAGATCTCAAATCTCAGATTACAGCTTGGCATAAGAACTCTCGCACCTGCATTTCCATCAACTCCAGTTGTTGTGATAACTCCCTTAGCTTCTTTTAAGCACTTTGAGCAGTCTTCTTGAGTTACATCAGGGGTACACTGCACTAGCCCATTTATAGTGTAGTTGTTATAATCCCGAGCACCGTCTGCATACATGCGGGTGGAATTCGGTGCCCGATTCACAAGGTCATCAACTAATTGGTTTTTACAACATAACATGTCAAGCACAATTTTGCCACTTTTCCCATGAATTCATGAATTGCCACAAAATATGGAGTTTTTTACTATGATCCTCCATTTAGCTTCTTCATCAAAGTTTGGTGGTTAACCTTGGATCATCCACTTCAAGATTTGGATAGGGAACAACATCAAGCAAAATGCCCAAAATTTTTAAACTTCTGGAAAAATAAAAGGTAAATTTACATTGGTTAGTGTTCAGTCTTTTATATGTTAGCCAATCATGAGCCTGTCTACAACTTCACATAACTACTTACATTTCAATTGTTTAGATTAATATATAATGCATAATAGGTCATACAAATTTTGAACCTGCGACCAGAAAACAACAGAGAAATTCTCCAACGAACAGAAATATATCTTGAATTTTAAACCAGTCTTATGGGCGACACATCCAATTTGCATACATGCTTCTTACTCCCTCATTTCTAGGAATTACCAATATCAAGCATATTTCCAAGTTCCTTAGGTAAACCAAAAAATATTTTACACGTAAAAGGTCACTGGACTTCTGAAAGTGAACCATACATGCAGAGTTTTCTTACATCCAAGCACAGTTAAAGCCTAAAAGTATGATTCACATATGTCCCTAAAGCGTATCAGCTTCCATCACAGCACCCTACCTATGCTGATGTAACGCAAACATCATTGGAAAAAGAAATCACAAAATTCCACATAACCACGCCTACAAAAATTTTAAGGTCCAGAATTATTAAAATGAGAATGTCCCAGTGTTTCCAATTCAAGAAGGGAATCTCAGGTTTTCCTGTGACAACTGGGATACCGACATCTTCTCAGCAATTCATGAAGAAGATCTCAGAGTTTGAAAAGCCACAGTATCTCAGCAAGAAAAATGCAAAATACCAACCTGTATAAATGGAGGCCTCTCGAGCAGCCACAGGCATGTTTGAAGTGTTTGCCACAAGTGTTGTGCGCTTCATAACAGATTCTTCACGGCCATCAGGCAGTGTCATAGTCAATTGAGGAAAATCCATAAGAACCTGCAAAATTTTCCTTAAAAGTATAATGCTTTGAAGACAGTAAAAGGACTGGCAAACAACAGAAAAGGTCAAAGAGCTACACACCTCTGCCATTTCATTTCCTCTCTCTCCACAACCAACATAAACCATAGTGTCTGAATTGGAATACTGCAAATGGACAAAAATTAAAACATAAGGACTCCAATGATAGGTTGCAATGGTCCCCAGCCAACCAAAGGAGAATCCAAGGCTGTCACCAAACTGAAATGGGTCATACTCCAACATATAAAAGACAAACAAACCTTAGAAAGAGCTTGACTAATGACTGTTTTCCCACAACCAAATGCTCCAGGGATGGCACAAGTCCCACCAAGAACAGAAGGGAAAGGGCATCAACGACACGCTGTATAAAATATTCAACAAAAATTTGAGAAACTTCTGATTAAAATGAAGCAGTAAAACAACAGCCGAAGCCTTATCCCCACTGAATGAAGCTGTCAGGGATAATAACATCAAACAATTCATTTTATTTGTTACTGAACCTGTCCAGTTAGGAGAGGTGTATCAGCAGCAAGTTTTGATGCAACAGGCCGTGGTGTACGGACAGGCCAAGTCTGCAAAAGGTAGACAAAAACCGGTGTAAGGAGACTTCAAGTTTTGAATTGTTACTTAACCCAATTAATAAAGAAGAGAAAAAAGGGGGCAGGGCAGCAGTATCAGGAAGCAAAGATCCGCATCTGCATCTAAGTTGAAAGAATACCCAAAGTTAATAAATTCAATACCTGAAGCATGGTAAATTGCTTTTTGACACCTTGAAACTCAAGCTCTAACACAGTATCCTGCAGAAACATAGTAGGTTAAGCATATATCCAAATGAAATTTGTTTGATATAGTGAACAAACAGAAGAAAACATGAGATTGAGAATTTGTGATGCATCAACAGTGTTAAACTCTGGATCAACACCACTGACTTGTACTGGCACATATTTGCAGATAGATAGGGAAAGGAAGAAAAAAAGTATATTGACCATCAATGCCTTCAGAAGGCCTATTATAAATACAAAGGATCTTGGCTGACCAACCTTTAGTGAGTATTGACCAGCAGGTGCAATGTAATTGACCTTCCCCATAGCAACAGGAGGAAGTGTAACATGGTGTTGCATCAAACTGTTCTCAAAGACGGTCTGCAATACAAAATAATGTGCTTAAAGACAATACTAGACAAAATAATAGAGGTTTGCAGTGCAATACCACACACCAAACCACCATTTTACAGTTTTTTCCACTTTTTGTCATAAAAGACCCTCAAACATTTGCAAAGTTAAACTGATGTCCACAAACTTACAGCATATAAGTCTCCGCCGGTTAGAAGATCTCCCTCACCTGCACCAGTAGAAGAATTAATCAAGTATCTAGCAAGTCAAATTCAAAATGCCAGAATGAACTCTATGTTGATAGGTTACCAATTTTTTTGGGTTCGAACTCCCAGAGGATGTCCTTGTCCAGAGCTGGTACAGAGACCCCACGAGGTATGTAGACATCACCAGATATTCTAGCGATAGTTTTCAAAGGCTTCTGCAGTAAACAAACAAACATTAGTTCATGACAAGTGAAGACTTAAGCTCCCGTTGAGAAAAGACTCCTTGAAATAAAAAATAAAAAATAAAGGGATAATTACTATTGCCCCCTTATACTTTGGTTTTATTACTAATCAAACCCCTTCTTGTGAAATTACTATTGCCCCCTCACTTCTAACGGTGTTAGTGGCGTAACATCAATATGAATGTCTTTTACCCTTAATTAGAGTAAAATATGGCTTACCCTCTTTATAGAAACTATATTGCATGTCATTTATCCTTAATCTTGTTTTGTTAGTTTGGTTTGGTGGGCCCTCTTTGTTGTTGACTTTCCTTCCACTTATTTTCTTCCCATGTGGGTTTTCAACAATTGCATATGATCTTTGATGAATTTGGTACTCTTGTCACATATTTGGTGATTTTCTTTTCGCTTTGATTTTTGATTTTCTTTTTTTTTGTTTATATTTGGTTTTATTTATTACATATTTCCTTTTTGGTGATTTCCTTTTGGAATAAAATTATCACATCTTTCCTTTATTCGGTGGTTTTTTTTAAAAGTGAAATCGGTTATTTTTTCCTATTGGTAGTATTTACTTGAAGGCAATGTACAGATTTGCGGTTATTTTGGGATTTTGAAAAATATATAGATGCCACATCATCATCTCGGAGCTTCGGGGGGGCATTAGTTTGTAGACGTTGGTTGGAATGTATTTTAAGTACGGGGTAGTGTATATCGTGGGGCACGAAATATCCAAAAATAAAATATTCTATAATAAATAATTTGTTATTGCGAAATGGAAGAAAAAAGAGACAAGAAAGTACTAGATCCAATGAAATGAACAATGGCAGTTGGAGTCAAACCTGAATTCCATCAAAAATGTTCCCCAAAATTCCAGGTCCCAACTCCACAGAAAGAGGCTGCGATGACAACAAATAATATGCAGTGAAGTTCTCTTAACATTGATCTCTAACAGAAGCGAGGATGAAACTTAGGATTACCTTGTGTGTTCTTAGAACAAGATCATTCACCATCAATCCAGTTGTCTCTTCATAGACTGCGGTTCAGGCAAAAACCAGTATCCTATTAGCACTTAGATTATGCTATATCAAACAAATGTTCAGATTAATGCATGAAAATCACTAATAATTGAAAATAATATATATGAAAAGCGGGCCAAGAAAGCCACTACTTGGTCTGGTCCTCCCTATTCTCAGGCCTTCACCCACTTCTATTTCAAGTTTAAGAGTTTCTTTATGTTTTAAGTCATAAGGGTCTGTTCCAGTTGGACCAGGGGTTTTATTGGTCCAATTTTAGTTAAAAACATTCACTTTTGTTTCAAGTCTTAAAGTTTAGATCCACATCCTTCTTAAAACCACTTAAGACTTTAAAAAGAATGGCCACTTAGAATTGACTAGAAGTTTTTCTAGTCTGACTCCTCCACCGCTTAAAGGTTTTCATAAATAAAGACAAGAGATGATTTCTAGCTATTAAATTTTCTGTTTTTTGCTCCTTGTGTGGATCAAGGTGTGACTATGTGTGTGATCCAGCCAACACCTTGCAGCGAGAGGCCAGGTGCCTTTGCTCCACTATTTCAGTCAGTTAAAGTACTGTCTCTTGCTTACTAGTCTCCAGTTCTGCCCTTACCGTTGCCAGTGATTGCCAAATCTTATATTCACTAGGACTGATGAATTTGAGGGCAAGTCTCTAGTCTGATTTCAGAATCTTCCACTCAAGTGGTGCATATCCATATCGGCAGTCTGAATTGAAATCTATTGGCTGTTTAGCAGAGTCCTACTTTGAGTAGGATTTTGGGTTTGAACGTTTAAGTTGATACCCTATATCCCAAGATCTGCTTCATTTGAGGTTTCCATTGTGTTAATGATTCAGAAATCTGTCCATCATCTGGACTTTATTTTGAAAAATAGATCCTATCCTAGTATTAATAGGATTCCTCTATAATTTCCTATCCAACCATTGGAAATTGATGGAGGTTTCAGAAAAATATCTACCTCCCTAAGGATAAAACTCAACCCGACTTGTGCAATCGATGTATGCCTTTCAAGCTCATAGGAAAATCCTATAGGACCATGATATGACCAGCTATGATGTATGGTGCATAGTGTCAGTCTGTTAGGAAGCAACATATAAATAAACTCAATGTAACTGAAATGAGGATGCTAAGATCGATGAGTGGCAAAACTAAGAATGATAAGATAAGAAATGATCATATTCGAGATGGTCTAGGTGATAAGCTTCAAGAAAGTCATTTGAGGTAGCATGGTCACATTCAATGGAGACCTGTAAATGCCCCTATACAAAGAAGTAATATAATTTAAATTGAAGGAATTAGAAGATCTAGGGGCAGACATAAGATGACCTTACGAAAAGTGGTGAAAAACAATATGTATAGCTTAGGCCTTATATCTAGAATGACCTTAAACAAAGCTGATTGGAAGGTAAGCATCCATGTAGCCGACCCCATTTAGTTGGGACAAGGCTTCTTCTTCTTCTTCTTGTTATATTTTTATTTATGTTTGCCTTCCATCACTTCATTAGTTTAATGATGCAGAAGCATCAAAGTTTCAACGATGTTGAGTCAATATGCAGGTTATTTCTAACATCTACAAGTTGGCAAAACCTAAAAAGTCAAAACTTGTTAATTAACACAGCTGATATGCGACTTCATCTTTTACTTAATACTCAATTAGCTTACCAACAAGACCAAGATCTCCTAAATAGGAGTTGTGCTAGGAAATTTATGGCTAATTTAATGATAGCGTCTCGCTGACACAAGCTTTCAACTGCAGAAGGTGGCAGTCAATAGGAACTGAGTGCCGAAAGCTTTTGCACAAGCACATGGGGGCATCTTCCTACACAGCCTAACTCTAACAATTTTTTTTGAAAGGCTGTTTCGATACCTTGATTTGAGTCAACAGGAAGTTCTAGATTATACTCTTTTCATTTTTCTTTCACCTAGAGAGCAATGAGGAAGGTTGGTTGTGGCAATAATGCCAAAATACTAAATTAATCAAGTAATCGAATCCCAAAAAACAGCATACCTTCAAGATATCATGTTGTAGATGCATATGAAAAATTAGGGTGACTGGCATAAAAGAAGCTTTAAAGAGGATGAAAGCGAATAAGGCAACAAGTCCAGATAGGGATCCAATAGTAGTGTGGAAGAACTAAGAAATCTATGGTTTATCTTGGCTAACCAAGCTGTTTAATACGATAATGAGCTTAACTTTAAGTATTGCACCATGTCCTTTTGGCTTGGTTGATCAGTATCAGTCCCGTAGAGTATTGACATGATACAATGAGATACATATTTTTTTTCTTCTTTTGTTCTCTTTTAAATAATTAAAAACAGGTTTTTGTATATCATCATATTGGCTGATGTGATGTGACATGACACTCGATCCCCTAATGCAATTGATTTAGTCATTGGGGAAAAAGATAATGTATTGGTACATATCACATCATATCAGCATAATATGTTGCCATATGCACATTAAAAAGGCACACATGACTTTATACCGGTTATTTTGTTCAAAAGTATCTACAGTGAGTGATACATATCTCAGATACAATAAATCTTTCTAAATCACCCCACCAACACAATGCAGAGTACTGATATACCTAGATTATAAGCACAAGGAAATGACAGATGACAGATGAATGGTGGAGAAACATTTGGATTTTGGAATAAAGAAGGTAAAAGTTGCAACAGCCATAAAGGCATAAAACTAATGATTTTTTATACAAAACTAAGGAGAAAGTTATTGAAACTCAGCTACTGTTATCAACTGTCATGAGGTACACATAATTTAATATATGCATAGTGGTGCCGTGATAGGTGAAAAAACTACGGGGAGATCTAGGCAGTGTTCTAGATTCCAAATGAACTAAACCAACAATCACTTCCAAACTTTATTTGTTTGTGCATATCATTGGATGATTTAACTAGACACATACACAATGGGTTTCCTTGCAAACTTTTTGTTAATATGTTTTGGCAGATAAGACATAAACTGGGGATTAGCTAAGTTGGAACTATGGAGGTCAACCTTGGAATAAAAAAGTACTAATATAAGTAGATGAAAACACGAATTATATGGTATGAAACTTTGGTTACACTAGGACAGATAATGAGGTTTGATGAGGGAGATTCTGCAACGTGACTATTCTAGGAATCTAGAATCAATCAGAAATGAGAAAGATGCCATAGATCATGATGTTTCACATAAGAGTTAAAATAAGATTGATGACTTAGGTGGCATGACCATGTTATAAGGAGGACACTGGATGCTCCAATACAGAGGAGCGATTTGATTTATGATGAATGAGCTAACAGAGCCAGAGGGAGACCTACAATGAAACTAAGGCAAGTGGAGAGGAAAGACCATCATAGGCTAGGCCTTGTATCAAGTACGAGTTCAAACAAAGATGGTTAGAGGATAGAGATCCGTGAAGCCAATCGCATTTAGTTGGAATAAGCCGAGTTACCATTCCCTTGTGGTTGTAATGTCGTGGACCATGAAATTAGAAAGTAGTTAAAAGAAATAGCCATAAGGACATTCATTACGAATACAATGTTTGACAGCTGCTGCAGCTTGGATCATCACATATGCAAGAGAAAAGATGGCAGAGCCTTGAGAGGCAGCCAATGAAACGACATCATATACGAAAGCCGTTAACCCAGTTAATAAAGCAGAGAAAGTTAGAATCATTTTCTCTGCAAACTCTATGCAACCTTTTCTGCAGAATTAGAGATCCGACAAGAAATTGAACTGAATCCAACAAATTCCCAAAGTTGGTAAAGCGTCAGAGAAAGCTGGGGCAGTCCGGAAACAACTCAGAAAAACATATCTTCTGAATCCAATTGGAATCCAACCAAACAAGCAACAACCGAGAAGAACTTCAATTAAAAAAAATCCACATCAACGGCACACTTATTGACCCAAAAAAACCCGGTACATTAACACAATTCCCCAACCCTGAAATTTCATCAACGTATTGGGAAACAAGAGGTCACAACTAAACAGATAAACACAAGCAAACCCTAATTTTTAAATATCAAAAGGGAGGTTCGATGAGAGACTAACCGGAGAGAAGGTGAAGCGGATGGATAGTTCTCAATAAGCAAAGATTTAATGGAAGAGACAGCCTCTTCAACATCTGCTTCTTCCCAAGCTGCTTCTGCAATTCCTGCAATCTTGCCTTCAGAGATTCTTCGGAACAAGAAGCCGTTCCGTCGGACGTTCTGAACGAAGAATTTTGGTTCGCCTTCTTTCTGATATGGTGTTTGTGTTTATAGAAGAATTTTACTTGTGGGAGGGGAAACACTTCCAAATCGTCAAATGAAGATGCGATCAACAGAGCTCCAAAGCTTCGATTGCTGTTCTTCTTCTTCTCCTCATGTGAGTTTCAGCAACACCTCCAAATCGTCAAATTACCTCCTGCTTGCTGTTCTTCCTCTCCAGATTTTCAGAGCTCGAAATCGTTCACACGAAAAATGAGTTGGGCGGTGAAAGCCATGGGTTTTGTGTTTTTCAAAACATTTTGAAATTTTCAATTGAACCGCTGGTTTTGGTTTTTGAATTCGTATATACGTATTTTAAATTACGTATTTTGAATCACGTATAAAACTATCACTCGAACCGCCCAACTTGAACCGTTGGGTTATGTTAGACCGAACCGTCAACACCAAAACCCATGCTTTAATGAATTATTTCATTATTTTAATGACAAGATAAAGCGCTTAACCGCTTGACAATAGCAAACGCCGTAAAATCTGGATTTTTATTTGCGCCGACGGTCCAGATCTCGCCACGTCATCAAAATTTGATCATGTGGTTGAGATGTAAATGCTAAATTTTCATTTTTACATTTTAAATGATTAAAATTTTTAATTTACAAACAAAGTCCTTCGTTTATCCGATATCCAAAACCTCTCTCATATTCGTCTCCTGGTTGTCAATGCTATTGACTTTTTTTTCATGCCGCCGAAAGCTTCAATTTGGGATCGGAAGGATTTTTTAAAGGAGAAGAAGAATGAGAGGGTGGATACCCTAGGCTCGGTTGGTAGATGGAGGGACGGTCATCACGGATCTCGCGACCTTATACGATGGGGATCGGACGATTTCCGCCGCCCTCAAGGTGCGCTCCTTCACTAATGGCAGCTTATTTTGACGGAGGAACGACCATTGCCTCTGTCAACCTGTTATCTTCATGTCCTGCTTTTCTCCTCTGAGATCAACTTGTCTTCCAATTCAGTTAGGGTTCCGTTGAAATCTTTTCATTTTTTCAATCGATTCTCCTCCATCCTCCATTTTCAATCCGAATCACTTCCGCTTGAAATTTTTTCGTTTTCAGTCGTTTCTCCCGCAGGAATCTCCTTCTTAAAGATTCTGTTCATAATTCTCTTTCTTCTCCATCTGCGTTTGAATTATTCGGCCCGCGTTTGAATTCTTCTGAGATTTAGGTTTGGGTATCGCTGAGTTACAAAGAGGCGATCTAGGGTTCCGTTCCGGTTTATCGGTTCCTTTCTTCTTCTGAGGGGTTGCCGGGGCTCGGCCTCGGCGTTTTTTAACGCCCCTACCGACCAGAAGATTTTCAACCATTATTTCTTTGTAAACCTTACACAGATCGGGGAAGATGCCGGCCTTTACGTGCTACTTAGAGCTTAGATGCCGCAAGTCTATGCTCGAGCGGAGGATGGATGGCTCTTCCCGCGCCGAAAATATTTTCCGGTATACTTCTGGAGAAAAAGACCACCTCTACTCATCATCGGTGTGAGAAGAAAAAAGGAGAGAGGATTTTGGGTATTGGATACGAGGGACTTGAGTTTGTAAATTAAAAAAATTTAATCCTTTAAGATGTAAAAATGAAAATTCATATTTACAATAAACTCTCAGTATTTGCATCTCAACTACACGATTATACTTTGATGACGTGACGAGATCTGGACTGTCGGCAGCAGCCAGCTGCTGCTGCCGCAAATAAAAATCCGTAAAATCTTCCCCCTGAATCTTTCTTTTTTAGATTTGGTCAGCTTCGAACTGAACATCAACAGTACAGTTGGAGCTGCAAGAAAGAAAAACTAAATTAGTCAGTCAATGCAAAGTCTTTATGTAGGTGTAAACTAGCAATTAAAAAGTTGGATAATAAAAATCTTTAAAATCTGAGCTGAAAAGTGACATTTAAACCTACAAAAGTAAGACAATTGGAGATCCTGGTCAAGTTAAGAGACTCAGCTTAGGATATTATATAAAAATGATAGCAAATCAAAATTCGAAACCAAAATAAATTTCCGCTAACAATATCTTAAATAGCAAGTGACTTTATACATAAGACGAGAAGCACACCGATGATGTCTTCTTTCTCTTAATTAACAGGTATATAAGTTAATATACAAAGAAGGTGACATGTTGGATGATGTTTCACATAAAAGTTGGAGGGATGAAACAGAGAGGTGCATCCAAAGTGCTGTGAGACCGACCTATGCCTTTAAAGCTTAAAGGAAAATTCTATAGGATTGGGTACAATTGGCTATGATGTGTCATATAAGAAGCTGTTCATGGCAAAGATGAGGATGTTAATATTAATGTGTGGGAAACTTAGGAAGGATAAAGTACAGGTTGAAATGTATCAGGGTGGAATTGGGAGTTGCTCTGATAAATCTGGATGAGTCATTTAAGGTGGTTCTGTTATTATCATATTCAGCAGAGGCCTAGGATAGTAAAGAAATTATACAAAAACTTAACAGTGTAGCTCTTGGCAAAACCAACCCATAATTAAGAGATCATGAGTTCAAACCTCCTTGGGGTCTATCAATCCAAAACTAAAAACGAAAAAAAGAAAAGGAGTGGTATGATTCTGGTTGATGAAGATGAAAATAGCTAGGGGAGGCCAGAAATGACCATAGGAGAAGTTGAGGATGGACATGTGGCTAGATTTAATACCAAATATGACCTTGGATAGAACTTATTGGAGGGTAAGGGCAAATCCAACAGAGTATAAAACTCACCAAGATCTTTAATATCTCGATTTTCCCGCTGACCTAATACCGATACAAGATTGCATATGAGTTCAAATCTCAGTAATATCTCAAGATTGGAATCTTAAATATCTCAGAAGTTTAGTGTAATTTTATGTTTTTCACACAAATTTGGCTGTGATTGCAACAACAAAATTCACCCCAACTTGGAGAGATCTAGGTCCACCTCAGTTTTTGGACCATCAAATGGCCTTCGAGATTGTTTTCAAACTATGCCAGTAGCAGAACCCATTTATAAGTCTTCTGATTTATTGGGCTGTGATCATTCCTTACTTTCCCTTGCCATTTTTCTACTTATTGTCCATCAGTCGTCTGTTATTTCCTTCTTTTCAGATTTCAACATCTTATTTTGTTAAATCCATGTAGCTGACCCCATTAAGTTTGGATAATGTGAATCTGTTGCTGCTGCTGTTATGAGTTCAACTAATTGAGAGATATAAATAAACTATACTAAGTTAACATGAACGGTGATCTCTATTAGGCAATTACCGGCCAGATGATGCCACAGATGAAGTGAGACTGAAACTAGGTTGTTCTTGAGAGCAACGATTGGCTCTTTTTGATAAATCAAATTTTCCAATCAATTGGCTATCAAACGCACTGAGTAAGAAAGCTAATTAGTGCCCTACATGACCCAACGAATGACCAGTTCATGACATTGTAGGCAACCCAGTATACCTGAGAGAATACGTTTAAATCCTAACAGCTTCTAGGAACAGAAACATTAGACTCCAGGTGGATTAATCAAACACAATTTTCCTACCTTGGATGTTAACTGCAGGTATATTCCAAGAAAGGGGCACACCAAACCCACTGGGGTGTACTAAAACAGAACGCTGGGAGCAACAATGTCTTCCCTCTCCTAAGCATAAGGTCAATGTGGAGTAAAATAAGAGATTTAGCTTCTCCGACACCAAGGAAACAAGTGTTTCAGGATGGGAAGTTCTTTCAACTTTAGATAGTTCTAACACAAATATATACACATAATTATGCAATACCAAAAAGATAAAAAGTTTAAATTGGACTTGTATGTTACCAAAAATTTCCAGGAGCAAGGGGTAAGCCAGATTTTACATGCAGCATTAACGATCACTTAAAAAGTTATGGCCTGGATTAGAGAAATCCGCTTCCCTTTCAGTAAAAGGCCATAATGAAAGATGATCAAGTCTTGCAAATTTTGTCAGGTAAGTCCCTAACTAAATGCCAAAAGGTTCCTTTAATAGTTTACTGGTGCCCTCTTTTTTCTTCAGTCAAACACTGAAGAAGCTAGCAAGAGTAACCCAGGTGTGGGTGGAGATGGTGGCATCCTTCAAGATCAGAGTGGTAGACTTATAATGGCCTTTTTCCATCTACTATGACGCTTGCACCAACTCATGGTGTGGAATAAGAACCCTTTTAGGATTTGTTTGTGTGTAATGATGGGAATTTTTGGGTTGTCATGTCAATTCAAACTCTTCGACTATTGTGTGTTTCATCATTCATAGAGACTGTAATCTACATAGATGCTGTGCTGGTTCCAAAAAGCACTATCAACTATGGATATTTTAGCTAACTTTGCTTCTGATTCTTTGGCTAGTTTTTATTTTTAAAGTGTGACCTTTTGAGACTCTCATTTGCTTGAAGATTAATGAAATAATTGAAATGACATCCCGACAAAAAACTAGAGGCATCTCAAAAATATGTCTGTGCTCACCACTTGCTCTAGATACATCAATAGGTAATGAGGATGTTTGCTGAGGAAGCATCTCAACTTGTTTTTTCCTTCCTACACCGTTACTGCTGATATTGCCCTCATCCAAAACAACATCATCAGCATTTCCATTTCCATTTTGGAGTTGCATCCCAGTACTTGGCAATAAGCCCCTTCCATTGTTAGGCATATCAGCATGACGAATGTTATTTTTCCCGGCTATATCTATCCGGCAATTATTATTTAGGACCGATGGACTATGATTAAAACTAGTTTCCCCAGAAGACAAGATGTACTGCTGTTCAGGAGCAAGTTGAAGCAATGCAGCTGTTAGCCATGTTAGTTTGTCATTAGACATTCTCAGTTGTTTCTCAGCTTCAGAAAGAGTTTTTAAAGCTTGACGCAGTTTCTCCATGTCTTCTTTGGATACTGATCATCAATGTAATAAATCAGTTAATATTGGAAGAATAAGAAATATAGCTCATAAGCAGCAATTGGAAACACAGCATTTTAGAAGAATCAGTCATCGCTGTTTTAAGAAAAGTTTTTCCTTATTTTGAGTCTGATTTAGACTCCCCGAAGTTGTAACATTGGTGTACATGTATAGTTAAAGCCTTAAAGGTGACGTCATTCTGTTTTTTGCAAAACTACAGAATTGTTCTTTTTCCCATCATGCTCTTCTTCTCTTCTCATGTTGCTAATTTATTTATTCGATTATTGTTACATGATACAAGAGATTCAATAAACTGGTTACCAATCCTCCATTAATGCTGCTTTAAAAGATTTTCAGAGCGAAGAGTTGATACCCCTGCAGCAATCCTTATGCAGCCTATCTACTTGCATTGTTCAAAATATGGATATAAACTAGGACATTCTTATGATCATGCTACTGCTGCTCATGAGAATCTCCAGATGCTACAGTCAGAATTGATGAAGCTTAGTGATGTAGCCTCGTGTGAATGAGAACAAGTTCTTCCAAGATCTTCAGATGATTAGCAGTGAATAAACTAGGGTTGACTGAATCAAGCTACTGTTTATGGCTAAAACAGAATTTGGACTTAGAAATTAAACTCTCTAACTAAGCTTTTGATGTGAACACAAAGATCCCCTGACCGAAACCCTAAGCTGGCCAAACTCTACAGGAGGGGCATTTTGGGCATTTTAGCCCTCAATTTGCTCCTGAAATTAAATTAGGATTTATTTCAAAAATTATTCAAGTCAGTCTGAATGCAATTTTAAGTAGTTTGGAGTCTTTTATTGTGAGTTGAAGCTATGTTTGAAAGAGTCAAGAGTCATAGTTGACGTAGGATAGGATTCTCTATCTTTTTTTAGTCTGGAATTGTTTCTTTATTAAGAGTCCACTTTGAATGTAATAGAATGATTAGAATCCTTATCTGATTGGATCTCCTAAAGTTGAATGTAATAATAGTATGCTATGTTTAAAAATGAAAAGACAAAAAAAATGAGAATAAAAAGAAAGAAATAAGAGGAAAGAACAAGGAGATAGAAAAGATTCTTTCAGGATCCAATCCATATTTTGATTTTCATCTTGGTTATCCTTTCCCCATTATTTTTGTTACATCCCATGAAGATTGTAAATATTCGAATTTTGCCTTTTCCTCCCTGCTACCCTATTCATATAGATTTTTGTTAAAACCCTAACAACCCTTAGGATCCCAAATTTGTTTCCTTATCTTTCTCTCCAGTTCCCATCTACACCATAGGAGTTATCTTAGTTTGTATATTAAATTTAGTTGGGGATATGTTAATGCTCAGAGTTTTCTTTTCTTTGACCCTTTTCCTATCTTTTTTATATATGCATTTTTTTTTCCAACAATATAAAAGCATATCATATTTGTGTTTGTCATTGTGGATTGGAATTCAACATCTTATCAACTTTTGTTCTAACTAGTTTCATTCTTAGTGTGAGGATCTATAATTCTTAACATGTATTGTTTTTGTGTTGAATATTGATGGTTTTTTAACTAATCATTGTTTGGATACATAGATTATTGTTAAATGATGGATGAGAATTATGAAGATTCTGATTATGATAATGCTTTGGACCACGAGGACCAAAGCGACGCTGACCATGGTACGACTGCGTCCTCTTCAGGTACAATATTTGATTTCTACTTTTCAATTTCAAGCATACTTAAAATGATTGTTGTAACTTATACTGGGATAGACACTAATGTTGTCACATTTTTCAAATGTAGGGCATAAAAGAGGGCGAGGGCGTACCATAGGAAAAAAAATCAACGACAGAGTCGGGAAGAAAGATGTGGGTCTCAATGAAGACACCGCTATGGTTGGGAAATATAGTACTGAGGCATCCACGTACATAGGGATACTTGCTAGGGATCCAGTCAAGTTACCATTGAACTATCCAGATTGGAGAAAGGTTCCATTACATCACAAATTAGATGCATGGGCCAGACTTAAGGTATAATGATATCCTTTATTATCTTATTTATGTTATTAATTCATGAGATTTGACATCTACTAATGTATCTTCTTTATTATAATAAATTTAATGAGCCAGATGAAGGTTGACGCATTTTTTTAATGAAGTTAGGTCATGCATGGAAGGATTTTAAGGTAAAATTATTGAGAGAGACAAAAGAAAAATACGCAAACATTTATGATGCTCCTCGTCCTACTAGTCCCATAGAGGTTCCATCAAATCAATGGGAGTACCTCAAAGTCAAGTGGACATTTGAAGAGTGGAAGGTATACAATTTTTTAAGCAGTCCTGTGATTTTAATATTTTTTTATCATAATAGAATTCTATTTTTACTTTACCCATTTACTTATAAAATATATGACAAACATGTGTTTGATATATGGTAGGAAATGTCTGCAAAGAATAAAAGGACCAGAGAAAAACAAAATATATCTCATACAACTGGTCGGATGAGTTTTGCACAACTTGAACATGAGATGGTAAGTTTGTTATTCACATCTTGTGAAAATGGAGAAATTATGAAGTCGATGAGATTTTAGTGACATTAAGGATCATAAACTAATCTACTTGATAACCAGCCATAATTACCATGTGGGTTGTTCATTGAAGAATCAAATTTAGTTGATACGTCTACATCATCTCATATGCTGGGTTAATTTTTAGGAACACTTTCAGTCCCACCCCTTGTCCTTTAATATCAATGTCTACTTTTCTTGAACAAATCTACAAGAAAAGTAAGCTAAAGTAAGATATGTCAAAAAAGAAAGCATTAGCTACATTTCCCAAGAAGTCAAGAGAGCAGACCAAACCATGGCTTAATTTGCTACTATTTTGTTTGTGATTTTGCTTGGTTTCAATTCTGTGTCCTTGTTTTGTTAATTTGATAAAGTCGTAGTTGTGCTCGGGTTCACTCTACTTAATACGCATGTGACGTAGTTGTGTCAGCCACCTGTTGTCCTAGTCCAATTATCTGATTTTGGTTTTGTAACTGATTTAATTCCCAACCAGTACACAACTTGCACATGAGATGGTGAGTTTCTTATTCACATGATTTTAATCTTTTGTCATGTTTAGTTGTTTAGAAGGCTAAAGGTGAGGATGTTACCAGAGTTAAATTTTATAAGAGAACTCGCCAAAGAAAAGATGGTAGCTTCATAAATCCGGCTGCTAGAGAGATTGCGGTATGATCTTTTGTTTCAATTAAATTTAGCTTATAGAGAATACTAATATTTTCTATCATGGTATAAACTAACTTATTTTACATTTGTTTATAGGAAAAACTTGATAACGAATTAGAGAAACAACTTCCAGAGGTAAGAGACACTTCTGCTGCCCAAGACAATGCTTTTGAGGTAGTCATTGGGAAGGAACGTCCGGGGCGGGTTCGTGGTGCAGGTGTAGGAGTTACACTTGCTAGTCGTCGCCTCACTTAGAAAGACAATGAGATACAATTGGAAAGAGAAAAAAGTCAGCAAAAAATTGAAAAGTTGGAGAATGAGGTCAAAGACATGAGACATGACATCACCCGATTAACTCAACTTTTGATGGATAGGTTTGGTTCACAAGGTTCAACTCACTTATGTAAGTGTGAAATGTCTTTATGAATTTTATTGGTTTCTTTATGTTATAAATTATTACATTTTATTTGTACAACTGATAATGGAAGCCGTTGAGGTCCTTGCTAGAGTTGTGTTGGTGCAACCTAGAGGGGGGGTGATTAGGTTGCAACTAGTGGATTGTCCCAATTTTTCGGTTTGTGCGAAAATACAAGGTAAATTGAGAATTCAAATGAATTTAAACAATGACAAGCAATCACAACACAAGATTTATAGTGGTTTGACTTTACAAGTCTACGTCCACTCCTCTCTTGGCCTCAAGAGAGATTTTCACTAATGATTCTCTTTCAATACAATGGGTAGGGATCAAACCCTTTACAATCTTTGTTACGAGGCAAAAGCACCCTTTACAATCTTTGTTTATCTTAGGGCAAGAGCACCCTCTTCAATCTTTGTTCACGGGCAAGAGCACCCAACCAATCTTTGTTCACGGGCAAGAGTACCCAAAACCAATTCTAATCTACCTAGACTAGAATTGAAAACAGTTACAAGAGAAGGATGTTACCTTAACAAGAGGTGTGACACTTTACCTCTTGTGTGTGTGTGATGCAATAAGAGTTGTATGCTCAAGATATGAAATGCATACACCACCAAAGCCTTCAATCGCCTCAAGCTTGACTTCCACAAGCTTACTTTAACACCTTGGTATGTTCTTCAAGGTTGGGGAGAAGGTGAAAGGCAAAGCACAAGGCTTTCTTGCAATTTGAGAGCTTTAGGATCACTTGGGGAGTGGGCGATCAAGTGTGAGTGTTGTTACTCTCAAATGAGGTGAATTGGGTTTATATAGAGCACCTTTGAGTGTCAAAACCCAATCCCCAACGGATAGAAAACGGACACATTTTTGTCCTATTTTTCAGCCCAGACGGACGTCCGTCTGGTCAGACGGTCATCCGTCTCAAAAGTATTCGTTGCAAACAGCTGTAGAGGATATTCTCTTTAAACTAGCCGTTATAGTCAAATCTGGGCCAGACGGACATCCGTCTGACCTCGGATCGGCTCTACGGACATCCGCGGACATCCGTCTGGCACGGACGGAAATTCCATCTGGCCTTCTGTTGTTTTCTGAGAAACAGAGTTATCAGTACAGACGGACATCCGTCTGCTTAGACGGCTGTCCGTCTGAACTCTATTTTGCTAACTTAAGTTGGGGCTGAGACATGGCTTGGGTTTTTGGACTTTTTGGTCAACCCTAAGCATTATACACCTCACTAACATGTCCTAGGTCACTCTAGTAATATGAATTACATATAATTGATGCATTTACATGAATGTGTATGCGAGAGTGTCCTAAGCCCTAATTCAACCTAAGTCTTGATCTTCGACTTGATCTTCGACTTGATTTTGTACAACGGTCTTCATGTCCATCTTGGCATGGTCATCTTGACTTAGACTTCATGTCCATCTTCATGTCTATCTTGGCATGATCTTGGCTTTGACTTGCATATGGCTTTGACTTGGAGTTGGTCCACTTGTTCTCATCTTGAACTAAAACATCATAACTCAATATAGCCATTAGTAATTCATGCTTATTATCATCAAAACCAATAGAGGCTGATGTGGCAAATGCTGACATGGCATTTCCCAACAATCTCCTCCATTTTTGATGATGATAAACACATGAATGATTGGAAAATATGAATGATAATTAATAGCAAATAAACACTCATTCATATGCATGTTATTTTCATGTTTTTCCATGGTGAATTCTAATTCATGTTTGTTATCATCAAAACATGGTGAATTCAAGTTTCATGTTTGTTATCATCAAAACCAATGGAGGCCGATGTGGCAAAATGCTGACATGGCATTTTCCAACAAGTTGGATTGCAGAATCCACAAATATTTGAAGGTTATTTTCATCTTCCTAAACTTCTTCCTCTTGTCTCTTCTCTGTACCTTAGTTTTTCAACTTCTTCCTCTTGTTTAAGATTAAAGACACTTCAGCAGGTGAAATATATGATTCACTTTGTTTTTGTCAATCTAAGAGGACACTTCTATTTTTCTTTCTATGTGTTTTGTTTATCATACATGGATCCAATCTCAATGTCGTTTAGCTCTTTCTATTAGTTTTGAATCATATCAACTGGATTTCCTTGCCTGAATCCGTTTCATCTTTATATGGGTGCTTTCATTGAAATTCATTAGAGTGTGAGTTATGTATAAGTCATGTAATTTATTTTTTGTGGATTTATTTTTTGAAGTGGGTTTTGTTGTTTGGTGGAAATAATGATCCTAAGTTCAAAATTTTCAAATTTATCATACATGGGTAATTCTCAACTCTAGTTGTATTTGAATCATGAAGCCCACCCGTCTTGTATGTAAAACCTGCAGGACTGACAATAGTGATTTAAAGATAGGGGACTTGTGTCTTTCATCTTTCAGCCAATGGGCTATAATTTCCTTGGGTGGATTTTTTTGTTTCTTCTGATTATTTGGGCCTTCTTTAGTTCTTTGGCTTTATAGTGGGTAGCTAGGCATGAAAGTAGATTCTGGCTGTCTACTGTTGCTGTCCTGAGACTCTTCTGTTTGATGATTTGGGCCCTTTCAGATGGGTTTTGTCTGTATGGGCTCTTAGCCTCTTAGGGAAAGAAAGATCCATTCTGTTACTGTATGCAGGTCAAGTTCCCATCAGCTATTATTACCTTAGTTAATTTTTCGTTTCTTCTGATCAGTGAGGGACTCTGGTTAATTGGCCTTGTTATGATCTGGTTCTGTCATGATTCAAAGATCCCAGGAAAAAACATCATTTCCACCAAAATACATCACTTAATTTGTGAAGTGTATTCTCCCTGCCTATCCTTCTTTACTATCTTATTCAGTCTTTCACTAAAAGAAGAGGCTTACAATATAAGTTCATCAGTTCTCCATTACGGGCATGTAATCAAGTCCTTTATTCATTTCCCTTCATACATGGATAACTTCTATTCTTTATAGGTACTTAGGAGATCTCTAACTTCTCTTTTCAAGACATGGATAGCCCAAGGCCCTCTATCTTCCCCTTGATAATATCCACTGTCAAAGAGGAGTCTGATATGATGATGGAAATATGTTGCAGTTTTCTGGCATCCACAAGCACAGCCTACAGCCTATGCATGTGTACATGCCATATATGTGCCCAAAGGATTGGGGGCCTGGGGCTGTAGAGGATTAGAAGAAGAAGATGAGGGGTTGGAGATGATTCAACTTACTGTTGATTAAAGAGCAGAAAATTAAAGTCAAAGATGTCTTTGAACTTGCAGAAATTCTAGCAACTTGGAGTCCTCAATGAAGATTGAACTTGGTCACTTGAGGAAGGACGAGCAGACTTTCTATTTCAGTTGGTCTCTAAATTCAGTTTAATACTTTCAAAGCATGTCTCAGACAAATAAGAGACTGCTATTGTGTTTCTTTTGACAGTGAAGGGCTGAGAGCCATAACTCCTTATCTCTTTTCTCTTCTTGTCCAAATCGATTGTCTTGTGTTGCTGCTAAAGTGTGTTGGTGCAAGTGCTGTGAGGACTCTTGAAAGCTTGATCCATAAATTGAGACAAAGAGTTTCTGCTGCTGTTCCTACATTAGTGATGCTACAAGCACCCTCCAGCTTGGTTTCTGCTTTGGCATTCACTGCAGATGCAGATGACAGATCAGAATATCTCCTCCAATACTCCATTAGTATAAAAATGAAAATTGTAAAGTAGAGCATTCCTGTTAAATATTGTACTTCATTTGTAAAATTGAATTTGGGTTGATGGAATTGGATATTCATTTGTAAATTGAATTTAGATTTTGATGGAATTGAATTTAGCTTTTTGGAACATTTTTTTTAATTAAAAAAAACCTATCCTATCCTGGCGTTTTCTAAACGCCGGCATAAGTATTATATACCGGCATTTATAAAAACGCTGGCGTAAAGTATTATATGCCGGCGTTTATGAAAAACGCTATGATTTAGAAACGCCGCAACAAACATATTTAACGGCGTTTTAACAAACGCCGCAACAAGTACTTTTGACAAGCCTGAAGTTGCTCCTAATGTTGAGAAGATTAGGAGAAAAATTGGCACGTTCCCAAGTTTATCAAGTTCACAGGTATCTGAAATCCAAGAGAGACTAGCAAACACAAATAGCTCTCCACGTGATGCAGGTTTTAATTCACATGCTTTTAAGAATCCAAATCACTTGGGTAATAGAGGTACAATTCTAATGGTTGCACTGCACTGCTTGAGGGTAGTGTGATGGAAGTTTCTCCTGAGAAGACCGGCAGATCTGATTGGGTTGACTTGAACGTGAGTGATTCAATCCGGAAATGCTCCTAATAGAAAAACAACTCTAGCAACAAGCATATTAAAGAATTAGATAACTTCTCTTATTAGTCACTTTCTTCCTCGACGTTAATTTCTCAGATCTCTGAAATTGGAAACGAAGGCATCAAATGTAACAACCCAGATGATGGGAGCTTGAGAAACAGCTACGGCAGCAATCGATGCAACATCCCAAATATTCCTATGGATTCTTGGGATGATTCTACACTTGTTTCAGAGAATTTCTCTTGCCTAAAAAGAGATAATTATGGAAAGATGTGGGGCATATGAGATAATTACCTCTATTGAAACCAGGTGATGATTAATTTTGTGCGATGTGGGGCATATGAGGCACAATAGGTGGATTGACAGGCCTAGCTAAATTAGCATTCTGAAAATTAGGGGCTTGAGGGAACTGAACATTTTGATAATGAGAAAATTGGGCACTTTGTTTTTGAGGGGCATCAAATTGATTTTGTGTGGAATAATTGCTTAATCCATTTTGGTTTTGCCCTTGAGACCATGAAAAGTTAGGATGATTCTTCCACCAAAGATTGTACGTGTTACTGTACAGGTTTGGAAACATTGCACTGACATTTTCATGTTGGCCCCTAGAATAGCTAGGACATTCCTCAATTACATGTGTAGGAGACTGACACCATGCACACATAGCAATAGATTTGTCAATAAAATGTGCTTGACTAGGTGGTGGTGGTGCAGCTTTTACTACCAAAGTCTCTAACTTTTTCAAAAAATTATCTATTTGTGCTTCCTTATGAACTTGGCTATCAACAAAATATCCCCTACTAGTCCTTTCAGATTCTTGAGTTGACTCCCATTCTCTAGTTCTATCTGCTAGGTCTAAAAGAAATTCCCAAGCTTCGGAATCATCAGTGAACGATGTAAATCCTGTGAGGCACATAGATTCCAAAAGTTGCTTTGTTTGGTAATCGATACCTTTATAAATTATTTGGCATAAATGCCATAATTCTATACCATGGTGAGGGCATTCTTGGAGAAGGCTTTGGAATCCCTCCATTACCTTAGCAAAGGACTCATTGTTTTTGACGAAATTGAAGAATATCATTTCTTATTTTATTCGTCTTAGAGAAAGGAAAGAATTTCTTCAAGAATAGGACAGTGAATTGTTCCCATGTGATAATGCTATCCCTAGGTAAGCTATAAAGCCACTTTTTGGCTTGATCCTTTAATGCAAAGGTAATAAACCGTAGTCTTACGGCATCAGTAAGTTGTTGTACCTTCATAAGGACACAAACCTCCTCAAACTCCCTAAGGAACAAATATGCATCTTGATCAGGTAACCCATGAAATTTGGGTAACATAGATAGATAATGAGATTTGAGCTCAAAATTATTACCCCTCACTTTAGGTAAACATATACAGGAAGGTTGTGTAGATCGGGTTGGATAAAATCTATCTCTAAGACTCTTAGGTGGAGGTGGTGGAGGTAGAAATTCCATGGTCAAGTTAGACACTCGAACAATTCTATTTGTAGAATCACGAGTCCAGACACACATGCACTAACCACCTAATGCAATTAATAACTCTTATGAAAGAATGAGATTTAAAAAAAAAAATATATAAATAAAGTAACTAAAGAATAAAAGAAAAGAAAACAACAAAAACGAAAAGGAAAGTACTGAATTTCCCACCACAAAGATTGAAACAATGATTCCAAAGCTGTAAGGTTGCCATATAGCTGAGCACTATATAGGTTTGACAGCAAGGGAATCCGTATAGTCTTCGGAGCCACCTACAATCGAATCCTGGGGATTCTACAGTAGAGTGGGGACTACTATACGTTTTTCTTTCTACTCAAGTTAAGAGTAATATCTTTGATTTTTTTTTTTTAATTTTTTTATAAATCACTTCGATTTACCTAAGAATGAGAAAAACAAAGTGGACTAATACCTCCTCGGCAATGGCGCCAAAAACTTGTTTGTGAAATTTTAAAAGTAACCGCAAGTGCACGGTATCGTGTAGCTAACGGGTCGATCTCAAGAAGATATGCCACTTAGAATTCAACTTCTTAATAGTAATGCGAGAGTGGAATGATTCAATTTTTGTTAATTAATTAACTAAACTAAAAGATCCTAATCTATACATCTAATGTAATTGAATTGAAACGAAAGATAAATTAAACATAATCAATGCATAAATAAAAGACAGGAAAAAAAATGCGAACAATAAAAATAAAAGGAAAAGGGAAGTGATCCGAGTGTTAGCTCTGGATCGAGGGAAGGGGAGTATAATAATAATGACTTTGACCGTGGACCCTTTCTGTAGCTTACAGTCCACCAATCGGGGGGGAATGGATATTAGAGAAAAAGAAATTGCATAAAGTAAATAACATAAAGTAAATTGCATAAAGTAAATTGCAAAAAGTAAAATGGAAACCTTAACCAACCTATTTTGGCATTCTCGGGGGGTATGAGGTCTTCCTCCCAGCTAAGGATGACCGGGCTAATCCCCCACCCTAGGGATGTTTTTCTATTTATTTTAAAGCTTTCATTCGGGGGCTACAGTTCCCCGTCCACCCTATTTTTGTTGAAGTCCTTAACCATTTTGGCATTTGCCCGGCCAACCTTAGCCCGAACAATTGGGGCAATGTCATAGGTTTTGTAGGCTTCTGTAGTAACCTAGGTGTCTTCCCGACCTTTTGCCTCCTTCACTACTTCTTCATGCTCCACCCTCATTCGCAGCAGGGTTGGTATTATTTGGCTAAGAGGCCCTCTCTGACGCTCGAGTTCAAAGGGAATTTCATTGAGCATGACACCCTCCCGTCCACCACCAAGAAGTGGAGGGATTTTTTCATTATTTGTCGGTCTGCTGGTGTCACATCCACCTAGCCGGTACCCTACCTGGCATACCCGAGTGTGTGATCCACAGCCCCGAAGATCAAGTATTGAGATAATCAACCTCCCACATAGACAATAACATAATCATGAACATAAATAATCAATGTACAAAGTATAATCAAAAGATCCAAATAAGGGAAGAATAAATCACATGTCATCAGAGTACGAAAGACAATCAAAATGTCTAAGTCATAAAGTAAAGTGAGGCGGAATCTCACTCTACAAATAGCAGAAAGTAGATCGCAAGTCAAAAGAAGATTACAATTGGTTCTAGGGGTGTCAACGGTGCGGTTTGGAGCGGTTTTGGGCTAGGCCTAACGGTTGCGGGCTGAAAACCCCCCAGCCCAAACCAGCCCATTTAAAAGATAACGGTTACGGTGTGGCCTAATGGTTTGGATTCAGTTTGGCTAACGGTTTGGACTAAATTAAAAATCAATATTGAAATTTATTTTTATATTTTCCTCAACTCCAAATCCTAGTTTCTCACACAGAAAACTACAAAAGATAGATGATGAAGACTCCAAGTAGATCCAACAATAAGTGATGGCATTAGCTTGATCCAAACCACCCTCCACCCTCAAAAAATACAGAATTTATATTTTCTATCATGTGTAGACCAACCTCACAATTTTCACCCAATGAAATTGAATTTATAAGAGTTAAGAGTTATCAATTAAGACTTTTAAATTTTAAAATAATAAAACTAAAAGAAATTTATGAAATTTGAAAATTAAAAAGTTAACGATTAAGATTAAGACTTAAGAGTTATCAATTAAGAATTTTAAATTTTAAAATAATAAAACTAAATGAAATTTGAAATTTGAAAATTAAAAAGTTAAAACCTAAAACTTAAACCGTTAAACGTGTTAACACTCAACTCTCAACTACTCAAACTCGAGTCTCAACGTCTCAAACACCAAAATTCATGGATCATTAATTACATTTAAACAATACAAAAAAAAAAATTTAATTACATTTAATATTTTAAACATTTAAACAATGCTCTCAAGTGAGGGGCATCATCGTCAATGTCCATGGGCTTGGGTTTCGACGCCAAATCATCAACCAAAAGGGTCCACAAGTCTCTTTTCCCCCCACTTCAAGTCTTTGGACCTACAAACATAACAGATTCCGGGCCGGGTCAAGGTTAGGATAAGGCCGGACATTATAGATCTACCCTAAGGGAAAGGTCTGGCATGACTTCCAACTTTAAGTTCTAACATCAAACGAGTCTTTTTCACTCAAAACAAATAGGGTGTCCTAGCTAGGTTTGGGCCGGATTTTACATCCTCCCCCCCCCCCTTAAAATAATTTCATCCTTGAAATTGAGAGAGTACTAGGCTTTCGAAAGAAATGGAGATACATCGCTTTTACCTTGATTTTCTTCTCCCAAAATCTACGGAAAATAAATAACAAGAAGTCTTTTGTTAGAAAACAAGGAATAAATCTAACATACCTTGAAATCAAATCGAAAGTATGATCATGGGTTCATGAAGATTTCACAAGGATTATGGCAAAGATCAATATGAAGATCATAAAACCTTAAAAATGACAGGAGAATGTAGAAGAGATGGTTGCAAGGATGCAACATCTTCTTCTAAATCTCAATCACAAATAATAAAACATAGTAAGAGTAGATCAATACAACACAAGAGAGATTACTAACCTTTGATTGAGGAACAGGAGATGAAAAGCTTGAAGTCTTGAAACAATTAGATGGAATAACAAATCATGAAGATCACACTTGATTTCTCTTTGAAATCATCATGTGGAGAGTTCACAAGGTTATAGAGTGTATGGAGATCCACTCTAGAACAGCAGGGATAGAAGGATCAGTCATGGGAATGACTTAAAATCACCCTCCTATCAAAGGGAATAGAAGGCACAAGAAGAAATAGAAGGGAGAAAAGATCAGCTTCGAGGTAAACTTCTACCAATTGAAACTAGGCAACTCATACGATAGAGAATAAATCGAACAATGTATATGGTAGGTATGCATTTGGCACAGCAACAAGATTAGGATTATGTGGGATTTCACATCCACGGTTTTACCATCAATAATAATAAATGCAAGTAATAGATTATCATGAGCAAGAATAAGTGCAATAATTACTAGAAATATTACAGGAGTCCAAATACTCCAATAAAATACTAAAGGAAATAATCAATGATCAAAAGAATAATGAGTTTAGTGGAAGCAATCAAAATAATTAAATAAGTTTCTTTCTAGTTTCTTTCTCTAAAGCTATAAAATGCAGTTCATGTTTAGCAAGGAAGGGGGGGGGTTCTCTAGTTCTTCTCCAGACGGTCAACAAAATGTCTGGCAACCTGTCTCCTCCATCCATCAATGGGTGTTATAAGCGCACTCCATGTACTCACAGGAGCTCCCACACAAGCTATCTCCATCTCCCAATGACGGTGCCACATCTTCTTCATATAAGAAGGGTTTTTCATATGGATCACTTCCAACTTCCGACGTTGGGCCAACATCTGTGCAGTTTATATAATACATACAAGAAAAGGAATGAGTTATGACAAACTCAGTAAGGATAACATAATTCTCATCCATATGTCAACACAATCAGCAATGCATATATGATATGTATGATATGCAAAAGTATGAATACTACTAAGATCTAACTGTGCAAGTCTCTAATAGTTGACATGCTTTAAGATATACACCAACCCTCTTCTGGGTAGGTCTAGCCACTCTGATCCCTCACAGACTGGATACCTCTGTTGGGATCCTGGGTAAAGGGGTAAGTCCACACCTGGCTCACAAACCATGGCTGGGGTTAAGTCAACACTCTCTTACCATGACCATTGGCATGAGTACTGGCGCATGTCGGGGTTTCTAGTCCAATGCAAGTCATAATGGTAACACACTACATGAAGTCTAGATACTTCCCCTATGGCACCAACCAACTCGGTTCTGTATCCTTCACAACCTAGGAATGAGAACCCTCATGGACTAGCTACCGCTATTGGACTCCACTCCCTAACCCTATGGTCATCCACATATTGTTGTGGTGGAAAGCTCTCATGACTCCTCACGACACCCAGTTCGCTCCTTGGACGTCCATGAGCCCAACCCTATGCAACCCTACCATTGCATGAACAACAGTGGACCACTGAATCTCCGCACGGACTAGTTACCACTGTAGGATGAATCAGAGTCACGTCACCATCGTCACGGGTCATCCGGCTTCAATTCCCCTACCGAAAGGGTAGTAGTATGTGGGGTACCTAGCCATGCAACTCTAGACTCTCCCTAGGTATGTCATCTAGTAGTCATGATAGGGCTGGAGGCATCAATGAGCATGTGTTCCATACCACAACCATCTGATATCTCAAGCCAAGATATCCCAATGGTGTCACATCCAGCCAGCCGGTACCCTATCTGGAATACTCGGAGGAGTGATCCATAGCCCCGAAGATCAAGTTTAGGAATGATCATAACCACATAGCACAATAATATAATCAAAAGCAGGAACAAATCATTGTATTCAAGTAATTTAATAATAAAAGTCAAGAAAGGATCTCAGAAGGATCACAAAAGAACATCAGATTGCGGAAAATGATACCAATCAAGTGTAGGGTGAAGCGGAAAATCACTCCACAGACAAGTGGAATGTAGATCAAAAAGGTAGATTACAACCGGTTCCCAACATGAAAGGGGAACAAACAACTAAGGTCTCAACGAATCTAACAAAAGTCAAAAAGAGGATGAGACGATGTCCCATCGCTAGCACTCAAGTGCTAAAGCCGAACTACTCCTGATAAGCATCAATCTCATACTGATAGTCTTCACCAACGTAATCACCATAGCTAGTATAGTATGAGTCATCAACTTGTCTTCAAAGTACTGACCATCATAATCAACAGTAGTAGTATTACCTGCAAAGAAGTCTAACAGAAGATGTTGCAAAAAGGAGTGAGTCCAAAAGAACTCAGCAAGGCAGTTCAATCCATAATAACATAATAACACATGAAACAAACCATACAGTATGCAAAATGATATGAAACGGACAATACATATATGCTTCTAACTCTATGCATGTTGGTTTCTATTGGCAGACATGCTTTAAGTCATAGCACCATACTTCTTTGGGTCGTCTCATCATTCCCCCTCAACCATTTAAGATATCTTGGGTCTGCCGTGGTAGTTGGGTTAAGGCATCTATCTTTGACATTCCGTGGCTAGGGTTTATGTCACCTCTCTCTCACATCACCATTGGTCAAGTATTGGCGCATGTCAAGGCTAAGCCTAGCCAAATGCAAGTCTTCTATTTAGTTATATCAACTTAGTTCCAGATACTTCCATTCCTCGCCTCGGGCGATCCTTTCCGATATCCTTCACCCTAGAGTCATCACATCTTTATGGTAAAATCCACCATCTCAGACTCATCAACCCTATTGGCCAGTTACATCAAGCTAACAGGTACTTCCATTTCCTCTCACAAAGTTGGTTACCGGTCTTGATTTCAGGGGCCCACGTTCCACTCTGCAACCGTACCAATGAATGGCGTCTCACGAGTATCCGCAATGTGATTCATGTCCTATACAGATATAATGAATCTGAAGTGCCCACAAATCCCCATTGCTACCACGGGTTGCTCGGTCTCAATTCCATTCCGATCGAGTTTGATATAATAGGGACATCCTAGCCAAACACTTCTAGATATGCCCTAAGTATGTCAACCAGTAATCATGGAAAGTGCCAAGGGGCACCATAGGAAAATGTCCCATACCACCTCCACTGGTGTCCAAAGGCAGGAATGCCAAAAGGGCATTCCCCATTCCCCAATCACAACCTAGGCAATCACATTCCCAATCAGTCTCCCACATACACGATAACACAATCATGAACAATAATATAATCAACGTCAAATGTATAAGGATAAGAAATAATATAAATAATGAAATAATGATAAGGATAAGAAATAATATAATCAGAGCGCGGAAATAAACGATACCAATGTATATAATCAAAAGGAGAGAGAGTGAATGGAAATCACTCCCTCAATAGCAGCGGAATGTAGCTCAAATCAAGTTAAGTATTACAGATCCAAATCTTAAAAGGAGAGATAACCATATAAACATCTAAACAATTGTTTCCTCGGTCTTATACAAAATGTCTTTGTAAGTATAAACATATGAGACCAAGTACAACCTCTCCCACACCAATGTTGAACTAATCGTAGTACGAAGCGTAATCACCTTCGGGATCTTCACAGTAATCTTCATGGTAGCTAGTACCCTGAGGGTAATATGCCTAATCGGGGTTCGTCTCAGTGTAGGCGCCATCAAATCCTTTCATACCTGTAGAATAGTCTTACAAAACAATTGCACAGAAAGGAATGAGTTCAAAAGAACTCAGCAATGCAGTTATTCCATAATACATAAGTCACATGATCCAAAACATAACACGATGCAAGTTGATATGAAACAGATGATGCAAATATGATTCTAACTCTATATATGATACTCTCTATGGTAGACATGCTTTTAGTCATAGCACCATACTCCTTTGGGTAGGTCTCCATCACTCTTCCCTCAACCATTTAAGATATCTTGGGTCCACCGGTGGTAATTGGGTCCTGCATCACTCGGGACAATCCATGGCTGGGGTTTTAAGTCACTGCTCTCCCACATCACCATTGGTATAAGTATTGGCGCATGTCACGGTAAAGCCTAGCCCAATGCAAGTCATCTATTCATTCATATCATGTCAGATCCGGATACTTCCCCTATGGCTACAACCAACTCGGTTCGATATCCTTCACACTAGAGTCATGTATCCTATGGCACCAACCAACTGGGACTACGGACTCATCAACCCTATTAGTCATCCACAAATAGTAGACGGGAAGCTCTCACGTCCTCTCACGGGTTGGTTACCGGTCTTGAGCGCCCGTGACCTAAGTTTAGCCATTTGCAACCCTACCAATAAATGGCCTCTAACGAGTATCCGCAATGTAATTTATGTCCTCTCATGGGTTGGTTACCGGTCTTGAGTGCCCATCAAACCACATTACTACCACGGGTTGTTCGGTCTTAATACCCTTCCGATTCGGGTCTGATACAACAAGGACATCCTAGCCAACACTTCTAGACAAGTCTTATATATGTCATCCAACAATCCGGGAAAGCGTCGATGGGAATCTTCGGAGAACATCCCATACTATTCCCTCCGATGTCCAAGGACAGAAATGTCAATAGGACATTCACCAATCCCAAATCATACTTATCGAATCACATTCTCAGTTTCATCATATCATACATAAGTGATACTTCATCGTATTGAGAAGTAAGTCATAACATCCACATGATCAATCATATATGTAATTGACAAGAATGAATAGTCATGATAAGTATTGTATATAAACATGGTACTACTGTCCTAAAGTATGTACAGTAGTAATATGATGTTCAATTACAACAAAGAAGCTAAGCCTACTAAGTTGCCAACATCAGTGTAAGATTCATATAGTCTATGCATATATGGTGATAACCGTGCTTACCTTGAGTCAAGATGAAGATAATCCAATAATCACAAGAGAATGATCCGAAGATAGTATATAGACCCTAGACAAACATAGATGAAATACTAGAAAAGAAATCGGGAAAATTGGAAGTCGAATGGGTCAAATTGGCAAAGTACACAATTCAGCAATCAATTGGTTGACTGACTTGGTCGACTGGGTCAGTCAACCAAGTAGTTGACCAAGTGAACAGTGCGGGGCTTAATAGTGCATTTTGATTGGAAACCTAGCTTCCGGGACTCGGATCGATCCGAAATTTGGAGGGATTGATAGGAACAATATAAGAATACTATTTAGCAAGTAATTAGTATAATCCAATGGTCTAAATAGGAATCCCAAAATTGAAACCCTAAGTTCTAAATACTAGAATCATAGTTTTTAATTGAAATCAAGAGCAATTGCATGGGAAATTAGGGAATCAGCTAGGGAAAGTGTTAAGCAATAGATACACTCAAATGCTAGCATATAATTAGACTTAGCATACTTAACCTAATCAGTTTAGGACAAGAAACAAGATGCTAAGAAGAAAATCATGGAAATGCATATACAAGAATCAAAATGAGAGTATAGCATAGGTAGAAATGGAAGGAGCTTATGCATTAGCAAGGAATGAATACTTGAAGTGGTGGTTGCCAGGTTGCAGCACCAACTTCAAGGTTACAACAGCAAGTAAGAGAAGGGAATAGAGTAGAATAGAGAGTAAGAGAGAGAAATCATACCTTAGAGATGATCTTGAAGACAAGAGACAATGATTGGCAATGATTGATGCAATATTCCTTCACCACTACCAAGAGAGTGCCTTGGGAAGCTCTCCCCTCATTCTCAGCAAGCTAAATGAGTAAAATAGGGTTCAAGTCACGAGGCTCACTTAAGTAGAGAAGAGAATATCCAAAAAGCATCAAATTCTTGGATTTGGGAATCCTTTGGTCGACTGGCTTGGTCAATTGGCCCAGTCGACCAAGGTAGTACAGCAAGGTTGATCCAGGGAAATGAAAGGCTAGAACAACTCAAACTCAAGTGGGTTTTCTCCTACAAGTCAATCAACAAATCTAGATTAGAGTATTACCTTCAAATTGAGTCCGGATGTGCATTAGGTACTTCAACTAGACTTCCCCTCTTCTAGGTGCAATTTCTCACTGAACACTGACAGTGCATCCAAGTAAAGGGCACCACTGTCAATATCCATGGGCTTGGAATCAAACATCAAGTCTTCAAGTAAGAGGGACCACAAGTCTCTCCTTCTTCCACTCTGGGTGTTCGGACCTACAAACATCAATGATTCCGGGTCAGGGTCAGGGTTAGGGTTAGGATAGGGCTGGGTTTCACAGTCTCCCCCCTTAAAAGAAATTTCGTCCTCAAAATTCAAAGCGTACCTGTGCTTCCAAAAAGATGAGGAAACTTTTCCTTCATGTCTTCTTCTTTCTCCCATGAAGCTTCTTCAAGGGTGTGATTCTTCCACAGAATCTTTACCAAAGGAATGGTACGACTCCACAACTGTTTGTCCTTTTTGTCTAGGACTTCAGCTGGCTCTTCATCATAGGAAAGATCAACACTAAGTCCTTCAGGAGCTTGCTGTAGTATGTGTTCTGGGTTCTCTATGTACTTCCAAAGCATCGATACATGAAACACATTATGAACTCCAGCAAGAGATGGGGGTAAGGCCAAACGGTATGCGACGGGTCCAACCTTCTCAAGAATCTCGAAAGGTCCAATGAAACAGGGGCTAAGCTTTCCTTTTACATTGAATCTCATCACACCCTTCATAGGTGATACTTTGAGGAAAACTTTCTCTCCAATCAAAAATTCCAAGTCAGTCCTTGTCTTATCGGCATAAGATTTCTGTCTAGACTAAGCAGACTTGATCCTTTCTCTAATCATATCAACCATCGGGTAGCTTCGATCATTTCTGGACCCAAGACTCTTCTTTCACCGGTCTTAGCCCAATACAAAGGCGTCCTACAAGTGTTACCATACAAAGCCTTGAATGGAGCCATGCCTATTGTTGCTTGATAACTGTTGTTATAGGCAAACTCAAACTCAACCAAAGCTAAGTGTTCATCCCAATTGCCACCCATATCCACAACACAAGATCTAAGAATGTCTTCTAGGATTTGAATTGTCCGCTCAAATTGTCCATCAGACTATGGATGATGAGTTGTACTCAGATTCAATTGGGTTCCCAAGGCTTTCTTCAAACTATTCCAAAACCTTGAGGTGAACCTAGGATCACGATCAGACACAATACTCACCGGCACTCCGTGAAGACAAACCACATTGTCTACATAAAGCCTAGCTAGCTTATCCAAAGTATGAGTGATCTTCATAGGAATAAAATGGGCTGATTTGGTCAACCTATCAACGATTACCCATACAGTGTCATTACCTTTACTTGTCCAAGGTAAGCTAGTCACGAAGTCCATAGAAATATCTTCCCACTTCCAGACGGGGGTTAACAAACGGCTTTCACACGTTGGCAAGTCTCACACTTGGCAACAAAATCTTCCACATCAGCCTTCAAACCAATCCACCAAAAATGTTCCCTTAAGTCCTTGTACATCTTGGTACTTCCAGAGTGTACTGTAAAGATTGACGGGTGTGCTTCCTTCAATATTTCCTTCTTAATTTATTCAACAGCCGGCACACAAAGTCTATCGCTAAACAATAAAGTACCATCCATAGACATACTAAAATCAAGGTCCAATTCGGGATTCAAGGAAATCTTCTCAATCATCTCTTTCAATTCTTGATTGGAACCTTGTAGAGCAACTATTCTGTCTCTAAGGGTGGATCTTGCTATCATGGCAGAAAGAACAAAATCCGAACCTTCAAAAACAACTTCCAAACCAAAACCCGCAATCGAAGATAACAAAGATTGACTCAAAGCATTCAAGTCCAACACTTTCTTCTGACTTTTTCTGCTAAGAGCATCCGCAATGACATTAGCCTTACTTGGGTGATACTGAATGTCACAGTCATAATCAGAGACTAATGCTAACCATCTCTTTCGTCTCATATTCAACTCCTTCTGGGTAAAGAAGAATTTCAAACTTTTATGATTTGTGAAGATAGCGATCTTCTCTCCATACAGGTAATGTCTCCAAATTTTCAAAGCAAAGACAACGGCGGCAAGCTCTAAATCATGAGTGCGGTAGTTCCACTCATAATTCTTCAATTGCCGAGAGGCATAGGACACTACCTTACCATGTTGCATCAACACACAACCCAAACCAATCTTAGAAGCATCAGTGTAGACTGTCAAACCACCGAAACTATTATGTATAGTCAAAACCGAAGCACTTGTTAATCTAACTTTCAGCACTTCGAAATTCTTCTCGCAAGCTTCGGTCCACACAAACTTCTCTTCCTTTCTAGTTAGGTTAGTCATAGGAGCAGCCAACCTAAAAAAAGTTATCAATAAACCTTCTATAGTATCCTGCCAATCCAAGAAACTTCTTATTTCTGTCACAGTCTTCAGTCTTTCCCAATCGGCAACTACGTGCACCTTCAAGATCAACACGAATACCTTCGGCAGAAACCACATGGCCGAGAAATACTACCCTTGAGAGCCAAAAGTCAAACTTGCTAAACTTAGCATAGAGCTTCTTTTCTCTCAACCTTTGCAACGTGAAATTTAGGTGTTTCACATGCTCTTCCTCATTCTTTGAATAGATCAAGATGTCATCAATGAAGATGATCACAAACTTGTCAAGCACATCATGAAATACTCGGTTCATGAGATCCATGAACACAACAGGAGCATTAATTAAACCAAAAGGCATAACTCTAAACTCATAATGTTCATATCTTGTTCTAAACGCTGTCTTGAAGATATTACTTGACTTCACTTTCAACTGATGATATCCAGACCTCAAATCAATCTTCGAGAACACGGCTGCAAACTGATCGAAAAGGTTATCAATTCTGGGCAACAGATATATATTCTTGACGGTCAACTTATTCAACTCCCGGTAATCAATGCATAGACACATGCTACCGTCCTTCTTCTTCACAAACAAGACTGGAGCTCCCCAAGGTGAAACTCCCTTCTCTTCTTTTTCTTTTCCCGCCTAGTAGTGTATCACCTTGGTTTCCAATCCGAAAGCAAGATATCCAAGAAAATCATCAACAACTTGCTTTCTCTAATGCAATCGAAATCCCCAAATTTAGCAAAATTTCGATTACTCTCAAACTGCTAGGAATTTTAACACCAAATCAGTTGCCACATGCTAGAAATAATATGCTAGATGTACTCATGCAATTCGTTTCAACCAATTTCGATGTTTCTCAAAATCCCAATTTTGACCTAAAAGCAAAAGTCCCTCTTTTTTTGCTAAATTTTTCGCTTTAGGCCGTGATTTCGACGGATTTCCTTCAAATAAACTTCATAAGCATGCAATTCCAAGTATCATGCACGTGCTAGTATGTTTAATTTGAATTTTTCCCAAATTCAAAATTTTCCAAAAAATTACGAAAATGCCCTTCTTTTTCTATAGGTATAGACATTATGCAGAGATAGGGGTGAGGAGGAGGTCAAGGACGAGGTAGGCTGGTAGGAGCTAGGAGAGGTGGAGGACAGGCTCCAACTCAGCCACGAGAGGAGGTCATAGATAGACACCGATTCACTACACCGCAGGCAGAGTTTCTTTATGAGACATACTTTGGACACTGCCGCATCCAGCACGGTCTCGATTACTGTAGCTACGAGAGTTGAGTACATTTAGGATTAGACGGAGATTTGGCACGATGAGATGGACACACTTGTTTATAGCGGATTTACTAGTGTATCCAGAGTTGGTTCGGCTGTTCTACAAACAATTTGACTTCGTTCGAGGAGGGTTTGGGAGTGGATTTACTTCAGCTGGTGGTAGCTAGTCAGGTTCGAGGGACACGGATTCGCTTTATACCCGTACACTCTTGGAGATCTTCGGGGTACCTTCTACCCACATGCTTGTGTATGGATACCACCTAGTGCTAGGGTAGACAGGCATGTCCTTCCCTACGAGTTACATGAGATTTGTGCCACATTGTGGGATGACTATCGATGCCTCCTTTCACAGAATAGCGGAGAGATGACTCCGTCAGCTAGAGTGATTGGCAGGATTGTGGGCAGGAACATCATGTCTAAGGCGGGACATCACCATAAGGTGTCGGTGATGGATGCCTTAGTCATTTATTCGATATACATGGGATTTGAGATAGATCTGGCATTTATCATTCAGAATGTCATGATCGATATAGTTGAGCGCCCGAGTATGAGGAATCTTTGTTTTGGACGGCTATTGACGCTCATCTTCAGATATTTCGAGGTGAGGCTAGATGATGAGGAGGTGACGACTAGGGATATGGGCTATCCGATCGGCACGAGGACCATTGGACTGATGCAGCTAGATGATGCTATGAGATCACCAGGTCAAGAGGATGAGTCTGAGTCAGAGTATGAGGACGATGTGGCACCAGTGGATGAGGGACAGGCTGGCCCAGATTCAAATGATCAAGATGGAGAGGATGCAAAGATGTGTGATGCTGGTCAGGATAATCATGGTATTCCCACACCACACTTTGATGTCGGAGGCCCATCACATGCCGCTCTTGAGACACTAGACTTATATGCTTAGATGCTTTCCATGACTTCCATACTGGAGAGGATGGAGGTCAAGCACGAGCAGATGTATGAGAGGATGGAGTTGAGACAGACACAGATAGAGTCAAAATAGGAGCAGATGCAGTCTCAGCTGACTCAGATTTCCGATGATGTCAGGGCACTTAGAGATCAGAGGCGGTCTCCCAAATAGATAGATTGTACTAGGATTCAGTTTATGCTTTTTATATGTAACTTACTATAAAACTTTCTTAATTTAATGAAGTTCACTTTGTTTCACTTTATTATTGTGTATTATGCACTTTCTTTTTATTTCATTAAGTGATGCTTGTTAAATCATAATTATGGTGTATTATTCAACAAACAACTTATGCTTCATTAATTAAGTTTCTAGTCCGAGTTATCTATTACTCACTCTAGGAATACAGGAGTCACTTCTAGATCTATGACTCGGGAATGTTCCGTTATCGTTTCTGTGGTTGGGGTTTCACTTGAACTTGGGCTCTAATACCACTCTGTTACATCCACCCAGCCGGTACCCTACATGGCATACCCGAGTATGTGATCCACAGTCCTGAAGATCAAGTATCGAGCAACCATACCTCCCACATACGCGATAACTCAATCATGAACGATAATATAATCAAGGTCAAAGCATATAAATAATGAAATAAGGATAAGGATAAGAAATAATATAATTAGAGCGCGGAAATAAACGATACTAATGTATATAATCAAAAGGAGAGTGAGTGAGCAGAAATCACTCCCTCAGTAGCAGCGGAATGTAGGTCAAATCAAGTTAAGTATTACAGATCCAAGTCTTAAAAGGAGAGATAACCATATTAACATCTCAACAATTGTTTCTTCGGTCTTATAAAAAATGTCTTCATAAGTATAAACATATGAGACCAAGCACGGATGCTCCCACACCAATGTCGAACTAATCCAAGTATGAAGCGTAATCACCTTCGGGATCTTCACAATGATCTTCATGGTAGCTAGTACCTTGAGGGTAGTATGCCTCATCAGGGTTAGTCTCGGTGTAGGCGCCATCAAATCCTTTCGTACCTGTAGAATAGTATAACAAAACAATTGCACAGAAAGGAATGAGTTCAAAAGAACTCAGCAAGGCAGTTATTCCATAATACATAAGTCACATGATCCAAAACATAACACGATGCAAGATGATATGAAACAGATGATGCAAATATGATTCTAACTCTATATATGATACTCTCTATGGTAGACATGCTTTTAGTCATAGCACCATACTCCTTTGGGTAGGTCTCCATCACTCTTCCCTCAACCATTTAAGATATCTTGGGTCCACCGGTGGTAATTGGGTCCTGCATCACTCGGGACAATCCATGGCTGGGGTTTTAAGTCACTGCTCTCCCACATCACCATTGGTATAAGTATTGGCGCATGTCACAGTAAAGCCTAGTCCAATGCAAGTCATCTACTCAGTCGTATCATGTCAGATCCGGACACTTCCTTTATGGCTACAATCAACTCGGTTCGGTATCCTTTACACTAGAGTCATGTATCCTATGGCACCAACCAACTCGGACTACAGACTCATCAACCCTATTGTTCATCCACAAATAGTAGAGGAGAAGTTCTCACGTCCTCTCACGGGTTGGTTATCGGTCTTGAGCGCAAGTGACCTAAGTCTAGCCATTTGCAACCCTACCAATAAATGGCCTCTAATGAGTATCCATAATGTGATTTATGTCCTCTCACGGGTTGGTTACCGGTCTTAAGCGCCCATCAAATCACATTACTACCACGGGTCGTTCCGTCTCAATACCCTTCCGATTCGGGTTTGATGCAACAAGGACATCCTAGCCAACACTTCTAGACAAGTCCTATATATGTCATCCAACAATCTGGGAAAGCATCAATGGGCATCTTCGGAGAACATCCCATACTATTCCCTCCGATGTCCAAGGATAGAAATGTCAATAGGACATTCACCAATCCCAAATCATACTTATCCAATCACATTCTCAGTTTCATCATATCATACATAAGTGATACTTTATCTTATTGAGAAATAAGTCATAACATCACATGATCAATCATATATGTAGTTGACAAGAATGAATAGTCATGATAAACAATAGTATATAAACATGGTACTATTGTCCTAAAGTATGTACAACAGTCATATGATGTTCAATTACAACAAAGAAGCTAAGCATCAGTGTAAGATTCATATAGTCTATGCATATATGGTGATAGCCGTCCTTACCTTGAGTCGAGATGAAGATAATCCAATAATCACAAGAGAATGGTCCGAAGATAGTATATAGACCCTAGACAAACATAGATGAAAGACTAGAAAAGAAATCGGGAAAATTGGAGGTTGAACGGGTCAAATTGGCCAAGTACACAATTCAACAACCAATTGGTTGACTGACTTGGTCGATTGGTAGTCGACCAAGTGAACAGTGAGGGGCTGAATAGTGCATTTTGATCCGAAACCTAGCTTCCGGGGCTCAGATCGATCCGAAATTTGGAGGGATTGATAGGAACAGTATAAGAACATTATCTAGCAAGTAATTAGCATAATCCAATGGTCTAAATAGGAATACCCAAATTGAAACTCTTAGTTCTAAATACTAGAATCATAGTTTCCAATTGAAATCAAGAGCAATTGCAAGGGAAATTAGGGAATCATAGGGAAAGTGTTAAGCAATAGATTACAATCAAATGCTAGCATAGAATTAGACATAGCATACTTAACCTAATTAGTTTAGGACAAGAAAAAAGATGCTAAGAAGAAAATCATGGAAATGCATATACAAGAGTCAAAATGAGAGTATAGCATAGGTAGAAATGGAAGGAGCTTACGCAGCAAGGAATGAACGCTTGAAGTGGTGACTGCAAGGTTGCAGCACCAACCTCAAGGTTACAACAGCAAGTAAGAGAAGGGAATAGAGTAGAATAGAGAGCAAGAGAGAGAAATCATACCTTAAAGATGATTTTGAAGATAAGAGACAATGATTGGCAATGATTGATGCAATATTCCTTCACCACTACCAAGAGAGTGCCTTGGGAAGCTCTCCCCTCGTTCTTAGCAAGCTAAATGAGTAAAATAGGGTTCAAGTCACGAGGCTCACTTAAGTAGAGAAGAGAATATCCAAAAAGCATCAAATTCTTGGATTTGGGAATCCTTTGGTCGATTAGCCAGTCTACCAATCGGTCGACCGAGCTAATACAACAAGCTTGATCCAGGGAAATGAAAGGCTAGAACAACTCAAACTCAAGTGGGTTTTCTCCTACAAGTCAATCAACAAGTCTAGATTAGAGTATATGTAGAAGCTGCACTCGGTCCTTCATCCGTTGGTGTTCGACCAACTCTAGATGCCTCGTCTTGAGGGCCTTCCTGATATGCCAGTGGTGGAGGATCCAGATCCTATGGACTTCATAGACTCTCCCCTCCTTGAAGAAGAACCCACTCCCGAGCTTCAAATTGAAGATGATGGGATCCCGGATAAACAATAACATAATCATGAACAATAACAATAAAAGTGCGGAAGATAAACCATAGATCCAAATAAGGAAAGAATGAATCATATATAAATCAGAGTACTAGATAAAATCAGAGTGTCTACATCAGATAAGTAAAGTGAGGCGAAATCCCACTCTACAACCAGCGGAAAAGTAGTTCTAAAAGAGAATAAGCAAGATAAAATCTAATCCCAGTAGCAAGTACAATGGGTAACTAAATTGTTCTCCACTTTATAGACAACATCCCTATAAGTATAAATCTCTTAAACGGCACAAGGGCGCTTCCACTCAATGGTCGGACTAAGCATCGTACGGAGCATAACCACTCGCGGGATCTTCAGTGTAATTGTTGTAACCGCAATCACCTTCCTGGAGATATGCCTCTTCGCCTTGCGCTTCTTCATAGGGACCGTCATAATATTCAGTACACTGCAGAATAGTCTAACAAACATTGTACAATAAAGGAATGAGTTTCAAAGAAACTCAGTAAGGCAGTTAAATCCATAATAACATAAATGGCAGGACTTCAGAACAAACATAAATGCAATATGGTATGAAACAAGCAATGAATGAATGAATCTAACTCTATATATGCTGGTCTCTATTGGCAGACATGCTTTAAGTCATAGCACCGTACTTCTTTAGGAAGGTCTCAATCGCTCATCATCAGTTGGTAATGGGTCCGGCATCCCTCGGGACATTCCATGGCTGGGGGTATAGGTCATCACTCTCTCACATCACCATTGGTCTAAGTACCGGCGCATGTCAGGGTAAAGCCTAGCCAAATGCAAGTCTTCTACTTAGTTACATCAAGTCAGATCCAGATACGTCCATTCCTCGTCCCTGACGATCCTTTCCGGTATCCTTCACACTAGAGTCCTCATAGTCCCTGACTACGGACTCATCAACCCTATTGGTTATCCACATATGGTAAACGGGAAGCTCTCACGTCCTCTCACGGGTTGGTTACCGGTCTTGAGCGCCCGTGAGCCCAAGTCTAACCATATGCAACCCTACCAATAAATGGCCCCCACAATGTGATTCCTGTCCTCTCACGGGTTGGTTACCGGTCTTGAGCGCCCATGAATCCCCATTGCTACCACGGGTCGTTCGGTCTCAATACCCCTCCGATTAGGGTCTGACATAACAGGACATCCTAGCCAAACACTACTAGACAATCCTAGATATGTCATCCAAAAGTTTAGGAAGGTGTCCATAGGGCATCTCCGGAAACATCCCATAATATTCCCGTAGTAGTCCAAGGACAGAAGTGTCAAAAGGACACCTCTCCTTTCAAAACCATACTTAAGCATACACATGCATCAAATCATATCATCACATATATGGTAACTTCATATATGGAAAGAAATCAATAATTACAATCACTTTGTATATACTTGGTAAGTAAATCATACATGAGTCAATTCAATATGAATAAGTAATGCTACTAATATCAAGACAGTACCATAGTAGTATAACATTATAAGAATCTAATTAAAGAAATAACTTAACAAGATTCAAATATAGAAACTAAGATATGCAATTTATGTTGTTAAAGAAGTAACCATCCTTACCTTTTATAACTCGAAAAGGAATCCTAAGAAATCAAGTAAGATCTTGGCAAACTTGAGAAGAAGGTCCTAAACAAGTGTATACAACATATTAGGAAAGATCCCTAATAGAAAAGATACCAAAACATCCAACACAGACCAATTCTGGAGTTGTTGTACTCATTGGTCGAGTGGATTGGTCGACTGGTCCAGTTGACCAATCAGTCGACCAATGCAGACAGTAGCCTAAAAAAAATTAGAGTTTTAAGATATAAAATCCGAATTTGGTGGTTCAAAAGGGTACTAATCAAGGGGTAAACTACATCAGTAGTATCCTAACATAAAGGGGACCTCAAAACACTAATCCAATCAAGCCATCAAGATCCAAATTAGGAAACAAAAAGTTACCACAATTAGATCAATCATGGATCTTGAAGAACTCAAGATAGAAATCAAAGACAAGAACAATAGGAGAATGGATCATTGCTTCAGGTAAAGGTATCATGAAAAGCATACTTAGATCTTCAAGGAAATAGGCTTAAAAGCATAAATCTAAATAAGGAAACAAAACCTACCATATATGTAACTATCATGATTCATGAAGAAAACATGGTATGATAGAAGAGGAACAACTAGAGATTGATAGATCATGGATCATGAAAAGAAAACACAGCAATTGACTACTAACATGATCAATGTAGAAGATCCAAGGAGATCAGAATTCAAATTAGAAGTTAAACAAAGACTAGATCATGGTTTGATCATGATTCCTTCAAAAGCTTGCAATGATCATGGTTAAGATCATTGTTTTAGCCATTAATCCTTAGGATGATCATGAGAGACAAGTCCAGAGATGTTTGCAACAGAGAATGCAGCATCTCCTCTACTGTCTCAACTCAAAAAGGAAAGAAAAACAGAGATGGAGGAGAAGAAGAGAGTGTAGACATACCTTTGATGCAAAAAGGAAGAGTTTTGACGAAGATCCGTCAAGAAAATCACCAAGGATGCAAGGGAGATGACTTGCAGAGGTCTTTGGTTCATTCCAAAGAGTTTGGAGGCAGCAAATACGAAGTAGACTCGAGATTGGACTTAAATAGAGCAAGCAAAACCTAATTGCCAAAGACAGCACTCATTGGTCAAGTGGATTGTCCAGTCGACCAATCAGTCGACCAATGCAGACAACAATTCCAAAACAGGGAATTGAAGACCCGAGATCAAATCCAATCCTAAAGGGGTTTTGCACACATATCAAGTGACTTACCTAATAGGTAGAAATGCCTTCAAACCAAGATAGAGAGCACTCCAAGTCCATCAACTAATCCGATGTTCATCAAGATTCAGTTTCCATAAATAGAACTTCATCATCAACTCTCATGGATTCAAAGCCAGACACCAAGTCCTCCACTGGGATGGCCCAAAGCTAACTTCTTACTTTACTTCGGGTCACTGGACCTACAAATAACAAGGTTTCCGGGTCAAGGTTAGGGCTGGGTTTTACATTCTCCCCCCCTTAAAGAAATTTCGTCCTCGAAATTGAAAGCGTACCTGTGCTTCCAAAGAGGTAAGGAAACTTCTCCTTCATGACTTCTTCCTTCTCCCAAGAAGCTTCTTCAGGGGTATGGTTCTTCCACCGAATCTTCACCAAAGGGATGGTGCGATTCCCCAGCTGCTTGTCCTTCCTATCCAAGATTTCGGCCGGTTCTTCATCGTAGGTCAAATCAGCACTAAGTCCTTCAGTGCTTGCTGCAAAATGTGTTCCGGATTCTCTATGTATTTTCGGAGCATCGAAATATGAAACACATTGTGAACACCAGCAAGAGGCGGAGGTAATGCTAATCGATACGCAACAGGTCCAACCTTTTCCAAAATCTCGAAAGGTCCAATGAAACGAGGGCTAAGCTTTCCCTTAACATTGAATCTCATCACACCCTTCATTGGTGAAACCTTCAAAAAGACTTTCTCTCCAACTTGAAATTCCAAATCGGTCCTTCTCTTATCAGCATAAGATTTCTGTCTTGACTGGGCAGACTTAATCCTTTCTCTTATCATATCTACCATAGCACTCGTAGCTTCAATCATTTCAGGACCTAAGACTTTTCTTTGACCTGTCTCAGTCTAGTACAAAGGTGTCCTACAAGTACTGCCATACAAAGCCTTGAATGGAGCCATGCCTATTGTTGCTTGATAACTGTTGTTATAGGCAAACTCAACCAAAGCTAGGTGTTCATCCCAATTACCACCCATATCCACCACACAAGATCTGAGCATGTCTTCCAATGTCTGAAAATTCCGCTCAGATTGTCCATCGACCGTGGATGATGAGCTGTACTCAAGTTCAATTGGGTTCCCAAGGCCTTCTCGCAAACTATTCCAAAACCTTGAGGTGAACCTAGGATCACGATCCGAAACAATACTCAATGGCACACCATGCGACGAACCACATTATCCACGTAAAGCCTCACTAGCTTATCCAGAGTATGAGTGATCTTCATAGGAATGAAGTGGGCTGATTTGGTCAACCTATCAACAATCACCCACACAAGTGTCATTGCCTTTACTTGTCCGAGGCAAGCTAGTCACAAAGTCCATAGAGATATCCTCCCACTTCCAACTAGGAATAGGAAGAGGTTGAAGTAATCCAGATGGGGGTTGTCGAACGGCTTTCACACGTTGGCAAGTCTCACACTTGGCAACAAAATCATCAACATCAGCCTTCAGACCAATCCACCAAAAATGTTCCTTCAAGTCCTTGTACATCTTGGTGCTTCCCGGTGTATAGTAAAGACCGACTGGTGTGCTTCCTTCAATATTTCCTTCTTAACTTCTTCGTTTGCAGTGCACGCACAGTCTTCCTCTAAACAATAAAGCACCATCCATGGATATACCAAAGTCGGGGTCCGACTCGGGATTCGAAGAAATCTTCTCAACTTTGATCAAAAGCTCTTGATCGGAACTCTGCAGAGCAACAATCTTATCTCTAAGACCAGATCTTGCCGTCATGGCGTAAAGAATAAAATCAGAATTCTCGGGGACAATTTCCAAATCAAAACTCTCAATAGAAGACCACAATGGTAAACTCAAAGCATTCAAATCCAAAGTCTTCTTCTGGTTCTTCCTACTAAGAGCATCAGCAACAACGTTTGCTTTCCCGGGTGATACTTGAATATCACAATCATAATCGGAGACTAGTTCCAACCATCTCCTTTGTCTCATGTTCAACTCCTTTTGGGTAAAGAAGTATTTCAAACTCTTATGATCCGTGGAAATGGCAATCTTCTCACCGTAGAGGTAATGTCTCCAAATCTTCAAAGCAAAGACAACAGCGGCAAGTTCTAGATCGTGAGTGGGGTAATTCCGCTCATAATCTTTCAATTGCCGAGAAGCATAGGCTACGACCTTGCCATGTTGCATCAGTACGCAACCCAATCCAATCTTTGACGCATCGGTATAAACTGCCATACCACCGGAACTATCAGGTATAGTCAAAACCGGGGCACTTGTCAATCTATCTTTCAACTCTTGGAAATTCTTCTCACAGGCGTCAGACCAAACAAACTTTTCTTCTTTCCTGGTCAACTTAGTCATAGGAGCAGCCAACCGGGAAAAATTCTCAATAAACCTTCTGTAGTAACCCGCCAATCCAAGAAAACTTCTTATTTCCGTTACCGACTTCGGTCTTTCCCAATCAGCCACAGCTTGAACCTTTTCAGGATCGACACGAATACCTTCGGCTGAAACCACATGACCAAGGAATACTACTCTCTTAAGCCAGAAATCACACTTGCTAAACTTAGCAAACAACTTCTTTTCTCGCAACCTTTGCAAAGTGAAACTTAGATGACTCGCATGCTCTTCTTCGCTCTTCGAATAGATCAAGATGTCATCAATGAAAACAATCACAAACTTATCAAGCACATCGTGAAATACTCGGTTCATGAGGTCCATGAACACCACAGGAGCATTGGTCAATCCAAAGGGCATGACTCTAAACTCGTAGTGACCATACCGCGTTCGAAAAGCTGTCTTGAAGATATCACTAGACTTCACTTTCAATTGGTGATATCCGGACCTTAAGTCAATCTTTGAGAACACAACTGCACCCTTCAACTGATCGAAGAGATCATCAATTCTGGGCAGCGGGTATCTATTCTTGATAGTCAGCTTATTCAACTCACGGTAGTCAATGCACAAGCGCATACTACCGTCTTTCTTCTTGACAAACAAGACCGGAGCTCCCCAAGGTGACACACTAGGCTGTACGAAACCTCTATCAATGAGCTCATTCAACTGATTTTGCAACTCTTTCAACTCAGTAGGAGCCATCCTATACGGAGCTTTAGATACCGGAGCAGCACCAGGGACGAGATCAATTGAAAACTCGACATCCCCTGTCTGGAGGCACTCCCGATAGATCATCGGGGAAGACATCAACAAAGTCACGGACAACCCCGACTTCATCGACTCTTTTCTCCACTTTACCCTTGCCTTCGGATGAAGCATCATCCACTAGGGCATAGACTTGCATCAGTGCGGACAGCACCTTCTTACAAACCCTTCTCTTTTCCCCCTGAAATTCTAAGATCGGACTTCCACAAATATGGAACTGAATTTTCTTTGAGGAACAAAGGAACACAGCTTTGTGGGTTGTTAACCAATCAATTCCCAAAATAATATCGAAGTCCTTCATATCAAGAATTACAAAATTGGCTTCCAAGTTCTTCTCTCCAATCAACACAGGACATTTAGATAACCCCTTATCTAGTTTCACAACAGGACCAGTAGGTGTACTAATCAATAAACAACTAGACAACTTCTCGGGGATTAGGTTAGTCTTCTTGATGAATGCGAGATGACATGAACGAATGAGATGCACCCGTATCAAATAAGGCAAATACAGAAATAGAAGCAACTAACAATGTACCTGTAATCACTTCATGGCTTGGATCCTGCTCAGCACTGGAAATACTGAAAACTCTACTAGAGGGAGGAGCAGGAGCACTCTTCACCACTGGAGCAGGCTGCTAGGTAGGCCGCTTCGGACAAGCACGAGCGAAATGACCAGCTTGCTTGCGGTAGAGAGCAAACATGATTGCTTTGGGACCAACGGGGTGGCTGCAACATGAGGGGCTTCGAACAAAAGGCCTAGCACTTGCACTTGCTGGTGGTCGGTTTCCGCCATCTTGTCTAAACTGGCCGGGCTGCTGAAAACCCGAGTTCTGACCTACACTCTAAGGCTGAAAGGTAGGAGTGGGGTAGGGTGTAGGTCTCACAAAACGCCGATCATTACGATCCACCAAGCCAGAGTTCCTTGGCTGCCAGGGCTTTTGCACACGTGCACTTTCCTTCTCTGTTTCTTCCAATTTCTTCGAGTTCTGCACCACTTGAGCATAGCTCACTATAGGCTGGACTGTGAGGTAAGCTTTAATGGCATGGCGCAGTCCTTTGAAGAACTTCTTCGCTTTGGCGAGGTCATCCTTCGAGAGAATGCGGAGCAAAGAAATGAAGCTCCTCGAACTTCGTTGGTACTCCAACACGACGAGAGATCCTTGTGTAAGAACCATGAACTCAGCTTCCTTCGCATCTTTCACCGCCTCGGGAAAGTAATTCATACAAAAAGCCTCTTTGAACAACTCCCAAGTTACAACTCCTGCATGCAAACCTTCCAAAACAGGCCAAGTGGAGATCCACCATGCATCAGCTTCTTGTTGCAACTTCGTTCAGCAAACAAAATCTTCCGAGCTTCCGAGCATTGCGGATGTCGGAAAGCCTTCTCCAACTCACGAAGCCACTTGTTAGGAAACAAGGGGTCCTTGGTAACTCCGGTGAAAGTGGGTACTTGCATCTTGAGAAAACTCTCCATCGGGCGAGTATGAGGAGTTCCGGCTAAACCTCCCGCATTCAGGGCTGCGGCATGAGGATTCACATTAGCACCAGCTCGAGTCTCATTATGCGAGTCATGAAACCCACCAACATCTGGTTGAACTGAGCTGCTTGCTGCTGCATCATATTGCCCTTAATATTGGCAATATCTCGGAAACTTCCAACATTCGGGGCACCAGGTATCTCATGGGTACCCTGATCAACATTAGGTATCTCACCAACTCCATGAGGTATTTCACCACCTCCTTGAGGTATTTCACCACCTCCTTGACCACTGGATTCACCACGCCCACTTCTCAGAGTAACCATTCTGCAAAACGAGAACATCAAAATACCGAATTTCAAGTTTCAACATAAACCACAAGTCCAAATGATTTGAAAACTTAAATCATGCTCAAATATATCCATATAGTCATCAAACAATAATCCATAAGGCAAAAATCACATTTTCCAAAAATTCAACAGCAAATGTGATCTCTGTGACTATTGGTCGAGTGATTGGTCGACTGACCCAGTCGACCAATGAGTCAACCAATGCGAACAGAATGCGAAAATTCGCATTATAAGCCTCATTTCCACATTCCAACTTCATTCTATCTTCTTCCAAAGGTGAGAGAGCTCTAGGGAAAGTCTCCAAAGGTTCTCACAAGTGTTCTGAGGTGTTTTGGTGCTTCAACAACAACACAACAACACACAATCATCACAAACAAGGTAAATCTCTCATTCTTTCTTCCATTTTCATCTTCTCATGCTTGCATTTCAATCAAAACCATGCTTTGCTTGTATCCAATGCTAGAAATCATGCTTAGGAATGCTTAGAAACATATTCCCTAGGTTTTAAACACAATGCCATGCATAGACAACAAGTTCTAACATATTGGTGTTCATCTCACAACGTTTTCATACCGAAATCGTTATCTTTAGAAAAATTTCGTTTTCTCTCAAACCGCTTGAAATTTTCGCACGAGATCAAATGCTACATGCTCAAGATGATACTGTAGATAGGTCCATAAAATTTGATTTAACCAATTTCAACTTTTCAAAAATCCAATTTTGACCTAAATTGCAAAATCCCCAAATTTCCTTCTTGCTGAATTTTTCGCTTAAATTCAAGTTTTCGATCGATTTTCTCCAAACAAACTTCATAGACATGAAATTCCAAGTATTGCGCACATGCTAGTATGTTCAAATCAAATTTCCCCCAAATTTGAAATTTTCCGAAAAATTACGAAAATACCCTTTTGGCTCAAATCTTAAGGTAGCACTAATCGGAATTGTCTCTTGTCTCTTTCACGGGATACACACTATGCGAGGGGAGGGGAGAGGACAAGGTAGAGGTCATGGTCGCATTGTAGGGGCACTTAGGGGCGGAGGTCGGGTTCCTTCGGAGCCTAGACGGGAGGTTAGGTGACCGGACATGTTCGACACACCTCGGGCCGAGTTCTGTCTACGAGGCCTACTTTAGTTACTTGCAATATTGAGATGGGACATCTACTTCACTTACGCCAGCTCGAGTCTTTAGGATTCGGCAGAGATTCGACACGTTGCGGTGGACTCATCTCTTCACCGAGGATCTGCCGGTATACCGGAGCTAGTGAGGTTGTTCTTCAGCAACCTTACCTACACAGAGGGAGGCTCGAGGCCAAGGACATCCACTTAGACTTGTCCTAAGGAGCGGGGTCTTCCGGACTTAGATTCGCTTTTCCACCCGAGCACCGGCTGAGATCTTGCGGGTTCCTTACTATCCATAGCGGTGTGTGTGGATACCTGCAGGAGCGGATCTCGGACAGCCATCCGATGCCGTACGAGCTTCGCGAGATATGCTCTACGCTATGGGATAGTCGTCGATGCTTCACTCCGTGGACCAGCGGACGGATGACGGATTCTGCCGGGATTATCGGTCGCATAGTCGGCCGAAACATCATGCCGAAGGCCGGACATCACCATCGGGTCACGGTGATGGAGGCCTATGGAGGCCTTAGTCATCTACCGCATCTACATGGGCTTCGAGATCGATCTCTCCTACATCATTCAGCAGGTCATGCTGGACTTGGTTCTGCGGCCTAGCATGCGGAACCTTTGCTATGGGAGGCTACCGACCTTGATCTTCGGGGCATTTCGGGGTGAGTTTCGAGGATACACCGGTGGACACCGGTTCCACGGGGATACTCTATCGGGACTCGGACCATTCGTCGAGATGAGACTACAGCAATCGAGAGATCTCCTGGTCCGGAGGGTGAGGATGATGAGGAGTCGGAGGATGAGGATCGGAGTCGAGAGGATGGAGGAGAGGATATCGGTCCCGATAGTGATGATCGGGCCGGAGATGATATAGATATGCACGAGGCCGAGCCGGTGCATCACGAGTTTCCTTCATCACACTTCGAGGCGGGTGGCCCTTCATATGCGGTTCCGGAGACTTCAGATCTTGGGGCACGGATGAGATCGGTGACTTCCATGCTAGAGAGGATGGAGGTCGGACAGAGCAGAGATGTACGAGAGGATGGAGTCACGACGGGATAGGATAGAGCATCGGGTGACTCGGCTAGCGGAGGAGTTCGGAGCATACGAGAGATCGGAGAAGATCACCTAGATAGATTGTACCCTAGGATTTTCATTTATGCATTTCGGATGTAATCGTTGTAAAAGCTTTTGAAATTAATGAAGTTCATTTTGTTTCACTTAATTATTGTATATTATGCACCTTTCTTTTCTTTGCATTAGTGACATTTGTTTAAGTATAATTATGGTATGTTATTCAGAAATGTTCAGTTATGCTTCATAGGTTAAGTTTCTAATCCAAGTGTTCTATTATTCACTTCTAAGAGTAGAAGAGTCATTTCAGATCAATGACTCAGGAATGTTCTGTAAAACCCAGCCCTAACCTTGACCCGGAAACCTTGTTATTTGTAGGTCCAGTGACCCGAAGTAAAGTAAGAAGTCAGCTTTGGGCCATCCCAGTGGAGGACTTGGTGTCTGGCTTTGAATCCATGAGAGTTGATGATGAAGTTCTATTTATGGAAACTGAATCTTGATGAAGATCGGATTAGTTGATGGACTTGGAGTGCTCTCTATCTTGGTTTGAAGGCATTTCTACCTATTAGGTAAGTCACTTGATATGTGTGCAAAACCCCTTTAGGATTGGATTTGATCTGGGTCTTCAATTCCCTGTTTTGGAATTGCTGTCTGCATTGGTCGACTGGACGAGTCGACCAATCCACTCGACCAATGAGTGTTGTCTTTGGCAATTAGGTTTTGCTTGCTCTATTTAAGTCCAATCTCGAGTCTACTTCGTATTTGCTGCCTCCAAACTCTTTGGAATGAACCAAAGACCTCTGCAAGTCATCTCCCTTGCATCCTTGGTGATTTTCTTGACGGATCTTCGTCAAAACTCTTCCTTTTGCGTCAAAGGTATGTCTACACTCTCTTCTTCTCCTCCATCTCTGTTTTTCTTTCCTTTTTGAGTTGAGATAGTAGAGGAGATGCTGCATTCTCTGTTGCAAACATCTCTGGACTTGTTTCTCATGATCATCCTAAGGATTAATGGCTAAAACAATGATCTTAACCATGATCATTGCAAGCTTTTGAAGGAATCATGATCAAACCATGATCTATTCTTTGTTTAACTTCTAATTTGAATTCTGATCTTCTTGAATCTTCTACATTGATCATGTTAGTAGTCAATTGCTGTGTTTTCTTTTCATGATCCATGATCTATCAATCTCTAGTTGTTCCTCTTCTACCATACCATGTTTTCTTCATGAATCATGATAGTTACATATATGGTAGGTTTTGTTTCCTTATTTAGATTTATGCTTTTAAGCCTATTTCTTTGAAGATCTAAGTATGCTTTTCATGATACCTTTACCTGAAGCAATGATCCATTCTCCTATTGTTCTTGTCTTTGATTTCTATCTTGAATTCTTCAAGATCCATGGTTGATCTAATTATGGTAACTTTTTGTTTCCTAATTTGGATCTTGATGGTTTGATTGGATTAGTGTTTTGAGGTCCCCTTTATGTTAGGATACTACTGATGTAGTTTACCCCTTGATTAGTACCCTTTTGAACCACCAAATTCGGATTTTATATCTTAAAGCTCTGTTTTTTTTAGGCTATTTGTATGCATTGGTCAAGTGATTGGTCGATGGACCGATCGACCAATCCACTCGACCAATGAGTACAACAACTCGAGAATTGGTCTGTGTTGGATGTTTTGGTATCTTTTCTGTTAGGGATCTTTCCTAATATGTTGTATACTTGTTTAGGACCTTCTTCTCAAGTTTGCCAAGATCTTACTTGATTTCTTAGGATTCCTTTGCGAGTTATAAAAGGTAAGGATGGTTACTTCTTTAACAACATAAATTGCATATCTTATAGTTTCTATATTTGAATCTTGTTAAGTTATTTCTTTAATTAGATTCTTATAATGTTATTCTACTGTGGTACTATCTTGATATCAGTAGCATTACTTATTCATATTGAATTGACTCATGTATGATTTACTTACCAAGTATATACAAAGTGATTGTAATTATTGATTTCTTTCCATATATGAAGTTACAATTTATGTGATGATATGATTTGATGCATGTGTATGCTTAAGTATGGTTTGGAAAGGAGAGGTGTCCTTTTGACACTTCTGTCCTTGGACTACTACGGGAATATTATGGGATGTTTCCGGAGATGCCCTATGGACACCTTCCTAAACTGTTGGATGACATATCTAGGATTGTCTAGTAGTGTTTGGCTAGGATGTCCTGTTATGTCGGACCCTAATCGGAGGGGGTATTGAGACCCGAACGACCCGTGGTAGCAATGGGGATTCATGGGCGCTCAAGACCGGTAACCAACCCGTGAGAGGACAGGAATCACATTGTGGGGGCCATTTATTGGTAGGGTTGCATATGGTTAGACTTGGGTTCATGGGCGCTCAAGACCGGTAACCAACCCGTGAGAGGACGTGAGAGCTTCCCGTTTACCATATGTGGATAACCAATAGGGTTGATGAGTCCGTAGTCAGGGACTATGAGGACTCTAGTGTGAAGGATATCGGAAAGGATCGTCAGGGACGAGGAATGGACGTATCTGGATCTGACTTGATGTAACTAAGTAGAAGACTTGCATTTGGCTAGGCTTTACCCTGACATGCGCCGGTACTTAGACCAATGGTGATGTGAGAGAATGGTGACTTAATCCCCAGCCATGGAATGTCCCGAGGGATGCCGGACCCATTACCAACTGATGATGAGTGTTTGAGACTTTCCTAAAGAAATACGGTGCTATGACTTAAAGCATGTCTGCCAATAGAGACCAGCATATATAGAGTTAGATTCATTCATTCATTGCTTGTTTCATACCATATTGCATTTATGTTTGTTCTGAAATCCTGCATTTATGTTATTATGGATTTAACTGCCTTACTGAGTTTCTTTGAAACTCATTCCTTTATTGTACAATGTTTGTTAGACTATTCTGCAGTGCTTGAATATTATGACGGTCCCTATGAAGAAGCGCAAGGCGAAGAGGCATGCATATCTCCAGGAAGGTGATTACGGTTACAACAATTACACTGAAGATCCCGCGAGTGGTTATACTCCGTACGATGCTTAGTCCGACCATTGAGTGGAAGCGCCCTTGTGCCGTTTATGAGATTTATACTTATAGGGATGTTGTCTATAAGGTGGAGAACAATTTAGTTACCCATTGTACTTGCTACTGGGATTAGATTTTATCTTGCTTATTCTCTTTTAGAACTACTTTTCCGCTGGTTGTAGAGTGGGATTTCGCCTCACTTTACTTATCTGATTTAGACACTCTGATTATATCTAGTACTTTGATTTATATATGATTCATTCTTTCCTTATTTGGATCTATGGTTTATCTTCCGCACTTTTATTGTTATGGTTCATGATTATGTTATTGTTTATGTGGGAGGTTGATTACTCGATACATGATCTTCGGGCTGTGGATCACACTCTCGGGTATGCCAAATAGGGTACCGGCTGGGAGGATGTGACATGTTCAGTTATTGTCTTTTGTGGTTAGGATTTCCTCGAACCTTGGGCTCTGATACCAATCTGTCACCTCCTCCCAGCCGGTACCCTATCCGGCATACCCGAGAGTGTGATCCACGGCCCAAGATCGGGTATCGAGTAATCAACCTCCCACATAAACAATAACATAATCATGAACCATAACAATAAAAGTGCGGAAGATAAACCATAGATCCAAATAAGGAAAGAATGAATCATATATAAATCAGAGTACTAGATAAAATCAGAGTGTCTACATCAGATAAGTAAAGTGAGGCGAAATCCCACTCTACAACCAGCGGAAAAGTAGTTCTAAAAGAGAATAAGCAAGATAAAATCTAATCCCAGTAGCAAGTACAATGGGTAACTAAATTGTTCTCCACTTTATAGACAACATCCCTATAAGTATAAATCTCATAAACGGCACAAGGGCGCTTCCACTCAATGGTCGGACTAAGCATCGTACGGAGCATAACCACTCGCGGGATCTTCGATGTAATTGTTGTAACCGCAATCACCTTCCTGGAGATATGCCTCTTCGCCTTGCGCTTCTTCATAGGGACCGTCATAATATTCGATACTGTGCAGAATAGTCTAACAAACATTGTACAATAAAGGAATGAGTTTCAAAGAAACTCGATAAAGGCGATTAAATCCATAATAACATAAATGGCAGGATTTCAGAACAAACATAAATGCAATATTGTATGAAACAAGCAATGAATGAATGAATCTAACTCTATATATGCTGGTCTCTATTGGCAGACATGCTTTAAGTCATAGCACCGTACTTCTTTAGGAAGGTCTCAATCGCTCATCATCGGTTGGTAATGGGTCCGGCATCCCTCGGGACATTCCATGGCTGGGGGTATAGGTCACCACTCTCTCACATCACCATTGGTCTAAGTACCGGCGCATGTCGAGGTAAAGCCTAGCCAAATGCAAGTCTTCTACTTAGTTACATCAAGTCAGATCCAGATACGTCCATTCCTCGTCCATGACGATCCTTTCCGGTATCCTTCACACTAGAGTCCTCATAGTCCCTGACTACGGACTCATCAACCCTATTGGTTATCCACATATGGTAAACGGGAAGCTCTCACGTCCTCTCACGGGTTGGTTACCGGTCTTGAGCGCCCGTGAGCCCAAGTCTAACCATATGCAACCCTACCAATAAATGGCCCCCACAATGTGATTCCTGTCCTCTCACGGGTTGGTTACCGGTCTTGAGCGCCCATGAATCCCCATTGCTACCACGGGTCGTTCGGTCTCAATACCCCTCCGATTAGGGTCGGACATAACAGGACATCCTAGCCAAACACTACTAGACAATCCTAGATATGTCATCCAACAGTTTAGGAAGGTGTCCATAGGGCATCTCCGAAACATCCCATAATATTCCCGTAGTAGTCCAAGGACAGAAGTGTCAAAAGGACACCTCTTCTTTCAAAACCATACTTAAGCATACACATGCATCAAATCATATCATCACATATATTACTTTTTTAAATTAAAATAATTAATTAATAAAAAAATTTATATTTTTTCTAAATAACAAATAAAAAAACAAACAATACTAAATTAATTAATAATAATAATAATAAAAAAAAAAAAACAAAAAAAGAGAATATATTTAAAATAACAATATAAAAAAAAATTAAAAAAAAATACAAAATTAAAAACTAAAATTACCAATTTATATTTTTAAAGAAGTAACCATCCTTACCTTTTATAACTCGCAAAGGAATCCTAAGAAATCAAGTAAGATCTTGGCAAACTTGAGAAGAAGGTCCTAAACAAGTGTATACAACATATTAGGAAAGATCCCTAACAGAAAAGATACCAAAACATCCAACACAAACCAATTCCGAGTTGCTGTACTCATTGGTCGAGTGGATTGGTCGACTGGTCCAGTCGACCAATCATCGACCAATGCAACACAAGAGCTAAAAAAAAAAGGGTTTTAAGATATAAAATCCGAATTTGGTGGTTCAAAAGGGTACTAATCAAGGGGTAAACTACATAAGTAATATCCTAACATAAAGGGGACCTCAAAACACTAATCCAATCAAGCCATCAAGATCCAAATTAGGAAACAAAAAGTTACCATAATTAGATCAATCATGGATCTTGAAGAACTCAAGATAGAAATCAAAGACAAGAACAATAGGAGAATGGATCATTGCTTCAGGTAAAGGTATCATGAAAAGCATACTTAGATCTTCAAGGAAATAGGCTTAAAAGCATAAATCTAAATAAGGAAACAAAACCTACCATATATGTAACTATCATGATTCATGAAGAAAACATGGTATGGTAGAAGAGGAACAACTAGAGATTGATAGATCATGGATCATGAAAAGAAAACACAGCAATTGACTACTAACATGTAAGATCATTGTTTTAGCCATTAATCCTTAGGATGATCATGAGAGACAAGTCCAGAGATGTTTGCAACAGAGAATGCAGCATCTCCTCTACTGTCTCAACTCAAAAGGAAAGAAAAACAGAAATGGAG